>NC_139056.1:16180205-16780205 GCF_965140915.1 Aythya marila
ACACAGCCTCCCAAAGCCTTTTTCTGACAGTGGGCAAGCAAACAGCACCACAACCACTGCAGAAAGAACTGGCCTTCCCCTACCATAAAGCGGAAGCAATGTTCAAACCTTGCACGTGATTACTGCAGGAAACGAGCCAGCAAGCTCAGCGCCATCCTGCCCTGGCACTGCAGCACCAGCAGAAAGCCTCCACGGTTCTGCCGCTCCCCTGACACACGGGGACCTGGGGCACCTCCAAAATGCCCCATATTCCACCATGCAAGGTCAGAAAGCCCCCACAGAGCCACCCACTGACCAGGCTGAGGCGTGTGGGATTTTCTGGGGGCCTGGGTGGCTCCAGGCTTACCGCATCCCTCACCGTGCAGCCAGGCTGGCAGCAACCCCAACAGATAACCACGAGGACAGAGCCAGCCCGGTGAGGCGCAGCCCTTACCTTTCGGGATAAATTTCAGCGAGCTGCTGAATATTCAGAAGCGGGACTGCCCCCTCTTGGGCCCATCATTGAGGAACTCGTGGCCCAGCCCGTTGCCGCACTTGCCACAGGACACCTGGCGACACAAGGAGGGGGTCACAAGGGGCCTTTTGGGGCCCTGCTATGAGAAACGGGCTTTTTTCACCCCAATCCCGAGCGTTTGGGAACCATCACCTTGAAGGCCCCCGGGCGCTCCTTGCGCTTGGCCACGCTGTCCTCGTGGATGGTCTCGGTGAAGGCCGGCCAGGGCGAGGAGTGCTCGTACTTGGCGCGGCTGGAGAACAGCTCGTAGCCACACCGGGCACACGCGTAGATGCCTGGGGGGGTAGGCGATGGCAGGGGGGGGGGGGCTCAGCACTGAGACCCCCGAGAAGCCCCCCGGGCCGTGTCAGCTGCCCCGGGACACCCACACCCTTGGGCTCTACCCGCTGGGGCTGCCACCAGCCCAGGGCTAGGCACCGAAAGGGGGCTTTGAGCTCGCCCCCAGACCCCCTTTATAGGCAGCCCCCCCAGCCCCTCCAGCCTGTCCCCGGCCCCCCGGGGCTCGCCCCCAGCCCATCCCCGCAGGATGGAGCCCCCCGGCCACGCCGCCCCCCCCCGGCCCCCTTTATAGACGACCCCCTCGACCCCTCCAGCCTCCCCCCGACCCCTAGCGGGACCCCCCCGACCTTTGGGGTCGCCCCCGGCCGCGCTCACCCGGCTCGAAGTGGTCTCGGAACGCCTCTCCCCCCAGGAAGGAGCAGAACGACATGGCGGAGCACCCCCCTCCGCCGCCCCGCCCGCCGCCCCGCCCACTGCCACACCCACCGCCCCGCCCCCTGACCACACACCCCCCAAGCTCCGCCCACTGACCACGCCCCCTCCCTGATGCCCCGCCCACTCTGGCCCCGCCCACTCCGCCCGCCGCGGAGCCCCGGGGCCACCGGGGGGCGTGCGGTGGAGGGGGGGGGGGTCCCACCGGGGGGGGTCTCCCCCGCTCCCCCGCTCCCCGCCGCTCCCCCCAGCCCCGTCCCGCTGTTTTGGGGCTTTTTGGGGTCGCTCCGGTGCTGCGGGGCCGGCCCCGTTCCCCCGCGTGCTCCCGGTGCGTCCCCCCCCCCGCGGCAGCGAAGCACCGGGAGAGGGGTGGGGGCGGCTCCTGCCGGGGCTCCGCAGCACCGGGGGGGTCAGGACGGGGGGTCCCGGCTGTGTGTGTGTGTGTCCCCGCCGCCCCCCCCCGCCCCGCACCGCACCGCACCGGGGCCGGCTGAACGCGAACGGAGCCGGCCCCGGGGCGGAGCTCGGCGGGGCGGAGCGGGGCCCGGCGCGGTCCTGCGGATGCTCCGGTACCGCCGGTGGGGAGCGGGGCGAGCTCCGAGCCCTGCACCGGGCACCCAGACCCCGCGCTGGGACCGGGGTCGAGCCCTCACCTCCGCCACCGGCACCGCCACCGACCCTCCGCACCGCCACCGGCATCAGCCCTGCGGTACCGGCACCGGCGCTGCGCCCCCCCGGCCGCCCTCTCCCCCGGTACCGGCCCCGATCTCCCCCGGTCCCGGCCCCCCGGCCCCAGGAGCGACCCTTCCCGGGCCAGGTACGGGCGCTGCGGGAGCGGGACCGCCGCAGGGAGCAGTGCCGGGGGCAGCCCCGGTGCCCGGAGCGGTGCTGGGGGCCGGGCAGCGACCGGCCCGGGGCTGGGGGCTGCCCCCCCCCGTGGGCTGGGGTTCGGTGAGCGGCTCCGGGAGGGCTCGGGACAGAGCAAGGGGGACGTGGGGACAGAAGGACAGGGGGATGGAGGGACAGGGGGACATGGGGACATGGGGACAGGCACCCCCAAAGAGCTCCGCACGCTGCCGGAGGGGTGCGGGACAGGCTGCGGGCACCACGGGGCATAAAGTGGGGGTCGCTGTGGGGTGCAGGCTCAGCGGGGATGGTGGCCAGTCCCGCCACCCTAATAGCAGGGGGCAAAGGGGGGGGCAGCCGGGCTCCAGCAGCCCCTGTGGGGACCTTCCCTGCTGGGCCTGGGTCTGCGGGATTGGCGTGGAGGGGGGGTGTGTGGGATGTGAGCTGGGTGCCCCCGTGGGGGACGTGGGGTGTGAGGGCTCCCGGAGGAGGAGGTGGCAGCAGCCCGGCGTGCCGCAAGGTAGCGGCTGTGCTCTGAAGGTGAGCTGCAGGCAGCAGGAGCCAGGCGGCTCCTTGGCAGGCTCGGGGAGGCGACGAGCTTCTCCTTCGGGAACAGCAGGCAGCACCACGAGGCTCTTCCCCGCTCGCTTCATCCGAGGACTCCGGGATGATTCAGCCCGCGGGCATCTCCATCACGCTGCCCCCCTCCTGGGTGCAAGAGCGAAAACGCGGGGGGCCCTTCAGCCGAACGGGGGTGAGCGCCCCACGGAGCTGCAGGAGCCCCGAGGCCTGGAGCAAAGCGCTTAAAGGGTTTTTGGGCCCTCTTGATGGTGACACGTCCACATCCCACAGCCCGGAGCAAGAGCCGGGGGCTGCAGCTGCCCGGCACGTGGAGCCCCCCGCGCAGGGCCACTGCTCCTGCCCTCTGGATGCTGCCGGTTTAAATTAGGTCAGGCGTGCGTCGCGGGCTCCGCCACGCTCCCGCTCAAGCCCAGGGGATTGATGGCTCGTGGCAGGCACGGGGAGGACGAGGCTGGGGTGGTGGGGAGCCGAGGACGCTCCGTGCTGCTTTGTGGAGAGTGGGTGCTGCCTCTCCTCAGCCACCGAGCTCAAACGAGGGGGGCACCAGGCAAGCTCCGAGCAGGCTGAACCACCACGGAGACGTTCCAGGTGCAGGTTTGGAGGCAGCCTAAAGCAGGCAGGCTCCGGGAGCAGCTGCAGCAGCCACCGGGACCCTGCGTGGCGGCAGCATCGCCCACCCAGCCCCTCTGCTGAAGCCTTTTCAGGGGGTGAAGCCGTGCCTGCTCTAAAAGCTCTCGGATTCTGCCTGGAAGCACTCTGCGTTTGTCAGATGCCGGTGCGCAGAAAATTGATGTCCTTAGGTTGCAGCGAGACTTTCTTCAAAGCCCTGCGCTCCTTAATCACAGGATAATGCAGGGAGCTCTCCAGCTCCAGCACTCGTAACCACAGCAATTTGGTTTCAGTGGCGGTATGTTGTGAAGATAATTAGACGAGGGATTTCCAACTTGTTTGGCTGGGTGATAAAAACCTCTCTGGGAGGAGGCAGAGCTCTGCCACAATCCCCGCTAGCGGTGCCAGCCCGCCTCCGGCAGCCACCGGCAGCTCTCATTAGCTGCAGAGGGCTGCTGGAGATTAATTTTTCAATTAACTCTCCTTGTTTTTACATCAAAAGCAAACACCATTTTGGCAATGGCCCACCTGGGAGGGTGTAGGTATCATTGGTATCAGCGCCAGGCAGCGAAGCACGGTAGGAGCACTTTTGCTGCCTTGTGCCTGCAAAGGGGGGTGTGTAATGGGGAGGTGCTCGGGGACACCCCCCTGTCCAGGCTGCGCTTGTGTCTCCTTCTGCACCACGTCAAGCCAGGATCCTGCACCTGAGCCAGAAAGAGAGAGATTAGAAGCCTCCAAAGCTGCCTCCAGAGACGCCTCGAGGCTCAATATGTGCTTGCTGAGCCCTGAGCTGAGACCTTCAGCGGGGCTGCCCCGCACGGAGCCCCCACCGGGGTGCTGGTGGCCCTGCTGTGGCACCCCCAGGGTCCGTCCCCCTGCTCCACACCCCCCCGGCCACCCCCGCTCCCCAGAGGTGGCTGCGTCTCAGCAGCGCACACGTAGCCCCCGCTGTACTCGCTGTCCCTGCCAGCTGAAAACTCCCATGTAAACCCAGGCTATTATTATCTCAGTCTTCCACTCTGCTAATGGTCTCTCAGGAAACAGACTTTTTCTTTCCCCCCCCCACCTCCTTTTTTCTTTTTTTTTAGCTTTTATAACCCAGGAATACCGGAGCAGAGGTAACCAAACACCAGGCAGGGCACAGCGGAGCACCGAGCCCGTGCCACACGCAGGGGAGCTGCTGAGCCCCTGAGCCAACAACAGGGCCACGGATCAGCACCGGGGCTTTCTGGTAGGCACGGCCATGGCTGGGGGGGGGCCCAGGCAGCACCGGGGACAGCTTTGGCACTGGGGACAGCTGTGGCACTGAGCCACCAGGCTCAGGGTGCACTGGGGGTGCCAGCCTGGTGCTGGGTTTGCCAAGTAAATGCGAGGAGTGCGCCCTTGGGAGGGGGCAGATCCTGCCAGAGCATCGCTGCAGGCGAGGGAAGGAGCTCCCCAGCACCGCTCCCCGTGGGCTGCCAGCCCCAGAACCTGCTGTGATCTCTCCCTTCCCCTAGCCCGGGGCGCCCCCCCAGATTATTTGGGGTTGACAGTTGGCGCGTGTAAATCAGAAGCAAAGCGAAAGCCGCGAAGCATGAGATTACATAAATGGAGCTGGAGGCAGCTGCGACGCAGCCTGTAATTAATTCGTGGTAGGAAAGCGCTTTGAAGATCCCGGCTGAGGCACATCCCAGGCACGAGGCAGCCCGAGGGGCAGCACCCACCTGCAGCCGGGACCTGCTCAGCCCCGCTCCTGCTGCGGGGATGCTGTGAGAGGAGGGGTGGGGGCGGAGGATGAGCTCCCTGTGCTCAGCCCCATGCTCTGGGTTCTGGGCTCAGCCCCACGGTGGTCCTGAGAGCCTGGCCTGCAGCTCCCATCCTTCCTCCCGATATCACACACGTGCTCAGGGGTTCAGGCAGCCTCGACGTGGCACCAAGCTGAGCTGCTCCCTCCTGTTCCCTCGGCAGCACCGGCACCGTCGGCGATGCGCGCGATGGCAGAACAAGCTGTGGCAGCAGCAGACGCCTCCCCAACCCTGGCACCATCCCCAGGCTCCCCTTGGCACAGGGACACCGATGGGACAAAGCCTCCTCATCCCGCCAGCACCAGGGAGGACAGCGGTGGCTGGGACAGCTGCGGGATCGTTTTCCCTGTGGATGGGGACACGAAGCCTGTCCCCTCGCCCCAGCCCATGGGGATGCTCCTGGCTGACATCCCGCGGGGGCCGCAGCCGCGGCTGAGCCTGGCCAAGTCCCGCACGGCCCCATCCTCGCCCAGCGTCTCCCCGTCGGAGAGCCGCGCCGCCCTGCTCCGGCTGCGGGAGGCCAAGCTGGAGGACACCAAGAGGAGGCTGTCGGAGGCCGTGCAGGAGCCCATCAGCCGGCTGAGCCGGCTCATGGCCGAGGAGAGCAGCCCCACGGCACGGCTGAAAGCAGGGGGCAGCCCCGGGCGAGGGGAGCCGGGGGGGAGAGGGGCTGGGGGTCGCCGGGTGCGGGACTGGAGCCCCTGGGAGCCCAGCCTGAACTGCCGCTACGAGATCTGCTCCTACGGGGACGTCATCCAGGTGGTGGAGGTCGTGCAGCAGGAGGCCGAGCCCCCGGAGCAGCCTCCAGCAGCCCGGCCGGGGGGCTCGGTGCCGGGCAGGGCCCTGGCCTGCGTCGCGCTCCTCGCCTACGGCTACTTGGTCCTGCCGCTGCCGCCCTACGCTGCCGGGCTCTGCCTGGGGCTCACCGGCGGGCTGCTGCTGGGCTTCCTTGCCATCCTGCTCCTCCTGCTCAAGCCGCCACCGTCGCGGGGCCGCCTGCGCCCTGAGCTGCTCCCGGGGGGCCCGCGGGGAGCCCACGGCCTCCAGGTAGGAGAGGGGCAGCCGCGGGCACTGGGTGCTGGGGCTGGGTGCTAGGAGCTGGGTGCTGGGGCTGCCCAAAGCTGCACGGCACCACGGGGCAGCCGGCTCCTCTCCCCTCCAGGGCTGGCTGAACCAGCTGCACGTTTACGACCCCGAGCTCTACCACCCATCGCTCACGCACTCGGTGCTGGCCACTCTGGACGGGGCCACCCTCAAGCTCTCCTACCCCAAGAACAACATCCCGCGCCGGGCCGCCTTCGCGGAGGAAATCCTCGAGGCCACCTTCATCAGCCAGCGCTGCTACGACATGACCGATGCCAAGGTGACTGCGGAGCTGCCCTTGGGAGCGGGGAGCTGTCCCCTCTCAGGGACCCCCAGTGCCTCACGGCCACTCTCGGTGTTGTAGGTCTTCCTCTGCCCCCCCTGCCTAGCCCGAAAGCGGCTGTGGAACAAGAAGTACCCCATCTGCATCCTCTTCCCAGACCGGGTGGACACGGAGCACAGGAGCAGCGATGAACATGGCACGGAGCCGCAGGGGGATGAAGGGACAAAGAAGCCACAGGTGCCCACCCAGGACGTCCCGGGGGACTGCAGGGAAAGGTGCCTGTACCTCTTCGGGCGGACGGGGAGGGAGAAGGAGGAGTGGTACCAGCACCTCCTGCGAGCCTGCCACGGGACCCCGAGCAGCAGCCGCGGTGAAGCCAGGCCAGGTGAGACGAGGCCACTGCTCCGCACCGGGACTGATCCAGGGCTGGGAGCTGCCCCGTGCCAGGACAGGCTCTGGGAAGGCAGCAGGGAGCAGGGAGGGAGGTGGAGGAGCTGGGACAGGGCTCACCAGCCCTCAGCTTGTGCAGCAGCAGGGGCACCACGTCACCCCTCGCTGCAGCCAGCCTGGTTGTGTCCCCGTGTCCCCAGGCATGGGACCGGCTCCGCAGAGCGCTGCCAGCAGCAGTGGAGGGAGCACCGAGGACATCCCCTCTGCCATCAGACTCAAGGACCTGGCTGGAAATGTCCGACAGAAGATTTTTCTGGATTACAGCACCTACATGGCCCGCTTCGTGCCGGCAGAGGCGGGGGGCAGCCCGGAGCAGAGCCCCCCTCACAGCATGCAGAGCAGCCCCACGCCCGGGAAGGTGAGTGGGGCAGATCCAGCCCTCAGTGCCGCTGCCTCCTGGCCCTGTTGTTCACCTCCTCCCTCCCGGCACTATGATTTGGGTGGCCGAGCCGTGGTGCTGGGGAGCACAGCCCCAGCCTGCAGGTCCCACCCTGCTCCAGGCGCTCGTGGCTTCTCCCCACCCGCAGCTCGGCGAGGACGCGGCCGGGCGCAGCGAGGGGTGCACGGCCTGGGTGAACGCGCTGGTGGGGCGCATCTTCTGGGATTTCCTCCGGGAACGGTACTGGGCCGAGCAGGTGGCCAGCAAGATCCAGAAGAAGTTAAGCAAGATCAAGGTGAGAAGCAGGAACGGCCCCGGGGCCACGGGAGGCAAGGAGAGCCCCGTCCTGTCCTTACGGTGGGTGCCAGGCTGTGGTGACAATCCCCGTGTGGTTTCCCTCCATCAGCTCCCGTATTTCATGAACGAGCTGACGCTGACGGAGCTGGACATGGGCACATCCATCCCCTCCATCCTCAGCACCTCCAAGCCCACCATCAACGACCGAGGTACGAACCCTGCTGCCTTGCAGAGTGGCAGGATGCCAGGGCTGGCTGCACAGCAGCTGTTATTGAGGTGCCAGCCCGGTCCCCAAAGCAGGGAGGTTTTGGTGGGCACGTGAGCAGCCCTCAGCCCCTGTGGCACTGACAGGGGCTCGCCCCTTCCCTCCCCGGCAGGGCTCTGGGTGGACATGGAGGTCACCTACAGCGGCTCCTTGCAGATGACCCTTGAGACGAAAATGAACCTCTGCAAGCTGGGGAAGGAGGGTGCCGCAGAGGACAGCGGCCCGGCGGAGGCAGGAGGAGAGGGGTAAGGTGACCGCGCGTGGCTGGGTGGCATCCGCATCCTCCCACCTGAGCGAGGCGAGAGGGTGCTGGTGCCAGGGCACTGATGCAGCCCGGGGCTCACAGGGCCAAGCCTCGGCTGATCCTGCTGGCAGACAGCGACGCGGAGTCGTCCAGCGCCGGCTCCTCCGACGAGGAGGACATCACCACCGCAGAGCCCGCAGGAGCCCTAGGAGAGCGGGTGCCCCCGCCCGGCACCGAGGGGTGAGGGGCTGCTCAGGGCTGTGGGGCGGAAAGGGAGGTGCTGGGGGAGGCTCAGGCAGGGGTCCCGATGCATCGTGGCAGCCCTTGGCAAGGGAGTCCCATCCCTGCGGGGTGCTGGTGGCGGGTGGCTGGGGGTGCTGAGCACCAGCACGGCTCCGGGTCTCACCCCGCGGCTCCCCTCGCTTTAGCCACGTCAGCGGGAACAGCACGGGCCGGAAGATCCTGCGCTTTGTGGATAAGATCGCCAAGTCCAAGTACTTCCAGAAGGCCACCGAGAACGAGTTCATCAAAAAGAAGATCGAGGAAGTTTCCAACACGCCGCTGCTGCTGACGGTGGAGGTGCAGGAGCTGGCGGGCACCTTGGCCGTGAACGTGCCCCCGCCGCCCACGGACCGTGTCTGGTACCTGCCCTCCTTCCTCCCGGGGGGTCCACAAGCTGGCCACGGGGGCTGTGCCACGTGCGTGGGACGTGGTGCTTGATGCTTTCTGCTGCTGTCCTCCCCCTCGCAGGTACAGCTTCCGTGTCCCACCCCAGCTGGAGCTGAAGGTGCGCCCCAAGCTGGGCGAGCGGGAGGTGACGTTCCTCCACGTCACCGAGTGGATCGAGAAGAAGCTGCAGCATGAATTTCAGGTGCCTGTCCCGAAGGGCTGGGTTTGTTAAAGGGCTGAGCAAACCCTGCTGGTTTGTTTTCTGCTTCTCACCTTTGAGATTTCTGCTCAAAGAACAGAAGGTTCCCCACAGATGTTCAGGTTCCCAAATGCCCCTAAAGAGTAATCCCTTTGAATATCCTCAAAGCCCTGGTCACTGCCCTCTGCCACAGCCACTCCTGAAACCCTCCGTACAGGTGAGCCAGCCAAAAATAAGCTGCTCCTGCTTGTTCCTACCTAGAGATATTCAAAGCTGAGGAGCTGGGAGCCCAGGAGCTGTTCTCAGCCCTGATCTCTGCCCCTGTGGCTCCTGCCACAGCCACTTCCAGGCCAGAGCATCAGTGCTCAGGTAGTGCAACTTAAAATCACTTGTTTGTCTGGATTCCTCTTTACAGAAAATTTTGGTGATGCCAAACATGGATGATCTCATCATTCCCATCATGAGCTCCGGCCTGGATCCTCAGCCACCCGCTGGAGAGCTGCCCAGGGACCCACCAGCCAAGGGAGAGAGGAGGCTCTGATGTGCAGCCCCGTGGGAAGGGCAGAGACACTGCACAGGGCTTGGGGACCTCACTGGGACGCAGAGCTAGCTGGGGCCTGGCCACTGACAGCATCCAGCGCTACGCCGTGGGGTCTGGGCTTCTTGGTTCATCTCATCCTCAGTATCCTGCTCCTCTGCAGATGAGCCGCCTCCTTCAATATTGCAAGCACACGTTCAGAGCTGAACCAGACCCCAAGGAAAGGGGTTTGCTGGAGACCCAAGAACTTCATGCACCTCCCACCAGCATCTCAGGACTCCTTCTGGCCAAGGAGGCAGCTCCAGAGCAGCGGAGGGCTGGGTTTTCCCCTGCCTGGTTCCCAAAGAGGGTGCAGGATGCAAAGACAGCTTCCACACTCGAGGAGTTGTGATCACCGCTGACCCACGGCATCACAGCTCCAGGACACATCACACCCTTCTCGCTGGCAGCTGGGCTGCAAGGAAAACATGGGCGGGAAACAAGTCCAAAACCTGAATAAACCCATCACTGCCCAGTCTTACCTAGCAGCCACCTTATTGCACACGCATTCCCACAGCTGGATGGATGCCACGTGGGGCTGTGGGGTTCCTGGAGAGAAAAGGCCACGGATCGTGTCTCCAGCTTGACAGAGAGAGTGCTGGGGTGTAAAAGTAAGGGATGGCAAGGGGAGAGCTGGGCAGCAAGGCTGGGCAGAGGCAGGCAGCAGGTTTTTTTTCACCATTCAAAAAGGGAGGGTCCAGAGGAGAGAGCAGGCACTCGGCTGGCCCCATTGATCCCCTCCATATGGGCCTGTCCCGAGTGTTACCTGCCCCAGCCCCAGCTGTGAGGTGCCTGAAGGACATGGTGCTGTGCACAGGTGGCACTGATCACAGGCAGGACACTCCTCCAGAAGGAAGGCAGGCAACAGGCACGGCTTGAAACCCTTTTATTGAAGGTGCCCCATTAGGAAGCCTTGTGTATCTCAGCCCTTACAACTCCTCTTGCACAGCCGGCTTCCCTTTCACCAAGTGTTTCTTCTGAGGGCCCTACAAGAGAGCAGAAAGGAGAGGTCTTGGTGTTAGTGGCACACAGACATGGCTTTCAAGGCTGTGTGGGAGCTGGGTGGAGGAGAACTGCAGCTCTGGCCCCTTTCTGCTTCACAGGGCTGCTCCTGGTCCCCGTTCCCCATCTGGTATCCCTGCACTGCCATTCACCAGCAAGCCCTGGGGCTGCCCTAGCCCTGCAGGCATCAGGAGCAGAACATCAGGGGCCTTGCACAAAGGGTTTATGTATCAGGATCACACATTGCCAGAGAGCTCTGGGCCAGGCCTGCACTCGGGGCACGCTGGGGGGAGCGTTAATTTTGCTTGTGAACGCTGCCAGGAGCCCCCCATGAGGGAGCAGCTCCCGGCTGGTGTTCAAGCCCTGGATGAGGCAAGGCCTCCTGTGACCAGAGGCACCGAGCCTCATCAGCCAGCTCCAGGAGCCTGAGGAGTTTCTGCCAGCTAGGAAACGGGGATTTCTTGGACCAAATAAGTCCGAGGGAAGAGGCCGCAAGAATTACTTCTGTGGCAAAATACTTCCAGCCAAACGTGAAGCTTTAGCACATTATATGCGGGAGAACCTCTCACCCCATGGAGAAAAAGGCAAATGAAACCTCCACAAGCAGGTAAAGCTGTGGCCCATCCCTAAGGCCCCCGCCACGGTTACTCAGGGCTTAGTGCAGACGAGCAGGACACGCACGTCGCTCTCGCTGCAGAGCAAGCTCCTGACACTGAGCTGAAGGAAAACGGCTTAACCTCTAAAAGAGCCCTGCAAAGACACTGCATAACCAATCCCCCTTCCGGGGGCTAAGGAGGCTTAGCTAGTTTCACAGGGATTTCTGGCTGGCAGGCAGGGAACGCAGGCAGTTGTGTTCCTTGCTGCTAGCTGAAGGCCCAGCTCACCCAGCACTTCCTCCATTTCACAATCAGACCTAGGCGCCAGCCTGGTGTAGGCTGCAGAACTATTCAAGAAGCTCCATTTGTTTTGGATTTATTTAGATGATTTTTTTTTCTGCCCTGGATTTGAGAAAAAATATACTGCTTGGCCTTTTTGGAAGCTTCCTGACAGAAAAATCACAAGTCTGGCTGAATTTGACCCAACCTTTTCCTCTTAAGAACATTAAAGTTATAAATCATTCCAAACAAATCAAAGAAGTGCACAATTACGAGTGAAAGGGACCATATGTCCAACACGGTGCCTGCCAAGTTAACTGCTTGTTTAAAACATCCCGTGGTGAATGGAAGCTGGTTGGCCATATGGTGGTATATTATTTGCTAGCTGCCTTGTCTTGGATCACTCACACGACCATCGTGTTCTTCCTTAGCATAGGATCTGCTGTGTGAGTTGAATTCATGCCTGTCTTTTATGCGAGATGGTCCTGATCACTGCCTTGGCCGTTGTTATACCTAGAAGCAGATGCTTGGCTGGACTCAGTCGGTTGCTTTAGCCCCAGCTGCAAGCGTGGCCTGGTGCAAGGCATAACTCACCATGAAAGCCCGCTTCTCCTGAGCCGTCTGGAAGCAGCCGTGGCCAAACTTGGACGTGGTATCGATGAATTTGAGTTCAATGGCTTCCTGAGCCCGCCGGCTGGTGTGCACCAGAAGGGACTGGAAGGGAGAAGTCACAACGCATCAGGCTTACCTCTACAGAAAATCTGGATGTCTGCTCTGATGGAAGCAGGGCTGAAATATCCTAGGTGCACCCATTAGATAACTATCTCCATGAAAATCTGCTTTCTCAGAGGAACACCATGGCACTCGGGTGGCAGGTGATGCCTTGGCTTGTAGGGCAGCTCTGAAATGAGCCTGCTCTTTTATTTCCTCATGGTTTGCTCCCCAGCATCAGGACCCGGTCGATCTCCCTGCCAGCCCCTGGGGCAGAGGTATTCTCCCCGTGCTGAATCTGTTAGTGGACAGCTATGGCCAGGCCCTGCCCAGCACCGGTTGCACTCTCACCTTCCGGAGGGTGAGCACACGCTTCTTGGTGCCCACGACGCAGCCCTTCAGCATGAGGAAGTCGTTGTTGACCTCCCCGTAGTGGGGAAAGCCGCCCTGTGGGGAGAGGCAGAGAGGGTTGGCAGGCAGCAGAGCTGGGTGGGAGCAGGCGTGACAAACTGGTGACATTTTCTAGGGAAGCAGAGGGTAGTGACCGACAGTCCTTCCAGCTAACGATGCTCTGCACCCTTCAGGACACCTGCTCAGCATCACCAGAGCCACACTGACTGTGTGATCCCAGCCAAGCAGCACCCAGTGAGAGCTGGGGAAGCAGGAACCCTGCTGGAGGATGTGGGTAAAGAGAGAGCAGAGCCGGACAGACTCCTCAGTTAGCAGTTTATACATGTAAAAGGGATTTTTTAAAGGGGATTTTTTTTTAAACCACATAACAAACATGTCTCTGTTGAGTATGTTTTTTAAATGTCATTTGTACTTTTTTTTTTTTTTTTTTTTAAACAATGGTCTCAGGTCCTGCCCAGGGTATCAACTGGAAGTGAAATGATGGGCCTAAAAAATGCTCATAGAGCTGGCTTTCCATGTCCAGAACACGAGAAAGAGAATTACTGCTTTTCCTTTGGTGAAATTCAAATAATTTCCTATGCAGCTGTGTCCAGTCAAAGAATTACTTCCCTGGCCCAGATTGCTGCAGCCAGTGCCACTTGCTGTGGGGTACATCAGGCCACCACAGCTCTGTCACCCCTTACCAGAGGTGTAATGGTCTTTTCTGTGACATCGTAGTTCGTTGAGGCGTTGTTCTTCACCACTTTGCCATCTTCCACGTGGATCCCATGGCCAATGCGGTAAATCTAAAAGAAAGGAAATGGAGGCGGTGACTTTCCTGGCCCCACGCTGATGTACAGGGCAGGAACAACACGCCTGTCACTGAGACGTGCCCCTTGAGCAGGAAACAAGCACCTGCAGGGACATGCGGAATGACAGGCCTGCAGATCTCTATGGAAACATCAGAGGAGCTGGAGGGAACTGAGGCCACTGTGCAAAGGATGGAGACAGCAGGGGAGGAAGGCGCAGTGGTGCTGGGCCATACCTTCTTGTTGAGCTCCGTGCGGTGGTGGTAGCCCTTCTGGCCAGCACGAGCAATGGAGTAGCCAACCCGGGCTGGGTGCCAGGCTCCGATGCAGGCAACTTTACGCAAGCCCTTGTGAGTCTTCCTGGGGAGCTTCTTGGAGTGCCATCGGCTCGTCACCCCTGCAATTGAGATTCAGGGCTGGCATCTGAGCACTGGGGGGAGATGCGAGGGGAGGAGGGAGCCTCTTCACCCTTCTGAGGTTCTCAGAAGACACCGCGTTGGAAAGAGACCAAGAGCTGTCCCCAAAGCGAGGGCCCAGGGCATTAGGACTGGTCTCACTTCCCATGAATCTGATCACTGTGATATGTTCCTGCGGAGCACATCCCCCCACACACAGACACACATCTCCACACACGTGGGGCTGGTGAGAAGTGTGAGGCCTTTACATCCCTGTGACACCCCTGAGCCTCCTGGGAGGACCGGGCACAGCAGGCAACATGACCAATAGGACATAAAGGACACTGAGTTCTGCTCAAATGGAAGTGCACCATCGTGGCAGCAAGGGTCCCCCTACTCCGTACCTTTCATCCCATGCCCCTTGGTCACGCCAATGACATCAATCATCTCATTCTGGCTGAAGACGCTGTGCACGGAGACCTGCTTCTCCAGCCTCTCCCGGACCCAGTCGACCTTGTCAGCCACTGTCCCCCCGTTCAGCTGGATCTCCATCACATGGGCCTTCTTCTGCCGCAGGGGGAGCAGCTTCATCTGTGTTAAAACAGTGCGTTAGGGCAAGATGTTGCCCCTCACCCTGTGAGCACGAAGGCAGGGCTGCAACACCCACCACTTGTGAGAGGTGCAGGGGTGAGCAGGGGCCAGCTCCCCACCACACTGCCTGCCTCTTTTATGACAGTCGGGGACCTGGGTCTGCATGCCCAGGTATCTGGGATTTTTTGGAACCCATACCTTGCTCTTAAGCCAAATTGCTCCCATTCTTGCCAGCTAGGCCAGGGGCCAGCCAGCCCCAGGTCACCCTTATGGTAAATGCCCCACAGGTGCCCATCACCAGAACACATCTGGGGCTGAGCATCATCCTAGGATGCAGCTCTGCACTACAAGCCACAGCATCAGTCTCTTATCCTTCGGTCATGCTCCCTCTCCACTTCCAGACAGAGCGATTACTTCTAGTTTCAGCCACAAGGTGCCCTCGCTCCCTCCCAGTCCCAGCTCCCTGCACAAAGCCTCCACCAAATTCCCACAGTGGGACTTTCTCTGAAGGCTGCACCAGCCACAGGAGGTATGAGGCTCTGCCTCAGGCTCCGATGCAGTTGTTAACTCCAGGGATCAGTACGAAAACGGGCCCTGTGTATCCAGCAATCTGCATCTGGCAAAACTGCGTCTGCCAGCGGGTTATTTTTTTCCCCAGCACTTGACACCAGTTGCTAATTTGAGGTGATCATGGGGCCTGAGGTCCAGTGCTGACACAGGGCTCGCCCTGCGCTGATCCCCGGGCAGGGCGCTGTGCTGAGCCTGGCTCACACGGACGGGGCTGGAGTCAGGAGGTAGCTGGAAAGGTCAGCCAGCACCTCCCACCGTCTGCATGCTCCGTCCCACACCCCTCGACCAGCCTGTGCCTGCTCATTCTCCTGTGACCCCACTAGGACACCCCCATGCTCCAGGCTCCCAGCCCCTAACCACGCTCTGAGGACGACCCCGAGGCCCCCTCGCCCACTGCCCTGGGTAAGGCTCTGACCTGCGTGTGCACAATGACACGAATGACCTTGCAGTACTTTTTCATAGCTGCAAAATCCTTCTCCAGCTGCTTTTTGCCATCCTCATCCTGCCATTTTTTGCAGTACTTGGTGAAAGCCTTCTTCTTGCTCTTGTGCCTAAGACAGAAGCGTTTAATAGCTATCAAGAGCTGAACAGTGAGGCGTTTCTTCACCGTGCCCTGCAGGCAGAACAGCACAGGGCCAGATCACCTCGCCAGGCACCTTCCTGGAGGCACCAGGTACCTGCGGGTACCTGCACCATTCCTGGCTGCCCGCCCCATGAGAGGGGTCTCCGAGGTGGGAAGAGGAAAGCGAGTAACGAGCTGCAGAAAGGGCTGGTAATTCAGACCTTTCTGCATGAAGAATCCAGTTGTCTCCCACTGACTGGCTCAGTGCCATCAAAATACAAGCGCAAAATCAGAGCTTAGTGGAGAAAGGAGAACAGCCTCCACCAGGGATCGGAGGCATGTGGTGGGTGGATCTGACGGCCAACACGCGCTTTTGCAGGAGACATGATTCCTATGGTTATGAAATTCGTGTTTCCATTTTCCTCTCTGCCAGTGTGGGATTTGCAGTGTTGCTGTTTACAAGGGACAGGGGTCACATTGTGCATCGATATTCCCCCTGAAAAATCTCTTTTTGCTCCCTTCGCTTGGTACCTAAGCTCAAACATTCCAGTTTAACGGGGAGTAGATGGGCCCAACCTACACAAAGAGAAACCTGCAGCACACACAGTCTATGATATCATGGAGAGCGCTAACATGGTTCAACTACTAAAATAAATTTACATATGCATATGCTGATTCCTAGCATCAAGCTGTTTGCAGCATCTCTGTGCATGACTGAAGAGTTGTTTCACGCCACCCCAGAGCCAGCTGCTGGTAGTTGAGCGGTTTGCAGTGGCTAGGCACCATGCAGAGCCTGGGGGAAAGGCCCACGAGGGACTCCCCACGTGCAGGGGACCCCAGCGACCCACCGCAGCCAGGGAGGCACCTACCAGTTCTTGTAGAAACGCCGCCTGCACTCATCGCTGATGTGCTCAGCAAAAACGGTCTTGAAATTCCTCAAGCCCTTTGGTGTGTCTACATATCCCACGACTCCCACCACCACCATCGGGGGGGTCTCGATGATGGTCACAGCCTCCACCTCCTCCCTCTTGGAGACCTCTGCAGGACAGCAAAGGGAAATGGAATCAGATCATCCCCTGGGAGCCATCCGTGGCCCGTCCCTGTGGCCCACTCAGCAAGGAATATGCTGAGGACAGGATCACATCCTAGTCTCACAGCCAGCCTCAGCCCTTCCAGCCTCCCAACACCACAAGCCCCCTGGGAGGGCCATGTAGGTTCAACCTCCAGGCACCCCCTAGGGTAGATCCTATGGCCCAGCACACTTTAGCATCTTCTCCAGCTTGGAGGGAGCAGAACACTGCATGCCCTGGTGTTTGGCTGCAATCCCAGGGGCATCCCATGAAGTAACATTATAAAACTCCCCATCAATGTGCTCCAGGATTTGTCAGGTAATTACCCCACAGGGTCCTTCTGGCAGCAGGGTCCAACAAACCGCCAGCCACCATAGTAGCATGGGAACTTCCCCCGAACTCCCTTTATGGTCTTTGGCCATCTAATATCCAGACGGCATTCCAGGAGATAGGCTACAAGCTCTGTGCTCTGCCACCTATTTCCACAAGCAGCCTTTCCCAAAACAAGCCCATGCCCTCTCCTCCTGGATGTGACCCCGCTCCTTCAGCAAAGCCTTACTGAGCCCGGGCCTGTGCACCTCCCGCAGGGTGTGTGTCATGCCAGCTTTGTAGCCCAGGAAAGCTGTCAGGTGGACCGGTTTGCTGGGATCATCCTTAGGCCACGACTTCACCCTCCCTCGGTGGCGGCGGCTTCTCTTGTGGGGGAGGAAGCCCAGGTGGCCATGCCTGGGAGCAGAGAACTTGCGGTGGGACTGCAGAGAGGAAGAACGAAGATCAGCCTCACTCTGTCCCAAAAGACACCGAAGGGACCAAGCCCAAAGAACAGTAGAAAATCTCCCCTTTAACATAAGTGAGCACTGGAAGGATTCTGGGCTTTTCCTTCTTTCTGACTTGAGAAAAAGACCTCATAATAGCATGGGCTTCTGTTTAAGTTTCCACCACGTGCATCAACGAAATCAGTAAGTTTCTGGACAAATGAAGCAAACTAACTGAAAACTTAATCTCCCCCTTTTCTGCTTGAAGACTTTCAGGAAGTACATTCTTTAATAGGTCTTCTCAACTGTGATGTTAATTATAACTATTAATTTGATATTCAGAAGCACCAAAAGGACCTGCTCAGAATTCACAGGGGCATGTTCAATGCTTTGTGTCACCAAGGCAAATGGCACCAAGCAGGCACAGGTAACAATCAGAAGAAACCAGAAAGGATGCCCAAAGGAATCAGCAATAACACACACAGGTTAAATATGCACCTTGAAAAAAGAATTAGAAGAGCTAAATACATAAACCCCAATCCCAAGGTCATGTTGAGCCAGGCAGAGAAAGGCAGTAGCACTTCAGAGGGATGTGGACAAATTCTTACAGCACTGGCATCAAGGCAGGAAGCTAGGGGGTCAGTCCAAGCACTGAGGAGTTAGAAGTAAGCCCGCTGCAGCTCCCTTCTTGCTGAGCCCAGTTCCAGCACCTGGCTGCACTTTCCACCACGCTTATTTTCCAGCCCCAGTGGAGTTCTGCTGGGTCCAGCCCCACCTCAGCTGTGCTAACTTAACCCAATAACCCAGCCCTGTTCCTTGTCCCTCTCCATGCAATCCCAAATGTAGCAGCGCCGAGCTTTACAAACCATGGGACGTCTTCAGCCCAAGTCAGCAGCAGGAAGAGGCTATCGCTAAGTGCCTCCCCTGCCTAATACTTGGGATGTTTATCAGTCTGAAGACACAAATTTAGCCACTAGCTTCATTCAGTGCTATATTCATTTCATACTCGGCAAAGCTGGCAGGTTTGACTCTAACAGTTGGGATGTGGTAAAGGTCAGTTGCTGGTGTCTCAGTTTACCGCTCGCCCTCCTGAACAGCCTGAGCGTGAATGGAACCGATCACAATGGCTCCCAACCACGGCACAACTCGGGCAAAGCTGGGGGTCTGTGATTTGGGAGTCAGATTTGGTGCGTTGAGCAGGCTGCTCTTGGATATGGACAGATTAAATGATAATAATGATAATAAATGCGTCAGTGTAGACGGTAAAGACTCGGTGGTTCTGGCTGGAGAAGAGGTGAAGCCAACACCGTGTGTGGGCACGCTCAGGGGTGAAACAAGCAGCGCCATAGCACCGAGGATGCTCAGAGCATCTGGCACTGCTGACAGCGTGAACCCAGCCCCTCCATGCTGAGGGCTGTGAGCTAAGACACAGAGGGGGGGGAACAGGGCCAGCTTCCACCCCAGCCAAGCCCCCACACAGTGCCCAATCCCCCCTCAAGCCGCCGCCATGCCCCCATCCCTCCCACCCCCGAGACTACAACTCCCAGCAGGCACCGGGGCTCGTGCGGAGCATGCGCAGAGCGGCGCCGTCCGCCGTAGAGGACGCCGCCATCTTGGCCGCGTCCCCGCCGGCACCATGGCGGAGGGCCGGGACCGCGAGGTGTACACGGCGCCGCCGCCCCGCACGCCCGTGGCCGACAGGACCACGTCGGTGCCCAACCCCGTCACCTTCCTGCAGGCCGTCTTCAGTTATGTCGTCGACGCGCCCGTTACCTTCGTGCGGGGTACGGCAGGGCCGGGCCGGGCCGCCCCGGGAGCGGGGATGGGGCTGAGGGGGACGGGGACAAGGACAAGGGGATGAGGGGGGGGGGATGGGGGGGATGGGGGGAGCTGCCACACGGGGAGGGGGCACGAACAAGGGCACGGCACGGGCGTTGGGGTGGCTGCACGGGGATGGTGGCACTGGGAGGGACACACGGAGGGATGGACACACGGACACGGGGACATGCAGGGCCGGGGGTGTCTGACCGCTGCCGTTGCAGAGTGGATCGAGAGCCGCCAGGCCAAGAACAAGTTCTACTACTACCACCAGAAGTTTCCCCGCGTGCCCGACCTGAGCGAGTGCATGGAGGGCGACCACCTCTGCTTCTTCGAGGCTGAAGCGCAGTGGAGGAGGGACAGGTAGGGCACCGGGCGGCCTCCCTCGGTCAGGGTGGCAGGAAATCGCAGTATTTTAGTGGATTTTGGGGCATGGAATGTTTTCTTTACGCACCTGAATCACAGCCACCTTTTTACAGAACACTGGCATTCATAGGTGCTGCCCCCTGCACAGCTGGGCTGGGTGGCATCAGCTGTCCCCCTGCAGGGTTCTGTGAAAACCCAGAGCTGAACTTCCACCACCTACCATCTTCACACCTTTGTTCAGCTCTTGTTTTCACACTCGTCTCTCTGCACAGGATGGTGGACCAGCAGATTGTGGAGATCTGCCGGGAAAGGCTCGGTGCGTGCAAGCAGAGGGAAGGACCGAACCAGTTTCAGAACTGTGCCAAAGAGATAGAGCAGCTCGCACAGGTCACCAAGGCCTACCAGGACAGATGTGAGTACTGCAGCAGCCCGTGCAATCTGCTGTGGGGCTGTGAGACAGTGTTCAGAACCGAGATTCCTGCTTGGAATTGTACCTTTGTGATAAGAATTCCCTCTTGGTAAATGCTACAAAGCTGGGCTTGGTGCTCAGCTGTGCTGGGCAGTGACATTAAATAAGCACAGCAGTTTGTCACTGCTGCTGCTGCCAAAGCCATCAGGGCTGTGTGCATCTGTACTGCAGCTTTCACTGCCCTGATGCTCAAGTGCCTGATGTTTCCATGGAGCTTAGTTCCTTACAGGTGAGACACTCATGACCTTCACATGATCCCTTCTCTTCCTAGATGGTGATCTGGGTGTCCATGGAAATTCCAGGACATGCCTGATGAAGCAGAAGCACCGGATGATCGAGGAGAGGAAGGCACAAGCAAACGCATCTTAGATCTGGGTACGGAATGGTTAGCACCTCCTCCTTGGTGCTCACTGAATACTGTTGTGTCTTTGAACTGTGATGCTATTGCCCTCTACAATAAACGTACAACACAGAGAAGCTGTTTCCAGGTCTGCGTTCATCTCTGAATTCACTGCTTGCTGCCACACTCAGTATTTCCCAGCATTTCCCTGCCAGCCCCTTCCCCAGCTGCCATGAAGCAACAGTTCTGCTCTACCCAGCCCTGGAAGGGACCTCCCTCAGAGTGAAAGTTGTGCTGCAGGACAGTATAAAGGCCTGTTATATTCCTTCAGAGCTGGTTCTAGACCCAATTTAGGATTAATGCATGATTAACAAGGATTAGTGCAATGTAACATTCAATTTCATTCAACAGATGTTTAGATTCCAGTCCCCAGACTAAAGCCTACTCAAATCCCCAGCACAGATTTAATCCCGCATGCCCAACGCACCAAGCATCCCATCAAACCAATCAGTTTCTTGTCCACTGATCATTTTATTGTCTTGTACAAAAACCACTTAAGTAGTTGCCACAGCAGCTGCCTGGGTTCTCTGCACCGAGACTCTGGTGTGGGTCTTGGCCAGATGATCAGTGAACTCCTGCAAAAAAAAGTTAATTTTTGTAAACCACTCTCACAGCATCAATACTGCATCCCTTTCCACGTGTATGTGTTGGGCAGGAGGGGATGTTCAGATACAGCTTGTTTTTCAAGTGCTGAGTAAACCTCAGAGTGAAATCCTGCTGCCTGGGGATTTCAGGTGGGTGAACAAGTCAGGGAAGAGGAACTGAGCAGCACTACAGGGCTGGTAACTGCAGTTAGCAGCAGGATGCCCCCAGGTACAGCTGCACGAGGCTGGTTCACAGAACTGCTGAGGCTGGAAGGGAGCTGGAGAGGCTCTGGGAATTATCTAGGAATTATCTACTCCAACCCCCAAACAAGCAGGGTCAAGAGCAAGCTGCCCAGGACCACATCCCATCAAGTTCTGACATCTCCAATGGACTCTAACCTGGGCCACACATCCCAGGGCCAGGCCCGCAGAAGTTCTGTGCTCTTACCTGGTACGGAGACTTGGTGAACACAGTCTCTTTCCAGAGGTCAGGAGTCAGGTAACTGTAGGTCTTGGAGATGGCATCGAAGGTGGCTTTGGCTATTGACACAAGGCAAACGTTGCACATCAGGGTTACAGCCAACAGCTCTCCCGCACCCACCCACGCAGCTTCAGGAGTGTGGAACTTCAGAACGAACAGGGAGACCATAACAGGGTCCCTCTGTTACACGTTCCAAATTCAGGTTTCTTTCTCTCTCCATTTACGACAATTACACTACTTCAGACAAGTGCAACCGCGCAGATTGGGAGATTTTTATTCCATCAATGCATACAGGATTTTATAATTAACTTTGTAGAACTCCACCATCAGCTACGGGAGTGAACACATAGCCTGCACTGCAGGAAGTACCAGCAGAAGGCTGCATCCCTCCTTGAATGCTAGAAGCTTTTGATTTAACACATTTAAAAAATGCTGTAGAAATTATTTTCCTGTGAGCAACAGAAGATTGTCCATACAGACACATCTAACCCATGAAGCAGCAGCCCGGCACTTACCAAAGTTGCCCAGTGTGGCGGTACAGCCCCTGGCAGAAGTATAACAGTCATCGATACCAGCCATCATCAGCAGCTTCTTGGGGACAGGGGCAGACACGATTCCTGTGCCACGGGGGGCTGGGATCAGCCGCACCAGGACAGATCCACACCGACCAGTAACCTGCACAAACACACCCGGTCACAACCCCCAACACACAGCACCAAGCACTGAGACAACACGCGAGCGGTTCTTACCTTGCAAGGCACAGTGTGGGGCTTGCCGATCTTGTTCCCCCAGTAGCCTCGTCGTACTGGTACGATGGATAATTTAGCCAGAATGATGGCCCCACGAATTGCAGTGGCAACTTCTTTGGAGCATTTCACGCCCAGACCAACGTGGCCGTTGTAGTCTCCAATAGCAACAAAAGCCTACGGTTGAAGAAAGGTTTTCAGTGGTGGCTGTGCAGGAACATTCAGACCACAATCCATCAGGGTCTGATCAAAGCTAACTCCAGGTGCTCAGCAGTTAAGTCACAGCTCATCCAAATACACACATTTTAAAACAGTTCCTAAAATTTAAAGCTCATATAGTTTAAGCCTATTTTTCCCCTTAAAACTTGTCTTCTATATAAGAAACAAAAGACAGGATTTAGACTCCTGCTACAGCCACAGTCATCAAAATCCCAGCAGCTTTGAAGGAGCATTCCCTGTCCACAGGAGAAGCTTCATCTACCACAAACCCCAACATCACAGAAGCTGTGCAACTGGATTTTGTGCTAGGGCTGTTGCAGTGTAACATTTAAAGGCATTAATATCATTTTAAAATTAAAAACTACAACCTTAAAAATAGCAATCACATAGTAATACATACTAGAGAAGAACATCAAAGAATCTAGACTCACTTATTAATAGGACACACAGAAAGCAACAAGCTAAATTAAGTTTTTGATAAACAAAAAAAATACAATAGAAAAAGTTACCTTAAACCTTGTACGCTGACCAGCACGAGTCTGTTTCTGGACAGGCATGATCTTCAAAACCTCATCTTTCAGAGAAGACCCCAGGAAGAAATCAATGATCTCTGACTCCTGCAAGATTCAGTCATTTAATCCATAGCATAAAGCCACACTTTCCAACTAGCCCTAAATGCAACCAGCATGGCTCCCACAAACCAGTGTTGGCTATATAAACTCAAAAGTTTAGCTAATAAATATGTAAGTATGTTAAGTTATGCAGATATTAGCTTATTCTACCTTGCCAAGCAGTTCTATAATATAACTGAAATTTTGTTTTTCCATCACTGAACAGAACTCTTAGAATCATTTGACCAGAGTGCTACCATCTCAACACAAGGAGAAAGACAACACAAATTTCACTACTCTTCACACTAAATAAACAGAGTGGACAACTTCTATTGATCCGGAATTTAAATGAGAACATACTTCCTATGAGCTTTATAAACAAACACAGCACCTGAACTGAACTACAGAGCTCAGATTAGCATTCTACTGCTTACTACCATCCACAAAGCCTTACCTTGATGGGAAGCGAGAAGAGATAAATCTCCTCAAGAGATTTGATCTTCATATCCTTGACCAGGCGACCAAGTTTGGTGACAGGAATCCACTACAGAAGCAAACAGCAACAATGGCTCAGCAGCCGCCCCAGGAGCCAACACCCCGTGCCCCATCCCTCAGGAGCACACCAGGGGTCCCTCCCCACCGGCTCGGGGCCTGCCCGCAGACTCCAGCCCTGCCGCTGCCCCCCCCTCACCCCAGGCCAGCCCCCGCCGCCCCCTTCCCCTCCTTACTTCCTTATCCTCCGCCTTGCCTCCGCGGGCTCCACGGCCTCTGCCTCGGCCTCTCCCTCGGCCACGCCCGCGGCCCCGCAGCCCGGTCCCGAAGCCTCCGCGGAACCCCCCTCGGGCGGCTCCCGGCCCTCCCGCAGCACCGGCGTCGTCCGCCATTTGCTACAACACAGAGAGAGGCGCCTCAGCCCCGGCACCGCCGCCGCCCCGCTGGAAATAGCGGCGCGGCGGAGCGACGGGGCCCGGCCGGCATCCGAGCAACCGGGCGCGGCTGCCCCCGAGGCGGCGGCGGCCCCGATGGCGGCGGATGGAGCGGAGGCCGCCCCCGCCGCCATCCCGCCCCGCCGCCATGCCGGGATCCTTACGTGAGCTCAGAGTAGAAGGCCGCGGCCCCGCGCCGCCCGCTATTTATACCCAGCCAGATCTCGCGAGAGTTCCGCCCGCCCCGTCCCGCCCCGCCAGCCCCGCGCGCTGAATGCGGGATGCGCCGCCGGGGGGCGGGGCTGCTGCGCGGACATTTATACAGGGCGCGGGGCGGGCGGGCGGGCGTGCGCATGCGCAGGCGCCTGGTATAAAAGGCGCGCACGTTGAGGGAAGCGCTCATTGTGAGGGGAGAGGTGAGGCGGCATGGGTGATCGCCTGTGTGGAGCGGGTGGTGGCGTTTTGGCTTTTTGCAGGTTTTAAGCGTAGGCTGAGGTTGCTGTGTTCGCGTTCCTGCCCGTACTGGTGCTGGGTGGACGTGGTGGGGTTCTCGGTGAGGGGCTGGGAGGGTGTGCCTGGGTCTGGGGGTTGCCTGGCACGGTCTGAAAGTCACCTCCGGTCTCCTGTGGCCCTGGTGAGATAACTGTGCCGACAGCACGAGGAGCATTAAGCTTATTGCCCACGGCGATGATGTGTGGGGAGTAAAACCCATGTTCCTACAAGCAGCTTTACCACAGCTGCTGGGGGCTGGTTGTGCCTGCAGGGGTGGTGACAGCCCTCGGCACGCTGTGTTTCAAGGGGGACTGAGCTGTACCTGCTGCACGGTGCCCTCGGCTCCCTTGTGAGGGAGAGCTGCCAGCAGTAGCGCCCTTATCTCTAACTTCAGTAGGATTTGTAAATCTTATCGATGTTTCTCTTCTAGATGAGCCTTAGAAGACATAATGGTGTTGTGGAGAGTTTAATGCATACTTCCACCTGGAATGCTTCGAAGTTACTGAGGAGTCCTCAAGGGAAAGCATCATGCATTGGTAGAGGCACTTCAAGAGGCTGTGATGAGGGAGCTAAGCAGCATTCCGGTCCAGGTGTTCCTGGAGGTGTACAAAAACTGGAAAACTCGTTGGCAGCAGTGTGCAGATGCAGAAGGGTGCTGCTTTGAAAAATCCTAATCGTTTGTTCTGTTCTCATGGATAATTTTTTTTTTAAAGTCCTACTTTCAGAACAGACCATGTAAATACTATGTATATACATACTCTTAAGAGTTCTGTATTTCAATAAAGATTTAACTGCTTGAATTCACAGCCCAGTCTCCTTACTTGTAATTTGCGGTGCCCAAATGGCCCAGGTGGCACCGGGGGGGGGGGGGCGAGGAACGGACGCTGAGCACGCTGCGGGGCTGCTCTGCCCGTACTCACCATGGCGCTCCCGGCTTCCTGTGCCCTCAGCACGTCATCACCCCGCGCCGGAAGTGACGCCACGCGGCGTGCGGCACGAAGAAGGCCGGCAGCATGGCGGCGGCCGGACCCCTGCGCTTCAAGAGCAAGTGAGCGGCGGGCGGGCGGCCGCGGGGCCTGGCGCTGAGGGCCCGGCCTCACATCCCTTATCTCTGTCCCTTATCTCTGTCCCCTTTCCCTTCCAGCTACGCCGTGTCCAGGAGGATGGAGCCCTTCTACACCGGCGGCCGCGTGCAGGTAAGGCCAGGCCGCCCCCCCCCCCCTCCGCTGGGGCCTCGCTGCCTCCCCCCTTCCCCCCGCGGCAGCCCCGCTCCTGCTCCCCGCTCTCCCCCCAGGTCAGCCGTGACGGCACCGCCATGTTCTGCCCCTGCGGCACCCGCCTCAACGTGATGGACGTGGGCACGGGGGAGCGGCTGCACAGCCTCGAGCAGGTGAGGCCGTGGCGGGGCCCTGGGGCGCTGCTCCGAAGGGATGGGGAATGGGGCTGGGAGCCGGGAGCGTGGTGGGGTTGTGTGGGGTTTGTCCGGGCAGCTGGGGGCTGCTGGGTGTGATCCCCTCGGCGGCAGCTGCAGGGAAGGGAGAGCACTCGAACACCACACAGACAGCTTAACTGTGACAATTTCTTCCTTTTCTAAAGGATGATCAAGAGGATATCACGGCATTTGCGCTTAGCCCTGATGATGAGGTATGTCTCGGACTCTTTGCTTTGTGTTAAACTCTCTTGGGCTTTCTGACAAACCTGGTGAAGACTGAAGGCTGTTCTTGGGTGTACACTGTGCTTCCAGAGATCCCTATGCAGCCTCACCTCTTCTGAGCTCAAGTTAGACAGGGCAACCATTGCTGTCTTGTTTTTTTTGGACTAAGAACAAATCCTGCAATAAAAGGAATGTATTTTAATCTAATATTTTAATCTATTCAGCCTATTTGTAAGGACTGCAATAATCGATGTTTTATTTAAACCCAGAGTGTTTTCTGGTTTCTTTCATACATCCATGTGCACCCTTAAGCACTAGAAGTCAGATTCTCTGGTAGAGGATTACTGCTGTTTCTGTTCTTTGTATATCAGCCTAGAAGATTTCGTGCACATATGCTAAACATCCAATGTTTATTCTATTTCCTATGGCATTGGAGGTAGTCTTGTGAACTAATTTTGAGAAGCGGAGCTTCAAGAATGACATAACTAATATTTTTTGTGTGTGTGTGAGTACGGAAGGAAATAGAAGTCTAATTGTTGATTTTGCTTTCTTTTGCCTTGCTTGTGTGTAGATTCTTGTAACAGGAAGCAGAGCCCTGCTGCTGAAGCAGTGGAATTGGCGAGAGAGCAAGTGCGTGCGCACGTGGAAAGCAGTGCACGTAGCACCTGTTGCTAGCATGGCCTTTGATTCTACTTCAACATTGTTAGCCTCAGGTAAGATCCTGCCTCACTCTCCCACAACAGGAATGGTACTGAATGGTGCTTCTATTTCTGAATAAGCTGCACCAGCTTGATGCAGTCTGAGGTAGTGATCTCCTGAATCCAGACGAGACCCAAAAGTAGTTATGCATATATAGAAGTGAGGTGATGATGGACTAATTATAATTTTTTCAGTGTTCTAAAATACACACAGTAAAGTGCACATAAATATCTGGGATCTGTGATTCAGTTTGGCATAGTTATCCCAGTGTACGCCTGGGACTCTGGAGATGGAGGAGGGCAGGCATGAACTGTAACCTATTAACTGTACTTCAAGATTCTTGTCTGGGAGTAGTCAGGCTTTTCCCAGCTCTCTGGAATTGTAAGGTGCTCCTTGAAGTTGCCTTGGTGTGAGTGGCTGTTACTGAGTTCGTTTTTCTTTTGCTGCCTTTGGAACCCGTGACATTTTACAGTTGCTGGTATTTAAGATCTCTTGTGTCTCTGTCCTTCATTTTTATGTACCCCTCTCCTAGGTGGATGCGACAGCACCATTAAGATCTGGGATATGATCAAACAGTACTGCACACACAACCTGAAAGGATCATCAGGAGTTGTACAGTGAGTACATGTTAGTGTGCTGCTTGGATGCTGAGACTGGTGTGAAATGTCTTGAGTCAATGAAATGTAAAAAACCTGTTTGGATTCAGGTTCTGTTTCCTCACTTTTGAAATATTTTGTGAAGGAACAGGACTATAATTGACTTTAGCCCAGGGAGGAAATGATTTGATAGGAAGCCTTGGGATTTAAATGAAATGTATGTGCTGATGTACTTCAAGAACATATAAGATTGGCAAAGACCAGTTCTAAATTTTCCTGGTGGGTGGAAGAGGAATGAAGTTTTGCAAAGAAAGCCATAGTGCAAGTTCAGCTCAGTTAATCTGTCAAATTCTTGCTGTAGAGTATAAGTTTATTGAAATACTGGGCTAATGCTGAGGGCGTGCCAGACCCTGTATTCCCATCTCATTCGGGTGCATTTCCTTCTCCAGCCTTGTTGAGTTCCACCCCGATATCTCCCGTCTGCAACTCTTCTCCTCCTCAATGGACTACAAAATCCGGATCTGGGACCTGAATACCAGCAAATGCATCGTGGCCTTGGATGGCCACTTCAGTGCTGTGACCTCCCTGGCGTTTGCTGCAGATGGGAACACGCTCATTAGGTACAGGTCTACAGAGCCTTAGCTTTTCTCTCCTGGTTACCCTGCTCCCAACAGACTGGGTGCTTGCGTGAGGTCTGGGAAGTAGTGAAGGCTGGCGCCTTCTTTTGTTACGGGCCTCTTCAGAGAGGTGTTGAACTCCTGCAGTTCTAAATCTGAAGTCAGAGCCTGAGTTGAATGGTTTTAGCATTGAAGCTGCTCTTTTAACTTGCAGTTCTGGCCGTGATAAAATCTGCATGGTGTGGAACCTGGAAACCAGAGAAAGTAAAAGAACTGTCCCTATCTATGAGGTAAAGTTGATTTTTTTTTTTTTAATTCCTTTGAGGTCCTTTATTGTTTGTAGTCATGGTTTCAGTTCTTTTCATAGGTAGTGGAGTGTGGTGTGTGTGCTTGTTAGCACTGACAGACTGTTATTCAGCTGCCTGCTAAAATGGGACGTCAGTCCCCTCTGCTCAGCTGATGTTTGGTCAATCCTTGCAGAGCGTGGAAGCTGCTGTCCTGTTACCTGAAAAAGGAGACTTCTCTCAGCTGGGCGTGAAGAAACAAGGGCTGCACTTTCTCACGGCTGGCAGCAAAGGTGAGTGTTCTGTGTGTTGCTGCTGGATTTAGAGGCTGAGGAAGGGCTGTGGCTGTTATTCCTGGGACGTGTGTTATAATTTGTGTGGTAGAAGTCTTGGCATGAACTCATGGATGCAGAGTGTTCTCCTGAGTTCACCTGACAGTCATGGATGAGCAGGACTGATCAGCCTGCTGTGGAGTTTTGGCTATGCATGTTTTCAAACTGCAAAAAAAAAAGTTTGAACTGAAGAAGAAAAGCCTTGTAGTCCCTACATGCCACTTCAATTGGTCTAAAGTAGTGGCTCTGATGGATAATTTGTGTTTGTGTTAGGTGTCCTGAAAATCTGGGAAGTTGCCACAGCTGCTTGTGTATATACCCAGCCTGTGCCCTTTGAGCCTGTGGAGTCGAAGGAGGAGGCCAGCGAGCACAGCCTGACCCAATGCATGCTTGTGCCTGAGAGAAATGAGATTGTCACAGTGTCTGTGGAGCACAACATTGTTTTATATGATGCTCAGACTCTTCAGCTCAGGAAGCAGGTAACAACCTTCAGCATGCCCTTTCTTCTTCTTTCATCTGTATTTTAGGATCACACCTCAGCTTCTGGTGGTAGCTTAGTCCAGGAGTTTCTCTTCTCCTTCCTGTTCTTGAACTGTACCTTGGCTACAAGCCAGAAAGGCAGTTTCACTCGGGTTGTTTGGAGAGAGGTTGCACAGAAATGCAGGCAAAAGAAAAGCAGAATAGACCTAGCCAGAAATCCTGTCTGTGTTCCAGATTATAGCTAACAAGATTTTTTGCATGCAGCACTAAGTGAAAGGTAACAGGAATGCAGCTTTGCCGGGCACGGTACCATTTGGTACTTCTCTAACCAGTTGGCTTCTCCTTGTTAAACTGTTCCTGTTCTGCTGTCCTCAGCTTGCAGGTTACAACGATGAAGTTCTGGATGTGAAGTTCCTTGGGCCTGGTGATTCTCACATTGTTGTGGCTACCAACAGCCCTCAGCTGAAAGTGTTTGAACTGGCAACATCACACTGCCAGATCCTCTATGGTCACACAGGTGCGTGGTCAGCTCTGATGTGGGTGGGTGGAAGATGTGAAGGGATTTCTTTATCCAGCTTCAGTCACAACTCTTATGTGGAGAGTGGAGTTTTGTCTGGGGCAGCATCACAATATTTTGAGTTGTGTGGAAGAAATATATTTATGCAGTCCTGATTTTCCAAATGCTAGTTTTCTTTTTCCAGGTTTGTCAATTCAGTCCCTCTCACTAGCAGTGAGATCAATTAAAAATGGAGTTAAATATTTAGGTATGGGAGTGCTAGCTCTGAGTGTCATTTTGTGGCTGCAAGTGACAGACCCGCACCAATGCTGTAAGCAGGCAGTCACTAATAACATGTGGATGTGTTTCTAAAACCTGTCCCCAACTCAGTAAGCATTGGACTCCATACTAATTCATGCATTTCTGTTGTCTGATTTCAGTATTCCTTTGCATCCAGCTGTTTTTTCTTCCTCTGTTTAGAAACGGTTCTTGCTTTGGATGTCTTCAGAAAAGGCCTGATGTTTGTAAGCTGCTCTAAGGTGCGTAAACCTTGTTCTTCATTGCTAGTGATCTTCATAGTGGTCCAGAAAGGGCTTTAGTTAAGGTGCACTTCCTGACTGCTACATCCCCAAAATGCGAGGTTCTTCCACAATTCGTTTTTAACATTGCTCCGCTGCTCTGATGAACGCATGTTCAAGTTTAAAAACCAGTGAATAGCCAGGCTTATTTATGCAGTAAACGTGTGGAAAACTGATCACTGATGTCCTCTCCCTTTACAGGACAAAAGCATTCGACTGTGGCGGATGAACAAAGGCGGACGGGTGGTCTGTGTGGCCCAAGGACTGGGTCACGCACATGGGGTAGGCGCTGTCTCTTGCTCAAGGTAATAAAAACTGGACAAGGATTTACCTTTGCGAACATGAGTCATGGCTACTGTGCTAATCCTCAGAGTGAATGTTTTGGTGAATGCCTGCCTCTGAGTGATGTTTGTCGTGTTTGATTCCAGCTTGTCATGGTGCTCTGAGACTGAAGGAAGAATTTTTTTTGAACGTTACTCTATCCATAGGTTGTGAAGCTGGCATTTCTTTGTCAGTCTATTTATTTGCTTTAAAGAGCAGCACCTGCATAAGTTGCCAAATAAAGCTCAGCTGATTTAGAGAGAAGGGTTGGGGAATGAAGGGAAATGTGTCTTTGGAAGTTGTTTGCTTAAGTAATGTATCTGTTTTATCAGCTGTTCTCCTTTCTTCATTCTGCCTAACAGTCTGGAAACTCAACTTGCTTGTTCAAAAGATGCAATATACCTTAGTGTATAAATGAAGAGAGCTAGCAGTGCTCTTGGCTAATGCCTGAGTTGCTGGGGGCTATCCCAGTGACTTGAGTAAAATGACAAACAGTTTGGAAGCCATTAAAGCACTCTGTTTAGCATGACAGCAGAGTGACTGAATGTGGGTAGATTCCAAGAGGGGAGAAGGCCCTTTTCTGGTGCAGGGGAAGCCACTGTTTTGCTTTCTCACAGTTGATCCTTTTTTTCCCTTTCAGAATGAAAGAAAGCTTCGTGGTGACCAGCAGCCAGGACTGCACGATAAAGGTCTGGAATATCCCCGAATCTCTCATTTCCAAAGCAAAAGCAGCCTTGATCTCCAGTCCAGAAACACTTCATGCACAAGTGACGGAGAGGGGTCATGACAAGGTAAAGCTCCACCTCACGTGAGAGTGTATTTTTAGTACTTAAATCCTCTCCTGTTTTGTACCTGATGTTTATGGCTGTCTCACAGCAAAAGAAAAGGCTTAAACTGTATTTGTGTGACTTTTCTAGGACATAAACAGTGTGGCAGTTTCTCCCAATGACAAGCTCATTGCCACAGGCTCACAGGATCGGCTGGCCAAGCTGTGGTCTTGTTCTGATTGCTCTTTGCTGGGTGTCTTCACTGGACATAAGCGTGGAATCTGGTGTGTACAGTTCTCCCCCGTGGATCAGATCCTGGCCACCTCTTCGGCAGATGGGACCCTGAAGCTCTGGGGTCTTCAGGACTTCAGCTGCTTAAAGGTAATGTGGAATTGATTAAAGCTGCCTCCAAAAAGTAGGTGTTAGTGCAGGTGAAATTTAGCAACATAACCGTGTAGAAGGAACAGCTATCAAGGTCTAGCTTTATTCTCTAGGATATCGGATGTATAAGTTGCATGCAAAGCTCCAGGGCAAAAGGTGATCTTTTCTAGCTATCCAGTGATCAGTGTGGTTCATTGTAGGGGAAAAACATTCAGGTAGTTGAAAGAAAGTTGGCTTTGCCTGACACAGCTGTGGCCATGAATGGAAAAAAAAATCAAGTTTAAATTTCAGGCCTAATCTTCATACAAGAACTATTTTTTTTCTGGCCCAATACTGCCACTAAAACTGTGAGAAGGCAGTTGCTAATTCTGTCCCACATTCTGCCACTTACTGTGTATTAACTTTTTGGAAGATGGCTAAATCATTTGGTCTCTGTGTTCATACCATTTGCAATTGACCTTGGGCAACGAGTCCAAGCAAGCAGCTTGGTTGAAGAAATGCTATTTCTGCTAGTATTTCCTATTGGCCCTTCAATCTGCACTAAGAGGAAGTCCTAAGGGTAGAGGCTGCTTTCTGGAATTTACCTACCTGGGCTTTGGGAGTAAATATTACCTTGAAAGAAGATTCTTTGAAGACTTGGCAACAGCTCTAACACTTACAAGCTTCCTTTCTGTTTTCCAGACCTTTGAAGGTCATGACGCCTCTGTACTGAAAGTCATTTTTGTAAGCAGAGGAACACAGCTGCTCAGCAGGTAAGTGCTTACACCAGAACCTTAGAGAAAGATCCTGAAACTTGTCAGAAAACAAATCTCTTAGCTGGTAGCAGCAAACATAGATGTTGATGGATTAGTGACATATGCCACAGGGCAGAGCTACGGGTGAATTTCTCCTTACTGCCTTTGAGGCTAGACCAGCCAGAGCTAAACAGTTACTGGTACCTGCAAAGGGTTTCTTCTCCAGCTAGTAGCAGGAAAGAATGCGGTTTCTCTTGAATCACCCTTTCTTACAGAAAGGCTGAAAGAGACTGGGAATACCATTAGTGAGTATGAAGAAATGTAGGTAATAGGGCTTTCCATGATGGAGCCACCTGAGAGGGTGCTAGTAGTACTGGCAGCAGAATGGATTTCTTAAGCTCTCTCAAGATTTTTGGTTAATTCTGCTGCTCCTGCTTGATAGGCATTGGAATGGGATGAGTTTATCCAATATTTCAGGTGGGGCAGAGCAAGAATGGATCTATCCCGTGATTCTCTGAGCTAAGTTTGTTGTTTTTCTCTTCCAAAAGTGGTTCTGATGGTCTCTTAAAACTCTGGACAATTAAAACAAATGAGTGTGTGAAAACATTAGATGGTCATGAAGATAAAATCTGGGGTCTTCACTCTAACAAGCAAGATGACATGGTTGTGACAGCATCCAGTGACTCTTCCATCACGCTGTGGAAGGTACAGTGCAGAATCTCTGTTTCCCTCTCTGGGTTAGTGATCAGAACACAGTTGCAGAGATAAGGATCCCGGTGATTTGTTTCTCGCTGTTACAACATCACACACTCTCCTTATTTTCTTCAACTTGAGATAGTATCAGTAAGGCATATCTTATGTTTGTTTGGTGTGTTTTGGGTTGTTTTTTTTGACCACACTGAATTTTCATAGCTGATTTTATAAAAGGAATAGGAGATGGGCTTTAAGTGGCCTGCCTAGCCCTAGTGTTCTAAGTGGGGCTTGGAGGGCAATTGTGAGTTGTTAGATTTAATACGTAATTTATTTGACCTGGAGATCTTGCTGCAGAAACTGATCTTCTGTTTACTTGTTGGCTGCATAAAAAGTCATCTGTATTAAAGCAAGATTTGACAGTCATGTTTTGGTTTGTTATAGGATGTCACTGAAATTGAACAGGAAGAAGCACAAGCTAAACAGGAGGAACAGATTATGAAGTAAGTTGATCCTGGGCAGTAGAGGGCTGTGAAAGGCAAGTTCTGTCCAGTGAAACTGCGCATCTAGAGCCATGCAGGTCTAGCTACTCTGAAGTATATGTCAGTTAGCTATTTAGATGCTGTGAAGGCATGGTAGTCTTCCACTTTGTGGTTTATCTTTAGTTAAAGCAAATCCTTGCTGTAACATTATCAGCTTGACAATGGATTAGTTTCATGTTTATATACTACTAAGATAAGTCACATCAAACTGCTGAAACCTACTTTCATTTCCTGATGCTTCAGCCAGCACCGGATAGTTCAGGGAGCCCTTGAATGTGCCAAGGAAATTATCTGCACAATGAGGGCATTGAGGCATTCACCGCCAAGCGGTATTCACTTGGCATTAAACCTCTGCACACCATTATTGCCAAATCCATTATTTTTTTTATTTATCCATATGTTTTACTCTCTTGCTCTGTTTTCCAGAGAACAAGAGCTTTCTAACCTGCTTCATGAGAAAAGATACCTCAAAGCATTAGGGTTGGCAATCTCTCTGGATCGTCCACACACAGTGTTAACAGTTGTTAAAGGTGAGTTCATGTTACACTCTGACAGTGTTTTTTCTGCCCTCTCTGCTTTCCAGAGCATCTCTTCCAGGTAGACACAGACCATAGTCTGAAGTTTTTATATAGTAAAATAAAGTTAATAAAGTAAAATTGTCTGAAAGCCTCTATTTTACCCTTTTATCACTCCCATTTTCCTAAGTGAAATCACAGCTGATGACAAATACTCTCCCTGCTCTTAGCCCATGGGTGCACTTTGGAAGGGATGAGATCACGTTGAAACTTACGGGTTTGGAACTGCCAAAAGGGATGTTATTTTCAACAGAATCCTCAGTGTAGGAGGAAGACATGGATATCTCTCTTGAAATGATTTTCTTCCTCTCCTTAATTCGTTTATTTCTTTTGCAGCCATCCTCAAGGAAAGTGATGGGAGAAAGCACTTGGAAGAGAACATTGCTCGGCTGAGGAAGGATCAGAAAGGTTTGTTGTGACATAGTTTAGTGTTAAAACCTTTCAGATTTGGGGCTTGTTTTCTTAACTGAAATTAAAGCGAGAAGAGTTTCCTTAGACCCAGTCTTTACAGTCTTTAACCAGTGAGCTCCCACCACCCTTGAGCAGGACTGCTGCCCTGGGCCAAGTCCTTTTTTGTACTACTTATGCTCACCAGCAGCTGCTCTGAGCTCGTTTGAAGTCAACAGTTTCTGGCTTTCAGGGCCACTTGGCCTCTTTCTGCATGACCTGAGCCCATCCTGCAGCTGGGAGACAAATGCACTGAGCCAGTGGCTGTGCCAGGATTTCCCCCCCCTCCAGTCTGATTTCCTTCAGTTACCACTGCCCAGAAGGGGGCCACCTTCTTGTTTAAGATGTGCCTGTGATGAGAAACTGTTCTGTGTATTGTTAGAAACCATTCTATGTATAGTTGTTCTGCCCTTTCTAGGTTTGTTAGTAGTGCTGTGTGGGAGCTGAGTTTCTCTGAGACAAGAGATACTCTCTAACTCAGCATCTGCTGCACAGCCTGTGTGTATAAATGTCCTCCTTCCCCAGAGGCAGTGTTAGCATTCTTGGTGACGTGGAACACGAACTCTCGAAACTGTCATGAGGCTCAAGCTGTCATTGAAACCCTCCTGAAACATGAAGCACCAGACAGCCTTCTGCAGTACTCGGGCATTAAATCTGCTGTGGAATCCCTGCTGCCTTACACTGGTGAGTGGTGGTGTGGGGATATTTGGGCAGTGGGTGGATTAGTCTGAGTTAGAGCTGTTGGGAGATGCCTGTGGTGGTGATGTGCTCAGTATTTCATTGTACAGTCTCAGCTGCCCTCTGCTCCTTTGAGATTTGAGCTCTGTCAGGTTTGTGCTCTTGATCCTGGTGTTACGTGAATGTTGGTGCTTCCTGGCCTTGTGTTACCAGCCTGGATAAAAAGCTTTTCACAACTTGTGTGTCTGTGAGGTCTCTTGTGTTGTGAATGCTCCTTCTCTGCCTAGGTTAAAATAGATTTTGTAACCATTTCTGGTGAACTTTCCCTCTTGTGATATCAACCACTGGTTTTCTTTCTTTGCAGAGCGCCACTTTCAGCGGCTGAGCCGATTACTGCAAGCCTCCATGTTCATTGACTTCATGTGGCAAAACATGAGGCTGGCTGATACAACACAGCAGGAAGATATGACTTTGTGACCCTTCTCCCACCAGCTGCTGTTTCCTGAGGGGACAGTCTGAACTGCTTTCCCACCAGATATGGCAACTGGAATATTCCTTTATTTTATAATAAACTTTATAATTTTTTTTAAAACAAGTCCACTATTCAGTCTCTTTGGAGCTTAATGAGAGTGAGGGTCCATTCCTCTAGGCAAGCCATGTTTTCTCTTTGTATTTTCACACCCTGAATTTTGAGGCTTGGACACTAAGATTGCTTAGTTTAGAGAAAAAACAATCTGGCTATGAACAAGCTGCTTGTCTGTACAAGTTAAAGGCTACAAAGTTGGGAGATACAACATGGCCAGTATCATATCCCAAAGTCCTATTAGGTTGTGTATGTAGATCAGTGTTGGCTAAGCACTGAATATTCTCTCTGCTTGGGCAAAATGTAGCCTGGGCCAAGTCCTGTATCTCATCTCTGCCTGCTCTTACATGTGAAAATCTGCCTGGCAGCTGAGTGCAACTTTAATTACCCAATAAGAAAGTCTTTAAAGTACAAAAAACACATAGCCTTCATAGATTTTTATCTGCATTTTATTTCAGAGAAAGAAATATATGAAATTTAGAACTATAAAACTATGAACAACACAAATCCTTACATGTTGGTTAAATTGCTCGTATCAAAAAAAAAAAGCACCATACATGAGAGACTAACTAAAAGGTAGAAAAGGTAGCAATCTGGACAAAAGTTCTAGGTTCTCTAACTCAGTTCTCTCAGTTCAGAGGCTCTAGCTAATTCACAGATACATGACAGCCAGTTCCCCACTACCCAAATTCACTTAACTATGAAGTAAAAAATACGGTTTAAAAAAAAATTAACGGATTCAGGTAAATGACATTTACATGGCTGAATCACCCCATCCCTACCCAATATAAATAACTAGCTATGGATTTCATGGGTTACACTCCATTCCTCTGCAGCACAGTGCTGCATAGCCACGTTGTGGGGAATAAGAAAATGGTGACATTCTCAAAAACCGTGCTGCAGGATAAATACATGCCTGAGGGAGAATTACCTCAATCCAAGTTACACAGGAGCTGCTGGGACCCAAGTGCTGTGGCACTCCCAGTAAGTGGCACACCCTAATTAAACCGCTCGATTCTGGCCCTCCTGTGCTGCAGCATGAGCCAGCGGTAACCTAGCGAAGCAGTGGCTGCAAGCCTGCTCTGTCGGGACCTAGCAGTGTCCTTGAAACGCGGTGGTCCCCAGCAGTGATTCTCCCTGTGGCTCCTGCAGGACTTGGCAAGGGTCTGCTGGGGGCCTGGGCCCTTCTAGTGCACGTTGGAGAGCGGGGACAAGGCCTGGGGGGCGGACTGCCTCAGGGCTCGCCTTGTGACCGTGCTGCACCTCTGGAGGATCTCATGAGCTGAGGGGCGTGCGGGCACCTTGGGGACACCACCAGCTGTGTCCGAGTCAGAGAGGGAGCAACTGAGATCGGCGGCAGATGACTCCACAAAGCCAGAATCGTTCCTGTCCTTGTGGGTGAGGTGTGGAGATTTTCTGCTGTGCGTGGCCAACGCTTTCCCCAGGCGGGGGCTCCTGACCTGCTCCACCTCGGGCAGAGACCGTGACAAGTCGGGCTTCCAGCTCAGCCTGCTGCCTGAGCTGAGCGAGGAGCTGTCTGAATCCAGGTCCGGCGTGGATCTTGATCTGCTTCTCAAAGAGCCCACATCCTCGTCACTCCGGTCCTGGGCAGCACGGTCCTGCACCCCGCCGCCTCCCCTCGCCTTGCCCTGGGGCTGGGGGGCCGGCGGGGAGGCGCTGAGGTTGGGCGTGGAGACGTTGAGGCCGCAGTTCATGATGGTCTGAAGCCTGTGGTGAGGGTTCTTGTAGGGCTGGAGGCACATGGAGGGCATGTAGCCGGTCTGCCCGTTGTATCTGAGGGGAGAGGGGGAAAGAAGCACTGAGCTGAGGGGCTCTTCTCCCAGCTTGGACCAAGGGCAGGGGGCAGCGCCGCACGTAGGGTGTGAGGAAGGACCACGGGGTGGTTATTTCAGTGAGGTTACATGCAGCCAGGGGAGAGTTATCGGGCGAGAAGCACCTGCAGCAGGCACCTGGCTGCCTTGGGAGCACTAAAGCAGAGCCACGGTGAGGCCTCCTTACCGGATCAGCCACCAGCCGTTGTCGGACTTCCTGACCACCTCCACCACCACGCCGCTGTGCAGGGAGAGCTCGTCCGCCTTCTGCGACTCGTAGGCCCGCACAACAAAATACAGGCTGCCTGGAGAGAGAGGGGGAAGGACGTTCTTGACTTCTGGAGAGAAAACTGTGGCAAGCACAGAATGATGGGCCCAAACTTCGGCCATCTGCTGAGTGCAAGCACAGCCCCAGGCCTGGGGAGACATTTCAGAGCCCATTTTTTGAAGGAGGAATGCGGTGTGGTCCTGAGCCCACAGCTGCTGCTTGGGTCCTGGGGGCACAAGCACTTACCCTCCTCGTTTGAGTTCAATGCATCCTGGATGTCCTCGTGGACATCGATCTCCTCCAGGTATGAGGCCGGGAACCAGGCTATCTGCTTGTCTGCGTTTTCCACTAGCCACCAACCTGCAGCAAACAGCAAAAGAGAGTTTGTAACCTACAAGAGGCAGAGAGGTGATCATAAAATCCCAATGTAGGGGCAGCCAGAGCTGTAAGACAGGAGAGAAGTTCTGCAGAGCAGCTTAGTGCTAACACTGGCAGAGCTCCACCTAGACCCATGTTTGCCCCATGCAACTGTGTTGGGGTCCACAAAGTAAAACGTGCCAAGATTTCTGCTTGGGCTGCAAATAAGGCACCAAGTCTCAGCTCAGACTTTTGCCTCCCTTAATTAGAAAAGGCCAGACCACTTGTTCTTTCCTCCTGCCTAAATCCAGGTAATTACCCACAGGCACAAACATCACCCACACACCCGATGCTACAGATGCATTCGCCAAGCCACAAATCAATCTGGAAATCTCACAGCATCCACCCCCAAAACTGAAGAATCCTTATCAAACGTACCAGTCATGTCCTTGAGTAACACTTCAACTATTTCCTTCTGAGTGACTTTGAAAGCCTGGTTCTTTGTGTCTTTGGTTTCAAAGGTTTCGATGCATCTGTAGCTCTGAGATGCCTGCGGGTGGGTGATAGAGAGCTGCTGCTGCGCCTGCTTTTTCTTTTCCCCTCCAATTTCTGAAGGCATGATCACAACACTGAAAAGCAAAGTTTAATATCCGTTTACTGAAAACTCCTGTGAAAGGCTGACTCTAGTGTTAATTTCAGTAAAATCATGTCTATTTATGAGGCTAAGGAAAGCTTAGGCATCAAAGCCAACATATGCATTGAAGCTTTCAGTAGAACATCCCTGTTCTGCTACCCAAAAACCTAACTTATGTTTCTCTTCAATCCATATTCTATAACACTTCTGTTTCTTGAAGAGATGCACAAACAAACAAACAAAAAATATGATTTCATACCTGTCTTCAGGAAAGCACGGATCTAGGTCTTGGGTTTGTGCCCTGAAAAACTGAATGAGATCTTCACTCTGGGAGATTTTAGCATCCGTTTTCAGCAGTTCCTGGGAGTATGTTTCCAGCAATTTCAGTCTCTCCAGGAACTTGTTCATCTTCCTCTGCTTCACATTTACATCTTTAAATAAAAAAAGCAAAAGTTGATGCAAGACAATAGCAGATCTGGATGCCTCCAAAGCAGCACCTTGTGCCTGAGCACAGTGGGCCCCCACCTACCACCCTCCCCTGCAGGGGCCCAGGCTGCAAGTAGCTGAGACAGCAGCTGCTTCTGCCTCGCTGCTCTTTTAAATAGCTCCCGACACAATTTTTGCATATCTAAAATTTGTCTTTGTTCAGATGTTGCAAGGAACCCTGAGCCTATACTTAAACTGCAATATTCATTTACCAAGTGTGCTTGTTTACAAGAAATAAATGTTTCTAGGTTATTTTAAGTCAGAGATGGACCTGAGCACATAACCCAGCTGAACCATACCCCCAGCAGGAGCTGTCTGTTGATCTGTCCCATAGGGATGTTGGACTCAGTGACTAAAGCCTACATCATCAGTTACAGCTGTTCCCAGCAGCTCTGTCATGTTTGTCACACAATCTTTGAAAAAAAATAAAAGATTTTTCCTCCTTACCTTTAAACTTGGGTATAGTCCTGTCAGATCTCCTGAGTGATCCACTCTCAGTGGGGAATTTTCTCTTCAGCTCTTTCTAAAAGTGAAACAAAGGAGTGAATAACGGCGCTCACAAGGCTGAGCTCCTCCCTCCCCAGGATGGAGATGTTACTTTCAGGGAGCTGTTCACTTACATGGAGCCTCTTAAATTCTTCAAATGTCCGGTAGATGAGAATGTTGTTTTGGTCTGACCAGGACACAAACATCATGTACTTCTGAAAAAAATAAAAGGGAAAAGAAATGCATTTTTTATCACAGTGTTCAATATTGGATGCTTTCAAGCAATGAGCATTTGCTAGGACCTGTGGTTTAGTTCTGGTTTCAGGATGCAAGACTGTCACCTAAAAAATGAAATTAAGGACTAGACCTACAAAAATATTTCCTTAATTTTAGGGTCCCAGACGAGTAATTGTTGTTATAACCAGAAAGAAGGTCTGAAGTTATGAAGAGGAAGAAAGCAAGTCCATGATACCATTTTCTTATGAGATGGACCACCAAAAACATGTCTGAGACCCCTGCCCTAGAACAACGCTTTAATTTCAATGCTGCAGGAAAATGAGCAAATGTACTCCTGTAAGAATAACTCAAAAAAAAAAAAAAAAAAAAAAAAAAAAAAAAAACACTCTACTTTCCTGATTTGTAAATAGTATTTAAGGACAAAAGAAGAAAAAATAAAAAATCAGGTTAAAATACCTTCTGCTTTCTGCATTGCATCAAGCCTACAGCTTTCACATCCACTGGGAACCGGCTCATCTTCCCAGCGCCTGCTTCTCCTGCAGCTGGTGGCTGGAGGTTGGCAGAGGCACAGCTCCAGGCACAGCCTCCAGCTGCTTAAATACACTGGGGCGGAGGGAGAGCACACACGCACGTGCGCTGCCTTCCCTGCTTCCTCCTCCGCCCAGCAGCTCGAGGAGAAATTCCCTAAATTTGCAAGCTAACTGTGCCTTTTACCTGCGGCCCTGCCTCTAACATGCAAATACTACCGAGAGCAGCTGGCGGGGGCATAGTTCAGATGGTTGGGGAAAAGAGCCTTATCTTATCGTGTGCTTGTTACAGCAGTGCTGGGAAGGAGCCCTGCCCTGCGGGCCGTGTTCATCTCTGGGTGTCAGTGGAATCCCCTGGGGCAGCAGCGGCTCGGGAAATGAAGAGCACTTCCAGGGATGGAGGTGTTTATGGCTCCATTGCACCAATTTCCCTGTCAAAGCTGCCTGCAGCCATAACAGCTTGGGCTGCGATCATATCAGTCCCCAAAACTGCTCACCGGCATGGCCAGCTGTAGAGCTGTAGGCGTGATTTCATGTGTGTGCCAGCTGCCACAAATCTCTCTTCTGTATTGATTATTCCTGTTTGATAAGTGAAAGGAACTTGACTTTAAAAGGAGTGCTGGTAGCTATATCAACATTCGCATGCTCTCAGAAAGAAATGGAAAGCGTTGATTTCAGCGCTGCCAGAGCAAAGGATGAACACATCCCCACAGGTGTAACTGGAGAAGTCCCAAAGCTTTTCACGTGTGAAAATGCAACAGAGACTCAGCTCAGTGTACCCCGTGCTCTGGCCTACATCAAGCCTGGGCACCCACCTCCACCCAAGGCGATGGGCAGGGGGATGGAGAACCCTGGCTGGGAGACCCTGGGAGCTCCTGGGACGTGGCTCAGACACAAAGGCAGACACAGGGAAGGAGTGGAGCCGTGTGTCCACCCAGGAGCAGCTCTGCCTGGTGCTGCACAGGGGAAAAGCAGAGCCAGGAGAAGGAATTGCTTCATTTCGGCTCCTTGCTGCCCCAAGGCACGGCGTGACTGGTAATTACAGCCCTGGAAAGGCTGTCCTTTCCCTGAACTGCTGGCCTGAGGCATGCCTCAGGTTATAACCAGGCTGATGGGCATCTCTGTGATCAGACTGCCTTCTCTGTCCTCCATCCCCCTCTTTGATGAAGCCTGAATTGAATCATTATCATTACTGGAGCCCAGATTGCTCAGCCCAGCCTTCCTTTTCATTTTCCAATTACACTGGACTTCTTAAAACCCTCAGCAACAGGTGCAGATGACTTTTCATCTATCAAAAAAAAAAAACAAAAGAAAAAAGCCCACAAGAGAGTCCCAATAGGAAGCCAGACAAGATTACTTCTGAGCAGCTAGAAAATGCAGTGATTAGAGCCTTGGCTTGCATTTAATGAAAATACGTGAGGCTGCTCCTGCACAGCAGGGCGGCAGACAAAGGTGTTCTCAGTGCAGTTCGATCTGTTGCTGCTGGATCCTCGTTCTCCTTCGGGAAGGAAATGTTATGCGGCGAGCTCTTCAGAGCCATGCCCGCATTCGGTGGGAAAACCCCTTCACTGCCATCCCCGGGCCACTTCCTGGCTGACAAAACGACGTGGGGACTGCTGCACAAAGTCACCACAGTGTGGGCTCGCTGCGCTGAGCACCCCCAGCAGCATCAGACCCTCCGTCCCTGTTCACTAAGGGACCGGGAAAAGCGCATGCTGTTAAATCTGGCTGGCTCTTTGGTAGAGGGGGGAAATCACTGCATCCAGAGAGCTGCTTCTTTACGATGCTGGTATCTGGAAGCCACCAGTCTAGGGGGTGGCAAAATGCTCCTATGCCTCTGCCAGCACGGCCATGCTGCTGTGGCAGCCGCCCCGACGGGGCCATGCTTTGTGTGCCTGTCCTGGCACGGGGCCCTCGGGAAGAGCTGGAGCCAGGGCTCTAAACAAAGCACAGTGTCTCCTGTCTCAGAGCAAACACAAACCACAATGTATTTCCAAGAGCACAAAGGTTTAAAAATGTTTCCCCTAAAACAAAACAAAACAAAACAAAAAAAATACAATTGAACTGTTCAGAAGTGAAATCTCTACGTGCATGCAAACTGGGCAGAAGCGGCTCACGCATCATTTCATTCCCTGTCTGCAAACACTGCAAAAGCCAGTAAAACAAGAAAAGTAGGACATAGCCTTGGTTTTGACACTTGCTAACTCCAAAAGCCTTGCTATATTTCAGAGTTCCCGGGAAAATCGTGCAGAAGAGGTGGCTACAAAGCAGAAGTGAGATGAGAAAATACAACCAACTGCTGGAACAGCCAGGTGAAACCACGTGGAGGTTTGCTGGGGCTGACGATCCAGCCAGACCATTCGAAGAACTTGTGTTCTGGGAAGAGACTGCTTGGTGGCAGGGGTCTCAGGGCAAGGCATGAGCAAAACTACTGCAAATTCAGAGACTAGATGTTGAGAAAATGTACTGCAGAAGCTAAGGTCACTGTGACATCGAGCAGCGGTACGAGGAAGGGATGTGTTCAGGCAGAACCTGGGGATAACTGTGTTTCTGGGGCCATCCTACCACTCCAGGCTCTGCACTTGTAGAAGTGTCACTGCCTTGTTGTCATTGTCAAGCCTGATGTCAAGAAAATGTCCGCTCAGATGTGCCTGGTGTGTCACGTAGGCTGGAGTGACTAAATCCGAGAAACAGCAGGAAGGGCTGTGCCGGGCTGCATCAGCACCAGCACCAGCAGCACTGCCCCGTGGCCCAGAAAAGCGCCGCAGGTTGGTGCCATAGCTGGTGGGATGGGTGGAGAACTGATCATAGAGGCCATTAACTCCACTGCTGTGTCAGATACCTCTCGGCACACTGTAAAATGTAAAGCCATTTCCCGGACAGTAAGTTGTGTTTGCTTTGTGTCTTCTGCTACATCGTCCTGCCGCTGATTTGTACCTGTCCGTGTGTAATTATTAATGGAAGGCTGGGAGCGGTCTGCCAGGAAGAAGAGTATCGAGTTCAAGTATTGCTGGGTGCTGAGATTACCTCATCAGTATTTATTGACACAGATCGTGAGGTACAGCGTTAACCTTTTTTTTTTTTTTTTCTTTAATCATTTTATAGGGTACAAAAGAGATCATAAAATAACAGGTAAATTTATTACCTGTTGATTTATTAAATATTATTATATTATCAATATTAAATATTATTAAATATCTATTAGGAGTGGACTGTCCTGCTTTGAGAAGACAGAACATAAATACAAGTTTTTCTCAGTAATAGCTTCTGTCCCTGCCTGCTTTGTAGCCCCCTTCCAGAATCCCACGTGTGCCTTGCAGAGGTGGGGAACATCGCTGCCACCACGGCACGGCTGTGTAGGAGAAAGGGCTCAGGCACAGGTACAGGCATGGGGAGCTGAACCAGGGCACCTGCCCCAGAGAGCCCTCGGTTTGAACAGACAGAGATCATTCAGTGCCTTCAAGGCACAGCAGAGCCACATGAAGCCCCAGGCCTCCTGGGCTTCCCCCTGCCCTATCTCCATCACAAGAGCAGCTGCCCCCCACCACGTGTACAATGCCCATGACAAATAAACACCAAGCGTATGATTTTCTTTTTATTTCATATGATCCTCCAACCAACGTGCACACACACACAAAAAAGAGAAAGGGCCATGTTACAAGTATCCTCTACCACGTCCAGGATTTAGGCATGGGTTGGTCACGGCCGAAGGTGTGGGGGACTCGAACTCATGTGTTTCTCATTTTACATCCAGCACAGGAGGAGCTGCTGTTGGTTTGGCTCATTGACCTCTTGCAGACTTGCTGGGGAAAGGCAGAGAGGAAAAGCCCTGAAGCCACCCTGGAGATATTGCAGCTGTGAGGCAGAAATGAAGCCGCTGGGCCACGGGCATGGCAGAGGGGGGCCCTTGCCTGGTAAGCCACCTGCATGAGACCTTAATCTCCTCCCAGCATCACCTTCAGGATCAAAACCTGCCCTTTGCTGTTCTTGAAGGTCGCCTGCGATAGCACATAACCTATCAGCACCTTTAATGAAAAGGCCAGCTGCTAAAAGCTGATTTTAAGAATACAAAGAGGTTTTAGACTTCCATTAAAAAGAGAAACAGACCTTGATCAAAAGAAAGAAAAAAATAATAAAAAATAAAAATCAAACACTGGAGTTGTCAAAAATATCCTTCACCTCATAAACAAACTAAGCCATTGAACATTCACGTAGGCTGGGATGAGAGATTTTACAGTATTTAATCCAGAGGAAGGTATTTAATTTCCTTCTAACTTGAGCAGCTGCTGCACAAAATAAAGCATTTTTCAGTGGGCAGCAGAATCCGATTCAGAAGCAGTTTGTGCACAGCGATGCCTCACTTCTCCATCCACAGGACCAGCTGCATTTCGGGAGCTAAAGAAAATATACTTCCCTCCTCAGTGCCAGTGCTTTAGGTACCTATATGTGGAGTTTTCATTTAGATTCCAGCAAACTGCTTCAGGTTATAGCAGTTTCCTTCTCTTATGGGGACTGGAGGTGTCCTGGGACTGGGCTTGTTCTCACCGTGAGGCTCTTTCTCCTCGCAGCCTATTTCTGTTCCCCCCCCCCACAAGGTTTCCTCCACCACTGCCAGCCTCTGGTCTGGGCTGATCTCCTGCCATGGGCTGGAGCTGGGGACAGCTTGGTTGTTGCCCCCACACACTGGGGTCCCATTCCCTCCCAGTCTGCTGGCAGCACAGCCCCAGTCAAGCAACTGGTAAAAAACCTTGCAGCACAGCAACCCCCCAAACCTCGCATCTGCCAGCTGGGAGGGTGACAGCAGCAGAGCTTAGTGCTTGGTTTTCCCTTTAGATGCTTGTGGGATCCAGCTGCCAAGCCCAGGGGAGAAAAGAAGTGCCCTGGTGGCCTGTAAAACACCCCCCAAACGTTTACCAAGCACCCGAAGCAGCAATTTCACAGCTCCTTTGTAAAAGTTTTTTTGCTTGTTTTTCTGAGGTTATGCAGAGGGCGAGGGCATGATTCAAGAACAAAACTTCCAGGAAGGATGAGAATGAAACTTAATCCTAGTGCAAGAGAAAGTTTCCTGCATGGTTTCCTAGAGCAAAGAGACAAAAGGTGTTCGGTGACTGATCTTTGTGGTGAGAGGCCAACACAGTGGGTATATGCGCAGGGACCGATGCTTGGGCATCCTCCGGGGAAACCTTCAGGAATCCAACCCAAAAGGCCAGTGGGAAACAAAGCAAATAGGCAGAAATACTGGTTTTGTGTCGGCAAAATCTATTCTTATTTCACACTGACTATGATAAAATCTGCTCACATGCAAGACAGTTGTGATCCTCACAGATTAGTCAGAAGTGCTCATCCTACTGTTTTCTTTTCCTCATTCCCCACTGCCACCAATAAACAGAATATGCAAAGTGCCTTATCTCCTTGGGGTTTCTATCAGCACTGGTAGCCTAAGTTAAAAAGTCACCTTTATTCCAAAGTAAAGACAACATCTTCGTGTTCCCATTCCCCATCATCAAACAGGAAAAATAATATTTAATCCTCGGCCAACAGCCTGGCAGAGAGAAGAGTGGTATGGAATCCAACTGCTGCTTCAGCAATGTTTAATTCGTAGCAAGTCAGCACAGTCTCACAGCAATTGTTAGCAGAGAAAAATCTCTTCCTCCACCACCAGTTAAAACTTTGACCTGCTTCTAGAAAAAGGAGTCACCCATAAGCCAGGGAGAGCTGCATAAAGGTGAGGAAGAGGACGGAACTCCATGTTCCCCTGTCCTGTGGTGCAAGCTAGTCTAAAAGCACAGCTCTTGTAACAAAAGGGTCATTAGTTTTAGGAGGCAAAAAAGGGAGTCTCTGATAAGGAAGGACCCTCAAAATCCACATGGAAAAGAGCATGGTACCAGAGATTTACAACATTTTAAAATTATCTTCAAATAGATAAATATATCAATATATCTTCAAATATATAAAATTATCTTTCAAATTATCTTCTGCTAAAACAAAGAGTGTTCAGGTGCAGAAGCCCACACTGCAGCCTGGCCCAGAGCTCTTCTGGCATTCGCAGAGAGCAGCCGGGCCAGTCTCCTTGCAGTGATGCTGAGAGCGGCGGAAGCTGCCTGCTGATGACTTTGAGTTTTATTCTTCTTCAAGAGAACAACAGAAAAAAAAAAAAGATTTGCTTGTGTTTGTGCTAAGAATGGAATAATTAATTCCACAGAGAGCCTGGTATGCAGGAGACAAAGAACGGAGCATGACAGAGGACTCAGAGGAAAGGCTGCATTGACTTGCTTAAAATAATTTTTATTTTTCTCCCTATCCCTGCCCTTGTAAATGTGTGCCCTACGGCAGCTCTGCCAGTCCAGCAATGAAGCGTCCCAGCACAGTGGCAGGCTCCTTCCTGGTAACAGTGAGATTCGTGCCTTGGGAAATTCTCCAAGTGCAAATTTATTGTATACAAACAAAGCTGTTCAATATAAATGATTTATGTACCTGGAAATATACCTTAAGATTTTCTGCTGCTATTTCCTAGTTCACTGTACTTTCACAAGAAACTATATGACGAATTCCTAAGGTTGTCTTTCTAACTGGTTGGACTTTAAGCTCACTTCCTTACCTGTACATAGATGTCAGCTTCCTGGCAGTGTATCACCCTGGTGAGGACAACAGTTATATTCAACAGGAAGTATCCATAAACCATCACAGAAAAACCACAGTAACAATCCTGAGAGATAGAGGGTAAATCCTGAGAGGCATAGGGTTGCCCATAGAGGTTGTAGTCTCCTCCTTGGACATCTCCCAAAGCTGCCTGGACGTGATGCTGGGCACCAGCTCTGGGTGGCCCTGCTGGAGCACCAGATGGACCCGGAGGTCCCTGACAACCTCAACGAGTCTGTGAAAATTTTCCAAAGCACTCTAAATAAATTCATGAAAAGTTGATGCTGTTTAGATTCCCAAATGCAGCAAAAGCTTTTGCAGATATCACTCCTTGTTCTCTGGTCACAATCTGACTTCCTAGCACAACAACAGAGAGAATCGCAGGGCAGCAGGCGGCCTGGGCTGGGTGTTACCTTTCCATACAACCCCGTTGCATCCTAGAAAGTGGGCCATAAGGGTAGCAGAGACTTGTCTCTCTGTTAATTGTGCTAGTTATCTCTGAAAATCAGCAGCTTCTCTGCAGAAACAACCATACCCACACGCATGTGCACACTGCTAAGGGTCCAGCTGCTGGCAGAAGAGCTACCTGGAGCCTCCTTGGGGCCTCCCCTCCTTGGGGTCTCCCCTCCTGTGCTCCTGCCTGCCTTGCTGCTGCTCTCAGACCCTGCTCCCCTGCACCCCAGGAGCTGCCACTGGATGGCAGGGCTCGGAGGTGCCCTGTCATGGCAGGCTCGAGGGTGAGCAGTGGGCTCTGTGCCTGACATCTCCCACTCCTGACCCATTTCTTCTTCCTCCCCCGTGCACCTACTATCAGCTGCCAGTTCACAAGCTCTTGTTTAGTGACCGCCAGAGATAAAGGCAGAACATCAAACAGCAACCTTCCTCTGAGAAACACAAACACACCCTATACATTTTCTCAAGTTCAGGGTTTACCAATGCTTCCTGGTAATTAGTGTCATTAGAGCCCTGCACGTTACCCTGTTCCAGTCACAGACCAGGTAGCTGCTCAGACGAGGTACCTGTCTGGTAGGCCCCAGTGAGCCCTGTCTTGCAGATACAATTACATTAAATAAAACACAGGGGCACTGTTAGCAGAGTCCCACCCAGGAGTGCCCCGAGGTGCCGGGTGCCAGAGTGAAGAAGCCTCAGCCGGGCAGCACGTGGCGATGCTTCAGTCCTCACCACAGGAGACAGCTGCTTTTAGGAGGGGGCTTTTTAGACATATTCTTGGTAACAGGCTTTATTACACCGCAAGCTCCTCAGCCAAAATGCTAGGTGGGAATGTGCACCAGCTCAGCCTGCCGAGGCTCACTGTGGAGGTGTGACAAGTGTCAGCAAGGTCTGCGCTAGGTTTGGAAGCAGAGACAGGTAGGAGTCCTCCAAAAGGAGGCTGTTAGCAGCCAACCAAAGACATTGCTTTGTCTTACAGACATTTCTGGAATTATTTAATTGCCTAACGGCTGAAGAGTAAAGCACTGTAGGAATTTCCCCTGGTCTCTTCTAGATGCCATCATACCTTTTTTTCAGAAATAAAAGAAAAAAAAAAAAAAAAAGAATGAGGTCATCAATGTCATTTAAATTTTTATTGGTGTACAAGGAAAACAAATATAAAGAACATATTTTCTCTTGCTAGGTCTTTCCTTCATGTGTGAAATTTATACAGAGTTGTCTATAACTTTAGACAAATATGTTTCAGTAGTTGTAATCAGTTACGCATGTTTTTTCTCCCTCCCACATGAATAACAACAACAAAATGTTCTCATCAAATCGCAAATAAAAAAAAAATGGATTGAGGCCCAAGGATGGAGATCCAGATCACCAGCTCAGCACTACGCAGACTAGGAAACATATCAGCCATTTCCACATAAAGCACACTAATTTTGAAATCTTTCCTGAAGGCGAGTTTCTGCAGCATTTTTCTAAAATGATGCATTACCTACTAAAAATGTTACACCATGCTGTGTTAAATATATCAGAGGATAAGAACAGAAAATGAGAAGTACTTTTCTAGCACCTTTCATACAAATTGTGTCTTTGCAGAATTTGCAGCACAAAAGCATTTAATTTAACATCAGGGGAAAGTCTCAAGATGCATTTCAAATAGGCTATGACACAGCCAGGAAGAAACAAGACGTGGAGAAGTACAGCCATGTCCAGAAGGCAAGAGCTGCTCCACAGAAGGCTCGCACACCAACACTGCCTGAAGGGACACAAAGAGGTCTGGTGCTGCTTGAATGGGAAGAGGGGTGTGTGTGTGTCAAAAAAACTACCCCAGACAGCTTATATGAAATTTCTTAAGATGGTGTTTTGGTCCTCTTTCATCTCAACCATACATTTGCATGTATTAAACAAAATACTGTATTTTTCACTTGGCCTGCAGCACATGGTGAGGTGAAAAGTGGAAATGGGCACAAACTTCATGTTCTAGAGCGCATTGTTCAGAGTGGGAGATGTATTCTGTGGCCTGGAAATCTCTGATGGCATGACAGCATTGAGCCAAATAGAAAGAAAAGAGCAACCCTGTGCTGCCTTCTGAGTTTTCATGCTTAGAACTCCCATTAAGAACTTCATAACACTGCTTTGGCTTGGAGTCGGGCCAGAGGATACACTTTTGGCAGTGGCACCCACAAATTAACTGTCTGTAAGTTACTTTGCCTTTCCAAGGGGCAGCAGACAGCTCTGAAGCTGGTGCTGTGCAGGACCACCACCCAGAGTCGGACCTGAGCTGGATCGCAGTCGCAGTATGCTTGCAACCCCCATGGCTCACCAGAACAGGAATTAAAGGAAAGCTGCTGAACATCCACTGAGCACAGAAGAGCTGGGGGAAATGTCCTTGGCACGCTCTGCCCTTGCATAATGTGCAAACAGTCTGGGCAAATCCCTCCTTGGTATAGTTTTACCGGGACACGAGCATATGACGGTTTCTAAAAAACGTAAAATCGGTTACGGGTGCATCCTGCTGCAGGTGCACGGGTTAGGCTGGGTCAAACAGTTGTTCGTCCTCTAGCTTGGGGTGCTGGCTGTGTCATGGGACAGCACTGAGGTGCCACCACAACTGCCATGTAGGAGAGTGCCCCATGTCACTGGGTGTCCTGGCTGAGCCTGTGTGCTGCGTACAGGCATTGGCACAGCTGCTGTGGCCCCCCAGATATTGTGCCCCCCCCCCCAAGAGCTGCTGCAGCCCCCGAGGTGCTGTGGGGGACACTCAGTGTGGTGTGTGGAGGGTGAGCATGCTCTGGCTGAAGCACAGCATCACAGCACTGCAGTGGCTCAGCTCTGCCTGCCTGGCATAGCAGTAGCTAGATGTAGGGCTTGGCTGTGGAAACTGAGCATTTGCCTTGGTCTGTAGGGTGAATAAACTGTAAATATGTGTTCAGACTGGCCTTGGTCTATATGGTGAATAACCTGTAAATATGTATACAGACTGGCCTTGGTTTGTAGGGTGAATAAGCTGTAAATACATATACAGACAGGCCTGGGTCTATATGGTGAATTAACTGTAAATATGCACACAGACGGGCCTTGGTCTGTATAGTGAATAACCTGTAAATATGTATACAGACTGGACTGGGTATGTAGGGTGAATAAGCCGTAAATACGTATTCAGACAGGTTTCGGTCTATATGGTGAATAACACGCAAATGTATATACAGACTGCCCCCCCCATCCCCAAAATATTTTATTATTCCCCCCCCCAGCTCGGCCTCCAGCGGAGGCCGCCCCCGGCCCAGGGTGCACCGCGGCGCCAAGATGGCGGCGCCCAGCGAGGGCCGGCCGGGCCGCGGGGCCGCGGGGTTCCCGGGCGCTGAGGGCGGCCCCTTCCCCTTTCCCTTCCCCGTCCCCGCCGGTGCCGCGGGCTCCGGGGCGGAGGAGCCGTCCAAGAAGCCGTGCCGGGCCTGCACGGACTTCAAAAGCTGGCTCCGAGAGCAGAGGAAGCGGGCGGCGCCGGGCGCAGGGGTGAGGTGGCGGGGCCGGGGCCTCCCCTCACAGCCCCGGGGGCGCTGGGCCTCGGGCACGGTTCGTGCCCCCCCCAGGGAGGGAAAGGGGCAGGGACTGCCCCAGCTCGGCCGCTGTCCCTGTGCTGGGGTGTTAAAGGGGCTGATGTCCCCTCACAGCCCTCGCTTAGGGCTGAAACATTGGGCTAATGAAATAGTGAGGGGCTGGGGCGCCTGGTGAATGAGGGCAGGCAGAGAGAGCTGGGCACGGGTAGCCTGGAAAGGAGAAGAGTGAGGGGAGACCTCATTCATGTGTAATGGGAGGCTGCCAAGAGGATGGAGCTGGGCTCTTCTTGGTTGTGCCTAGTAACAGGATAAGGCAGCAGGCACTAACTGAAGCACAGGAGGTTCTGGCTCAATAAGAGGGGGCACTTCTGTGCTGGGAGGGTGACAGAGCACTGGAACAGGGTGCCCAGAGAGGTCATGCAGTTTCCTTCTCTGGAGGTCTTCAGAACCCGCCTGGATGCCATCCTGCACAATGTGCTGTGCTCGGCGGCGGTTGGACTAGGTGATCTTCAGAGGTCCTATCCAACCTCGGCCATTCTGTGATCCTGGGATTTTCTCCCACAGCAGGTTGTGGTGGAGGAGAAGGAGCCACCCCCAGATTGCCCCCTGGACAGCGAGCAGCTGGGCCGAAACACCTGGGCCTTCCTGCACACCATGGCAGCCTACTACCCCGACCGCCCCACCAGCACCCAGCAGAAGGAGATGAGAGACTTCATCAACCTCTTCTCCAAGTTTTACCCCTGCGAGCACTGTGCCGAGGATCTGAGGGAAAGGTCAGTTGCCTCTTTGATTTTTTTTTTTTTTTCCCGGTAGCTGGTGAAGGGGCCTGAAGTGCTGGCTTGCAGCAAGTATTTGCATATCTGCAGCTCTTCCTGCTGTTGGGGTTTATAGGTACCTGACCTGTTTTTTTCCATTGCATAGATCAAAGAGACGCTTATTCAGAAAACAAATACCTTTTCTAGTGCTGTTAGATTGTATGCTGCCTCCAAGGCCTCCCTGAGGTCGTTTTATTGCCTTTCTGGTTCAAACTGGACTTGCCCTCACTCGTGGAATTAGACTGTGACTTTGAATAATTCAGGTTTCAGTAGGCAAGTGTGCTTTTATCTCAGAAGAGCCCCTTTACTGGCAACCACAGCAGCAGAAGCAAAGACTGAGATAAGCTGTGATGTTTGGTAAAGTTTTCTACCCCTGTTACTGTCAACATATTTATCAAAAATTTCATTTTTTTTTTTTTGTGATGAACAGGCAAAAACGTTTGAAAGCTAGTTAGTGACTTAGCAAGCATCACATGGCTTAAAAGGTTCAGCAGGAGACTGGCTGTCTGTGTTCTACGTGCCTTTTTTGGGTATTGAAATTGGTGACTAAAGCAGTAACATTTGTTTCCTCTTCCCTCTTTGCAGGTTGCGAACAAATCAGCCTGATACAAGCAACAGAAATAACTTCTCCCAGTGGTTGTGTCTTCTTCATAATGAAGTGAACAGGAAACTGGGGAAATCGGAATTTGACTGCTCTCGTGTGGATGAGCGCTGGAGAGATGGTTGGAAAGACGGTAGTTGTGATTAATCCATGGAGACTGCTCTGAAATCTAACAGACCAATTCACTCTGCTTCTGAGTCACTACAGGGAGATGTGCGAGGAAATGCGTGTGTTGGTGCGCCTGTGTGTGTGACTGATCTGGTTTGTGAAAATAAAGGTGAAACCAATTCTGAAAGTCGACTTGAAAATCTTATCCTAATAGCATTTCGATAAATGGTCGTATCAAATGCATCATCTGAGGGACTGAGGCCTTACATTCGGCACAGGAATTGCCAGAAACCTGTGAAGTTAAGTTACTGACAAACTTGTGAGGACTTTTTCATTGCAACATTTCCTTATTTTAGGGGCATTTGCTTGTTTCTGTGACTAGAATTCCTCTTCCTGCACACTTGTAGAGGACTGCCTTGTGACATTTTATGTTTGTCTGCAAGCACTACCCTGATGTTTTAGAAAACTTTTTCATTGTCATTTTAACTTCTGTTCTGATAGGGCAAATTCATAATGTGTTTTGTGCCAAGTCTGTGCCCCCTGATCGCTCTTTCAGGCATCTCCAGTTTAAAATCTCTGAAAGCAGGTACGTTTGAGAGCTAAAGTCATGGAACCTTCATTTCTCATTTGATTTCTGTGTTTCAGCTTATGAAAGATGACATTATAGAAAAGTGAACTAAAACAAGAGCAAAAAAAATCATGAATGGAAGGAAGTATCAGCTGGGTGAAATTCAAATGTTTTAAATTGATTGCCCATTTTCTTTAAATCCATATATATTATGAGAAGAAGGCCTACTGCGCTTCTTACTGCTTCTTACTTTTAAAGCAGGTAATTCTTCATCTTTGTTAAGAACTGTTGTCAGTTGTGAAAATAGCTGCAACGGTCTGAGACTGATATCTGTAATGCAGCATATTCAGTTTTGTTTAGCATATGGTATTTCTGAGTTGTCTTTTGTGTTTTGAAATTTTTGATTGGGATTTGCTGACTTGTTTGACATTCTGGGGTTTTTACCTGGCTAAAAGTCACCCTAGAACAAAAGGACTTTACAACCCCCCTTGCAGTTTTTGAGTCCTGCTTAGGGCTGTAATATCAGCTGTAGATAGTATTTATTGCACAGAAGACTGGAAGGAGTCCCTAAGGTAGATTCCCTCTATAGATGCTGGCCAGAATCCATGTCACTGGTGTTTGCCCAGTCAGCTATATTGTATCAGTGTTACTGATACGTAAGTGTGAATTTCAGGTGAAAGTGCAATAGCAACGTAAATGATTTACACCGCAACGTGTATAAATGCACGTCTCTTTAAAGAGACAGTTTATATGTAGAAAAAGTCTAAATACTTTCAAATTCTGAAAAAAGATAGCAATATTGTGCCCTTATTGCATTTCTGGCAGTGAAAGCTTGCAGGAGTTTGCACAAACCATGACAATAAGAGGCTTTTTCCTTCTGTACTGAGCTTTTCTGGTGTGTTTTAGTAAGCTTCCTTGTTTGATGCACTGCAGAATGTTTGTAAATTTACTTTTGCTGGTAGAGTGGGAGTTAGATGGAACTGGTACTTTTATAACAGGATTAGGGTGATGACGGTCGGTAGCTGAAAACTTTGATCTTCAAACCTTTGTACATGGGGCTCCTTAGTGTTTAGAAAAGCGATCAGAACTTTGGAAATACATTTGGAAGATTTATGGCACGTTCAAATCTTTTCAAGTTGGACCTGTTAAAAGAGTATGACACGTTTTATGGACTGGTTATTCTAGCAAATTTTATTTAATAACGTTCCTAAACCAAACAAAACTGGGAAGTGTTTCATGAAGTAATGTAATCTGACTTCTTACTTCAAGGTATTATATAGATTATTAAAAGTGCTCAGAAAAATTCCCTATTTGCATGGTGAGGTTCTTCTTAGAACAAATAAATTCCAGCCCCTAGTTTTTGTTTTTTTCAGTAATGAACTCAGTTCCAAAATGATGCATGTAGGTATCCACTAGCGTGGTGAGGACCAACAAAAAGGCTGTAGCCCCTTTTGTCAGGCTTGGCCTAAATTGCCAATGGATGTGGACAAGCATTTTCTGCTGGACTTGGTTGTGCTAAAGGATCATCTTTCTGTTCCTTTCTAATCTGCCCTCAGCAATTTCATTGCTCATGGGAGCAGGTTATGAGATTTCTTAATAAATTTGCTTCAGTGGAGGCTGGTAAAGCACCTGTTTTGTCCTATTTCATCTTAGTACTGAAAATGGGCCAGGTTAGAGAGTTGTACTTGCTCATGCAAGCACACGTGGTCTGCTGGCAAGTCCCAGGACTGCTGCTGCTGTGTGCAGGCTGGTGATGGGCTGGAGGATGGCAGCCTTCCACCAAGCATCTGTCCACATTTTGAAGAAGTGTGGAGAGGAAATAAATCATGTATCCCTCTCAAAATCGGGGAGAGTGGCTGTGGCAACACCAAATTTTTATCCCTTGTATTGTTCAAGGAGGTGGTAGGCCTGTGCAGAAGGCCCCTTCTGCCAGCATTCACTGTTTTGCTGTCCTGGCAGTGGTGCAGAGGTAGAGGAAGAGCTTTAAACCAACTGTACAGCATCTGTAGCAAATGCTTGCTCGCAATGAGGCCACAAGCTATGGCTACCAGGATGTTATTAGGGCCGTTTGTAACTTTGTTAAGTGTCCATTAGGTAAAATACATGCTTGAGTTCTTTGTTTTCTCCTGTTTGTGGTTTTGCAGAAGAGCTTTGACGTGTGTTTTTTGGGCATATTATCTCTGTGGATTTGACTGTCCAAGAAAGGATTTATTTTTTTTTTTTGCTGCTCGTTTAAAACACAGATAAAGTTTTAATCTTATATATGGAATTTCTATTGAAGATATTTGTATTTGTGTACATAAAAAGAAGGGGAAAATCGTGAATTCTCTCCTAAATGCACTTAATTAAATCTAGTTTAAAAAAATATATCTGTATTAAAATTATGTTTCCTGTTTATGTGAAAATAATAAAGCAACTGAGTTTGTTCCTGGCTTCCCTACTGCATGAGGCCTTATGAAAAGCCATCGTGGTGTGCTGGCCTGTCCAACCTTCTGCATGCCGATATCTTACTGAGCTCAGCCCAGGTTGTGTGATTTTCTGTGTGTATTGATCAGACAAGGTGGGGCTGCAACCAGTTCTTTTCCCTTGTGCTGCTGAATTGCTGCAATTTTCTTCAGAACATGAAGCTACAGAACAGCAGCGATGTAGACCAGCTCCCTGTCCGTCTGGTCAGAGTTTGGGGGCTGGGGGGGGATTTTCTGTGCGACGCTTCTAACAAACAGCACTGAAGGTAGCGTTACGGTTGGGAGTAGATCAGATCTTGCTGAATCTGAGCAAGATGGCAGTTGGGGGTGTCACCCACTGGAGGGCGATGCTTGTTAGCTGCACAGTCACTGCACAGCCATGCACGGCCAGAAAGGGGAAGCTGCTAACCAGGAACCCTCGCAAGATAAGCACAGTTGGGAGCAGGTGCTGCTTGAGGAGCTTCTCAGACCTTACTCAAGAGCTGCCCTGTGTACTAGGCACCTGGCTAACCTTTCAGCTTGTCAGAGGACTTACTGATTTCACAAACTGGGTTCCATTCAGAGCTGACTTTTTTTTTTTTTCTTTCCTATAAGCAAAGAGCAGGGAGCCACGAGGGAATTTTCTTCATGAATGGGAGGCAGAGCTGCTTGAGTAAGTGGCAAGTGCAGATGTTGGCGGAAGCAGCACTGTGCCTTTAACATTTTCCCAGGGATTAGCTGTTCTTTGCAGTGTGTTGGGTGTATACAGTCTCCTGTTTACAGTAAGATCCTCAGGAGTGGCTTTGCTTGCATGTGTCTCCAGCCTGTTACAGGTCGTGTGTGATATTTCTTCCTGTTGGAGTTTTTCAGGCTTGGAGAGGGTAGTGGGTTTGTTTGGTTTTCCCCTTCCTAGCAGGTTTGTTTTTTGTTTTTTTTTTTTCCATTCCTGGAATGGCTGTTCAGGCTTTTTGTCTGAGTGATGGAGAGGAGCTGCTCGGTGTTCCCTGCAGTTAGGAGGAAGCACGTCAGTAGAAGCTGCCAATAAGGTTGTGTGAAGTCAGCTCTTGATTTCGTAGGCTAATAAGAGAATGGAAATCAAGCAAGTTAAGCAAAACCACAGCTACCAGCACATAGGCAAGCCATCAGTTAGGGAGACAGGACTGTCAGAGGGAAGGGTGAGTGCTGTGGTCAGCTGGAGCACTGACCTGGGTTGGCACGTCCCGCAGGGAGGGGTGTGTGAACACTGCTGCTTCCTCGCCAGCCCACACAGAGCCGGCTCAGGTGTCTGCAGCAATCCACGATTAATTCACAGCTGAGAGCTGGTGGTAGTTGGGATGCAGTGTAGCCTGCTGCAAGTCAGAAAACACTGCAGGCCACACAACTCTGTGACAAAGGATGGCTCTTACCAACTGAGGATAAATGGGACTCAGCACCCTTATCTGTCCTGACATTCTGGTATCTGGCATTGCCGTCAGTTCTTCATTTTTGTAATTAATGTCTCCAGAAGCAAAGACAAGCAAGCAGCACTAATATTTGTCTGCCACGCTTTGAAACTTTCTGTTCCCTTTGACGTGTGCCAATCCTGTCTGTGCGTGCTGGAGGTTAGCTAATCAGCCCTGGAAGTTACCCTGGCACTTGTCTGGGCTCACAGCAGCTGGCACAGCCTAGGCAGTGGCCCTGGCACTCAGACCTACTGAGTTCTGCTCCTGTGACCTTGCTGCTGAAAGGTGCCCTCTGTTCCTGTGCTCTGTGCTAGTGCAGGTTGTTGCGTTTCCTCTAGAGCACTCCCAATGTAGAAGTTTCCTCCCGGTCTCAGGTTTTCCCTCCCAAATATCATGTACCCTCTAGCTTCTTGGTTTCTGTTGTCTGTTACCGCAGTGTTCTTCCCAGATCTCTGTTGGCTATAGAGAAAATTTGCTTTGCATCTTAACCAAGTAAACAGTAGAGGGCAATAAAGCTTGTATTTATTTGGCTTTGCCATTTATTTCTTGCACTTCTTTAAAATAGCGAGCTGCTCCAGTCCTTTTGTGGTTGCATTGAGGAGCTTTTGGTGCCTTCAGTTTTCACACTAGTGGCTGCGTGCAGTACTTCTGTAATTGCACAGATGAGAGACACGTTACTTTTTTGCCAGCAGCTAAAGTCTGCACTTGGCAGTATAATAAAGCTGCCTGGATGCTATTTCCAGCTTGCTTCCTACCTGCTCTTCAGCCTGTAACTGGTTGTATTTGGATAAATCTTGGCTTTTCAAACCAGCAGTTAAAGGATTGGAAATGGTGAAGGAGCTTTATCTGATAATTTCGTAACAGTCACTTTCTTACACAGAGCACTGTTTGTGTAACACAGGACAGTACTTGCCTTCAGTGTGAGCTGCTCTAGCTACAAAACCAGAGGAGAGCAGAATGTGAAGGCACTTACAGCCTAAGCACCACTGGAGCTTTGCACAGAGCAAACACAGGTAAGGGCAAACAGACAGCAGTCATGAAAATTTTAGTCAGGAGGATCAAGATTGTTTGATGCAGTTGTCATTTGCTCTGAAGGCTTTCTGGAAAAAAAAGAGGGTTTGGAAGGAAGATCAGAGGACAGTTAGGACTTCAACAACACCGTTGCTGTTGAGAGACATGGATGCAACCCAGCCTTTCTGCGTGGCAAGGTATAGAAATAAATCCCAAGAAGTTTCATGGGAGCTTTGCTTTGAATTTGCACATCTGAAAGAAAGGAAACAGCGGAGTTAAATCGCTGTCTTTCCCACAGCAGACCCCAGGCAGCTATTTCATGCATTCCCTCAAAGCTTCTGTTCTATCCAGAACACCAAGCTTTAGCTCTAAACTCAAGTCCTGATGCTAGGGGACTCCTTTCAAACACCAAGTTCGGTCAGGCAAAGCCAAGCTTTCCCTGCTTCCCCTATCACTGGCGTCCAGCTACCAGTAGTGTGAAAAAGTGGATGCTGTGGCTGTGCTTCGTGTGATGCTTCTTACAGGGGGTAAAAGATAACACCCTGTGCAAGATAGATGAGGTGAGGCCCATAATAATAATGCTAGAACACAATAATGTGTTCTAGCCATAATAATGGCTAGAACACAAGGCTGGAGACTCAGAGGTTCAGTTCTTCATTGACCATAGGCTTCGTGCTAGGCTCTAGGTAAGTCGCTTCATCTTCTGTAGCTGCACTTCCACTTCTGCAAAATGGGGATAAAAATAGCAGGTTCACCATTCACCAGCCTTTTCCTGTGTTTTCTATTTAGATGACAATCTCTGTCAGGGAGGCCATCTTATTGTGTTTGCACTGCACAGTCCTGGGCCCACGATTGCTCATTATAATAAAAATCTCTCATCTTAATCTGTCTCTCAAATCTCCTCTGTGTCAGGTTACGTCTTTCTTTAGAATCCAAGGGCCCATTGGATATTTGCCGTGCTCAGCTAAGAAACGAGGTGTTCCTCATTTTCAATATAGTACTACAAATACCACGTTTGCTGTGCAAACATCAGGACCCTTTTTTTTTCCCCCAGAACCTGCACTGTGAATCTGGCAGTGTTGTGCAACACGGGGGGAAATGATAACGGAATGGCTGAGCCAGGGGGGCTCCTTTGGAAGCAGAGCTGGACGAATCTTGGATGAGAGCTGCAGAAGCTGTGCGTGTCAGAGCATGGCTCGAGCTGCTCAGAGGCTGCCCCGTGTCCTTGTAGCTGTCAGCGCTGCTCTCATTACCATGCCTTCGTGGCTGGTAGCAGATGACAAGCACCAAAGTCAACGTTTTGGTCAGGCTCTACACGATGTGACTCCTTGTTGTGGGGCTGAGGAGGTCAGTTTGGAAAACAGCCAGGGATCTGATTCCCCTCTTGTCTAGCGCTTTCCGAGGTGTTTGTGCACCTTCACCTAGAGTTCAGCCCGGCTGCTGCAACAGGTTCGATTCCTGGTTTGCTGTGAAATACTTGGAGAAGAAGCAAAGAATAAGGTTAGCAGATAAGACATCGCGCTTGCAATTGCACCACTGGAAAGCATTTTGAAACCCGGTAGGGGTTTCGTTCAGTTCGTTTTTTATGCAAGTGCTGAGATATTAACTCTTCTGTTCTAAACAAACGCCATCTTAATTAATTGAATTCCACCATCCAAACCTTCCCCTGATGACTTCAGTTAATAATTTTTTCTGCATTTTTTTTTTTTATGGTGTACTTATCTTGTATTTATCCTTGCCTGGTAGCTGCTGAATCCCACCTGAGAAATGGCTGCATTTCAGACAGGGATGTGTAGCCACCTAATAAAGGAACTTCCAGATATTTTTGGACCTCTTAGGGTGGAGGGCACGAAGTAGCTTTCTTAGTAATGGCGTTTTAAGGTATTGCTAATCAGGAAGGCCATTCTCTGCTACTGCATGCTATGAATTTCTCAGTACCTCTCAAAAATAATTCCCCTGACCGTCCTGTTTTCTAGAGCCTAATGGCTGAGAGCAGTATTAGCCAAACCCTAATGAATGCCCAGCAAAGCATTTCAGAGCAACAAGTAAGAGAATATACAGCAAAAGCACTGCTTCAAGCACGCCATTCAAGCGATGTAAAGGGCAAGCTCTTCCACCACCTCCGCCTGTATAAAAGGCATCAGGCCCTGTATAAAAGACATCAGGCCGTGTGGAAGCGCTGGGGTTGATGGGCTGTAAACTGCGGGTGAAGGCTGCTTGTGCCCCTTGGGCCGTGCTGAATGCCTGCTGCCAGCTCGTTGTGGTGTTGTTCTGAGGCAGCTTTGCTATAAATACGTCACCGAAGCAGTTCTGAGAGCTGGGCGGTTTCACATCAGTATTTGGCTTTGGAGTTGTTAAGTAGTAGCTGTGGCCAAGGGGTTGTTTGCAAAATCGGGGTGTCCCACTGCTGCTCTTCCCTGCAGACAACACCTGATCAGCCCTGCTGGAAGAACTGGTGTTAACTCATCTCGCCCCTTGCTGGATTCCCCGTGGTCAGGTCCCACTCCCAGGATCAGGCGCTGTGGAGCAGGATGCGTTGGCCTCAGTCTGCTTGGAGAGTTTTGCAAGTAACGTTCTGCTCACAGGACGGCACCAGCACTGCTCTCAGTCCTTCAGCTTACGGCAGGTAGCTCAGGGAGCTTTCAAAAACTGGTTATGTTCAGTCGCGTGCCCTTGAAAACCCACTGCTGCTCTTCCCTCTGTGGAGTCAGCCCTTAGCCGGATGGACGGGGCTGACTCCAACTGGTTCTGAAGGCGAAGGCCCCACGTCTTGTTTCCTCAAGGTCACTGTGTCTGTGTACCTACCCCTGGGTAAAAAAACAAATTGCTTTTTTGTGTTGAAGGCAGAGCTTAAGGAGCCAGTGTGGCTACGGGAAGCACGAGGCAAGCCCTCGTTTTGTACCACCCTTAATTAAACTCGTGTAAAACCAAAGCATGGGTATATCTCCAGCACGTGTTTGCCTGCTGCTCTTTCTGCTCCCTGTCACTGAGGTCTGGGCGGAACAATAAACACAGAACTTGTTACAACTGAATGAATGCTCTGGGAAGTGCATTTCCAAACCCTTTTTGCCCATTTGATGGGGGAAAATGTTCGAGCCCCGATGTCCTTTCCTGTTGTTGCCTGCCTCGGTCTATCTGTTAGCTTACTTGCAGCAATAGGAAGTGAAATAGGAGCGCAGTTGACGTGCACACCAGAGATAGCTGCTGCACTTTATCGGCACAGTAGCGAGGGACAAAAGCTAGCACAGCATGACATGAGGAATGATTGTATAAAACACACTGCACACAGCAGAAGTTGGAGAGAGGAACCTCAAAGAAGGAGGACAAGTTTAGAAGCAGGGATTTCCGTGGGGATCTTGCCTCGTGCATCCCAGCCATTCCCTGAAGAGTGTAAACCATTTACCTGTTTGGAAATGGTCACGATTTGTTCTGTACCACCATCTAAAAGATTCAGACAGTGTCTTGGTCTTGTTGTGCTTTGTGTTGCCCAAAATACTCCTGTCCCAGCCTGGACAGATGAGCTGGGCAAGACACTTCAGAAAGGGGGAGCAGAGGCCCTGAAGGGTGGGGAAGTCTTTTCCAAAGCCCCCAGAAAAGCGGAGTAGCCCCCAGAGGTCAGGACGATTCCCTGTGCAGCAGCCCCAGGAGCACACCGCTTTCCTGCATGTGTGCCATGCCACATCTTCCCTTCATGCCATTGATTTTCTGAGGTGTGGGGCACGCTGAGCCCCGGTGGCCAGCCCCAGCAGCAGGGCCTCTGTGGCACTTTCTGCCCTCTGGGAGCAGGACCGGCCTCGCCTCTGTACATAACTCTGGGCTGACAGAGACAGGGTGGTTTTCCCCAACACATTAAAATGATTTTGAGGTCACTGGAACAGCTGCCTGTAAACCACTGAAGCTGTTTGAAAATCTCACCTGTGGTAACCCTCAAATAGTGACCTCTAAGTTGTTCATCTGCAGTTCAGGGATGAGCTGGTGATGCTCTCGACAGTGGGATAAAATCCCTGGCCAGCACCAGGAAAACCCTGCCAGAAGCAAGCAGGAGACACCAGCCCAGCGTCCTCTTCTTTTTTACATAGTAAAATGTGATTTCTACTGAGCTGGTGACATTGAGGAACGAAAGGCTGGATCCTGCTTTTCCTGCTGCGAGTCAGAAATAGATCTGGAGAGACGATGACTCACCTGTAATTGGGAAACTGATGGCATCATCGGGAGCTTTAACAGTTAAACCCGCGCCCAACCTGCCAGAAGGAACAGGCAGACAAAGGTGCGAAAGGCCAAGCTGTGAGCTTGGAGACGAGGCCCAACACCCGAGAATTCTTTGATTTTGGGAGCATTTTGCATTGCAAGGGCTTAACGCGCCTGCTACACATGTACCCTGTGTGATCCAGTGTGGTCCCAGCTACATCCCCGTCCCCAGAGAGGCAGGGAGCTGCACAGACAGCAGGCTGGGGACGAGCTGTGGGGTGGCCACATGAAGCCCCCGGCCCTGCCCGCAGCCCCGCGCGGTGCCAGCAGTGCATGCGTGCTGCTCTGCGCCGCTCCCCCTGCAGTTGCCGTCCGGGCAGGGATGATGTCAGAGTTGTCATGGCATCGGTAGCTATGGAACCGGGAGCAGCGCTACCCAGGCTAACTCAGGAGATGGTCCTGGAGCCCTGGGGGGAAACTCCCTTTGTAATAAACCGAGGGTTTCCCTCCGTACAATGGCTCAATGGCTCGCCTTTTCCTCCTTTCTACCTGCCCTGGGTGGGAGTGAGGATGGGGCTTGGCCTCTCCCCATCCCACTGGTCCTGCACAAGGAAAGCGAGAGCTGCAGCCCCCAGCCTGCAGCAGACAGCGGGTGCATAGCACTGGGCGGGGGGTGAGGCAGAGCCCAGCCTTTCCCTCGCCACACGAGCAGGCTGCTCCCCACCAAAGGTACCCAGCCTTCTTCACACCGCTCCAAAAACCCTGCTGTGCCTGGCGGGGCCTCGTGGAGCTGCTGGGTGCTAATGGAAAGGAGCAAGGGGTGCCCTGCAGCAGGGGCTGGGCAGGATCTGGGTGGCGTGGTGGCTTGGGGGCACGGCACCTCCCTGCTGGAGCAGTGCTCGTGCTTGGGGCTGTGGCACAGGTGTCCCTTGCTGCTGCACGGTGGCACTGGCTGCGGTGGGGTGTCCTGGCGGCCGTGTGGTGGCTGCAGCAAGCTGTCCCTGGGTGCAGCGAGGTGACATCAGCACAGCACAGAGAGCACAGCTGCAGCACGGTGAGGCAGCAGCAGCACGCCTCCCTCAGATACAGCACGTGCACGGCCACAGCGCAGCGCCCATCGCCCCAGCGTGGTGCCCCCAGCTGTAGCACAGGGTCACGGCTGCAGCACGCTGTTCCTGGCCATCATGTGGCACCCGTGGCCATCGCACGGTGTCCCTGGTTGCCACACAGTGTCCCTGACCATCTCATGGTGCCTGTGGCCATTGCATGGTGCATGTGGCCATCACACAGTGTCACAGCTGCAGCACAGTGTCCATGGCCACCTCTCGGTGCCCTTGGCCATTGCTTGGTGCCTCTGGCCACTGCCTGATGCCCTTGACCATCTTCTGGTGCCCCTGGCCATCGCACAGTGCCCATGGCCATCACACGGTGCCTGTGGCCACCTCCTGATGCCTGTGGCCACCTCTCGATGCCCATGGCCATCTCACAGTTCCCCTGACCACCTCCTGCTGCCTGTAACCACCTCCCGAAGCCTGTGGCCATCTCACAGTGCCACTGACCACCTCCTGCTGCCCGTGGCCACCTCCCAGTGCCCGTGGCCATCACACGGTGCCCGTGACCACCTCCTGGTGCCCGTGGCTACCTCCCAGTGCCCGTGGCCATCACATGGTGCCCATGACCATCTCCTGCTGCCCATGACCACCTCCTGCTGCCTGTGGCCACCTCCCGGTGCCCCTGACCACCTTCCCCCGGCGGTACCCACCCGCAGCCCGTGCTGGGCGCATCTCCCCGTGCCACCCCCTGCCGTTTCCCCTCCGGGGGTGGGGGGGGCCGGTCCGGTCCCTCCCGCCGCCCGCGCGCGTCGCCGCGGACGAGCCCACGCGGGAGGCGCGCGGGGGGCGGGCAGGCGCGCGGCCGGCGCGGGGCGCGCGCGGCTCGGCTCGGCTCGGCTCGGAGCGGCGCGGAGCGGAGCGGGCGGCGGGGGAAGATGGAGGGAGCCTCCTTCGGAGCCGGCCGGGCGGGGGGCGCCGTCGACCCCCTGGATTTCCTCAAGCAGCCGCAGACCATCCTCCGCGTGACGGCCTGGGTAAGGCGGCGGGGGGGGCGCAGCGCGCCGTGGCCGCGCACCGGGCGGCACCGCGCACCTTGCAGCTCTTTCCTGCACCTTGCAGCTCCTTCTTGCACCTTGCGGCTCCTTCTTGCACCTCGCAGCCCCTTCTTGCGCCTCGCAGCCCCTTGCAGCACGCAGCCCCTTGCAGCACGCAGCCCCTTCTTGCACCTTGCAGCCCCCTCTTGCGCCTTGCGGCCCCTCGCAGCACGCAGCCGGCGGGTGCCGAGCTGTGCCCGTTGTGCCCAGCGAGCCAGGCACCGGGCACCCTCACGCGAGGGGCAGCCACGCGCGGCGTGGGGCCGGCCAGCGCCCACGGGGGGCTGCGGGGTGCTCCTCGGGAGCAGGGCAGGGCACAGCGGGTGGGCGCTGCCACAGCTCCTCAACGCTTGTGTCGCTGGTGCTTGAGCAAAGCCTACAGAACGGGGTGTAAATCAGGAAGCAGAGGACATTTTCCTTCCTTCCTCGCTCTGCGTGTGTGAGAGAGAAGAAATCCCACGGCCAGCCTTGCCCAGCTGCCCCCGTTCTTCTAGGGTGTCATGGTTTTTGGCTGTTCCCCGTGCATGTATGTGTTGTACCGCACAGCAGGGAGGCAGGAGGTGGGCTAAGCCATGCAGCCGCCCAGCGAAGGCTCTGCCCGTTGACGCTCCATGAATAAGCAACCCGGAAAGCTGCGCAGGGGAGCTCGCGGGAGCTGTGCTGCCAGGCTGCCGGGGCTTAACGGCAGCCCTGAGCCACCTCCCTGCAATGCCTGGCTTTTAGCTGCCAAAAATCTGCGAGTGTACACGGCCAGCGAGCTCTCCGATGCCTGCCCCTTCCCAAAAGCCCCCCGCAGGGAGGCTCTGCCCAGCCCTCGCCATGGCCAGCTCCTGGTTCTGGTGCTCGGAGGCTGGGGGAGAGCAAAGCCCCTGGAGGCTCGTCCATTCTCGTGCATGGAGGCCCTCGCCCGCTGGCTCTGTGTCACCTTCAGCAGTGCCAAATGTGTACAGCGAGCGAAGGAAAGGTGTGAGGGGAGGTGCTGCCCCCCTGCTGCCATCCTCCAGCCCCCACAACGGGCATTTGGGGCTCCCTGGGGTGCCTCCGGCCAAGGCCGCGAGCAGCACGACATGGAAGCATGTGCCTACCTTGAAGCACATGAGCAATTCCAGCTGCAATCACATGCTGGAAGTTAAACCACACGCTTAAATGTTGTGCTGGATCGGAGCCAGCTTTCAGAAGGACTCCACTGCTGGGGGAAGGTGGAGGCTGGTTGTGGTTCTGGAGTTCCCAGGCCTGGGACAGGTGCGATGCTTGGCACAGGGTTTGGGTGGCACACGGTGCCAGGTGTTTCCCGAAGTGTCACGTTGGTCTGGAAAACTTGGTTGGGATCCACTGGGATCCTCTGCGTGGCAAAGCGTTGGCAATGGTGTTGGTTTTGGGCATGGCCAGCTAAATTGTTGACCATGTTGTTGATGGTGAGTTTGGCTCCTCTCGAAATAAAGCTGCCACCACCCACCCAGGGAGCTCACCATCCTCGTACAGTGGGGATTGGACCCTGCTGGGAAACAGGAACAGAATATGGGAGGTGAGCTGAAAATCCCAGCTTAGAAAACATTCATGCATGGATTTGCTGGCTGGTTTACTCAGTAGAGAAGCCATTCGTTTCCTAGGTTCACCAGGAGGCTGAGAAAAGCGAGTGGTTAGGACTACAGAAGTGCATCACCCCTGGTCAGTGAAGGGCCCGTTGGCTTGGATGAACATCATGTTCCTGGGACTACACCCGGGTAATCGTGGCATTCAGTCAGCTCCAAAACCCACTGAGCTCATGGGGATTTTTTTGCTCTTTCCAGTGGATTGTGCATCAGGCCCAGGAAGCTCACGCTAAAAGCCACTCGCACCACATTTCCCAGGTCTCACATTTGGTGGCAGATCTGTCAGGGACCCTCCTCCCTCGCTGCTCCAGTGTGGGGGTCCGGAGTCCCCGGCTGGCCTTGGCTTGGCTGTTGCAGGCTGCAACCTGTCGTAAAGCAGCTCAGCGTTTGTGGCTCCTTCCCAGCCCAGCAGGGACATTGGTCAGCACGAGCTGTGAGCTCAGTGCCGGTTTCCATCCCTCCTGCTTGTGTGGCTCTCATTTTTTCTTGCTTTGTAAAGCAAAGTGCGCCCAGACTCTTTTTGCTTTGCTGCTCGTGCCAGATGAAACCCACGGCCCGTTTTAAGATGGAGAGCTTGGACAGGCGGCAGCCAAAACACTACAAAGCTGTGTCGGTCTGTGAGACCTCGCTGCCTTTCTGGTCTGCCCCGAAACTCCTCCTTGCTGGGCTGGGGAGCGTGGCGGCGTGTGGTGAGGGCTGCCTGCTGCTTATCACACCCCGCTGCGGCCAGGATGGGTGGCACGGCCCCACAGCCACCGCGATGCTCCTTTATTATTTGCAGAACAAACAGAAACCTCGCCGGTCTGGCAGCCGCGGGGAAGGCGAGCTGCCTGTGCTCACATCTGCAGCCTCTGAGGTTCTTCAGAAGCCCCTTGGCTGAGGCCGGCCTGAATGTAGGTGTTGGGGCAGGTTTTATTCATGCGATTCTCCTTCCTGTTGTTTGCTGTTGTGGTTTTTAAAGCGTGTTTAACCTGTGTCGTTGGACCAAACCTTGGAGACTTGACCCTGGCCGCCTCGTAGGATGTTCCTTTGGAGCAAGGAGGAGGGAGCTGCCACGGCTCCTTGGGGATGTGCTGGTTTGGGTGGCAGTGTGGGGAAAGGAGAGCCCCTGGCTGGGACCAGCCGTCGTACCTGGTGCCCGTCCAGCTGATGGTCATCGGTGGGGTTTCACCAATGGGGACCCAGCTCCATTTTGTGACTCCTGCAGTTGCTTTGGGGCCGCAGGTTGAGCCCTCGTGCTGGCAAACAACAGAGGCAGTCGGGGGTGAGCGGTGACTTCGGTTTAGAAATCCCCCAAATCAAGTTTTGGTGAAAGGGGATTCCGATTGTGCCTCATCTAGCAACCTTTCCATGACATATATAGTAATTCTGAATATCTGAAGGAAAAAAAACACAAAACTCTCCTGGCATGAGCTGGAAAGAACCATTGAACAGTTCCTCATTCATCTCTTCCCCCTCTGCCTGATGCAGTTTGTCAGATGAAGATGTGATCACTCTTGTGGTTTCCTTTTTAGCCATTTTTTGCACGGCAAAACAAACGCGATATTCACTGAGGATGCCTGCAGAATCATGAGTTCCCTTCCCTGTAACTACCACTGCTATCTATACGTCTGAGCAGTCGTGCAGCTTTTAAGGGGAATTCGCAAAATCGGAGTGGTTTGGGCTGGCAGCTGCCTTGCGCTGTCCGGTGGGGCCTTTTCCTCTCGTTTCTTAAAGTTGAATGAATTTTTAGTTCATCACCCGTACGCTAACAGCTTTTCCTGTGCAGTGTTTTATCTCATTGGGCACAGCCTTTGTTGGCTTTTCCTTGTGTCAATCTTAAGTTTTAAGGGTGCAACCTTTATTAGGGGACTGACCTACGGCAGCCAAACCTGATCACCTGGCAGGGGCGCAGCAGCAGGGTGGAAATCCCCGTGCCCTTTGGTATGTGGCAGTCAGCTCTCAGGTCCAGAGGTTGCTGCTGCTCACATCCAGGAAGGTCTTCTTGGGCTTGGCTCTGCACAGGTCTGGGTCTCAGTCCGTCACAGGGCAAATCATCGCCTTTCAGCAAGGCAGAGGTGCTTTGCTGAGGTGTGCCTTTGGCAAGGGACGTGTCGGGTGGTTTGGTGGGTGAGGAGGAGGTGGTGGGGTGCCCCCTTTGGGGTGCCCTGCTCCCACACACGGCCCATATACACCGCTGTGGAGTTGTGAAGCTCCCTTTCTGGTACCTTGCCTGTTCCAAGCGTGCTGCCGAGGCAGCCGGAGGAGCTGCTTGTTGTACCCAGCAGGGCTGAGAACCTCCCGAGGGACATCGGCAAGGAACACCCAGTGTTCCCAGGGCTGCACGCTCTGGATAGCCTTCAGGGGTTCAGACACGTGAGGTCTCGTGGCTCTTCGAGAGGAGATGCGGGGCTGGGCTGGCTCTTAGGGAGCCCGCGGCGATGCTGAGAGTCATTTTGTGATCTTAGCTGCTCGGGGTTTGGTCTGGGCTTGGCTGCTTTTCAGCAAGGTCACCAGATTTCCGCCTTCATTCTCTTTCTGTGGGCTGTAGATTAAAGGCAGAACTTAAAATTAACATTCTTGTTAATGGAATTATACAGAAGTTTCACCACAACTGAGCTTAAAATGCTACTAAATGGCCGTGTTCCTGTTACCACTGGTTCCGAATGCTGCTGGTTTGATGTCTGCTCAGATGGCATCACTAGATTAGGTGCTTTGAATGGACGCTGTGTTTCAGCCAGCGTCTTTTGCCACGTTACAGAAGGTAATTCAGTAAAAATCGGTCATGTGGCCGTCGATACGCATCCTCCACAGGCTGATTAGCCCGTCAGACGCGTCCATAAACCTATTAGGGCCAGCATCACGCTATCCGGTCCTGTGCCAGAAACTGCGTCAGGTCTTTCCTTTGTGGTCATATCCCCGCTCCTTGGGGGAGCTCTGGCGGTGCTCACAGCAGCTCTCGGTCTTCACACTCTGCAATAAATTACACAGATCTGTGCTGGAAACTTCCCTGGGACTGATTGTAAAGATAAACTGGGGGGGCACAGGACCTGGTTCCCCCAGAATTTGAGCATGGCGGGTGCTGAAGGCACCTGGCACTCTCCCAAGGGTACAGCCCATCTCTGAGCTTAACCAAGGCTTAACCAAGGCTTATGGAAATGCTCAGAGCTGGGCAGGATTTGGCCTGTGCTGGTGTGACCATAGCTGGCTTCCCTTCTTGTCAGCTCTCCCTCCTTGCTGGCTGGGTGGGGGTTCGAGGAGCAGAGGGGGCTGCAGGAGGCCAGCGCATGGCATCTGCTTCTCCCTGGAGCTCTTCGTGTGGGGAGGGATCACCCAGAGGCTGGTGCAGGCTCTCTGTCCATTTGGGTTGTGCCTAGCACCATCGATAGAGAGCTACAGCAGAGCGAATTAGGGACGGATTATTTTTCCTCATGCGTTACATTCCCTGGATGTTGACATTAGCAGTTGCTTGCGTGTGTAATCAAGGCAAGGTTTTGCAGTCTCCTACAACCCCACACCTTCTGGTAATGTTTTTTATAGGTCCCAAATCGAAGCGCAGTGCATCAGCAGTGGAAACATCTCACCTTAAAATGGCTGACAGCTCGCACACTGAAGCTTTTTCAGCTTGTGCTCTCGTGGTTTTCAGGCTTTCAGTTTTCCTTGCGATGACTGTGCTCAGATTGTCAGGTCTCCTTAAGCACATTTTAGGTGCCTTGGTGACAAAAAGCTAAAAGCAACCTGGAAGAAGGGTGTGCAGGTCCTGTGATCCATCAGCCTCAAGCCCTGGGAGGGGACGTGGATCTGCAAAGCACAAGGACAGAACCAAGCCAGGGCAGCCTGGCGAGCCACTCACTTCCAGATGGCAAAAATCTGGTGCACACAAGGCAGCCGTGGGTCTCAGCTTCATGCACACCTGAAATAGTGCCTTGGTGCCTGCTGCAGGGCTGGTGCTGATGCCCCGGGTCCCTGGCAGCGGCTGTGGGGCTGACCAGAGCATGGCACGGCCGAGCAAACTTCCTCCTGCCCTCTCAGGCTCCTCCTTTCCTTTTTTTGGGGAAAGAGTGAGGTGTCATTTGGTCTGCTGCCCGAGCGTCCGTGCTGCCTGCTGCCAGCTCGCTGTGCACGGTCACCTCCCTGCCCCAGAGCCCCCGTGGGGGCATCCACCACTGGCACCGAGCATCGGTCACCAGCCCCTGCACGTGGCAGCAGCTGCCAGCGAGGATGAATTGGGCTCTGGTTGGGTGAGTGGGGAAAAGGGAGGTGGGCAGGTGAGCTAGGAAAGCGGGCGTGATGTGCATCTGGGTCCACTGCTTTGGATATCGAAACCAACGAGACCCCCAGCCGAAAGCACGGTTACCTGGAAGCTCTGGGGGGGAGCCTTTCATGCGGGGGTGGCTGAAGGTATCCAGCCTTCTCCTGGGTTTTGCATCAGTTCACCCAGCGGGAGCAAAATTTGCTGCTCTTTGTTGTTCAGCTGGACAGCGGAGTGGCTCAGGTGAAGGTTTGGGAGCTTTGTAAAATGGGAGAGATGTGGAAAGGGGGCTTGGGGTGCGTGGGTTTGTGCAGCCCATGCCCCCATGCTGTGGGTGCTGCTCTGCCTGGTCGCTGGCACCCCCTGGGCACTGGGGCTGGGGTCCAGCTGAGACGTGGGAGGTGCAGGGTGCCTCTGGAGAGCTGGAATCCTGCCTCCCTGCTCAGACCCATAAAATTCCACTCGCTGTGGAGAGTCTGACCGTGTCTTTTCTCTCCCAGGTCTCTGATGAACTGGTTATGGGCTTGAGCAAATGAGGTTTGCAGAGGTAGTTGGGAAATGACACTTGTTTGTCGTGATCTTCAGAAAATTCGTAGGGGTTTCATTTTCTCCCACCTACCCACATTTCCTCAAAACTCCTTTTTTAACCCCCACACAGAAAAACATCACCAAATCTATTCTCATTAAAATGTTTTACCAGCACCAGTTGTTTTTCCAAGAAACACTCTAAAATTTCGATCATGGGGGGAGAAAACAACACGGAAAGACTTGTTTTCACTGAAAAGCATGTTTTGACAGGACTATTTCAGCCAGCGCTGATGTTTTGAGTGCATCTATCAAATGTGTGCACTTGAAATCCGTTCCTATTTTGGCCTCCCGAAAAGGGCTGCGTGTCCCGTGGGTGCCGTGGGCTTGCTGCCTCCTGAGCGGCTCTCTCCACCACGTCCCTGCAAGCCCCTCAGCTGGCCGGGGCTGCTGGAGCTTCAGCCCCTTCCCTGCTGTCTGTCTGAGTCCCTCACATCACCCAGCTGCAAGGAGGATGCGTTTCTTTGCATTGAGCTAAACGAAATGTCTGCTCTTACCATCGCCAGTGACCGTCGTGCTTGCAGCAGTCCCAGGAGTGCCGCACGCACCCCAGGCACCTTTTGGCTTTTGGGCTTCTTCTCGGAGCTCTCTGTGCATCGTCCTTTGGCAGAGCCTGGTACAAACCTGTACTGGTCGTAGCTGCAGCGTGGGATTTGCCTTCTCCTCACCTGGCACACCAGGGCTGTGCAGGCAGCACCAGCACCACGGGCAGGCACAGCCCCTCCGCATCACCCACCCATGCGGAGAGCCCCCGGGGGGCGTTGGAAAGCATGAAGGAGTAGTCCAGGGAGGGCTGTTAATCCTGGGAGGACTAAGTAAAACACTTATCTGAGAAGCTGAGTACAAGTTCACTGGCCTGCCAGAGAAATAATCCAGTGGAATCAGAGGTTCTCAATTATTCATGTTTTCCAGAATCACATTATTTCTTCCAGGGCCTGTTTTATAAATGCTGCTGCTATTTCTGATGGTAAATAACAATTTTGCATTATTTATGAACAGATTTTTTTACAACTGCTGATATTACAGCTGCTGCCAAAGCGCTGGGAAAATTATTATTACTGTTTGTTGTTGTTTCTTTCTTACAATGCGGCCCTCTTGTTCTTCGCATGATGATGTGCCCGGCGCGGTGAGACAGCCGAGCTTCGTTAAGTGCAGCACTAACGAGGAACAGGGCAAATGCAGGCAGTGACACAGGTTAGCACAGAGCTCACGGCTGGATAGGGGAAAGGACCCTGGACACTGGTTAAATTTGAAGATGGGGGAATGCTCAGCAGGCTTGGGGTGCTGGGGTGGCTGCTTGCAGGAGCTCTCATGCACCTAGGAGAGGATGTTCTCCAGAGACTATTTCTGCTGCTTCTGCTCGTCGTTTGTTTCAGATGACACCCTACAGAGAAAGAAAACACCCCGCACCAATCCCTCGTATCTTAGGACTGCATTCTCTTGTAGATCTGCTGCCTTGTTGTCCCCTCCAATCTGGGGGACAGTTAGTGGAGATGGTCCAAGGCAGGTTTGCTAGTGAGACTCTTGCATTTGTAAGTAGCTTCAGTGAGAACAGCCTCTCTCAGCTTCACCTGAGCCCTGGGAGGAAGCAGAGGAGAGGGAAGAAGGGCTGTCTGGATGAAATGCTTCAGGGCAGTCAGGTGTGAGACATCTGGCAGGTGCTTGGGAGAAAATGTATGTCACAGCATTACGCTAAGGTGTGCTGGGAGCTTTCTGGAGGGTTTCCTTGTGGTCGATTCCGCTCCCTTCCACCCCAGCTTTGCTAGCACTACCCGCTGGCAGCGGGGGTGGCTGTTCGGTGAGGCATCAGGCACGCAGAGTGACTTTGCACAGGCCACAGGCTGCAGGTTATCAGGTGGCTGTGCGGCTGCTGCCACTGTCTGCTGCCTGTCTCGGTCTCGTGCACTCAGGACTGTGCTGGTACTGCAAAAAGCAGTGGGGCTGCCAGAGCAGGAGCTGTACCCCAGGACCCTACCTGCTGCCGGTAGGCTCGCAGGAGGAGCGCATGGTCTCTCTGCCTGCAGACGTGGCCTCCGGCTGTGTCCTGTGAGCCAGCAGGGCTTGGAGGCATGCAGGGATCTCATGGGCTGCTGCTGGCAGCAAGTGACAAGATCAGAGATGCACAGCGTGGTGCAAAGGCGTCTGCAGGTCTCGCTGCCTGCCTTGCTCTGAGCCCAGCAAGCGAAACAGCAGCGGCGCTTCCTGGGCTGTGACAGAGCAGGCTCCAGAGCGAGCTGATATATGGCTGGTCCCGGGGTTCTGCTTGCTGCCTTTGGTTTGGGAGGGATCGGGGAATTACCTGAGCGTGCAGCACTGTGAGTGGTGCTAACTGCCCCTGTGCTGCAGCCCCGCTCCTTCCTGCGGCTGAGATGTCAGACAGCCTGCTGGGTGCCGGGCTTGGGGCAGCTGCATCTCCCCACCCCTGTGAGTTGTGGCTCTGCAGCCCTGCCGGGGAGCAGATCCCCTCCAGGGGACCGGGACAGCAACATCAGCCCACAACCATGCTTCTGGCTCTGCCACAGGTCCCAGCAGTGAGTGTCAGGACCATGGCAGCCACCAGCAAGCCCTCTTCCCTGCTGTCCTTAACAGAGCTGGAACTGGGTCACTGGATAATGGGTGCAGGCGCTGCATCCTTCAGCCCCTGCTAAGCCATGCATAAGATTGCCCCGTTTTTTGCATGGCAGCACGGCTACAACCTCTTACTCCATCCTGCAGCAGCCAGGTGAGCTGCTCCCTGTGCCCCCAAGCTACTCCCCATGCCCCAGAGCTGCTTCCCATATTATCCCTGAGCTGCTCCCCATATCCCCGACCTGCTCCCCGTGTCCCCAAGCTGCTCCCCACACCCCCATGCAGCCCTGCCCCTCCAGCAGGCGCTCAGTCCTTCCCAGGGCCAGCCTGCTGAGCAGCTCAATTATCCTCTGTAACTTCATTTCTCTCCGCTCCGCAGTTACACAAGGGGGTTTATTGAGCACAGCCTGACAGCGCAGAGCAGCACAAGCAGAAAGCCTGTGCAGAGACCTGCCTGGCCAATCTGTTTATTTTTTCCTCCCCAGCCTGTCTGGAGAATAGCATCTCTTAAAATACACTGCCAGCCAAGCCACCGAAAGGCAAACAGGCTGGCAGCAGTGCAAGAACAAGGTGCCGTCCATCGGCACATTGCTTAGGGCCACCAAGAGGCTGTGGGTAGGATCGTGGTCTGGTGGGGGACCCAGGTGGTCTGTAAGGTCCCTTCCCACCCAGGCCGGTCTGTGATTCTCTGATCTGCCTAACAAATGCCCCGTTGCCATGGAGTCAAACGCGGGGCCGCATCCAATTAGGGTGCTGTTGGAAAACAGTTAAATGTAAACAGCTGAAGTTGCATTTTCCCCTTCGTTCCGCAGATCTTCTCCATCGTGGTGTTTGGCTCCATCGTGAACGAGTGCTATGTGAACAAGGACAGCCAGTCCCCCGAGCTGCTCTGCATCTTCAACGAGAACGAGAGTGCCTGCAGTTACGGCATCGCCATCGGCATCATCTCCTTCTTTGGCTGCATCTTCTTCTTCGTCGTGGACCTCCAGTTCCAGCAGATCAGCAGCGTGAAGGACCGCAAGCGGGCCGTGCTGCTGGACCTCGGCTTTTCAGGTACAACCCTGGCTGTGCTGTGCTCAGCAGGACAGTGCTGGCACCGTGGGGTGTGTGGGGTCATCGCTGTGCCCTGCAGCTCCACGCTTGAACCCTCCTCTCCTCTCGTGGTGTGGCACAGCTCGTGTGCCTCAGTCAGGGAGAAGAGAAGTGGCAGAAGGGCTGTCCCGTAGCGGAGAGCTCAGGGGCAGCAGTGAGGTGGTGCCTTGGGGTCAGAGGGGTCCCACTCATCCGTGTTGCTTCTGCAGCCGGGGACGTTTGCTGAGCTGGGATGTGTGAGGCCACCCGGGGAAGCAGGGCTTGGTGGTCACATCCCAGAGAGCAGACGGGGCATTTTGCCCTCCCACGTCTCCTGTTTCTGGCTCAAACAACTGTTGTTTCATCAGCTACATCTGGGTCTGTTTTCACTGTGTGCGTGTGTGTTTCTGAACAAAGCAGAAGCGTGCTTCTACAGCGGGAGCTGAGATACCACTGCAGTCCCTCGCTGCCTGCAGGACTGGGGCTTGCAGGTGGCTCTGGGCCTCCAAGGGCTGCCACAGATCTTCTGGGCTGTCCTGAGCCCCTTGGCCTGGGGCTCAGCCATGTGAACACGAGCAGGCAGGATGTGTTGTGCCAGGAGAGGCCATCCTCCGCTTGGCTGCTCTGGGAGTTTTCTGGCTGAGTTTGCAGCTGATGTGCTCGATTTCCAGGCTCTCGTGTTAGCGAAGTCTGAAGGTGATTTATCCAGCGCGAGCAGAGCTGATGGCTCTCTGGTCCCAGATGGAAACATCCGTCATCGCCTCCCTGCTCCTGCCTGTTGTTAAGGCTGTCCTCTCCTTGCTGGAAAGCTGATTGCCATGGTGTTAGCGCTCCGGCGGCCAGCCCTTGTTAGGTGATATTTACAGCCCCTTCCGTGGGGCTCGGTGCCTGCAACCCTTCAGTTCCAATGGGAAGGGAACATCCCCATCCATCTCCTGCCGGGCTGTGCGTGTCTCACTCTGAGGCTGCGATCCTCCCCTGCCTTTCTCCTTGTAAGAGCCGCGCTCTCCCCTGCAAGGCGTGCGTGAAATGGTCCCGGTTCAGTCTCTGCCTCATTCCTCTGCTCTTGCCACACGTTGTGTGCGTGTTCGTGGGCTCAGCAGCAAGCTGCAGAAGACGGGCTTCTGCCCTACAGAGCTTCTGTCCCACGGGTATTGCTCTGCTCTTGGCTGCAGCGTTGCACCCGGGGTCTGTCCTGGTCAGTCAACCCCGTCCACAGCCTCCAAACGCTGCTGTGCTGCCAGCGGTGACTTTTTACTGGGACCCGGGATCAGTGTGCATGCTCTGGGTGCATCATGTCAGCTGCGTGTGAACTTTCTCCTCCCTTGGGCCTTTCCCTCTTTAGGCTTCTTGGTAAAAAAAACAGGTAAATCACTTCCTTGCTGGCAGGAGACCCATTTAGATGCAGGTTGTGCCACTGGGAGGGCTCTGGGAGTGGCAGCACCCTGCTGGGTCGGCCAGTCTGCTCCTTCCCCTCCCCAGCTAAGCTCCCAAATCAGGCCGATTGAAGCAGCAGTGCCAGCTGTCAGCACACAGTGCTCGGCGTGCCAAACACCCTCCTGCTGTGGGGGCTTCCACTGGGAGGTGTCAGGGTGGGGTCATGCCTGCTGCCTTTTATCCCGTTCCTATTTCCGTGCCTTCACTTTTCTAAAACGACGGCTGTCCCCAACCTTCCTTACTGCTGTAGCCTAAACACCCACTCGCCCAGAAACGCCGGGCAGGTGGTTGCTGCCAGAAGCAGAGCTGTGCCAGCACGCGGTGCCCGCATGGTTGCAGGGGCTGCAGCCACCGTGCCCACCTGCGCTGCCTCCAGCACCCAGGGCATCCAGCTGCTGGGTTCGGCGTCCTCAGAGCCAATCTGTGCAGCTCAGAGTGCAAAGTCTGAGAGTAATTTGCATTAACCATCTCTGTGTTAATCCCTAGGGACCTTGTGGGACTCTCTTAGGCTGTCCGCTTCCTTTTCTCCCTCCCCACCTCTTGATTTCCTCTTACCTCCTTGCCACTGTGTCATCCTCCCTGCATGTAACCTCAGCATTACTGCACGCTTTAATATAAAAGCTGAGAATCCATTTGGGAAATAAGAGGGTGAGGAGCATGCTGGGGTAAGAGGGAACATTGCAGATCAGGCAGCGAGTGGGCGGGATGAGAAAAGAAAGTCCTCGTCCCTTCGCCTGGATCGCCCCGGTGCCTGCTGCCGGCTGTTATATGGCAGCTGCTGCCTGTGTAGGCCGTGGGGGAGTTACAGTGCGACCCCACAGCTTTATTTCGCTGGAGGGAAGAAGGGCTTGTGTGTCGGATCAGTGCTAGATTGGAGGGATCACCCCGAGAGCTGTGCTGCTCCTCCCTGGCTGTGCAAGGAGCATGAATGTTACAAGGTGCCCGAGTTACGGGGCTGTCCCTGCAGTGGGGTGCCCCGATGGGGCAGGGGGAGCTGCGGCTGCTGCAGCCCCTGGAGCCCCCTGGAAGGGAGCGCTGGGCATGGGCAGGACCACCACGGCCACGGTGCTGTGCGAGTGGTGTTTGGGGTTTGCTCTTCCAACTGCTCCCGTAGACGTGTGCTTGCTTGGAACCAGGCTGTAATTATGGCTGTAACGTATCTTTCCTGGTGTTTGCACTCTGTTGTCTGCAGAGCCTAAAACTGTAATTATCTACTGGCTCCTACACTTCTTCCTGGTGCTCTCCTTCCCCCCAGCACTCAGGAGGGTGCAGAGCTGCAGAGCTCCTCCAGTGCACGGGTCCCCTGGGAGTCAGGACGGGTGCCTGCGGCCACAACAATCCCCTGCCAGCTCAGCCCCTTTCTTCTCAGGGCTGTACATTTCCAAACACCCACTTCCACCCGGTCCTGTGAATACACCAGAGCTGGGTCTAGGTGCCACCGAGCTGGGGGAGCTGCCTGGCCCCTCTATGGGATGTGACCGTGGAAGTCGTGGGATGGTGACAGTCCCGGCCTGCACCACCAGGAGCAGAGCAGCGGCACCAGGACGGCCCTGCCTGTGCCTCTCAGGAGCAGTTGTGGTCCTGGAACATGATTCAGGGCGTTGGGAGCAAAGTCTCATCTCACAGGAGTGCTAACAGAGGGTGAACGCAATCACAAATGGAAACGGTGCTGGCACAGAAATGAAACCAGCCCTTCCTGGAGCCCCTGGGAAGGCAGGGTGCACACAGGCTGTGTCAGCCCTCCGAGGGGCCTTCGAGGGCTGTACTGTGCCCACTGGGTCCTTCTGGCCCAGGCCCTCCTGGCCTTTGCTCCCCAAACACCCCGAGGTTGCAGAGCTGTGGCAGCCCCCTGTGGGACGCTGTCTCCTGCACTGGGACCTGCTGGGGCCACCCTGCTCGCCACATGCTGGCCACCCCGTCTGTGTCCCAGGCCATATCTCAGGCAGGAATCTTCCCATGTCCACATTTTGGAGAGAATCTGATTCCTTAATGGGTGCCAACTGCTGGTAAAGCCTGATTATAACAGACCTGGAGGACTTGAAGGCATGCGTGGCCTTTGGAGAACAAGCCCCTGAAGTCCCGTTTGTTGCTGAGGACAAGGGGATCATCCCAAAACTAAAAATGTGTCCGCAGAGATCTGGGGTAGCAGACGTTAGCCACATTCTGCAAAAAGAGGCTGTTTTGTTAGTCTGTGGCTTGGAAAAGGAAAGTTTGGGTGATCCTGGCTGGAGGGTTTTGTTGCTGTGAGGGCAGGTCAGCATCTCAGGCAGGGCCGGGCTGGCCAGAGCTGGTCAGGAAGCCCCAGGTCCGATGGTGTAAGAGGAGGAAACGAGGGCTGTGTTCTCCTGAACCGCAGTGAGGAGCAAATTCTGTCTACAAGGCAACGTACACGCTAAGCCCTGTAAATCTTGCAACGTATTTGGATACGCGCATGCATTTTTTATCATTCTTAAAAACAACTGGCAAGATGAAGGGGAATAAAGGCAGCTCCTTTCCTCCCCCTGCAGCCAGCCTGTGCTTTGCAGCCGGCTGCCCCACGGGGCCGGCAGTGCGGCTGCTCATACTGATGTCCATAATCCTTGGGAAGATGCCTGGTAGCTCAGCACCCTGCCTGTGCTGCCCCTCAGAATCTGCACATGAGGTGAGCTTTGTGCTGGGGGCGCTCAGGAAGGCTGGAGGCCCTTAAAACAGCATCGTGAAAGGCTCCAGGTTTTGCAGCTCCTCCTTCCAGCACTGGAAAGCATCACTGCTGGTTACAGCGTGTGCTTGTGGCTTGCTTTATACTGTTGTGAGCTCCTTGGCATCAGGCACTGCTGTTGGCTGGTGATTAAATTAGGGGAGCTGCAGCCCTATCTTGCTCAGCCAGCCTTGGTTCCAGTAAGAAATAATCAGCAGAGCGTTTTTGCTCAATCCCCCCGAGCCCAGCAGGGCTGGAAGCAGGAGCACAGTCAGCGGAGGGCAGCAGCGAAGAGCAGAGCTGCCTCCTGCCTGGCATCCGTGCACCTCCACGGCTCGGCGGCTCCTGCCATGCTGCAGAGCCACTCTCCAGCCTTTTTTTTTTTTTTTGTTTTTTTTTCTGGTGGTTGTAAATCAGCCTCTTCTAAAATAGATCTCTTTGGACCACTCCACAGGCCGAGGTACCCAAGATTGTTGTCGCTACTTGAAAATCTGGGTGGCAGTGTTTGGTCGTCAGCACGCAGATCACTAGGGTCTGGCAGCAGAGGTCCTTGCCCTTACTGTGGGCAGTAACAGCACTGACCAGCTCTGTTCTCTTTTAGGTTTCTTGTCCTTCCTGTGGTTTGTAGCCTTCTGCTTCCTAGCAAACCAGTGGCAACGGACGAAAATGGGCAAAGGGGCTTTGCAAGGAGCAGACGCTGCCCGGGCAGCAATCGCCTTTTCCTTCTTCTCCATCGCTGGCTGGGTGAGTTCAGCTTCTGGATTTTTAATAAATCCTGTCCTGGTTTTTTCATAAATCCTATCTTTATCCAGAGGTACAGCATGGCAGCCTGGCACCAGGGCATCACAGTGTGAGCACTGCCTCCCGCTGTCACTGCCAGGGTCTGAGCCCCGTACTGGGCAGACACCAGTCAGTAGCTGGGCGTTGTGCTGGTGAATATTCACCATGGCACAAATGTCATGTTTGCAGAAGAAACGGCCCAACTCAGAGCTCAGCTGGGGAGAGGAGAAATGAAACCTGCTGTGGGCTCAGCGCTGAGCTGGAAGGAGGAATTTGGGGCATGGTTTGGAGAAGTGAATCCTGATGGGCCAGTGTGGAAGTAACCTGCAGTCCCTCCCCCTGCCCCTCTGCAGAAAGGTGAAACTTGTGGTTCCTTACTGGGAAGCACCAGCTCTGTTCCCCTCTCCCCGGGGAATTCCAAACTTCCCCTTCTCCTGCCACTGGAAAGTTGCATTTCCATCGAAAACACGTTGCTGGCCATGAGCTGCCCTCATTTCAGGGCCTTGGTAGAGCCCCAGAGCCTTGTTCAGACCGTGGTTTGAAGCAAATGAGTCCCCAGGAGAGGTTTGCCACAACGAGCCTGTCCCACGGGACTGCGGGGGATTTGGGCAGCCCGCAGGCTCAGCAGCTCAGCCCCGGGGGACACCGGGCTGGGTGCTCCTCTGCCCTCCCCAGGAGGACTGAGTGCTGGGATGGGGGCTGCTGGGACCCCCTGTGCACACCTTTTGGGCTCTGTGTGTCCCACATCATGTCCCATGATGACCATGGGAGGTAGAGGGACGCCTGCCAGAGGGTGCGTGGCCCCACAGCAGCCCCGTGGGGGTCCTTCACCTGCAGCCGCCAGCCCCTGCTTGTGCCCGCAGTGCCTGCGCCTCTTGGGCTCAGCACCTGCTGGTGGAGCTGGGGCTGGGGCCAGGGAAAATAACCCGTGCTTGCCAGAGGGCCATGTGTGGAGGAGCAGGGGGAGGCCCCTGGGTCATTTCCACCCCCGCTCAGGCTGTTTGCAGGCAGAGGGCACGCGAGATGTGCGCTAATTCCGTAGCGCCTTAAAAGAACTGGAGCAAAAGCCTGCCTGAGCCTTTCCAGCAGCAGCAGCCTGCTTCCAGTTACTCGCCAGTTTTACGGCTCCCCACTCTGTTATTATCCAAATATATCTCCTTTAATCCCAGCTCCCCTGCAGCTCTTAGCCACGGGCTGATCCAATTGCTGGGTTGCCGCACTGCCTGCTCAGCGCAGCCGCTGCCAAGTGAGCCACCCTGCCCGCCCCACAGCATCCATGCACTGCCCCATCCCACAGCATCCATCCACTGCCCCAACAGGCTGGGGGCTGGCAGTGAGGGCTGCTCCTGGGCTGCTCCCACCCACCGGCAGCAGGGAGGGCTGGGGGACACCCAGTCCCCACCCGCAGCAGCCCCTCCACGTGCCTGGTGAGCTCGTGCTCCTCTCCCTGGGGCCAGAAAGTCGGGTGCTCTGCCCGATCCATGTGTGGTGCACAGCCTGCCGGCAGCATTTGCGGTGGCTGGGAGCTGTTCCTGCTTAGTGCAGGCATTTTTTTTTTTTTTCCCTGAGTCTGTCATTTATAAACTAATTGAATTGTTAATGAAACCGCCTGAAATAAAAGCAACGCGGTGCTCTCGCAGCTCTGCCGCTTGCTTTTCCCACGATTTGCGACCTGAATACCTGCAACCTGGGAGAGGGCGAGGGAGTCTCTGCAGGACTGACCTATTTCCTTGGCCTGGGACCCAACAGCGGGGAGCTGGAGGGCTGCGTGCTGGGGAAAGCAGGGTCCTGGTCATGGTGCTGCGCTCACCCCAACCCTCTCCATCCCTCGGCAGGTCGCGCTGGCGGTGAAGGCGCTGCAGAGATACCGCCTGGGGACTGACATGTCGCTCTTTGCCACCGACCAGTTCACGGCTGACCCCAACGCCTCGTACCCCGGGTACCCCACCGGCAGCGGCATCGAGAGCACAGAGACCTACCAGAGCCCCCCGTTCACCGAGACCTCAGACGCCAACCCGAAAGGTTACCAAGTGCCAGCATACTGAGGGGCGAGGGTGCCACGCGGCCGTGTACAGATTGAGCACGTCCTACGGTGCAGTACAGTTAACCGGTTGATTGCAAATGTATTCAGTACCATTTCCTTAATGTGGCAAGTCAGTGCTGGGTTCCTTACTATTAGCTAGTTGTGCAGTGAATTCTGTACAGTGGTATTGGTTCTTGTCTTACCTGTCCAAGGGTTTTATAAAAGCAGTGTTCCCTCTAAGTCAGAAGGCAGGAAGGTCGCTACCGCAGGTGGCAAAAGACAAATAAGTACCTGCTCTGAGGCTCGTTTTAACAGCAGGCAACGGGCGCCGGGTTCCAGTGAGTGCCTAGGAAAGCCAACAATACCTTCTCCTGTTAGAAAACACAGTAGCTGATGAGTTGATATTTATCTCGTTCTTCCAGAGCTAACACAGAACTGGTCTCGTTGCAGCGAGCGCTGGGGCGGCCGGCCCCGGGCTGGGCCCGCTGCTGGGAGCTGCTGCGGGGCTTTCGTGTACAGCGCAAAAGCAGAGCCCAAGGAAAGTGCCAAATTCACAAAGATATAAGCGGTGTCTGTGTTAACTTTTGTTTGTATATAGTTACTGTACAAAAACTAACCACGACAACCAAACAGGTGTTTCAAATGTAGTTTAGGATGCAAGCAGCACGGGGGTGGAGGCACAGAGGTTTGGGGTTTGTGTTGGTTCTCCAAACGGCTTCTGTGCTTCAACACGGGTCTGGCTGAGGGCATGAAAAATGGCTGTTTGCAACTCGCTTTGGAAAACAGTTCAGCAATAGTTGTCTGCTAATTAGAAATAGGCTTGTACCAGTGGAAAATCTGGCGTGTTACAGTTCCACTTCTTCATCGGGGGTTGTTAAAGTTTGCAAATTTACAAGTAGTTACCGATTGGCGATACTGAACACTTACTCACTCTCAAACTCCGAGTTGCCATCACAAAAGGTGTGGGTGTCTCAGTGACTCAAAGTCTAAGTCAATTAGGAAGCAGCATACAACGTGTATTTTTGTACAGGGAGCAACCACCATCTGTCGTAATCTGCAGCAAAAACCTCAGGTGTGAACGTGTGCTTGGCACTGCGGGCTCCGGCAATGCGGAATTCAAAGGGAGCACTGAAAAGACTCCCCAGGCTCTGAAGTCCATCCCGGGGGCGCACGCAGCCCATGTTTGCACATAGCAGCAGAATGCAGCTCACGAAAACATGCCCAGGACAGAAGCTGAGTTTTGGTTTCCAGCTGCAGAATTACAGCCTTGGCTAAACCAAGGAAATACGAAAATCCAGTAGAGCCTCGTCAGCAACCTGGTGGCTTTCAGGCACCAGGGTGCAGGGGGCAGGGAGCTGAGCTGCTTGCTGCTAGGATTGAAGCAGAGTTGGAAGTCCACCGCCTCGGTGGAAGCTCTGCCCTCAGCAGCCCCGGCTCTCCTGGCTCGCAGTGCCTGGCTGCTGGGGAGGGAGGTTTTGCCTTGCTGCTTTATGCTGGCAGACGTCGTGTGTTGCCTTCTGACCTCCTGACAAGCAATAGTTAAGGGACTGCCACAGCTGTTCTTGTAGCAAAAAAAAAAAAAAAATAATCCAGCAGTTTTTTGTCATCATCATTAACACAGCTCATTTCTGCTGCAAAATTGCAAATAAATGCATTAATTAATAAGCAGCAAACCTCATCACAGGCAGTCATTATCAGTGACAAAACGCATAACTTGAACCCCCTGCTAGTTAGGTCAGCTCAACATGTGCATTCGCAGCGAATGCTGCCATTACTGGATCCGGACCTTCACGCTCACTGGGCAGCACCCAGTGCTGCGGAGCCGTGCTGGGTTTTCTCTCCCAGCACCTCCCAGCTCAGACACTTCTCCTGCAGGGCCGTAGTGACACGGGGACCTGGCAGCCCACAGCGGTTTCCACCGTGGCTTCTCTCTCTGATGCCAGCACCAGAGGCTGCGCATCTCCCTGCCCTGCACCTCTGCACCCACTTTTTAACTCTAAGGTGTTATAAAAGAGTCTCGCCTGCTGCCTGCAGAGCTGCTCTCAGCAGCGAGGATGCCAGAGGGAGAGCAGGAGGATGGCACAGTGCCTGGCCTGAGTGTCTCCTGCCTGGCTGATGCGAGAAGGGTGACCCAGGGGCATCTGCACTTGGCCTGTGCCAGTCAGGCGGTGAGAAAGCCGTGCACGAAGTAGACCAGGGACATCCAAACACCAGTACAGTATAAGCCTAAATTCATTATGTGACCCCCCCCCTGCGATTTTTCTAGAGCCAGTCTTGCTGACAAAAAAAAAAGGCAAAAGATTTTAATACAGGGTACAGTAGAACTGTAGCAATATTTTCCTTAGAGGGAACACTGAAATTTTAGCAGCACAAACAGTACTTGTGTTAATATTTTAGCAAAATTATAATCAATTTAAATGTTTAAATTGATTGTATGTGAGATAATGTTTGTTCGGTACATTGTATTTTTTCTAACTATATAACTGTTCCAGAGTTTCCTTGTAACCGTAAAGAACTAAAGTTCTGTCTGACTGCGAGAAGTGTCCTGATCAGTGGTGTAAACGTGCTGAATATTACAACATCTGAATGTACGCACCTCAGGCCTACATTGCATTTCTTTCCTTTCCACCCCTTCCACCCGCTGGCAGCGGGGCACAGGATGGCTGCGCACCCCCCACGCACCCCCACGCTGCCACTGACCTGAGAGCAGCTGTGCCACGGGTACCACAACAGCACAACTGCGACTCCATCCCTGGGCCAGGCACGGTTGTTCTTCTCAAGGTCAGCTTCTTTTTACAGTCATTGCTCCCTGAAATTCATTAGCAAATGGCACTTGGCGCTGTGTGTGCAAGGCCCTGGATGTGCTGTGCTCAGAGAGGAGGAGGAAGAGGTTTGGGCACCTGGGCAGGTTCCCGGCAGGGATGAGGCAGAGCAGATTGCTCCTCGAGTGAACAGGAGCTGGGAATTACATCCTTGGTCCAGCCACACCAACGCCACCTGGAGAAACCTTCACTTGCCTCCCGCGTGGTGCCGCTGGGAAGGAGCCTTCTGCTGCAGAGAGGAGCCAGCAGCTCTCCTGCGGCCGCAGGGTGGGCGCTGCCCTGCTTCCGTGGCACGAGGGCGGGCAGCAAGCTGGGCAGGCATCCCACGATTGATGTATTTTTTCCAGGCAACAGCGATGAGTTCACTCCCGAACAGTCGCCCCTCAGGCTGCGTCAGCCAGACAGGATGGGAAAAAATGTAATTAATGTGGCACTGCAACACCTAAGACACACATGCCTTGGAAACAGCATTTACCCACCTTGAAAGCAAAACCATGTCCTGTTTTGTTGGCAAGACTGTTGATGAACTCCTGTGTAACTCCCTGTCCCCCAGTGGCAGCAGGGGAGCCCACACGGCCCTGCTGAATTAAAACATGCTTAATTAAAGGAAGCGTGAGGCACCGGCCCTTACCCTGGACAATGTTGGTGCATTACCAGTGGTACCAAATCCTGTTTCCAAGCTCTCTGTGAGACCCCGCAGTGTCCCCGCTAGCCGTTCGCTGTGTTAGTGGTACCGTTATAGTGTCAGTGACTTGTCAGGCAGACCAGTGTGTGCAGGTACGGACCGTAACTAAATATAACCTTATGGGCTCATGGTTAGAGAATTGCTAGATCCCTCGGTGTAACGCCTGTAGTATCTTCCTCGAGGTTTGAGTATTCTTAACATCAGTCTTCACACTTCTTTCACCTGCTTTTTCTCCCTGTGGATTCACTGTGGTAGACAGTAGCTGCTTTCCTCGTATCTATCCACACCAAGTCTTAAAAGCATGCCTGAATTTTGCTGTGAATTCGTGCCATGCCAGCTGCTACCCTCATGCTGTTCCTGCAAGCTGTTTAATATATTCTCTGTTCTAGAGATCTCCAGAAGCCCAGCAGCTAACTCAAGCTTGCAGAGGGCAGGACTGTGCTGCTCTCAGGCTAGTGTGCCAAAAGCTTCTACATAGTGTTAGCATTGAATTTGGGTGTAAAGAAGAGAATCTGAACAATCCTGTAGCTTTCCTGGAGATTTATTCTACAAGGTCATCTTGCTCCAGGAGGTTCTGTTGTGACAACACAGATATTTCTCATTGCTGAAGTTAAACACATCGTGAGGGGTTTTTTGTTTTTATGAACTTATAGTTTAAGCACATTAAGAGTATATGAAAGAAAGATGTTAATTGGAAATTGTTCCCAACATTTTAAGCTATTCCTAGGAAGATGGAAGCTGTGCTTAACTGATACTTAGCAAAAACATCTCCCCCCAGCCGCATGCTTCTAAATCTCATACAGTTTAAGTCACGTCTGTGAGCAGTTGGATTTTACTTGCTGTTTTGCCAAGGCACTTTGTAAGATGAGTTTCCTGTCAGGCAAATTGCAGGTAGCTACACAACAGCACTGGGAATTAGTTCATACTACAACAGTAACAGTTACTGCATTTTTTCCATCACCCAGCCATTCTTTACTGGGGTATCAATACCCATCTCTCTCCCCAGCCAGCACTGTCCCCTCCAAGCACATATGGCTGGCTCTTTCTTTGTTCTGCCTGCTGCAGCTATGAGATCATTTAAACAGAATTAAACCAACTGCAGTCATTGTCTATTCATTAGTAAAATCACATCATTACTTATGTGGAATCAGTATTTCTCTCTATAAAAGCTACTGTATATATTTGCAGACTTCCTTTCCGCCTTGTTTTCCTGAAGCGCAGCAGATGGATGTAGCTCCACTCTGTTTTATTCATAGTACTTTCCTAGATTGCATTTTGAAGCTGTGTGTCAGAAGACCCTCCCCACCACCAGTGAGGCTCAGAAAAGACCTTCACTGTATCGACTTGAAACCCAAGTTCAGCTGCCTGTATTTTGTTGCAATATGCATTTAAACCTCAGATTCTTTACAAGTTTTAATAACAAACTGATACCAAATGTGGTTTGCAGATTTCAGTTTTTTGCAGATACCTCCGTATAAGCAGACCGCTTCAAAGAGTTGCAGTTGTCACTAATCTTACGTGCATTGTAGTATAAAGTGGACTGTGTATGAAAATAAGTTAAAAATGTTTACAACTTTTGTATATATATAAATATATAAAAAAATATCTTTTGAGAGAATAATGTGTGATTATGTATTTTCAGTGTCTGTGTACCAACTGCAACTTATTTTCAATAAAGAATTTAAAATGAAAAGAAGCGGCCTGAAAAAATTTGGTAACACTTTATTTAACCAGGTGAGCACAGGGAACAAGGGAACTGCATCAGTTCAGAGATAGATCAGAGATCAATCGCCTCGAGGAAACTTACAGCAGCACTTCGAGTTCTCAACCTGCCAGGCAGGAACTACGGATCTGCTAATACAGAAGAAATTAACTGAAAATAAAGGGAAGACATAAAAACTCCTGGAGAGTATATGCATTTCGTTTCCTCTGAATTTTACAAACCAAAGGAACATACAGGGGGAAAAAAAAAGTTGACGTTGTAGATCCATTGCTGACTGGATGTGGCACAGGCAGGTGGCATCGAAAGTGAAGCACCCAAGTGCCAGCACAGTCAGGTCTGTCGTGGGTCGTGGTAGTGTCACGGGCATCAGGCCCGGCTCTGCTCGAGAGGAACCCGACTCGAAGCAGGAACATGGAAGCATTACTACTTGCAATATATTCATGCATTTTATAAACAGCCATGCAGCCAAATCCTCCCCTCCCCACTTCAGGGCATGCAGTCTGGCCCCTGTGCTGAATACAACACGCTTAGGTATTCAAAACAGCCTTAATTATTTGGAAAAGAAACCAAAAGCACTTTGCAGCCTGACAGCAAGCAAAAAATAAGTATAAGGCAAGAAAAAATTTCTGTAGCCAGGACTAGCTCTTTAGTAATAGTCTGAGCTCGTGTTCATATAAATGCTTATATAAAAGCAGTATTTTATCACTTAAAAATTACATAAATTAACTTCAACATGTTAAAATAACTAAACCTGGTCTGCAAGGATGGGCAAGAATCAGACACTTATTATAGCCGTGAAAGTGCTCTGCAGGGAGGTCTCGTCACTCCATCGCATCAGAGCTGCTGCTGGAGGAGTCGCTTCAAACGATGCAAAGATTCAACTCCCATTTCCTAGAGGTGGAATTTATAGATGACAAGCAACAGAAGCAAAGCTACTGCAGACCGATATCACCAAGGGAGGTACAGGATGTAAACACTCCATACAGTCTGAACAAATTATCCTTGTTAGTGTAGACCACTGTAAACAGATAAATGCACTTAAAGGCACTGCAGATAAACATGGTCAGTGATCAGCAGCATTTAATGTCCCAACACGCTGTTGCTTGGAACTACCACCATTAATACATCCAAGAAATTAGAAACATGGCAGTCATTAAATAAAATTACTGTGAAGTGTGCTTTACAGGAAGTAAAGCTTTAACATTATGATTCTACATGCAGTGCTACAAAATAAGTTTCTTTAAAGAACATGTTACATAAAAGGTCAGAGGCAACTTCAAACCTCAGGTTCAACTCATCACACTGATCAGTCCAATTCTTCAAGTAGTAGAATTAACTCAGTTTTCAAACAGGAATATTCTTTGCTGCAGCCCAATATTTATAGACACACAACTGAAACGGTCTCATTCACTGGTGAGTAGGATCTTTTCCTTTTAGTAGGATCTTTTCCTTTTCAGCATCTTTGCACCCCTGACTACTTTGATTTCCATGGTCACAGAAATAGCACACAAATCAGAGTATACGGGAAGCCACTGCTGCTTCCATTCATTTCAGTGATTCAAAATCTCCCCCCACCCCCCACAAAAGAAAGAAAAAACCCAAACCAGATGCATATTCCACTATTGTGTCCCCTGTCAGTCGTCAGATCAGAAAGCATTTTCTCAGCTATTGCGTTACAGGAGAAAGGTGGCCCCCACCTGCCCACCCTGCGATTTTGCCCTAATTCTACTCAGGCATTTTGGAAGCTCAAACTTTGGATGTTAATTAGCTACGGTGCAGTCCAGTGATCCCTTTGCACATTATTTATGAACAGCACTGAGAGGGCTCTCTAACAGTTACCTGCATATGAGTACTCAGCTGGCAGTGGCTCTCAGCCACACTACACTGTCAAACCTCATTCCAAAAAGTGCATATTCATAGACAAACTCTTTTATTGGTCTTCAGGAAAGCTAACTTATAATTCTACTGATTGCTTGTAAAGAAGGGAACTCCTCATCCTCAATATGCAAAGCTTTATGGGTGACAATGTCCTGCTGAGTTAGTACTTGCTTACATGTTGGGCAGATGCAGCAGTCAAGATCAGAGTTGGAGTCCGTTTGCCAAACGTGCTTTTTGTTCTTTTTGGATTTGTTTGAACTTTGCTTTTCTTTGATTCTGAAATCATTGTGAGCAGAAAGCAGTTCTTGTTGCTTAACTGTGTCCGGCAACAACACCAACAACTCATTAAAAATTTTCTTGAAATTATCCCCAAGCAGTTCTCGGCAACTTTTGTAATACTGTGCTGCAGAAATCAGCCCCTTCAGTGAAAAGAAAATTGGAATGGTTAGAAATTTAAAAAGGAAAAAAAGTCCTATTCACCTAAAAATGAACTCACTTTTTCCCAGGCCACATCATCCTCACTGCTTTTTTTTGCTACCTTAGCACTACAAAAGAGCTACAGTGGAGCAGAGGAAAAGAAAACCTGTGCAGTCCACCCACTAATACCAAATAGTGACAGACGCACAGTATGAACTGAACAGAGAGGAAGATTTCAGGAACGGGAAGGTTCTTGCCCACTCACCTGTCTGAATTGCCCAGAATGAGTTTTAAACTTATTGAACTTGGACTCATCGCTTTGGAGAAATTCTTTAATGGATTGTATTAGCTGAATGTTCCTTTGCTGAAAGTTCTCAGGTATCAAGTATGACCCATGACAAGATTTTGGCCTGCATTTGGGGGAGGGAAAAATAAAAGAAAGAAGGAATTTGATACTGCTTCATGTTATAAAAAAGATATACATTATCTGGCTATTCTTTTCTATAGGATGCATTCCCTCCTGCAGTAATGCAGCGGGAGTAATCCTGTGGGATTACTGCATCAGATTCCAGCTTTACCTAGACAGAACACATGAAATTCTAATTTAACGTAGCCTTGACTAGTGATTTTGTAAGAAAGGTTCACTGAAAAGGCATGACAACAGACCATGGCATGAATAAAGCAGAATGGATTAATACAGACATCTGTATTAAACTTCCAAAAATTTTTCCCTTCCCAATTTTTTATAATCTCAGCTCTCTAGCCCAGAAGGGCTCAGCCAGAGACCAGCTACTAGAAAGATCCGAGCAATGAAGGCAGGCATTTAGGGGTTGTCAAGAAAAGCAATCTGCAGCACCTTGCTTCTAGGAGTCAGACAATCAACTGAAAGATTAAAGAAATATGTTGTAGCTGTTGTAGAACTGTGTCCAAACAAACTTAGAAAATAGAAGGCTGTGCTACCAATCCACACGTTTTCATTTCCTCAGACTTGCATCCAAGCAATGCTTGTCCCTGTTTTCACAGGAGTCTCCTGACTGGCCGTGGGACTCCACAGCAGAATCATTACATGGCTGGTCTCTGGTGCAGCACCTGCTTACAATAACCCCCTCAGAATATTTCATGCTTCATCTGAAGGCTCTATGACATACCTGAGACACAACGTGTGGAGTAACCCTAACTCAAAGGACTTTTACTTACTCTTTCAAAGATGTAGTGACAGGTTCAGAGATATTGGTGGCTGGAATAACAGCAAAACCTGGAGGGGGTTTACTAACAGGCACAGACAGTCCTGGAGGCGGAGGAGGACTCTTTAATAGCACCACAGTGTTAAAGCCTAAACGAAAGCAGAAATGGGCAGGCAATTAGAGCACATATCTGTGGCACCCACATACCACCATCTGTAATTAACACCAATGGTCTGATGTACTCTCAGAAGCACCAGGAAGTTACAAGTCAACAGTACATGCCACTATATCAGAATAAACCTAAAGAAATTAAAGAGGTGGAGATCCATTGCCCCTACAGTCAGGTCAAGAAGCACTTCAGAGTGGCTGATGTTACTCTACAGAGTACTAAACTATTGAGTTAATTTTTCACAAGGCACTAATCAAAAAAAACACAAACCCAACCCCACTCAAACTCCTGATGGTAAAACACGTTATTAAAACAAATGGAAATCGCTCCAGAAGCCACAACAGAACTAGGCATCGCATGTTCTAGTGTACTTCACCTACAATTATCCACAGAGCAGCACAGAACAAAGCAGCTATGCAAGTCATCTCCTAATGCGGTGCCGCTTTCATTAAAACCACTGCAGGTCACATTTGTTGCTACGCTGCTCCAGTTTTACAGGATTATGGCACCACTAAAAGTAAGGGCATTGCATCGCTGCGAATGCAGAACAATTGACCAAGGAAGCCAACTGAAAAGTATCAGCAGGTACAGATCACAGCTAAAGAGGGACCTCCTTTGTCCGTGGGAGCTTCCAGACACACTTTTGTGCTCATTAGAAAGACAGTGACATGTAAAGACTGGCTGCTCATCTGTGAGGCCCCCCCAAAATACAGACACCTGCATCAGACTCGTTTTACAGAGGACATTCAGGCCTGTCTGTGTTTCCCAAGCTGCCTTTTAATTTCAGCCATGTTTCTCCAAGCTACAGCCAAGCAAAGCTGACTGTGCCCTGGCCCCGTAGTGCTTACCTGGTGGTGGTGGCATTCGAGCTGATCCTGAGCTCCCAAGTGCTGGGAAGTCTTCCTGAGGTAAAGGGCATTGGTTAGTCACTGTGGGCTTTTTAAGGCCAGGGGGCTCTTTGGGTGTACTACAGATTGCTAACGATTTTTCCGAATGACCATTCATGACAGTTGTGGATCTGTCAGGGGCGTGAAGAGCAGAGGATGTGTTTGGTGTCTGCTCTGCTTCTGGCAGCTTTTCAGCGGATGATTTGGGAAACGCTGTCTCCTGAAACTGGTGTGGGGATGATGGTCTCTGCTTCTCAATCCCCATCCTCTTTTTCTTGCTCACTTTTGTAAAAGTTTGTGAGGTAGAAGCTGCCAGCAAGGATGAGACGTCAAACATTGTTGGTGTGTTTCTGATCTCCTGCGTTGTCAAGCCACTACCACTGTCTTCATCATCTGACTGACAGAGTTTATTGCTCTTCTTACTTCCTTTAGTGCTATTCAAGGAGGATGTTTTCTTGGCTATCTGATTTACACACGGGCTGCCAATGGCTTTGACCACGTTTTTACTGGAACCATTGTTCCACGCAGACGTGATGTTAGTTATTGTTTTACTGTTAGGCCTCATTTTTGACACGAGAGCTGGAAAATCCTCCTCTTGAAAAGCTGTTTTCTTTGCAGTTGCTGTGTATGTCAAAGACATCCCAGAAGAGATCGTAGGTGCTGCAGAGGATGACAAGCTTGGGAAATCTTCTTCTTTAAGCTTAACCGCTGCTAGCTGGGCAGAGCTGTGAGAAAGGACAAGCACACATAGTTACACCAGCAGGGCAGAGGCAGCAGGACTCCACCAGGCAGAACAAGCTCCATACCTGACTGCAGTCTTCCTCAAACTTATCACTTAGGGTGGTACAGCAGGCATAATTTAACAGAATGTAACTACCCTCAGGCTTATAAACCATGCCTGGAACGAGCCTCCTCAAAGCAGTCACGCCAGCCTTGCTGTGTTGTCAGTACTGTCTTAGCACACCTTACCCTGACCAGCAGACCATTCACACAACATTCAGAGGTGCATTCTGGCTGCCACATCCTGCAGAGATTCTATTTGAATTACCACCCATTTAAGGAGAGGATGAATTTTAAAACCCATAGCATATGGCTCCCTCAAGATAAGCTACTGAATTAAAGAAGTGTCTGGAATTAATACTGAGAACTTCCCTGCAATTGCAGCACTAACAAAAAAAAAAAAAAAAAAAAATCAAGCCATGAACTGAAGCAACAGCCTCTGCTGTTCATGCAGGAGACCAAGACAGAAACAGTCTGAAGCAGAAGAGGAACTGGGGAAGGGAAGCACTTGAAGCCTAAGTGATCTGTAAAATCATTTTCTACAGAAACAGAACCCGTGTAAGTTTCTACATCAGCTCTCAACACTGCAGCCTTGAACAAACTTACCCTTGTAGAGGTCCCACTGCTGAACCAATTGCTGGAAAGTCATCTTGGCTTAAAGCACCATTAGCAGCTGCTTCTTTTGGAGTTTTGACAAAAAGAGCAAAGAAATATTTCAACTGAAATCCATTCATTTCAGAGGGAAGCTATCACTGAACATGACAGCAGTATTAACAAGTTTCATTTTCAGCAGCTGATGAGGTCATTAACTGACATTCCAAAAAGGAAATTTTAGGCCCATGCATCACTATTTCCTTCAATTAACCACATTCACCATTATGTCACCAGGTACTGGCTTTAGCATGCGGACAATTCATGATACTTATTATGAGCAAAACATTGGCTGGTAAGATACCTGTGAGGATATCCTGTAGAGACTAAGATGTCAGTGCCCCCAGCTGCCTGCTCCACACTTCTCCCTGAGGCTAGCACTCAACTGCCCGCACAGGGTTAGGATTCTGAGTATGCTGATGCTTCATTTGGAAAGCTGCTCCTCTGAGCTTTCCTCACACCTCTGCTGCACAGGTGCCCAGACTGCTCAGCAATCAGCTCCCGGGCAGTTATTTTACATTGAAACATAAATCACTTCCAACTTGTATTTGCCTTAAAATGCAGTGCTGTGGGCTGCAGCAGTTCAAGGACAGATTGGTAACAGCTTTGACACACGCAGCAAAAGCTGGGCTAGCAGCAGGAGGAGATAACCTTGCCTCCCATCCCCAGCTGAGCTGTACCCATTAACCAACCAGAGCTCTCAGCAGCACTCAGCTCATTATGAAAGCATATAAACTAAGGGGGAATCCTGTTGTAGGAGCAATAAGGCAGTGAAAAAGGGATCTAAAGCAACAGCAATATCAAAACAACAGCACCGTCTTTATTTGCCCCTAAACCTTATTCATAACAATTAAAAGTTTGATTTGACCAGTTACAGACTTTTACTAGGAGCAACTTTTTCCCAAAAAAGGGAACACTGAGCTTAAGCACCTCAATAAATCAGTTTTTGCACACTAGAGTAGGAAACATCAGCCTGAGATGATAGTTGTGGATAGAGCACCATATATACTGTTGTATGTTGATTGTGTTTGGTATTTATACCCTGCTCCATTTCAAGTGTAACCTGCTGCAAGAACCCCAGCCCGCTCAGTCACATTTCAATGCAAACAGTTGTTAGATTAAGATTCTGCACAGCTGTCCCCGTATCCCCCAGCTTTTGAGAACAGTGCATGGCAATTCACACTTTTGCCAGCCCAATCTCCCAAACCATCATGCCTCCCTGCAGCTGCAGAACATGTTCAGCACTAACCTGGAGTTTCATTTGACAACTTTGGCACGCGTTTGGAGCTGGATCCTTCTGAATCCCTCAGGTCCTCCTTTTTACCTCTACTGCTGCTGTCCTCTTTGTCTTCTACCCGTTTTTTTTCCTCCTGACGTTTTGCTGCTACAGATGCCCTGACTGCCGCTGCAACATCTCTGTCTTCTTCTTCCCTACAGGACAGGGCAGATTTTCTCGGTCAAACAGCAAGGATTACTGAGCACATTTGTCTCACTCCAGCTCTCACCTCTCTGGTGTCAGGTCTGTTGACAGTCCCTGGCCTTGTGCTGCCACCTGCTGAGAAGGCTGAAACAAACCCACTGCTCGGATACACCCTGACACCAGCTGGCAAGATGGGCAACATTTAACCCCTGGATTTGCAAGTTCTACATGGTGATAACAACCCAGGACAGGAGAAACCAACTGGAGTGAACTGGGAGAGACAGTACCAAAGATGCATGGGGACACCTCTCTCACATTTTCAGATGTATGAACGTCTTATTTGTAGGCCAAAGTAATTCTTTGAAACATGGCTTGTCATGAACTCTCAACACATGCACAATCCACATGCGACACCAACACATAAAGTGTTTAGAGATGGACTTTTTCCCCTGGTGAAATTACCAGTAATGAACCAGCTGACTTTCCAGGGAGAAAAAGAAGAAAAATAGATGTGCAGTATGTATAAAGCACTCAGGTCTTGTGTGAATGAATAGACATATAAATGCAAACTTTCATTTCAATACTTAACCCTCTTCTTTTTCCAAAGCATTCAGTCTGGCCACACAGAGATCTGTTTGTTCAATGAAAAGCATGGTCCTTAGAACATGAACTTCATGATTACCCAGACCAAAAAGTCCATTAAACCTGCAAAGACTTATCACTTCAGAAAAGCCTATTTTAAAAGTTGGCACAAAAACAGTTGCTGAAATTAATTTAGGACTCTGATATTAGTTAACCCACACACTGAAGATTACAGTGTTCATTTTCTTTGGCAAGTCCAGAACGCTTAAACTTCACACAAAACAGCTACACTTTCATCAAACACCTGGTCAGCATGCAGGCTTAGACTGAAAATTAGTTTTGCTTTCAACTAAGGATTCACTATGAAAGCTTCCAAATTTCGTACCCACTTCCTTCCTGCTGGTCTACCAAAAGCCTCTTAATAACTAAGTAAGAAACAGCATCAAGAAGCAATAAAATCCACAAAATGTTTTGCCACTCACCTCTTATACCTCCAGCTGCCTCTTCTGTTTTGCTGACTTCCTCGGCCACCCAATCTGCCTGACCTTCCTTGCCTGTTGTACCTGTCCACTTCCTCATAGTCCTCTCCACCGATAACACCTGAATAGGAGGGAGGGTTGGTCATTCTTAAAGTTATTTCTCTAATCTGGGCATCACACTATGCCTGAAAAGGAGCAAAAAATACACTCGTACAAATAAACCTATCTTGATTTCCTTCTGATGATTAAGTAGTATGTAGCCCCCAGGACTGCTACATTAATGGTTGCACTTGATTTTAAGAGTCTTTTCCAACCTAAATGATTCTATGACTGAAATATATTTTGCGATATATAGATTCCACATATTCAAACCTGCAGCTTGAGTTTTGAGTAGTCTCATTTTTATGCAGATTTCTCTAAATAAAATAAAAGTATGCATCTCAATCACAGCACACCAAAGTGGATATGTTTCTCTGGTCTCATGCTCCTCATTCATCACTATTGCTTATATTACAGTTAATATGAAATTTGTGTAATTACTCGTTGGAGAAATTTAGTTTCACTAAAATTATTTATCATCACTGAATCCACACATGGAGGAAAAATAATCAGAGTAATTTAGGAAGGGAAAGACCTCTGGTGGTCATCTGCTCCATCTCCTTGCTCACTGCAGAGCAGACTCTGAAATTACATGAGGTTGCTCAGGACCCTGCCACGCTTACCTTCCGTCCTCCTCTGGTGCCTAGGAGCATAGGTAAACTGGAGGTCTATCTGCCGGTTCTGCCTGGCCTCGGCCCTGTTCTTGCTGTGGCAGGCTGTTTTGTGCGCTTTATAATCTATTTCTGTGCGGAAAGCGTGGGTAAACTGTTCTGTACTGCACCGCCCCTCTTCGCAAAGGAAGTGCTTTTCACGGAAGTGTTCACGAAGGTATTCATAATCGCTGGAAAGAGAGAAGAGGCTGAGCTGCAACTTTCCCAACACATTTTACTAATGGTATATGTTTATTCTTCACTCCATCTTTCAAAGAAGAACCATCTGCCTAGGCTTGTCTTTATCTCCAGGCAAGTTTTCCAACTGAAACCATTTCTGTGCAGTCTACACATACACCTTAATGCACAATCACAGACATTAACCTGAAACTACTGGATACTTGTCACACCAAACTGTATGCAAGGCACGTGTTTCATAAAAGAAAATTGACTTTATCTGCTTTGCACTTAAATGTTGGAGTATTGGAGTTAACACACTACACTGCTGCAGACACCTGCCTGTCACACTCCAAAATGTAACTTAACACCCAACATTAACATTGATGAGGATGACTTTAAAGCACAAATAAACAAAGTTTCTGCAGCTATTGGTTTAAGGAAGAGACCCTACAGCCAATCTGCTCAAACATTCTTGCCCTCTGTCTTCAAGCACTCCTCTTACAAAAACTCAGAGCAGATCAAAACAATTTCTCTAAAAATTTAAGCTACAGAAAGAGAAATTAAACTTTCACAAACCTGTAGTATTCCTGAGCACCATCAGAGTCACAGAAGTGACAAAAATAATGATCTCGTCTTAGATGTTTCAGTAACTCATCATTATCCAAATAACGCTCGTCACAGAATTTACACAGGGGATGCCCACGATGAGAGGTGTCATCTGGATCTCCATGGATTCGATGGCGAGCAAGGTCCTTACGAGTATACCATTTCCGTTCGTACGTAAAAATCTGAAGAAATACACAAAAAATTGAATGAGCTAGGCTCCGCACAACTTACTCACTTGCAGGAGTCAAAAATTTGCTTTAGAAAGATGCAATTTGACAGACACCTAAAAGTTTCAGTGAATAGGAACCAAAATTCAAGAGACTGAATGAAATTACATCTCATTTGTATTTCACTCACCTCAAACACTGGAAACAGATCTAATTCACTTTTCCTTTCACAAGTGTGTGCATTAACATAACGTAACAAACTTTTAAACCTCTATTGGAAAAAAAAAGCCTACTTTTTTATGAAAGTACAGTATTTTGCACACTAACTCAAACAAAAAAGTGGAAGAGAAGTGGCCTGTTTAATGCTCCTCAGACAGCAACTACCCCAACATAGCTACATACAGATGATACAGTTCGGTGTACAAATTCTGCTGTCTTCTGTCCCTTTTAACAAAAGCTATTTTAGTAGAAAGGGTTCTGAAGATGCCAAAAAGATCAATACACCCTTGAGAACAGAATATCCTTTATTTCTTGCCTCCTCAACAAGGAGGCACGACTTATTCCAGGAAAAGGCTCACTTGGCTTAGCTAGGGTTGATTGACCGAAGCTTCTATGAGTTTAAGAACTTCTTTGCAGCCCATATGGAGTCTTCCTCTGAAATAAAAATGTGCTTGCAGTATTCTGAAATTAAAAGCCAACAAATTCTACTATAGTTTGTGACGTCTTTGGGAGAGATGATGATAAACAAGCTTTAGTGATGGCTGCTTAGGCTGACGGTGGAAACACCTCTTAACCAGAGTTCAAAGGACACTGCAACCAAAAGAAGTTGCGTTGGCCTCTCCAACTCACCTCCCTTGAATTAGGGCTATTGATTGCACAACCACAGAAAAGAGAATCAAATTAGTTCAGTGAAAGCTAACCCTGCAAAAAAGATGCATTGGTATTCATTCATCTCAGCCCTGACCACTTCTGGATCTTGCCCCTTTTGGCAATAACCTACAGTTCAACTGGCATAAACCAGCTGTGACACCACCATATAAATGCATTTCTCTAAGCTGACACTCTATTGGTTTCAGAGAAAACAAACACACGTACAAAACCACGTGTACCGAGTTCTAACAAAAACTGCTCATGAATTAAATTCCCTCCTACAGCAGCACACAATGCTGACAACTATTAGGCACAGAGGTTAGCAGTCCCAGCACTCATTTAACAGCAGCTGCTGATTTTGTCTGACATGCTATTCAGACACAGGAAAACACACCAGCTCCAGGGAAAGGTGGAAAAGGTGGAATTCTGACTTTCAGACTGAAAAAAGCTTTGCCTGACTGGCATAACAACAGCTGTTCTATGGGAAATTTGGGTAGGTTAAGCAAAAAGGACAGTGATGGTGATAATAAGATGTGTAGCTTTAAGACCCAGAACAGGCAGACAACTCAGCTTTCCAGTAACTGCTTTATCTTTACCAGGTTGTAAAACACATTTTAAAACAGCCTCGGTCATTTTGTTCGTGTGTACATCAAATACGATGGACCTCAATTGCAGACAACAGTTAAATTTCATTTTCCAATCAAAACAACAAGATACAGGAAATTTGCTCTGAACAAATAAACAAGATAATGAAATATAATTATAGTTCATTAAACCAGCAAGATGGACTCTCATCCTGTACATGAGTCAACTGTAAATGCTATGATGTCTCTGGTGTCAGAAAGAAATCCATCCGGCCCTGATACATTCTGCCTTCTGAACTGGCACCAACACTTTCTCAGTTACAGTTTGTAAAGTCATCACAAGCCTTAATAGATATCAAATCTCTAGTTACAGCTGTAGTGCCTACAGTTCAGGCTTAACTTCCTATCAGGCAGTTAGGGTTTGTTTTTTACACACTGCGGGGGAGGAGCTAGCCTCAGAAGGTTATTAACGTGGTTGGGTTTAATTTAAAACATAATCCATTCAGAACCTTCAGGCCTCTTTCATTAATCAGTTTATGAAAGAACACAAGAGTTGAAATGAAGCAACTGACCTAGCTGCAGGCAGACAGAAGAAATTTAAAAAGCAAATTGGTGCTGTTCAGCCACCCCCTTCTTCCCACCTCCCCAGGTACTGTTGCAGGTCATGTAAGGACTCAGCCCTCCTTCCCACGTCAGGACACAGAACTAGCTCACCTTTAAGTGTTTAACACAGAGCTTGCAACAGAAGAGTTCATGCTGCTTTCTCATGTGCTGTTCCAGATCTGCAAACGTGTTGAACGGCTTCAGATCCGGACACAAGAAGCACTCATGCTGCAGCAACTTCCTGAGGGAAAAAGAAAGATTTACTAAATATTATCCTCTCAGCAACCCGCTACCTTTATCAAAACCAAATGTTCTGTCAGTAGCAGAATTCTGCATTTTTATAGCTCCCCCAGCAACTTGCAATGAGGTTAGCGTCCTGCTTACTCCAAGAATACTTTGTCATCTGTCAGGAACAGGACAGAACCGAATTACTGTAAGAAAGGAGCTGAACAGTTGCTGTCTAAGAAATCCACGTGCCAGTGGTGCACTGCTAGTGTACTAGAACATGTCCGTGCAACAACCCCCAGCTTACTGAAGGTTCAGCTGATGCATGCAAGGTTCACACCCAGTTTAATTACGCTTTCTACTGCAGAAACCAAAGTATATGATGGGGAGCATAAAAAAAAACTGTAATAGAAAAGGAAGAAAAGAAGTAACTCCAATGCTTCCCAACCAGAGCTGAAGGCAGAGCACTGGCCTCAGCAGGAGACCCCACTCACGCACACTTGATTTCTGCCCCCAGAATGGCAATCTCAGCAGCTCTCCAGCAATCAGATCATCAAAAGCAATTCCCAGAGCTGGCGTATAATTAATCAGAGTGTTTCCAACTGCTTCTGCTCACTAAAGCCCATTGCCCAATTCCATAAATTGGAAGTTACACAAAATTATAAACTTACCAGCAAGGCTACATTTTTAGCCCCAGTCAGGTTAGATTAGATAAAACATGTGACTCTCCAAGAAAAAGGTACCACTGCCTACATGGTTTCACCTGTTTTTGTTCGTCTTTCCTTTTAAGTGGTCTTAACTAAACTTAAAGCTTCCTAATAAACATGCTATGAAAAGTATTTTTAGAACACGATGCTGATGCCACATTTTTACCCTGTTTTTTTTTGTTTTTGTTTTTTGTTTTGTTTTGTTTTTTACTTCACCCTTTTTCTCTCCCATTTACAACTAACACCTTTGCAGGAAGAAGATGCTCTTCTTTTCATCTGATGTAGCATACAAATGATTTTGAGGAGTCCTTACGCAACGCAAGAATAAATAACATTACCATAGTAATTTTGCCTTTACTAATTTACAGGCCATACAAGGAATTAAAAGCCTTCCAGCAAGTTTGCTGTTGGTAAAGAAGCAAAAAGCAACTTTTCTTGACAGAGCAACACTCCTGTACTATGCTTCTGTAAATCCAGCCCCCCAGGGCTTGAGGAGCTGCTCTCTTTGACGACCATGGCACTGAGAGCTCATGCCAACCGTGCCGCTCCAGCTCCTCATCCCACCAAAGGCTCCCACACTGCGGGGTGACTAACGCAGGCAGCACGGCAGCCACCATTTCCATAAACCAAAACCACACTGCTGTTAACGCACGCGTTTCCGGCCACGTAAGGCAGATAAGAATATGTGTTTTAGGGACACGTTACAGAAAGGAATTCCGGCGCTTACCTGTACAGCGCATAAACCTCTGCATCCATAAAATAAATGTCATACTTCTTCTCATGCTGCAGCTGGCTAAGTGCTATCGTTGAGAAGGACGTGAGCTTCCGTCCGAAGACAACCTACAGGCAACACAACGCAGGAATCAGACAGAGAACACGTGGGCTGCACGGCATTCAGGATTACAGAGCAGCTCCTCAGCACAAACTTTGTCAGGGATCTCACTGTAGCCTAAGGCTTGGACAACACGCCCCGAGCTGTGCCTGGCCCAGCTGCTTGTCACCACCAGCTGCTGTCCCCACGACTGTCAGCAAAGCAGCGTGACAGCTGCTTATCAGCCTCCAGCAGGAGCACCAGGCGGAGGAGGGTGGGACTAGCCTGGTCTTTGGATTTTGAACTGGATTAGGAAACTCTTTTATGATGCTTTGCTACCACAACCATGCTGAGAGTAAACATCTGCCAGCAATTCAACCCATTCTGCAGCCAGTGTCTGTCCAGAGCCCTGCACTCAGCTGCCTCCTGGCAGGAGATCACCCAGACTTAGTGAGAAATGATGGTACTCAGAGTCTGACAAGGGAACTTCGGCTGCTTCTTTCCTTTCTCACCAGGAAGGTGAGAAATGGAATGCTGCCTCCCTTCCCAAAGTATTTGTCCCCCTTCTAAGGGAACCGGGCTGCTCCCAGTGACCGCCCTGCACCCTGGGCAGCACAGCTCAGCCACCCACAGTGCTGTGTCCTTCCTGAGAAGTCTCGTGCCCTCGGTGTGCTACAGCACACCCCCACTTTGGGAAGTGCTGCTGGGGCAGCAATATTGATGGAATTACCGGCTGGAATTACCTGCAGCAGCTCAGGAAGGCTAAGACACAAATATGCTAATCATCCTGAGTCGTCACAGTGAATACAATAACTCTGGAAATACCTGCAGCCTTCATAAAAGCATTCCATTCGATACTACACGCGCAGTTCAGTCGTGTTAAGTCACTCCTCTATCCCTCTTGTGCTGAAATACCTCGGAGCAAGCTGTGTGCGTGTTCTTGTTTAAAGCTTTCTTTACAGCCAGGCTACTATTAAGTTAACCAAAGTGCTTTTTATATATACACAGGCACACACACACCTCTCTGGAATACCAAGCTTAAAATAAAGAGAACATAAGTCTAAGTTTGTTGGATAAATGCCTAACTTCAGCTATTTAAAAAAATAGTTTCAGTAAAGTTCTACAGACATTTCACCTCAGCCTGAAGCGCGTTTTGGAATAGAGGAATGGATCAAGAAAAGCAGATTTTATCACAGGAGTTCAACGTAACATGAAGTAAACACACCGACTGATCCTCCACGCCTGATCCAAGTACATGTCAGGGTTGCTTTCCAGGTCAAGTAATCCTTCCTAGCACAGCAATTAGGCACCACTGAGAGCACACATTACCATAACGAGTATATCCTGCTTTCCCCTCCATGTGTTCCCTGGTGCCAGCCATCTTTGGAGCTGTTTCCATTTCCTTTGGATGCGTCCCTTACCAGCCCAACCTACACTGATCAGCACAGCACCAGCTGAGGTCTGGTGGAGCTGCCCTTGCCTCTTCTAATTCCACACACACCACGCAAATGAAGAGCCCCTGCTTTACATCCTACTTATACAAACAGTTCATTTAAGGACAGTCTTGATGTGGTTCGTGCCCCCCAGAATCTTTTTTCTTTTCTTAGGGCAGACGGGTGCACACACACAGCAGCATTACAGCTGTGCTTAAAGATGAGGGGAAAAAGAGCCCAGTCATTAGGAAGGACCTCTTGGGCAACTCTAATAGAAGGACGGCTTTTAACAGGTAACAAATGAGAGAAAAAGATGGCTTACTGCACCAAAGTTCAGGCCGCATAACAGCGATTATTACAAACCTGGGAAGATCTCATGGTTAACAGGCCATCTGTGACCCTAAGACAAGCAGCATTAAGGCACAAGAGCAACACCACAGTTGGCTTCTTCCTAATACAGCAGAGGCAGAGCAGCAGCTCCCCAGAGCTGCTGTCAGAGACAAAAATCACTTTTTAAATCTCTTATCTTTCTCCATACAGAGGCTACTCATGCCAGCTTAAAAAAAAAACAACACATCAACATGTCCGGCCTCCACGAAATCTGAGGATCTTGAGCGTGCAGCTTAAGATCTTCAGCCCCTCCAAACTATTTGAACAACACAAGAAGCAGCCGAAGTACCCAGAATTAGCGGGGGGAAGAGGGGTGCCCCCTTTTGCCACAGGGGAGAGGAAGAGCTCCCCTGGTAGACTTATTTTACTCCATTTCCTAAGCGACACAACGCTAGTAACAATTCTTTTCTTCTAAAAGCTTTCATTTCTCTTCTCCTAAAACCTTTTCTTCCTTCACATCAGTCCAGACCCGAGCATCTGTTCCTGCCAACGTCCCCAAACAAAGTTTCCTCCCCCGATCCCTGCTGGCATCAGCCCCCCCGCCGCACCCCCCAAAAGCTCAGGGCCGCTTCCCCAGACCCCTACCGGGGGTCCCCGTGCCGCGACCCCTCCCCGGGGAAGCAGAAGCGGCACGGGGTGGGGGGGGAACACAGCTCACGGCGCACCCCACCCACAGCAGGGCCCAGCCCGGCAGCACCCGCAGGGGAACCGCACAGGCCGGCAGGGCGCGGGGCAAGCCCGGAGCCCCCCCCTTGAGCCCCCATAACCCCGGCTGGGGGCAGGGGCCGGCCCCGAGCCCTCAGCCCCGTGCCCTGGGCCCGGCGGCGGTGCGGACCTGGCGCAGCTCCTCGCGGCACACGGCGCAGTACCGCACGCCGCACAGCGCCCGCATCCGCACGGAGCAGCGGTAGCAGATGGGGTGGTCGCAGCGGCCCAGCGCCACCACGTCGAGCTCCCCGCAGCACAGCACGCACGGCCCCTCCGCGCCGCAGCCCGAGCCCGAGCCCGAGCACGAAGCCGAAGCCGAAGCCGAAGCCGAAGAAGCCGGGCCCGGCCCCGAGGCCGCCATGGCGGCGCCGACCCCGCCGCGGCCTAGGCCCCGCTCCGCCTAGCAACCGCCTCCTGCACCACCGAGACGCGGCCTAGAGCGCCGCCACGCCGCGCGACGCTCTGCCCGGAGGACGACCATAGAGAGAGGAGCGCCCGCCTCTCCTCCACCCGCCCATTACCCGACTTGGGAGGCCCGCGGGGCCACGCCCCCTCGACGTCACGCGCTTCCGCCAGCTCTGACCATAGAGAGGGAAGGCAGAGCGGCGCGCTCGCCGTGCCCTTACAGGTCCGCTCTAGCCGCCTCTCGCTGCTCCGCGGCGGTAATGGGGGTCTCGGCTCCCCGCGGCCGGGGGCAGCGCCGTGAGAGGCCTCAGTCGGGCCCTGCCACACGGCTGGCGGCGTATCGGGCGTCAGTGGCGCAAAAACACCACAAAAACAAGCGAAAAACGTTAAAAAAAGGAGCTGAAACACTATAGGAAATGATAACTGCGCGCACCAACGCAGCTCCCGGCACGGCTCCGGGGCCGGGGGTTGTGGCGGTGCCGCAGCCGGGAGGGGGAGCCCCAGGAGCGCGGGGAGCGGCCGCGTCCCTGTGGCAGGCGGCTGGGAAAGCAGAGTTTGTGCTGTTTGTATACAGCGCGGGGCACCCTCACAGTGTTCTCCAACTCTTCCTTATCCTGAATTCCCACAAAAAGACCTATCTGGGGTCGCTGTGCTTTCAATTTGTGAGAAATCAGCGCGGGTCCCTCTCAAACACAGCGATTCAGCCGCTGGATCTGCCCAAACAGCTCTCCAGAAACGCCCAGGGCCGTGGCGTGAGGCGCTGGCTCTGCCACATCACCGCCTGTGTCAGCAGCCGGGCACCGAGTCACCCCGATGAGCAAACATCCCTGCGGTCCTGGCCCCTGAGTCAAGGGCTGCCACTGCCCTAAAAGTGACAAAATGGCCCCATCTGCCTGGCCTCCTCCCGTGACTCGCAGGGCTGGGGCTAGAGGGCGGCTGAGGAATGGTTCCGGGACACGCCATGCCTCAGAGAAGCTGGTCAATGGTGGTGGCTCAAATTGCTTGGTGGCCCAACATGATAACTCTTAAAACATCCCGAAATAAAGTCAATTTTCTAGCAAGGGAAATGGTAACGAGCCACGTTAAATCACACATTACAATGTACTGCAAATTCTTAGGACCTGCTCTTGCGCAACGCTGCTAGCTGGAAGGCTGGACAAGCAGCACTTCCATCATTCAGATCTGCTTTCTTTTCACTGAATTCCTTGTCATTTGAGTTAAAAGAGAGTCTTCATTTCTGTGAGGCATAAACAATTATTTTAGGACAAAAACCACCACAAGTTCGTTAAAATGTGTCGTGATGTTATTTAGTCCAAAACCATCAGCATTTAAGAACATCTGCAGTAGAATAAATAAAGTAATAGGTTGGATAAGTATTTTGGAAATCAGATAAACTAAGTAATTCAATATCTGGGGTTGCTGGATACAACAGGTAATATTTACTTTCTCCCCAAGAGACCCATTTATCACACTTCAAAGTAGAGAGTAGATAATACATGTCTTTTTTGTAATCAACATTAAAGTGTGTTTGGGTGGGGCTGTATTGAATAATTAGGAATGACTGAGGATGTTGGCTGTAATTACTTCAGGAAATGTACCCCCCCCTCTGAATTAATGATACTGTTGAAAATGTTTTTGTGTCAAAACTGCATCACACAATTTTGGAGAGCAATTAGCATGAAATGAGATGGAGGCTGCTGACAGTAATGTGCTGTCTTAAGTGTCACTCGTCTGTGAAATTACGCAAGTACCCCAGTGCCATGGCTGAGCATAGGATAATAAATATACCTGCATAATTAGCCTTAAAAGTGACATTACTCATCACAATGAACATTGTGACAAAGCAGCTGGCCAGAACCGGACTTTGTACTTTACAGATTTCACCCAAGGGTCTCATTTTTTTGGGTAGGAGCAGACCTGAGGCACTGCTTCCCACAGGCCCGGAGTGCTGAGGACCTAATCCTGTGAACTGTGGCCCTACAAACATGTTTTTCCCATCAGTGGCCTGTGTGATGTTCCCGGTGAAAGGAAGCACCTGACTCTTTTCCAGGGTGCCACGGTGGCTTGCAGGCAGCAGTCCTGGCAACTCGTCAGCTGGGGCATTTTCTGCTTCTCCAATAATAGTTACTATAATCTGTCTGGAGAGGGAATTGCTGATGGTTTCGTGTCCGTTTGCTGAGAAGCTAAACTTCCATCAGCAATGCAAGCTCAAAATTCTTCTTCTTCTTATTATTTTTTTTTTCTATGAGTCGGACTTTGCAATCTCACAAAGTCCTCAACTTTAAAGTGGATCCAGGAAGTTTATTTTGAACAAAGAGCATGTAGGGTTGTTAATCCTTCCAGTGCAAGCTAGGAGGCCAGATCCAGACTGTCCTCTGCAAGTAACCATCTGATGATTAAAACAAACCCGGTCCACATGCTTCTGGCACGCTGCTGATGCAGCCTTCGGCAGAGGTTAGGTCTCCTTAACTTCTGCCTCCAGTCCTTGCTCCATGACACTGCCAAACAGCAAGTCTGAACAACCCCGTGTGATGTCCAGCACACTGCAGCTGTCTGTGGCTATAATATGGCTAGGTCTGTACGCAGGTGTAAAATGTAAGAAAAAAATTATCTGTATCATTGCAGAAGATGCTGCTGCTTTCTCGATGTCTGGACCTTCAGCAAGTCAAACGAAGAATTGCTAAAAAGCCAACACTCAGTCTTTTCTTCAAAGTTGGTTTTCAACTCATCGTCATTCTGAAAAATCATATTGCCAGTGTGTGTGAGTCACGGGTGTAGATTAATTTATTTCACAGTGCAAAGAGGTTTTTATAATACTCTTTCAATGGATTGAATCATTCTTCGCTGATGACTTAAGGATGCTGTTTTATTTCTCTCTGGATTGCAAATGGAGTCTGGATCTCATCACTAAATGTGACCCAAAACTATAAAGAAATATCATATATAATTAACTAGGCTTCAGTGTATCATTGCTTGGTTGGTACTTAGTTCTATGTGTTGTCAAGATGGCAATGTTTTCGTCCCAAGATAAAGGGTTAATAATGATGCTAGTGGTAGTTAATCTCCATGTTTAATTGCTAAATATTACATGATAATCTCAGAAGAAAAAGACACTCTTCAAGTCATTTAATCAGCAATAAATATACTTTGGAATAATTGATAACTCTGCAGATGAGTTTTCTTCATAGATTTTTTCAAATCCATTTTACTCAGAAGAGCAGCGGATCAAATATTTATAGTTTAGCACTAAAATACTGCCAAAGTGTAGAGCTAAAGGTTACGCCTTAGATTAATTTCACACTCACAGCTTGAGGTGGATGCGGTTCATTTGCAGTGAAGCTACTTAGTGCATAGTAGCGAGATGCACTTTCATTTGACAAAGTTTCTGATAGAAGTGACGATTTTCTCAGAGCTTAATATATTTTTTTAAAGTCTCAGACACTCTGTTTAGCTGCAAAGGAGGTAGCTGGGTCTGTGTTTCTCCCTCTGCTTTGTCCGGGATCATGCCAGAGGCAGCAGTCCAGCCTCTGCTGTCACCTCGTCCTGCAGCCAGCAGTGCCTGGCAGTGCAGCAGGGCAGGGTCTGCAGCCACCCTGTCCTTGCAGGGTGCTGGCTTCTGTGTCCACAGGGCCTGGAGGTGGAAGCTGGAGCTTTATATGAGCATGGGGCAACACTGGGCTCCTCTGTCCAGCTGGGCTGCAAGCTATTCAGGTCCCTCACTTCAAGGCAGGCCTAAATTTACAGCCCTGAATGTCCATAGTCTTTGGAGACCAGTGCATTTCTCTAATCATTTTATGCTATTAGAAAGTCAGCATTGTTTGTCCCAAGCACATCGCGTTGCCTTCCTCCAAGACGTCCCCTCTTGTCAGGCTGGAACCAGTTGTGCAGCATTTCAAGGTGTGCATGTGTCAGTGGGGTTTGGCCATTTTTTAGTCTCAGGTTTGGATCAAACATACCAACGACTGTATCTGTGGGACTGGAAGAAAGGTGGCCTGTTGTTTTCCCACATTTGAAAAAATATCCCAACCTGCAATTATTAATCACACCGGTTGTTCACCTGTTTTAGTGGAAGCTTGTTTTTCTTTCCAGAAGTTCAATTGCAGAGGCACACAAAGGCTTCAGCCTCTCCATTTGCCAACAGGCACGATGCACTTTGTAAGATTTCAGATTTCACGAGGGAATTTTCCTCCAAAATCTAAATGTGAGAAAAAAGCATAATTTAGTGCTCCAAGCTTTTCTGAAAAGCGGTGGTTCCTTAAAGAGGGAGAGGATGAGCAGGGAGGGGAGCTATCCTTAAAGCATAAATAGAGGTACATGCTGGGAAGCAGAGTTGTATTTTAAGGCATTCGTAAACATTAGCCTAGTGATAGGGTTTTCTTTAGCAACTGCATGTTGGAGGATGAGAGCACGCTAAGTGCAGCTAACAGAAAGCATAGTACCTCGACGGGAATTCAAAGAAACAGCGGGGGGAAGGAGTGGCATTAAGCTTTCAAGGTGAAGAGCCAATGTGCAAATTCCCAGAACAGGAAGAGGGCCTCGGGAGAGCTCGGCTTTCAAATAACATTAAGGCAGCTAACGTAAATGGACAGAAGCAAAGCAAAGGCAGCGCCGAGCTGCCTCCTACCCGCAGTGATTGCACTGGGAGCAGAGCTCGTGGGGCCACGGGACCGGGCAGTGCGGGGGCTTCAGTGGTGCTCAGGAAGCTGAGCCATGACCCAGCCCCAGACACTGGCCCCTGGACAGCCCTGGCAAATGCCTGGATGTCTAGGTGTGCTTTTTCAGACTGGGATGTGTTTGCATCCCCCTTTTACATTGGGCAGGCTCAGAAGGCTCCTGGCTCCTCATTCTGGCCAAGCAGACTGCTCTGAGAGATGTCATTTTACTGTGTGTTGCTGTTTTTTGGGGGCGTCCATCTCACACCTACAAGGACTGCATAAATAACTAAGAATTGCATGCCATCAGTGTAGGACATCGTGCTTCTTCTTATTGCAACACAGTTGTAGCACATTTGATTCCACTTGTAAGGATGGCCCGGAAATAGGACTGCTGATGTGCCTACTTTTTGATATCTCAGAAGGTTTTACAAATATAGCTCTTAATCCAGCAGCACGCATGCCAAACCAAACACACTCCACCTGTGCAGAGTTGCTTAAAGACAAATTTTGTTCTCAGCTATATGCCTTGGAGCCCTCTGCTCCAATTATCTTACACACATATAATTGTGTGTACAATATAGCCTCAACTAATTAAATTTCATGAAAATAGGAGAGCACTTCAGCGTTGTGTGGGATTTGGTTAAGAGATCTCAGAGCTGTCAAAGGAAAGATTCATCTCACAACTCTTCCTCCTTACAGTAAACATGCCTCAGATCAGAGCCAAATATACGCTGCACTTCACACATCTGGGTATTAGCTCACTTTCATTATTGTAAATTACTTCCAGGAGAAAGACTGAATCATGGAATGGAGGGGGCTGAGAAATCTGCTTGCCTTAGAGACATTCATTTGATGTCATCTTTTTTTTCCCTTGCTCTTTTACCTTCTTTTCGGATTTTCGTCTTTGTTGCTTCCTTATTGCTTTTCTAAGGCAATATTGTCATAGCGCATCTTTGTGATTTTTTCATCATGATCCATTGGTGCTGCTATGCCGTGCCCAAACCACACTGTGATGGCATTGCTTCAGCCCTTGAGATGTTTAGAGGCTCTCCTAATACTCTGCCAGAGGTTGGAGGCAAAAGAGGCCAAACGGAGGCCTGGATGGGTGGTGATCCACTCCTTTCTGACAGCCCATCCCTCCACACCAGTGGCCCATTGGGGCCAGGTTCGTGTGTCTGAGTCACGTAGGAGGTGTGGGACTGTGCCCGTGCCTGCGAGATGCTGGGCTGCTTCGTTATGAAGTGACCAATTAGCCCGGTGTGATGGGCAGCGCAGGGGGCCCGGGGCTGCACCTCCGCTCGGGTTTTGTCTCCGATCAGCAGTTCAGCTGTTCCCTCTCCATACCTCAGTTTTAAGCAGAACTCATTCCACTGACTCAGCTGGGTGCCGTGGGGCTTAATTGTTGTCTATAAAGGGCTTTGGAATCCGAAGTGATCGATGCTATGAGTGTGTGTGTGATTAGGAACTGCGTGCCCTGCCGTGGGCTCCGCTGCGGGGCCTGAGCGAACAAACAAGCTCATTTGGCTCGGAATGGCAAACGCTAGGAAACTATGCAAAAGTACTCTGGGTCGGGCTTTTTATTTTATTTTTTTGAAATTTAGTGCTAATGGATCCATTGTTTCATGTAAAGGTTTCTACCGCTTTTGTTATGGTGTGTGTGACATTCACAGTACTCTTTGTTCCATTAGCAAAGTAATTTGAGAGAGTTTATTATCCTTTGGAGACTTCACTGCTTGCTGTTTAACTTCCATGTGATTGGACCCTGGAAAAATCTCTTAAAATAGTGCACGAGCCTAAAAATAGTGATGAATTAGTCGTTTCTTAGGAATAAAATAATTAATTTGGTGCACTTTGGAAGATCAGAAATGTTAGGAAACACCACTTACTGCTTCCTCTCTCTCTTCAGAGCCACCAAAACACATGAAAGCCTTTATGGTGGAGTCAAAGTGCCTCTCGCCTCGCCGTTTGAGATCGTAATTTGTTTGTATCAGCCACAGTTGCTTTACTTCAGAGGAACAGAGAAGTGGCATTTAATCAGCATGTTCTGAATCACCGGTGAAAGGAATCGCTCCCTAATCTGAATTTATCGCACCGGGACTCACTCTAGATGCGAGGCAATGGCACACGGTGTTATTCCTGGGCTGCCTGTCGTGGCGGTGCCCACGGGACTGCGCCCGCCTGGGTCCCACTCGCTAAGTGGCTCAGGCACCCCGCTGGGCGAAACACGCTCGCTCTGATTCACCAGGAGAGCTCAGCAGTGTGCTGGCTGCTGGAAGGCATCAGGGTTCGCTGAGCCACGCGTGTGGGAATATTTTCTCCTTGCCGTGAAGCCTTCAGTCGCTCGGGGTTGGAGCAGCGCTGCAGGCAGCGGTGGCGCGAGCTGGGGAAAGTTGGTGAAGGGTGAGCCGTGGCACCGGGACGTGCAGGAGGAGACAAAGAGCAGGGCACAGCCGCTGTCCCCCGGCATGAGGGGTGTAAACCATGCTCCCTGCTACAGGGGGGACCTTCGGTGCCAGGTCACTCACTCCCTGAGCTTCAAACCCCGTGCAAAGGGCAACCCTCTGCAGCAGCACCCTGCTTGGCACAGCCTTGGGGACCCTTCCTGCCCCTTTACCAGCCTTGTTGCCCTCCTCTGGGTGCTTGCAGGGACCATACCAGGCTTTTTATGTTGTGGAGGTTTTTATGCTGCACACAGTATTCAAGGTGAGGCCTGAAAAAAGAGGATGGCTGCAGCTAAGAGAGGGCTGTGGCTCTGCAGAGTGCTGTGCGGCCAGAGGAGGGCAGGTTCTGTACCAACCTACGAGTCTCCTCATCCAAAATGGTCTTGCCTCCAGCCTCTCATTGAACTCCCACAGGGAGATGCTGGAGAGGCCAAATGGCCAAAAAGTGCCATATACAGAATGAGCAGTAATGGCCAAGTGTGGCAGAGGCCCCATCACCGGGCTGGCCTCTTAAATTGCTTTGTTTTCATGCTCGGATGAGTTGCTAACCTTCCAATAAACACCAGAGTCATTATAATAAAAATGTGGAAAATGCTATCATTAAACCACACCGGTTTATTTTTCAAGTGCCTCTTTCTGGGACATCAAATTCATTTAGATCATTCTCAAAAGCCACAAATCCTGAATGGGTGCAGTAATGTGTGTGGTGGGAGGCGAGAGCACAAGGCACATTAAATTGGGTAGAGGCAGGGCTCTGACAGGAGAGCTCGGCTGGCTTTATTGCAGGGGGTTAAGACGTGACGCCTCGGGCTGCTCACCCCTCTTGCCCTCAGTTCTGCAGACTGAAACCCTGGTTCATGCCCTGACGTCTCATCTCAAGCCCCGCGGTGGAGACGGTGCAGGAGACAAAGGAGGCAGCTCCTGGAGAATCCGAGCAGTGAGCAGTGCCCAGGAGCCAGGGCCCTTCCTATAGCAGAGCCTTCCCCTCACAGAAAGACACATTTTGTTCCAAAATAAAGCAAAAAGGCCTTAGATCCTTCCAGCTGCAGAGCCAGCTGGTTAGATCCCACTCCCCATCACCTCTACAAGTTTGGAACAACTTCATCGAGGGTTTGCCTGAGGACTGGGGAAGCTGAGCAAAGTTTTGGCTGTCTCCGTGTTGTTGGCAAATGTGGTGCTGGGGCTAATTGCGTTAATTAAGTGAAAACATAGATGTGAGGTTTTTGAAGGGACTTGAGGGCTGGACTCCACTCAGGTGAAAACAAACACACGTAGCTTATAGAAGTGACCTAAAAGGCTGAAATCCTGGATGAGCCTGCACTAAACTTTCATAGGAGCCAGGCGTTGTTCAAAAGCTCTTTATCTGCCAAGAGGAATCAAGATTTTGTTCATCTGAGGAGTTTCTGGCACGAAGGCCCCCTCGGAGCAGCACAGCATGATCGATGTGTCCACGGGCGTGCTTATGGCGTCTGCAGAAACATCAGTTCTGTGAGGGGGGTAGGGTTACCCAGAATAGAAATTGAAGACAAATTGCTGCTCAGCTGTTTTGCTCCAAAGATATTTAAAAATACTTGGGAAGGGAAGTGTGCACTGTGCTAGGGAGCTGGAGCCTTCAAGCACCGTCTCGGAGTATCTCGAGGTGCTGCGCATGGGTCGTTTGGTGCATGGGGAGGAAAGGGTTCAATTTAGCTCCCGGAGGGTTTATCAGCATGACAAGTTATTCAAGTTATGCCAAAAATACACAGAAAAGACACTTCAGGCAGAGCTCTAGGAATGCAAAAATCTTCCACTCCTGGTAGGAAGCTTGAGCCCACGTTTGTACGTTGATGCAGCCAAACACAAGCTGCTGAGCTGCCGGCTCGGTTTGGAACTGGGGCAGGGTTGGAGAAAAGTCTCTGCCTTTTCCAGAGCCCAGCACCGGGTTGTTCAGAACTGACACTGCTCTCGGGGCGAGAGGAGGTATAATGGCTTTTTATTGAGTGAAATAAAGCTGATAGCGCGTGTCCCATCGTGAACTGGGGTTTGGTGACCAGGGATGCGATGTGATTGTCTGTGTGCTGTACTGATGCTCTTCATTAATGGCTCTATTGAAACATGGAAGTGGTGAGGCCATTCATAATTTCCAGAGCACTCAAAGCGTGACAAAAATAGCCTGTCCATCAGAGATCTGCTCAGTGGAAGATGGAAGCCCGGTTCCGTCCTTATGGTAAACCTGGGTGCTTCCAAGAAGTTGCGCCATGGCTGAATTCGACTCTCCTCGTCTGGATCAATAACAAAAATGTTTTCGGCTCTGCACGCACGTGACTTCTTGCACTCAGCTCGGGAAGAGGCCAGAATCCCCTCCAGAGCATCCAGGAATTTCACTGCCTCCTCACCTTTCCCGATCAGGAAAATCGCGAGGCTTTGTGCTGACCCATTTACACTTCCCCGTGTCTCAATGCTGCTTTGCAATTTTGCTCGGCATCCCCGAGCAGAGGGGCAGGATGGATGCTGCTTCAGAGGGAGCCCGACGGCGGGCAGCAGGCTGCCCACATGGGAACACGCTAAAATAACAACACGGAGAGGTGAAATGGGCACACAGGAGCATGCAAGATGCTGAGAACAAAATTAATCAAGTTACCGTGCGGCCTGAAGAACAGAAATGATTTAGTCATAGTGCAGGGTATTATGCCAAGAAATTGGGTAATAAACTCAGTAAGCAAGAGGAACTGGAATTGCTCACCAATGAGCCTCTGTATGACCTACTTGGTTTTATCAGGGAATCTGGGGGGAAAAGTCAGCTGACTGAAAGGGCAAAACTGGTGGTTACAACCCGTAAGAAGAGCTGAGCTGCCAAAGAGGAGGAGGAGCAGCACTGACAGATCCACTGCAAGCAGCTCTGAACACTTTGCTGCAGGAGGAAGCGCGAGGGGCTGCTTGCTCCAGCTCACTGCAGCTGCTGAATCGCACAAGGGAGCAGAGCAAACGGCTCCTTGCATCTCTCCAAAATACCTACAGAAAAAACATGGTGTGGTTGCAAGGTTTCCATCCAGGCAACACACTGCAGGATTGGGGTTACTGAACCCTAAACACTCACGTTTAATGTGGGTAACAAGTGGCACCAGAGGACCATTGGAAGGGGCTGAACATATCGGGTCCTGTCATTTCTCTGGAGTGTGAAGGCTTCAGGGAGGGGAGCACAAGCTGGCAGGCATCCCATGGGAATCAGGTGTTACCCTCCCAGGTCACCTTTTTCCCTAAAGAAGAGGTGGAAGAACAGAGTTCCTCACCGAAGGAGCTGTTCGGGAAGGGAGGCAGGCACTTGGCTGTTTTCAGCTGTGATGGCAAGGGACCAAGAGCAGACTGTGATCCTCCGGGTAGCATTTGTAGGGGCATGAGCTGTACACGAGCACAGCAGCCCCCAGAGCCCCCAGCACAGGCACGGTGTCTTCTCTCTTCCCACTGCTTTGCACCTCTTTGGCAGTCTAATTTTGCCCTGCACCGAGGCAAGTTCAGAGGCACTGGGAAGTACCCTGCTCAGAATGGATTTTGCTGAAAACCACCAGTTTCTTCACGCTTACAGTTCCCCCAGGGCACGTTCCTGTGCCTCGCAGCTCGTCCCTCTCTGGGCATTGAGGTGGGGGGCACAGATCCCCTCTGGGGGGGTCCTCACTCGCGGTCGGTTTGAAACCTCTCTCTTCCTCCAGCACTAAACCTGCTGCTGTCGAGCAGGTCCTGGGGGTCTGGGGGGGGGGTGGATGCTGAGCTGCAGAGAGCTTTGTGGGGCTGCAGGGGTGGCGCAGGGCTGCGGGAGGCTGCTTGGGGCCGGGAGGGGGCTGCCCAGGGGCTCGGGGATGCTCGGGACGGTGCAGAGGATGCAGGAGGCGGCGGCGGGGGGGAGATGCTCGGGGCGGCGGGGGGATGCTGCCGGCTGGGAGGGATGCTGAGGGCTAAGGGAGGGGATGCCGAGGGGCGGCGGGGGGGGAGGTCCTCGGGGCGGTGGGGGGCTGCGGGGCGGAGCTGTGGGGTGCCCCTCCCGGCGGCGTTATAAAGCGGCGGGGCTCGGGCGCGGGGCTGCCTTCGCTGGGGCACCCGGGGCAGGGGCGGCGGCGGCGGGGGGGACGCCTCCTGCCCGCAGCGATGGCGAGGGGGCGGCTGTCGGGGGGCGCCTGGGGGGCCCTGGTGCTGCTGGGGCTGATGCTGCCGGCGGCCCCGCCGGCCGGCGCTTGGTACAAGCACGTCGCCAGCCCCCGGTACCACACGGTGGGGCGAGCCTCGGGGCTGCTCATGGGGGTCCGCCGCTCCCCGTACCTCTGGCGCCGGGAGCTGCCGCCCGAACCCCCCCGCCGCCCCGGGGGTCCCGCACCCGCCGCCCCCCAGCCCCCGGGACGCCCCGACGGGGGCTCCCCGCCGCCCGCCCCCCCGCCGCCGCCGCCGCCGCTGTCGCATCCCGGTCCCGGTCGCCTCCTGCAACGCCTGCTCCGGAGGGGTTGGGGCTGGGGGGGACCCCGGCCGGCCCCCGCCCGGCCGCCGCCCGCAGCCCGCGGAGCTCAGGTAAAGCGGGACCCGACGGCAGGGCTCCGGGGGGGGGCCGCGGGGACAAGGCGAGGGGATGTCCCGCTGCACCGAGCCGGGGAGGTGGCGTTTGGGGTGCGGGAGCCTTGCTGCCGTCCCCCTGCGGCACCCTGGGGGGCTGGAGGGGTGCCGCCGGGGGGCTGGGTGCGGGAGGCTTGCTGCCGTCTCCCACCGTGCAGGCATCGGGGGGGGATGCACGGTGGGAGAATAACCTGAGCAAAGACCCCATGGCATGGCTGGGCTGCGGGGAGATGCCCCCTGCACCTGGGGGGTGCCCAGGCAGGGGAGCGAGGGGAGCCGGGACCCCGCGGGACAGCCCGTGCCCTGGGGGGGGGTGCCAGCCCCGGCTCTGGATCGAGGGAGTTTGCAAAAGTCTCTGCTGTATTTTGAAACTTGGACCATGAGGTCCCAGCAGGATGGAGCAGCCAGGCTTCCTCCCGGTGAGATGCGTTCGGAGGGGCTGCACCTGGGTCTAGGGGCAGAAAAAGGAGCTGGGGGATTTCTGTGCCTGTGTTTGGGGTATCCCAAATCTGCACCCTGCAGGGAGCGAGCCATCAGTGCCATGGAGGGGTGTTTGTGGTGCTGGAGGTGCTGAGGAGCTCCCGGCATCACCCCTCTGCAGGACCCCTCTCCCTGCCCTCTCCACTCGGCCAAGCTGCGTGGGACTGTTTTGGGGCCGAGTCCAAACATTAAATCTCTTTTCCCCTATGTAAAGCAGGAGCCAACATCCGGCTGAAATCCAGGGATGCTTTTAGATGTTGGATCAGCCCCGAGACATGCGGCCATATTCCCATCCACACCCCCCGCCTTCATTTTTTGGAGGCAATCTGGGATTTTTATCTTTTGGGGAAAGCCCAGGCAGGTCAGCTCAGCCCGTGCTATGCAGGTCCCTCGGGCAGCCTGGCTGGAAGCACGGACAGAGCCTGTGTCGTGGCGGGGGTGCAGCGCTCTGATTCCACAGCAGAACCTCCACGAGAGCTTTGCACCAAGCCTCCTGGGTGTTTATAATGGGTGCTTGAGCCGTGGGGCGTGATTTGTGTGCACGGTCTGTTGTGGGAACAGAAAGGGTCCGCAGTGACCGTGGGGAAGGTCTGAGCCCACGTCCTGAATGGTTTTAAGCACTGTATGGAGAGGAAAAATCCACGTGGGCACTGGGCAGAGCTGGGTGATGGGGCCACAGCTGGATGTCCTGGGTCATCACCGTGTAATAACATGGGATCCTTTTCTTCTTTCAGCCTCTCCCGATGGAAGACGTGGCTCTGCTCCGCTGAAAGGTCCCAGCAGGGATGCTCCGGGCGCTGGAGGAGCACTGGCTGCCCGAGGTGGGGACTGTTTCCGTGGCTGGTGAGGAGGAGTTTCATCGGCGGCCCTCCGGGTCTCTGACCTCTCCGAAACCATACAGACGGTTGCATTCAAAAAAAAGTCTGATTTTTCTTGCCCACTGTCCAGACACAGTGGTAAATTCATCTTGTTTTCAGGTCAACTTAGTGCTATAAACTTGGGGAGAAATAAACAGGGAAAATATTTATTTTGTTTATTTTTTTTAGATTTCTGTACTGGCTTGTTTGCAATATGACACAAACATGTACTGTTTGCTTCCTAGGAACCTGCCCTCATTAAAATGAGAATCGATCAAAGGAAACGTGTTTCATGGTGCATTTTATTTTATTTTATTTTATTTTAGCAGAAGCTGGTATGGCTCAGACAGGGCGCAGACACTTTGGTGTTCCAGTCACTCCCAGATTTTTCTGATGTGATCTAACTCCTTGACAGAGTTTCTTCTGCAGCCGTACAGTGAATCTCCTTTAGTGCCCTTTGGGGAGTTACTGCCGGGGGGCTCTCAGCTAAGAGGACAAAGTTTGAAATCTGTCCTGGACTCTGCTGAACAAAAGCTCTGCAAGTCCTCTGCTCTGGTTGCTTGTCTGCCTGTTTAGAGCTTAATTTTGTATTCATCTCTGCTGATGAAAGAAAAAAGTTTTTCCCCACTAAAACGGGGTGTGGGTGCTGAGCCAGCAGGGCCGAGGCAATAACACACACTGGGATGGGTGGGGTCTGGATTTTGGGGAGCTCAGCTCCCGTGGTGGGATCACAGCGTGGGCACAGCGGGGCTGCCTGCTGCCCATCGGAAGGGAAAATCCCTGCTGGTGCTTGCCAGGGGGCATTTCAGTGTTTTACACATGAAGGATCGGTTTCCTTTCTGTGTCCCCTCTCTGTTTCCCCCACGATTTCAATCTTCTTCCAAATTCCTGCTCTTCATTAGCGCAGCACGGTACACGGATGGCACAAATGGCAGATAATTGCCCCCAGCCCATTAGGCTGTTGCACTTGAGCAGGGCCGGGGCTGCTGCAGTGCCAATCAGCCTGTGGAGTGGCCGCAGAGGCGGGTTGCTGTTCTCATGGAGGTAAGTGGCAAAATGAGGTGAGAAACGTAAAGGTCAGCATCGCACTGGGGGTGCACAGGGAGGGCGAGGAGGGGCGATGTGACGAGAGACACGACTTGGGTGTGCTCCCACCCCCCTGTGTAGGAAAGAAGCACTCGTGTGCGTCGATACTGGGGCAAAACCAGCAGATGCTCGGTTAAGCACAAGCCCTTTTACCTTGTAAAATATTTCTCCCTGCTGCTGCGGAGGAGCATGAGCTGATTCCCCAAAGGGAAAACTTTGCTGGGGCAAAGTAATTTCCCTTGTGCTCTCAGCTCTCTGGAGACGTCTGAGCATTCCCTTGGGTCAACAATCCCAGTAAACAGGAAGCAACCTTACAAAGGCATTTAATTACCCCTCTCCGACAAGCATTAATCCAATCCCTTCTTAAAGACAAGCCCCAGGAGGGCTTTGCCTCCATCCTGCCCATGGCCATGCAGATGCTCCAGGGTCTGTGTGCCTGGACTGGGGGGATCCTGAGACAAAATACAGCACTGTTTTTTTTGGGGGGAAAGCTGCTTGCAGGGGGAACAGGGTGGCACCGGGTGGCTTTGCCATGCCATCTTGTGGCCGTGCTGATGCTGTGGGACAGGAGAGCTGGGAGCAGGGCAGGGGCTCCGAACCACATCCCTGGAGGGGGCAGCTCCCATGGGTGCCCTCCTGCCTGCATAGGCCCTGCCAAAACCAGCTTGGGGCTGGGAGCTTGGGGCTGAGGCTGACCTGCTGCTCTCCATATCTCCCAGCCAGGGCTCTCCATCACCCAGCGGGTGCGTTTTGTTCCAGCCCAAGTGATGGGCGAATCCTGGGGGCTGTGGCGTGCAGGAAGGCGTCCCACCCCTCCCGGCCTGAGCCCAGGGCGGCTCCGTTTCCTTCCCGGCTCCCAGCCTCTCCCAGGAGGCCAGCGGCATCCACCGGGCACACGGGGCCAGGCCGTGGCTGCTCAGGTCTGGGGCAGGAACCGCAGCCCCCAGGAGCTGATGCAGGCTCCTGCTTGGGGCTGTGCACACAATGACTGCGGGGCCCTGAGTGCTCCCGGAGGAAGAAAACTCCCCGAGGGATTTCCTCCCCACTGGAGCTGCCCAGGAGCTGCTCCTCACCCCGCCAGGCCAGGGCTGAGCCCCTCTGTCAGGGCAGCGATGGGCTGGGGTGGTGAGCCCTCAGCAGGGCTGGTAGCCCCGGTGGTGTGGGAGATGGCCCCGGAGGTCCCTGTGGACCTGATGCCGTGTCGTGCCCGGCTGTACTGGGATGTGCCAAGATGTGCCAGGCTGTGCCGGGTCTGCAGCAGGCGAGTTCCCAGCCCGCGGGCTGTCCACAGCCTCATGCTGATGCCGCTTTGGGGAATTGAAAGGCTGGAGATAAGGGCGAGGAGATGCAGAGAGCAGGGAGATAACACTATCTCTGTGCTTTCGGCTTGGCCTATTTCAAAGTTGTTCAGAGTGCTGATAAGGCAACGAGGGCTCTGAGATGCAGGCAGAGGTCTCCCTCACCGAGCTGGAGCAGCCTGGGGCTGTTCCCAGGTGCCCAAAGGGGAAACACCAAGGGGCAGGACCCCATGCTCCCATCCTGAGGGCTGGGGAGCACTGTGCCAGCCCCATGCCCATCCACGGTGTGGCTGAATGATGACTTTCTCACCCAGCAGCAGCACTGCTGGCCTGGCCGGGCCCGGCAGTGACCTTATGGGTGCATTCCTGCCCGGGGAGTTCCCCCCTGGCCATGCTGCTATTTCCGCAGACGTGGGCACCGGCACTGCTCCGCCACCAGCCTCGCCCGGGGTGGGTGCTCTGGGGATGGGTGCTCCGGGGATGGGTGCCCATGGGGTGGGTGCTCCTGGGGTAGAAGCTCTTGGGGTGGAAGCTCCCAGGGATGGGTGCTCCCAGGAATGGGTGCTCCAGAGCCCGCTGGAGGGCTCGGTGCTGCTCTCTCTTACATCCACTTGCAGTTCCGATTTACTGAGCCTGAAGCAAAGCATGCAATTAGCATGCTGCCCTGGCTATTTAATAAAATGAACAGGGCTAATTACTTGCTAGCAGAGCCTGTTGTCTCTGGTGCTGGACTGAATTGAGCAGGGTGGTAATTGTTAGCATCTGGGAGAGGCACCCGGCATCCTGACGGACTTGCTGAATCCAGGGAGTGCACAGCCTTGGGTGAGGGTCTGGGACCCACCCGTGGGCATTCATGGCCCTTGCTGGAAATGTCAGTGCCCAATTTTCCTTTTTAGAGTGCTGGAATGATGGGAGCAAACAAGTGGGGAGAGTGACGGATGTCTTCCTGGGAACACTAGTTGGTATTTTCTGTGTTCTGCAGCAGACACACACAGGTATTCCTCGGAGAGGGATGGACAGTCAGCAACCAGGTCCCTGCACGATGCCAAGTGCCGTCTGGCGCAGCACCCACAGCTCTGTTATCTGGTTGCAAATAACAAAGGGCTCGGGCAGATCCCTATCTGCCAGCCTGTGAAACAGGCACCCCCAGCTCCCGGCAGCACAGCTGAGCTGCCCGGACTTTTGCAACCCACAAGGCGTGTGATTAATCCTCCCAATGATTAATTCTCCTATCCCTATAAATCTCACCTGGAAATTGTTTACAGCTCAATAGTGCCACACACAGAGGCCTGGAGAAAGCGAGGCGGCACATTGCACAAGCCCTCCCCTCGCTCCCGGGCCCTCCTGCAGCACAAACACACCACTGAGAGCCCTGCCGGGACCACCGGGCACGGCCACCCCACACGAGGGGGGAAGGCAGCTCAAATTGTCACCATGTCCATGCCAGGGGCACTTGGGAAAGCCTAGGACATCGGTTCTTAGTGCTCAGGGATAGTTACACTGGTGGCAACGGCCCTCCATGGCTGCTGGTGTGGGACATCACTGCTAGATCTGGTCAGAGGGTGCTGGCAGGGAGGAGGAGGAGGCTGTGTGGGAGGAAGAGCTGTGCCCCGTCAGCAGCTGCCCGCTCCCACGGCTGAGGTGGGACGGGTGTCTGACGAACGCTGCGTGCAGAGGAGGCGAAGGGAGCGCCGGTGTCGTGGCAGCTTGAAAACACCCCGTTGGTCGGGCCAAAAATGCCTCTCAGGTGGAAGATGGCCCGAAGGCAGGTGCAAAACTTTCTTTGGAAGCTCGCGGCCTAGCGGCTCTGTCACCAGCCTCCGAAACCCGCCTCCAGCCCCTGTCCTATCGCCCTTCCACCAGCTCAAAATGAGCCAGCGGGAGCAGGCTCGGGTTGAGCAGCCAAATTTTTGCCACGTTGTGAATATAAGGCAGGCCTTAAGCTATGAGCCTTAGAGATCCGCCGCTCCTCCAGCGCGGGGAGCCTGCCCGTCCGCCCGCATTTCTGCCGTTGTGAAACTTTTGGAGCGTGTGTGTGTGTTTTGAGGCGGTTACACAACCTGCCAGGCTGAAAGCAAACAGAGTTGGCACACAGGTGTGACCCCGTGCCACGGCTTCACGCAGGGATGAATTACAGGCAGGTGTCAAACCAGGAGCCTCAGACACCTCCCAGGTCAATTAGCACACGGGTCCCGAAAACTTCCCCAGCTTTCGGGTGAGCCCAATTAGGACGTAGCTGTTTGCATGAATCAACACCCAGAGAGGTATGTGGAAGGGAAAATCATCTGTGAGGTGTCTGCTGAGTCTAATCACGGCTCTGTGGTACCAGAAGGTGCGGGAACCCCCCCATGGTCTCCCCTCTTTTTGGCTCTGATGGGCCACAAATGGGTGGCTGTGGCTTGGGAAGCGGCAAGCTCACACTGAGAACGGGGGGGGTTTGTATCATGTGAGGGTGAACACTTGCACAACGTGGTTTCAGGTTCTTTCCAACTGCTTTACATGAAGCTGGATGCCTTCTGGGGATGATGAGTTTGAAAAATGTTAACAAATTCAGGTCATACTTTAGCAAATATTTAAGTTAAAAAATAAGCATTTTGGGAAAATGCAAACATTCCGTTTTCAGCTCTTTGAAATGATATCTCCTCCCTTTTTACTTTACAAGCCATCAACACTTTAAAAAAAATGCCCCAAAGGGTTAAAATGTTCTGTCTGACCACCCAAAAGATTTTCTCACTTGTGCTTTTATTGCACTGAATAAAAAGAATAACTTTTTTGTTCAAATAAACTTGAAACAATTCCTTCTCCTCTCCCCCTCCCTCCAGTTTTTTGGTTTGGCCACTGAGTGGAAAAATCAATTATTCGCACTCCTCTAGCCTGATAAAAAAAAAAAAAAAGCTTCAGGACTCCACAAAGAGGCTCAGGGGAGTAGTTATGTTATACAGCAAATGAAATGGTCTCCGAGTTCCCCGGCTCGCCGGCCTCCTCTCATGTCACCGCAGGCTTTGCGCAGGGCTCGGCGCTTCTGCAGCGCTGCAGGGAGCAAACCTGGCGGTGTGGGGCTGGCACCGAGACCTCGGCCACAGATCCCAGAGCTCCTGGGGGGCTGTGCCCCCACTGGGGGTCCCGGGGGTCTGCGCCCAGTGACAGCTGCCCCTCCTTGTGCACCACCCCGCTGCCCGTGCTGCCTGTAGGAAACAGGGGTGGGAAGTCCCAGAGAGAACAGCAATGCCTTTTTTTTTTCCAGGATAGCAGTGCAGACACGTCAGCAAGCATCTTTTTGGGTCCAACACCTTCCAGTTTCATGCAGAACTTTAGTGGAAATCTTTATTTCATTTTATTTTATTTTAAGCAGACTGCAAATTAAAAGCAACTCAATATTCACCTCTGGAGAGTTCTATTTACCACCTCAAGCTGGCCACTGCGTTTGCTTCAGCTCTATAAAAATCTGCTAGGAAAGCAGTTGGGGCGGGAGAAATGCCACGGAGGAGAGCTAGAAAACCTGTGAGCTGGGAACATGACACGGCAGCACCAGCTCTGGGACAACTAATCCGGGTCATTTCCTCCTTGCAGATTTCAAGGAAATGAAGATCAGGGATGTGAAGGGGCAAAGATGGGAATCTCTGTTTTCCACCAGAGCAAGCGTGTTCCACAGTGGGACCTGGACGGCTGCTCAGCTGGGCACAGGGGCTGCAGCAAGAGGCTCTCCTGACAGAAATGCTGCTCACAGAGCTGCAGGCCTGCAAGCTCATAACCCCATCCCTGTGGCCTGGTATTTGGGGGACACAAAATATTTGCTAGAAGTTACACGTGTACCAAGCTGGGGACATCACCGGGGGACACCTCAGTGCTCTGCAGAAACAGAGGCGAATGGGCCGTGGGAAGGACATGCCTGTGGCAGCTGGCCCTGGGGCTGGTGCTCAGCATGGAGCTGAGCACCCCATTTCTGAGCTCCTTCACGTGAAAGGATGCCCACATCAGTGGGCAGCTCCACATGTGCTGGACTGGCTGGATCAGAGATGCCCCCAAAGAGCTCTGCATCTCCCCACAGTCAGGGCTGTTGCAGGGTGGGCAGAGCGGCCGGGCTGCATCCTGCCCGCTCCGCACCCAGCAGCTCAGGCTCAGGGGCTCAGCTCCAGCTTCCCTCCCGTGTCGGGGTGCTCCTCGCAGGGCTGGAGGGCAGAGGGGCGACTGCAGGGCCAGGCTGGGCTGCGGGGCTCCGGCCCTGGCCCCTCGGGGGTCCCGCTCCCTGCAGCCCGGGGGCTCTGTGCTGAGCCGAGGGTGGGGGCAACGGGGGCCAGAGCAGAGTCCTGGGGGGTCCGCTCAGCCCCCGGCAGCCCCGGGGGGTCCCGCTCAGCCCCGGGGGGTCCCGCTCAGCCCCCAGCAGCCCCGGTCGGCTCCGCTCCATGCGCCCCCCGGGCATCCCCGCTCCGTGCGCCCCCCGCTCCATCGGCCCCGGGAGGCTCCACCGGTTCCTTCCAGCTCCGTTCCCGGCTCCTCCCGCTCCGTCCCCGTCCCCATCCCCATCCCCGTCCCCAGCTCCGGCTCCGCCTCTCCCCGCCCGTCCCCGTCCCCGTTCCCGGTGGCCGTCCCCTCCCCGCCCGCCTTGCTCCCGGCGCCGCGGGCAGCGCGCAGCATGGCCGCGCTGCGCACAACCCCGGCCCCGGCCCCAATCCCAGCCCCGATCCCAATCCCAGCCCAAACCCCAGCCCCCGAGCCGGCCCCGGCCCCGCTGCCGGCCCCGTCCCGCCCCTCCGCTCCCCGCCGCCCCGCGCCCGCCCCGCGCCGCGCATAAAAAGGGCCCCGCGGCCGCCCCCGCCCCGCTCCGTTCCGCTCCGCTCCGCCGAGCCTGGCCATGGCCAAGGACCAGCTGAAGCCGCGGCTGTGCCACATGCTGAAAGGGGAGAACGGCTACGGCTTCCACCTGCACGGCGAGAAAGGCAAAAGCGGGCAGTTCATCCGCAAAGTGGAGCCCGGTTCCCCCGCCGAGGCGGCGGGGCTGCGCGCCGGGGACCGCGTCGTGGAGGTGAACGGGCTCAACGTGGAGCAGGAGACGCACCACCAGGTCCGGGCACGGGACCCCCGCGACCCCCCCCTCACCCCCCCAAACCCAGCACCCACCCCCGTGCTGGCCTCCGCGAACGGGCTGGGTCGGGAGGAGAGGGGGAGGGCTCCCAAAATGTCCCCAAGGGAGGGTCCCGGGGGGTTGGGGCGCGCTGGGTGCCCCCCGGTGCTGGGCTACATCTGCTAGGGGATGCAGCCTCGCCCCCCCCCCGGAGCAGCAGGGGGGCTGTGCTGTTCCCCATGCCGTGCAGGGCTGGGGTAGGGGTGCTAGCAGCCCGCCGGGTGGGCGAGGGGGGGGAAGGTGAAGGTGCTGGGGCACTGCTGGGCACCGCCGCGTTATGCAATCCTTGGCGAAAAGCAGCCGGGGGAGCCGGGCTGTGTTTCCGGCTCTGCTCCGCGTTCCCTCGGCCACTTTGGGCAAGCTCCTTCTGCAGCACGGAGCGGGCGAGGATGCCTCCGAATCTACTGATAAAGCTCTGCAGGCGTTCAGCAGTTGGAGTGGCTTAAGTGAGATAGGGCTGGTAGGGGAATAATATCTGGTGGGAGACCGTGGCCGCAGCTGGGGGGGGATCCAAGCGAGCTGCTTCCCAGCTCTGCTGCAGAAGCTGCGTGCTTCAGGCCTTGTCCTTTTCTGTTTATAAAATCAAAACTCGTGTTTGTTAAACAGCCCTGTCCAGAAAACAGGCGGGGAGCTTGGGGCTGCTCCGGGCTGGCTGGAGCCGCTGTCCCTTGCAGGGGCACAGCACCCCGTGTCCCCATCTGCCTCGTGGCCTGCAGGGCTCCACGGGGTGTAGTGTTGTAGTAACTTAAAGCACGCGCCTGGCACCCGCTGCTGGAGCTTTATCGGGGCCAAGCAGGGATGTGGCTGGTGCAGGCTGCAGCCCCGGTGGTGTTTTGGGGGTGTGTGGGTTCTGGGTTTCCCCTGCTGGCATGGATGTTGGTGTGCTCAGGGCAAGGCAGAGCCCTCTGGGGCATCATGGCCAGTCCTGGTGACTCCAGGAAAGCTTTTTGGGGTCTTTCATGCTAATTTAGCTTGTTTTGATGATCTCAGCCAGCTGTGTAAAAGTTGATGTTTGTCTTGAATGTGACTGAAGGAGGATCCATGTCTTTGATGTAGCTGGGCAGAGAGCTGGGCTGCTGTCCCCCACTGGAAGCCAGCAGAGCTCCCTGCTGAAAATCGGATGCTGGGGAGTGAGCGATAGCGCCAAGACAGCAGCACGTGTCCCTGAAACGTGCGGGGGGGCTTGTAGGTAAAGTGAAATGGAGAGATTTTCCTTCTTCCATTTCCAGCTGGCAGAGGCAGGATTGAGCCTGCTGTGGGGTGGGATGGGATGGAGTATGGATGGAGCATCCCACCCGGGCTGTCGTGGAGCTCGCTGTCCTGAAGTGCTCCCACTGCGGTGTCATCAATGCCTGAACGTGCAGGCAGGTGGGTGATGTGGTGGTTGAATGTTGGCTCCTGTGGATGGCTGAGCGCAGCTGGGCTCGCCGTGGCCTCTCCTCCTGGTGCTTTTACAGTCCCTGTCCTTGGGTGAGTGCTTCTCCAAGCGCATCTGAAGCTGTGGCAGGACGGAGCCGGGAGCACACAAGGCCTTGCTATGTGGTGCAACTATGTTTCGGGTTGAACTTGATGATATTTGCGTCTGTGCTCTGTTTCCACGGCCTTCCCCAAGGATTGAAGGCAGGACGTGTTCTCAGGGTGTCCTGTTCCCATCTGGGATGAGAACCGTGTCCGGGCTGCTCGCTTGCCTCCTCCCAGCGGGTGGGCAGAGCAGCTGGGTGCTGCCTTCGACCTGTGCCCAGCCCCAGTGGGTGCTGAGGCTCCGGGTAGCCAGCCTCTGCCTGCCTTGTGCCAGCCCTGCCTTGGAGAGAAGCTGTGCTTAAATCTCACAGTGTGGCAAATGTCCCAGGGCAGGCAGAGCTGGGGGCTGTGTCCCGCAGCTGGTGGGAGCAAAGGGCTCCTGGTGGATCCATGCTGCTGGTGGCCAGGAGCAGCCCTGGCTCCATGGGGAGCTCATGCCATAGTGGTCTCTGTACGTGGGGAGGTCTCGGATGGGAACCCTTCGACAAGCCTCTGCACCAGCGAGGTGAGCGCAAAGATGACCAAGTGGCGCTGTTAAAAGGTGGTGCAAGAAAGCCTCCAGGTCCCCCATGGGGATGTAAGAGCTGTGTGAGGGTGGAGGCATCACACCCAGAGCAGGAGGGGGAACTGTGCCATCCCGGCAGCTCCGTGGGTCCCCTTCCCAGCCAGCTGGGGTTTGCTGGAGTGGACGGGTCCAGTGGGCTCCACCAGGCTGGTGCTGGTGCAGGTGGGGTGGGAGCCGGTCTGGGTGGAGCCACGGAGGATGTGGGGCTGGGAGCAGCGCTGGGAAGGTCCGGATGTGTCGGGGAGGCTGAGTTGCCTTCAGAAAAGCTGCGAGCGAGGTGGTGGCCATGGCTCGGAGGCGGGTAGGTTACTGGGCTCTGCGCCTGGTTGCTGCTCTGCTCCATCTCCAAAGCACCTTGCTGCCCAGCTGGCTTGTCATGGCAAGGCCTTCTGGCATGGAGGGAGGGGATTTGTGCCTGCTCCGTGTCCCAGCACAGCCCTCAGCACTTGTGGCAGTGCCAGAGTGGGGCTGGGAGGATGCTGCTTCCATTGCTGCTGTGCCCGTGTGGAGCTGGGGGGCAGCTGGGCCACTGTGCCATAGCCAGTGCGTTATGGCACCTGCAGTGCATTGGGGTGCTTCTGCTCTCTCTCTCCTCTGCTGTCATGAGGTTGCAGCTGGTTTGGAAGGGTTTGGGAGCTCGCTGGGGGTGTCTTGTGTTGTGAACCCCCCAGTGCTGACTGCAGCAGAGCGTGGTGCAGCTTGTGCAGTGCTTGAGCTCCAGCAGCAGCGCTGGGGCTTTCCAAAAGGAGAACGCTTTGCTCTGTGCAGCAGCTCTGAGGAACGCGCTCTGGCACCTGCAGTTCCCCCGCACGTGGTGCTTGCAGGCACCGGCCCCGCTCCCAGCCCCACGGAGCTCCCTGGTGCTGCCTCTCCTGCCACAGCGTGCTGGCTGCCTGCTCCCGGATCCCCTCCTGGAGAAGTGGCTCCGCTCAGGCGCTGCCTTGCCAGTGTCAGCAGCGTCGCCTGATGCCGCGTATAAATAGATGTGAAAAGGAGCAGATGGATTTTCTGGGGCTCGGCGGAGAAGCACCCTTCAGGCTGGTTATGGATGGGAGCCCCGGGCAAGCTGCCTCCTGGCGCAGGGCTGGAGGGCTTCGTTGGTTTGTGGAGGACAGGCAGCCTTGTCTGCAGTCTATAAATTTCCTCTTGGTTGTTTTTTTTTTTTTTTTTTTTTTCATTTGCAGATACCGGGTCTGTTGACCTTGAATGGAGCTTGCAGGGGAGTAAATAAATGCTGGCTAATTGCACATTAGGCTCATTTGTCACTTCTAACCTTGGCGGTTGCAGCGTGTCTGGCCAGCATGACCTAGATCAGAGCAGGAGCGCTGTGAGGAAGCCTGCACTGCTTTGGGGCTTTCCCAGCACTCCTGGGGCCGTGTGGGGCTGCGGGGCAGCGAGCAGTGGCCAGCAGCCCCCTGCTGCTGGGGACGGCGGCTGAGCAGCATCAGGACCCATCCTCATCCCTGGGATGAAGGCTGTGCAGGGAGGAGGAGGTGTTTGCCCCATCAGAGCTCTGAGGCTGCTGGCAGGGAGTCCCGGAGGTTTTCTCTGCCCCTCGCTCACATCCTCGGTTTGCCCCGTGCCCACCCCGTTGTGCTGTGCCCCTCACGTGCCAGGCCCGGCTCCTCTGGGGTTGCTGAGCAGCTTTCCACTTTCCCACGTGCGAACTGCCCGGCTCTCCCCTTCCTCCCTGCTGGGCTGACACCGCCAGCTCCTTTCAGAGGAGCTGCAGTCACAAAAAAATGTAAAAAAAAAAAAAAAAAAAAAAAGCAAGGCTGTGTGAGGACAATGGCCCCTATTCAGCAGGGCCTGGAGCTGGATACCAGCAGGGACGGGCCCAGCTCCTGGTGCTGGTTTCTCTTATCTCCGCTGTCCGGTAGCGCAGGAGAGGATGAATGCAGATCAGATTGTTTCTTTTGTGAATCCTCCTGGGGAGGGGAGAGCCTCGCAAAGCAACTGGGGCACCGTGTGTGTGCGCTGCTTCACGGTGCCTCCTTGGGTATTCTGGCTCTCCCCTGTGCCCCTGGGTTTGGGGGGAGAAGGAGGCCCCAGATAAAGGGAAGGGGGTGTGTGGGCAGGTTGTGTAGTGGGACAGATCGTACTCCCCCTCCAAGGGACAAAGCCAGGGAGCAGGACCTGTGATGCTTGGTGTGCAGTGTGGCCTCTGGGCAGAGGAGTGACACCAGGAGATGTGTGTGCAGCTGCCCCAGGCAAATTTGTCCCTTGGGTTGGGCTGGAAGGAGTTGTCACTTGTCACCTGGGGCTGCAGATGTGCCATCCTGGCCCTCCCAAAGATCTGCCCCTCTCCCCATCACCAGCGGAGGTGGTAGCAAGGCTGAAGCTGCAGGGGCTTCTAGGACTGGGGGTCCAAGCTGCAAGGCTGGGGGTCCTCGGGTGCAGCTCCTGCCCTAGCTGGGGGTCCCTGGGTTTCTGCTCACTTCTTTCCCTCCCTTGCAGGTCGTGCAGCGCATCAAAGCCGTGGAGACAGAGACTCGCTTGCTCGTGGTGGACAAGGAGACGGACGAGTACCTGTGCAGCCTGCGCCTGACGTGCACGGAGGAGATGGTGCACAGCGGGGTCCTGCTGGGCTCCGGCGTCTCGCCCACCAAGTCGGTGGGCAGCGACAACGGGGAGGTCTGGAAGCCGCAGCTGGACCTGAGCGGGGGCAGCCTCCAGCGGCACTCACACAGCTTCTCCTCGCACGGCAGCAGGAAGGTGAGCGCAGGGCTGGCGGGGCTGGGTGGCAGGATGCGGCCGTCCTGGGAGCACCTCCCTCTCCGAGCACGGTTTGCTTCCCATGAGAAAAACCTTCTGGATGTGGTTGTTGGGTCTGGGGACCCTGCTGTGTGTCCTGATGTGTCCTGGAGCTGTGGATGAGCTGCCCCGTGGCCTCATCTGCTCTGCTCGAAGCAGCATCGGCTGTTGGTGCTGTGCTGGCCTCTCCCTCCCTGCACTTCTGGAGGGTCACAGGGGCTGCAGGGGTCCAGGGGGGTCACCCAGCCCTTGGGGCAAGTGTCCCATGGGGTCTGGCTGAGGTCTGTGTCCCCAGCCCACGGGGACAGGCAGCACGGACCTGGGGCTTGGTGGAGCTGCCCCTTTTGCCTCCGTTATTTCTAGGAGGGAGGGAACATCTGGTCGAATGTGTTCTCAGCTTTTTTTTGCTTAAATAGGAAGGAAATTAGCTCTTTTTCAAGTGGCCTGGGTCTGGGCTGCGATTCTGCAGTAAGTGCCTTTTATTGGTAAGCTCCTTTCCAAAAAGGAAAGAATTTGAGGTGGAAGATGTCCAGTTTCCATGGCTGGCTCCCCGCTGGGGCTGGGCTGGCGGTGACGGCGCAGCCTTGCACTCGCAGATAGGCAGCGTGCTCGGCCCGGCGCCCTCCTCGCTTGGGGTGCGAGCGTGGCAGGAGCAGCGTGGGACCGAGACATCACAGCCACCGCTGTGCAGCTGGCTGGCCCCATCCTGCGCCCACCCCACTCACCCGGGGGTGAAACCTGCAGCTGGGGCTGTGCGAGCCCTCCTGCCACCGGCTGGGGGGGCCTCTGCTTGGAGCAAGCCTTTCCCTGCTCCCAAATTCAGCTCTAGCAGCTTCATGTCCTCAGGAGCCCCCCCAGCTGAGGAAATCCCCCCCTGTGGAAGTGCAATGTGATGCTGGCAGGAGACACGGAGATGTGGGTCTGGGGGGGTCTTGCCTGCAGCCCTTCCCTTCAGGGCTGCCTTTGTCCCACAGGGGTGTGCCTGCCCTGGGGGGGCTGCCCTTCCTGGGGAGGATGGGCTGGAGGCTGTGTGCTGTGAGGATGGAGGTCAGCGCCGTGGGGGCTTGTGTGCTCCCCCGGGATAGCCGGAGGGAAGGGAAGGGGTCTGGGGGGAGCGAGGCCGTGGTGGGAGCGGCCGGGCACGGCTTCCCGGGCTGGGGGGTTTCCTATCCTGTCTCTGTTTCTGTAGCTGGGTGAAATCCAGCAGTTTGTGCTGACGGGAAGTCGGGCGCGGGGAACGGGCCGGTCCTTTCCGGCCTTTGGGTTTCAGCTCCCTCCAAGGAGAGGGTGGGACAGGGAGAGCCGAGAGGGCTGGGGTGCGAGGGGGGGGGCACCTATGGGACACGGCCAGGGGGAGCACACAGCACTGGGCTGCGTTTGGGGCCATGCAGCAGATGCAGTGCCCCAGCTGGACAAAGGGACCCGCAGTGGCTTTGCCTTGTGGGGCCGTGGGGGGAGCTCGGGATGGGGCTGCTCTGGGGCGAGGCCATCCTTGGGGAGCCCCAGCAGCGGTGACCGTCCTGGGGCTGATGCCCACTCATGGGGACAGGGCTGTTTGTGGGGCTGCTGAGCAGATCAGAGCCCGTCGGGTGCTTGCAGCAGCTCCGTGTTTGTTTTGCTCCTGCGGCAGCGCTTTGGAGAGCCGCGTGCTGCAGGCTGTCCTGCCCAAGGTCACTTCTGTGCCGGGCCTGTGGGTGGCCGGAGCTGCGGGACCTGGCTGCTGGGCCTTGTCCTGCCTGCTTCAAGGCAGAGCTGCCCCAGGAGCATGGTCTGGGTGCTGTGGGCCTCCTGCTGGAGCCCAGGGCAGTGGTGGCTGCACCCTGTGTCCTGCAGCACTCAGCCCTCTGATGCTGGGTTTGGGGCAGGCTGATGGCCCTGCTGTGGGGTCGTGGCAGCTGGGATCCCATTAGAGACTCCCCTAAACCACATCTGGCAGGGGCCAGCTGCTGGGCTCAGCAGCACCAGGAGAAGCTGGGCTTGGGCTGGTGCTTCTGTGTCCTTCCCTGGAGGTGCTCAGGGAAGGAGAGGTGGCAGCTCTGCTCCTCCTGCAGACCCACGGCCTCGACCTGTTGCTGTGGGGGCCAGGACTGATGCTTGGGGCAGGACGGGGCTGCGCTGGTGACATTTGTTTGTGTAAAAGCTGCAGCTTTGCTTTATGTGAGGCCAGGTTGTTCAGCGCAGCCTAAAGCAAGGAGCAACTGAAAGAACGAGGAGGGAAATCTGGCAGCACGGGGTGGCCGAGCTGTGGGCAGCGGGGAGGCGATGCAGTGGGCAGAGCCCTGCCGGCCTCCCCCTGCTGCTGCCTTCCCCTCCTGGGTGAGAAGTGGCAGGGAGGTTAACGTGCACCCCGGCAGCGACCCGGTGTCCAGGCCCCTGTGCCTCCAGCAAGCACTGTAGCACGATGAATAATTCAGCGTGTATTTAAAATCAGGCTGCCTGCCCTGAGAGCAGGGCTGGCTGCCAGCAGCGTGCGCCCATCGGAGCGCTGCTGTCCCCGGCACCCGGGGAACTTGTGGCTCTGGGAGCGGGGTCTGCGTGGCCCCATCCTGCTGCTCTGAGCCCGGTTTGTGTCCCCGTGCTGGAGGGGACACCTCTGAGTACCCAAATATTCTGAAAGGCTTGTCTTTAAAATGCCTGCCTTGGCTCTGCAATGCAATTTGCCCTGCAGGCAAACAAAGCTGGCCACACCGATGCCTCCTGCGGGGAGGTGAGGTGTGACCCAGGCTGAGCGGTGCTGACAGAAGGGCTGAGCCCCACGAATGTGCTGTGCTGGTGCTGCTTCCTTGTCCCCGTGGCCCCCTGTTCCCAGGGCTCGTGGGGTTTCGGAGGCAGAGGGCAGCTCCCAGCTCTGCTGGGGCTGTTCAGGTGCGTCGGGTGCTGCGTTCCTCTGAGCTGCTTTTATTGCCAAGGTGCCTTTGGGACGGTGCAGTTGGTGGTGGTGTGAAATGCTCGGGCTGCCCGTGTGCTGTGGGGCATGGGCAGATGGGGGCTGGGGCTGCCTGTGGCTCGGTTCACCCTGCTGCTCCCTGGGGGACTCTGCCCAGCGGAGCCTGGGTCCCTGTTTTAGCCACAATGTGCTCCTTAGCAGCGTCCTGGGGGGTTTGCTCCTGTTGGGACTTGCTGCCTCGCTGTGCTCCAGCTGTGTTTGCAGGAGAAACAAGAACAAAGCCCTGGAGAGGCGTTTGGGGTGATGCAGTTCCCGTGTTCTGGTCACACCAAAGCACGATTTGGGGGCTGGGGATGCGAAGGGGCTGTGACGACTGTCACTTATCTTTTGGAAATTGAGCCTGCATCTTGTTTAGCTTCTGGATTCAAGCAGCCTGTTCTCCTCTGCCGGGAACTTTAACATGGGGGAATCAGTGCCTGGGTTTTGTCTGGCCCCTGCCTGAGCCTGGCAAGAACCACAAGCCATGAAGCGAGCAGGAAAATGGGCAACCCCCCTGGGGGGGCCCTTTGTGACAGCGAGCAGGCGCTGAGCTGAGCCTGGTGCGTGCCACGGGTCCATCCCACACTCAGCAGCGGGGACCTGGGGACGGCCACACCATGTCCTGAAGGAGCAGGGCCGAGCGCATGGGCTCGGGGACCCGCAGGTGCGGGGCAGCGCTGACATGGGGCAGTAAATATTTACCCTTCTGTTTGGGTCAGGCACAAGAACTTTTGTTTCTGCTGCAAATAAAACTCCGCATTGCAACATCTCCTGCCGCCAGCTTTCTGCCGGAGCGCTGGAAGAGGAATAACTCGGGACAGATGTTTTCGGAGAGCTTTGCCAGCTCAGTTGAGGCCCAAAATTTAGGGCTTGTAGAATAACCACAGAGATGCAATAAAACCTAACATGAGCAGAAATGTCTGCAGTAATTATGCAATTTAAAAAAAATAAATAAATTTTTGGTTTAAACTAAAGCACTTCCCTGCAGCATCCTGTGCTCCCTGGGTCCCCAGGGGCTGGCTGTGACCAGAGGGACAGCAGGACGAGTCCCTGGTTCCCCTGTTTGGGGCTGAGGCATGGGTCAAGGCTCAGATAAACCTCTCCAATGTGGACCTGGGGAGCTGTAGCTGCATCCCAGCCCTGTTCCCTGCTCTTCCTGCAGCATCTCTCTGTGGACACAGCAGTAGTTGTGGCTTTCCTTCTGTTTGGGTTCCCTGCAGGCTGCAGCTCAGTCCCAGCCTGGCGAGGTGCAGGGGTGCAGCCTGGCAGCAGGAGCACCCAGAGCTGAGCAGGGGAGCCCTGTGTATGCCACCACCCTGGCTGAAAAAGCAGGCATATATCCACCTTGTCTTTTTTTTTTCTCTTAAAAACCTTTGTGAAGCCCTTTCTGCACTGGAGTTGCTGCCCAGTGATGCCCACAGCAGCTGGGCGCTGCTCTGCTGTGTCCATCCGAGGGTCTGGGATGGGAGCACAGCTCCCCCGGCCCATGCTGGAGAAGAGAAAATTCCCAAAAGGAGGCAGGGAGGCAGCACCCCGGGGTGCACGGGATGGGCAAAGTGCTCTGTCGCGGCTGGAGCCCAGCCCAAGGAGCTGAAGCTGGGCTTTCTTTTGGGATTAGCGTGCTAATCCCATTCGAGAGGCAGAGGCTGGCGTGCAGCTGAGCTGCGGGGAAGCCGTCGGCCCCGCGCTGGCGCTGACCCCGCTGCATTATTGATAGCGCCGGGCTCGCCGGCATCGAGTGTCGCGGGGCCGGGTGGACTCGGTGCGAGGACAGCGCGGGGGCCACAGGAGCAGCTGCAGCGCCTTGGAGATGGGGATAGGGCAAAAGTGCACAAATAATCAAATTTTCAGGCTGTTTTTCCCTGATGGTTCTGGGCACTGGGGCTTTGTTAAAAGGAGTGGGATGAAAGCTGTGTTTTTGTGGAGTACCTTTTCAGGAGCTGGATGCGTTTCTTGCAGCTCTCCGTGGTGCAGGGCTGTGCAGCATCTCGGGGTCTGTGCTGTTTGGGGGGCTCTGGCCCCATTGCCTTGCCCTGTGCCTCCAAGTCTGCTCCCCCCTTGTGGTCTGTCAACTTCTTTTATTTGTTTTGGTATCAGTTTTGGGCAGGTGTAGCAATATGGCCTGTGCAGTGGGATTTGCTGGAGCCCCGATTTGATGACCCTGCAGTGCTGCAGCACTCACAGCTCTCAGCAGGGGTCTGAGCCTCATCCTGCTCCTTCTGTCCTGGGGGCACTCCCCAGCACCCCAAGGTGCAGACAGCAGCGCGATGCTCTCTGTGCTGCGCTTTGGCAGGGTCAGCCCTGGCTCTGCACCCTGGCCCCTCACAGACAGAGGGGTTGGGGGCACACATTTGGATGTTAGATGCTTCCTTTTCTGCCAGCTGTGCTTCTGTCCCAGCACCCAAACGACCCCGGGTCTGCAGCTGGGCTGTGGGACCGAGGGAAGGGAGGAACAGGAGCCCCCCTGCAGCTTGGTGGGGCAGCGGGGCCCGACGAGGAGCTCACCAGGGGGTGTTTTCATGTGGGGTGGTGCAGGAAGCCCCTCCCTGGAGGAGAGCATCCACCCCGCAGCAGAAACTTCCTCCGTGGGATATTTTTAGTGAAACACAAAGCAAGTGGAAGGGAGCGGGAGGCAGATTAGCATCAGGAGGAGCTGCGCCCTGCCAAGGGTCTTTGTTCCTGGGGCCACGTGCTCCTGAGGGATGCCTGGCCTCGTGAGGGGACAGCGGGGTCACCCCTGGGGACCTGCCACCTCTCGGTGGGTGGTGGTAGCATCCCAGCCCATTGCCTGGCTGCAGAGTGGTGACACTGAGAGTTGTGACCCTGCTGCATTGGAGGGGATGAACTGCAGCTGATAATGCTCCTTTCTGCATCCCTGGGTAATCAAAAGCTTTCCTTCAAAGTGATTTAAAAACCCCAGCGTTACTGGGAGCAGTTCAAACTGCAGCTTGCTCTGGTGCAGCCAGCCCCGGCCCCCCCTCTGCTTGCAGGGATGCGCTCGAGCAGCTTGCTTTAATAACAGCCCTGCTCCTCGCGGGCTCCGCGCCAGCCGTTTAATGGTTCTGTTCAATAGTACAAATATTAAATGCTTTCAAATAAATTAAAAATCATCTGGCAGGATCTGGACCTTCTGCGTGTGCCCTGGCAGCTGCACAGCGCCTCCGCCGTGACTTTGCTGCGTCCTGGCGCGTTGCTTGTGCTCCTGTCGTGGGGCTAGGGCTGGGCTGCAGCTCCTGCGGGGTGGCTGTGATGGGATGCAGCAGCCGTGGGTGGCTTCAGCCACAGGGTTGGAAAACTCTGGGCCAAACTTTTTTTTTTTGGGGGGGGAGATGGCTTTTGTGATGAGTTTGTTTTCAGGTGCAAAAACATCAGTTTTCATAAGAAAATGCTTTATTTCTGTAAAGCTCTGAAGTGTTGAGCGCTTTAGCTTTCTCACCTTAAAACAATGTGGCTTTGTTTTGTGTTCTTTATTCCCAAGACCCAAATTAATGTGGGAACCACATGGTTCCAGTTGTCTCTACCCAGCATTGTGCCTGGTGCCCTGTGCAAAGTGGCTGGGCCTGGAGGTGCTTGGCTCCAGCCATGGTGCTGCCGTGGGTGATGCTCTGGGTAGAGCCAGTGTGGGGGGCTGAAAAATGGCCAGGGGCTGAAAAATGGCCAGGGACTGAAAAATGGCCAAGGAATGAAGGTGCCTGCAGGCGTGGGGCAGCTCTGGCACAGGGTAAGGTGCTCGCAGGGAGTGGGAGCACACGGAGTGAGTGTGTGGTGTACACGCTGCCTTCACGGCACACATTCCTGGGCTGGAAGGGGCCGCGGCTTCCAGCTGTCGGGCAGGCACACGCGGCTTCTAAACGAGCTTTTAAAGAGCTCTCTTTAATCCACAAAGCAGTATCCCCGCACTGATTGCAGCTGTAACAGCATGCAAGTGAGATGCGATGGCTGTGGCATTGCCTCGCTCCATACGTGTCTTTCCTGCCTCTTTGGGCAGGGAGACTGAGAGGTTGAGCGGCTCGCCCAGCATTACAGGAGAGCTTGGCACACTAAAATAAGGTCTGAAGAGAGCCAGGTTTGGCTCCCAGTCCTTGGCTCTGTCTCTAGGTATGGAGGTTTTACAGGCGGTGGTCTCGGGAGGCTCCAGGCAGGGATATGAGCAAGAAAATTAAACTCTTAATCAGTAAAGGGCTTCTCCAGGTCCACAGGTTTCTATAAATAAGGAATTAAAACCCAACTTGTAGACATAATTATTTCTGGCAAGTTCCACGTTGTAATTTAATTTCATTGCAGCTCTTGCTTGCGCTCCTGAGTGTTTTGGTTCGACTGCTGCGTACGCTTAAACTGTGACCAGACTTGGAGCTGTGTTTTTTTGGCCAAATATCTCTCTTCCCACTAAATCCTTGCACAAGTCTGTTACGAGTAAATGTAGGTATCTGTCAGCAGTGACTCTGGGAAAGCCAAACTGAAAGTAGCTTTATCCATAAGAGAAAGGAGACTCCCTCCCTACGGGTGCTGGTGCTGCAGCAGTGGCTTTGGGGCTCTGTCTCTCCGCAGGGACATGGCACTGAGCTGTGCCCTGCACTGCCCCGGGGCTGGTGCTGCTGCTGCTGTGAATACCTTTTGGAAAGCATCTGGAAGTGGGTGGGTGAAGGGAATAGGGCACGGGGGCAGCAGCGAATTGGTGGGGTCAGGATACAGGCCTTAGTGCTGCCTGCTGCAAATCCCGTTAGGCAAGGCTCGCTGCCTGCAGAGACCCGGAGGAGTCCCCGTGGTGTTATGTCATTAAACCCTCTTATGGATTTACAGGGACTAATCCCCTTAAAGAAATGAGTGGCACAAAAGGCGGCGGGTGGGCTAATCCCTGCTCGCTGCCCTGCGGGTTAACCTCCTGCCCCGAGGTGCTCCGTGGCCACCAGGGATGGGGACGTGGCCGTGCCATCCCCTGGGTGCTGGGTCTGGTTTGTGGGGCTTTGGTCACCTTGGCCAAACCCTGGCTGCTCTCACCTTGTCCCCTGTGCCCAGCACGGGCAGAGCTCCCCGTCTGTAGCACCCGCTGCAGGCTGACTGTCCTGCATGAGCGGCCAGAGGGCATCCCAGGTAAAGCAGTTAATTCTGGCCTTGCGGTTGTTCATGGTTAGCGGGATTTAATTAAGACGAGCCCTAATTAGTTCTAAGAAGGATGAACAGTCTGCTTTGCCTGGAAAAGTTCCCTTCTCTTGCCTGGAAGCTGTTTATGAGGACAGGGCTTGCATTGACATCGGGGCTGGGTCTGCCCCGGGGATGGGGTACGCAGGAGACCTGCCTTGTGCTGAGGGGTGCTTGGGGCAGCCCAAAAGCAGGAATAAAACCTGCCTTGTGCCTCTCCTCCTCTCTCAGACCCCTCTCTCTGCCAGCCCAGGACTTCCCAGGGCAGCAGCTTTTCTTGGGCAAACACCGGGGTGCCGAGAGCACCTGGCTGCGTGCTCACCTCCCCTGGGGTTATCGGCACCTGCAGCCGGAGCCCTGCGCTGGCTCCAGCAGTTATCGGGGGGGTTCCCTGTGCCCCCATTGCGTGTGCCTGGCACCACCAGCCTCTATGTGGGGCTTTGCCAGCGCTGCCCTTATCTGCCCCAGCACGGCTGTGATGTTTGGCCACCCCGGTGGAGATAAACGCGTGGCTTCCTGCAGCAAGCAAGGGGTGTCTTCTGCAGCCATCTCATTTCGGGGAGCTGGGTTTAAAATCTGTGGATTTTGAGCTGAGTGCCGCAGCTGTGTGGGCAGCAGCTCTGTTCCCCAGTGCATCAGGTCCTGGTCTGATCCCGTGGTTTCCAGCAGGGTTATGGCATGGAGCTGGCACTGGCATTTTGGAAAGAGGCTGAGTTACAGATGTGAAGGAGAGCCTCTGGTGGAGCCATTGGCTCCAGGTGTGTCCAGGGCAGATTTTGTATAAAAGCTTTGAGTTGCAGGGCTCTGGGAGGTGGGGATAGTTTGCATATCCCATTGAGGGCCAGAAGTAAGGTGCCTCACTCCCTTCTGCTCACTGAAAGTTGCCCCCCTGGATATTTTATTGCAGGGTCTTGAAATAAAAAAAAAAAAAAAAAAAGGCCTCACATTTAGCTAACCCCAGGCACGGGTGCCACAGCGCTGCCTTTACTTTCATTACAAGGAATGCAGAGGATGTTGGGAGCCCTCCCCCCCGCCCCGTTTCCTCCCAAAAGCTGTGCTGCCCGGCCAAGACAAATATTGGGAGTAAACTATTGAACTTCCCCGCTCCCCAGTGCTCCCCGGCGCGGTGGGCGCACAGAGCAGCGCCTGTTCTCCCTGCACCACTGGTGGGGGCCGGGCAGGGAGGTGTGGATGTGTCCCCGTGCCGGGGAGGTGTGGATGTGTCCCTGTGGCAGGGAGCACTGCTGGGAGGCACACGGCAATGTGCAGTGTGACGGTGAGACCGTGGCATCAGCTCATCGTGCCCAGCTCCATCCTATCCACCACCCCCGTGCTTGGGCTCGGTGGCAGAGCAGAGGGGACAACCCCAAAGGGCTCCTGTGATGGCTTGGGGGGTCTCTGCCTCTTTGTGTGTGCTTTGTTGGGCTCTGCAAGTCTACAGTAGTCCCCGTGACCCATCTTTGCCTTTTCCTTCAGGGCTGGGGAGGCTGTGTGGGCTCGGGGCAGGGACTGGGGGCTCTCGGGTCTCCCATCCCGTGTCCCACAGCTCAGCCATCAGCCCACTTTCTGCAGGGCTGAGGGTTATTTACTGGTCTGCTCACAACCTCTCCCTGCCTCAGGAAGTCAGGCTCCCCAGGCAGCTCCTGAGGGCTTTAGGAGGCTGGTGCTGGCCTCGTGGGATGTGGATCGCTGCCAGCCCTACGTGGTGCCCCTTGCATCGCAATAAGCCCCTGGGACTCCCCAGTGGAGTGCCCCTGTCCCCAGGAGGGGTCCCCTGAGCAGCCACGGTGCCAAGCTGGTCACCATGGGGCAGTGTTGGTGGACGTCACCGCAGGTGCTGGCCTGGGTTTGGGGACCTCGTGGTGGCACCTGGTGACCCCGCTGCAGCGGGAGCACAAAGCCGGCATGGCTGGGTTGGCACGGCCGGGTTCCTGGGCTCCTGCTGGTGGCTGGGATTAATGAAGGCAGTTAAGGGGGCCGGCATTAATGAGTGATTTGGTGATTGATCAAGGCTTGGCCTCGGCGAGAAGCTGAAGAGTCCAAAGGGCAGGCTGATACCGCCTGGTTCATGGTTTTCTGGGGGTGGCTGTGGCCGGAGCCCGTGCTGTCCTGGGCTCACGGGCCGTAGGCTCGCTGTAAGCAAGCACGAGCTCACGTGCAGGGTGTGCTCTGAGCCCTGCCTGGCACAGGAGCCGTGGCTTGGGCTCCAGGGCCTGCCCTTGGAGAGGTGCTGGGGACGCCGGGACGTGCCACCAAGGCTGGCAGTGGTGCCACTGCTTTGGGACAGGGCAGGGCACATCACCCTGGGGCTGCCAGCACTCAGCTGGGGCAGCTCCATGGGAGCCCTGTGCCCCTGGGAGGCTGTTCCTGGTCTCTGCCTCCCCGTGGCCCAGCAGCATTCCCTTCCCTCGCCCTGGAGAGGTTCGTGTTGGGCGTGGGAAGGCCGTTTCCCCCTTCCCAGCAGCTGGAGCCCTGCACGGAGCGACCACCTCGCCTCCTTCCCTCCCACCTACAGGCAAGCAGCTCCCTCGGGCTCTGTGGGCTGCCTCTGCTTCCAGCAGGCAGATCCCGTGTTTTTCCTTGTGGACAAACCCCAGCCCACCAGGATCTGCGTTGCTGCCCCATGTCCTCCTAGAGCTGCTCTCCCCCTGCACGCCGGCTTCCCGGCTGCGAGTTCCCTTGGCAGATCGCGCTGGAAAAGTTGTCTCTCTGAAAGCAAACACATGCACGTGGCGTTTTCTCTCTCTCTCTCTCTCTCCTGCCCTGCCTCCCTCCGTTTCCCTGCGCCGCCGGGGCCAGCTGCTCCCCTGCTCCAGCCAAGCGCGTGGTGCTGGGCCTGGCTGCAGCCCTGCAGGGGTGGGAATGCGTGCGCTGGGGAGAGCGAGCTTCCCTGGCTGCCTGAACGCCAGCAGAGGGGGAGGGAGGGGAGAAAAAAAAAAAAAAAAAAAAGAAAAAAGAAAAGCAAAAAGGCTGGCTTTTGCAGCCTCTCGCTGAGAAATTCCCCAGCTGGGGGATTCCTGAGAAATGACACGGAGATCGCAGTGCTTGGCACCGCTGCTGGGTGGTGGGGAGCAGCGGGATCCTGCGGGGTCGGGCTGGGTGCGTGGCTCGTGGTGGTGCCTGCATGGGGCAGTTGCCCTGTCCTGCCCGGGGGGGCCATGCCCAGGGTGCGTGGCCCTCGCTGGGGGGCACCAGGCAGGGCACAGTCCTGCTGCAGCACCTCCTGAGAGGCCCCGTGGTGCTTGGGGGTCTCTGTCACACCGTGGCATGGTGCTGGGGAGCACGGAGAGGGGCTCTGCTGCTTCTCCACACCTTTTGCATCCTGTGTTCTCTTCTGCCAGGTGGTTTCAGGGGACGACAGCCTCTGGTGGGGTCTGGGTGCCTCACTGCATGGCTCAGGGTGATGCAGAACGCGTTGCTGCTGGTTTTGGGGCTGATCCTGGCAGGGTGCCCTCTGCTCTTGAGGAAGCGCAGCTTTTTGGCACGGTTTCTGCTCTCGAGAGCTGGCAGGGCCCAGGCTGGCAGGCACGGGGTGCATTACCCGATGGGGAGTGTTACCCGATGGGGGCTTGCTGCCCCGTGCAGCTGTCCCCACTCCAAACTCACGCTTTGTTTCCTGCGGCAGACCTGATGAGCTAAAACCTCGCTCGGTGAAAATATCCAAATTACCATATCAGCTGCAGCTTGGCTGTAGGTCCTGCTGAGTACCCGGGCTGGATGCTTTCCACTGCTAATTGGAATCACTTTGCTGTCTCTGAGCTTGCCTGTGATCCTCGTTTGCTCCCTTTGTGCTGCGTGTTGGCACAGAAAGCAGCGGGACACATCCAGGCAGCGCCGTGCCCTGCGTGCGTGCTCAGCACCCAGACCACAGTCATCAGGAATTGGGTGTTCCCAGAGCAAGGGCACAGCGCCTGGCTGCTGCGGGGCTGTGTGGGGAGAGTGCTGGAGCCCTGGAGGAAAAGCACAAATCTTTCATGGCTTTTGCCCTTTTTTTAAAAAAAAAAATATATATATATATAATATATATGTATAGTTTTTTGATGTTTCTGTTATTCCAACCCAGCTGGAGGAATTTGAATAATTGAAGCAATTGGAAGGATGGAAGCAATTTGAATACCCTAAAGCAGTTTGGGCCTCACGTTCGGGTCTGGCAGTGGAGGTGCTGGTGGGTCGGGTTGGTGACAACCGAGCTGTGAGGCCGGGGCTGTGACAGCAGCAGGGAGCCTGGTTGGGGGTCACAAGGCAGGGAGGGGGCTGCCACGTCCTGGGGTCCCGCTGCTCCATCTCATTGTCCTTGGGATGCCCAGGTTGCGTGGTGGCAGCTGGCTGATCTTGGGTGCCAATGCCAGAGCGTTTTTGGGGTTCTGACTGCCTTCTGCCATTGCTGTGGGTCAGGGTGCTGCAGCATCATGCATCCCTGCTCCTCCCTGCTCCTCCCAGAGCTGCTGGGGGAGCTGAGAAAACCCAGCACAGTCTGGGGTGATCGCAGGCTCTGCCAGGTGTTCTGTCACGGTGTTTTCACTCCTCCTTTTCTATCAGGGTGGTGATTGCCGTGAGTGCTGCTGCAGTTGGTGTTTATCCCCAGGGAACCCTCCAAACTTTCTCTGACTGTTGTGATGTGGTGGCAGCGGCTGCTGGTGCCGAGAAGATGCTTGGAAAGAAAAAACAAGTTTTAAGAGCAACTGTCAGTCAAGCTGCCAGGGCTTTATTGGGAGAATGAAGCGAGCTTTTCTCTTTTTGACTGCTGGTGTCTAAGCCAGAGCACCTCTCTGGGTAGTGAGCAGGGTGGTAATTAGGGTTGTGGCTGTGCAGAAATGGAAGCAGCTTGTTTACTGTGTGGAGGCTGAGCTGCTCCTGCCCCAGGGGTTATTCCTGGCCTGGGAGAGGGGAGCAGGAATCCTGGCTCCTGCAGCAGCACCAGGGCTGCTGCAAAACCTCTAAATAAGAACCTCTAAATTTAACCGTGTGGCTGGGGCACCTCTGGGTGCTGGAAATGCCGCCTTCCTCCCCCAAATCCTTCCCACATCACCCCCAGCTCCTCCCCGGGGCTGCGAGGAGGGGGGAACATCTGCTGGAGTTTCCGTGGGACTGCCGTCCTGCCAGCCCAGCCTCCCCTTCCCCCTCATTATTTATAGCTTTTCACCAACATCTGGAGCTGAAGCCGCGTTTGGCTCTGGCTGTCTCCGAGCTGTGGGTTGGAGCTGGGTGAAATGCGTGCGGCTGCAGGCTCACCGGGAGCCCCCACTCCTTCCCCATGGTTTTTGGGGGGCCGCAGCATCCCAGTGGGGCCCTGGGGCCGTCCGGGGGGTTTAGTGAGCCCTGGAGCATCCCGTGCTGGGGTTTCCCAGAGCTGAGCAGCAAATCCCTGCTGGGAATAGGGCAGAGGGCGAGCGGCTGCCTCTTTGCAGCACGGAGCCCGGGGGTGCTCTGCCTGCCCTGTGCTGCTCCTGCTGCTTGTGGGGGCCTTTGACATTTGTGGTCCCCCTCACCCAGCCCTGCCCACGGTTCCCTACTCCTTCGGTTCCCTACTCCTTGGTGTCACCGAGGTCCTTCAGGCCCTGGGGGATGCGAGGCTACAATAGCCCCCTTTTTGGTACTGCTTTCCTGGGAAAACTTGAGTCATTCCTGGGGGAAGGGGAATGAAAACCGGCCCCGCTGTAGCAGGCGTTGGATGGCTGGCACCGCGGTGAATGGAGGCAGTAATCCCGGCTGTGGCACGAGCCCAAACCCCTGCATCTCACGGCGAGCGGGGCTGCAGGTTGGCTCCTCATCCTTGAAGCACAGCAGGCAGCAGGTTTCCATGGCAGGGACGTGCGGATCCCCCTGCCCGTCCCAAATCAGGGCAGTGAGCATCTGTGGGAAGTTACGTGCGTCCCCGCAGCTGAGCGAAGGCAGCAGCCTTTGGAAACGGTGGTAATAATAGTGGCAATTAAAGGCTGCCTGCGGCTCAGCTCCCGATGGAACTGTTACTGCCAAGGGAGGGTGCCCGTGTCGGGTGGGTGTCAATGGGGCCGTTGTTCTGGTGGTGCTGTGGCCCCAGCCCCTTCCTGCTCGGGTTTCCACCCCTCGGTGCTCCCCGTGCAGTGCTGGGGCTGTGCGGTGCCCTGCTGCTCGCTGGGCATCCCGAGGGCAGGGGTCCCCCTGTGCCACCCGGGCTTTGAGAGGCAAAGGAGCGAGCAAAGGAGTCGTTTTCTGAGCAAAACCCCAAGCAAAAGGAGAGGAAACGCCACGGGAGCCGACTTGAAAGAAAATATGTTAACAATGTAAATTAGGCAGGAACGCTCCTGCCTGTGTTTTCTCCAGCTTGGCTGGAGCAGAGGCGGAAAAGCTTGACGTGTCGCGGGGTGATCTGCAGCCTGGAGCGCGGCCAGGCGGGGCGGTTCTTTCGGGCCCTGGCTGGGCCTGATTCAGCTGCACCAGAACCCAGCAAAGCCCCCGAGCTGTGGTGTGCACCGGGGAGGGAGCCTGGGGCCAAGGGTTTGGGTTCAGGCAGCCCTGGCAGAGCGGTTTCCTCGCCTTGGCCCCTTTCCCAGCTTCTCCTCTTGTTGCGCCGCGGCGCATCGGCGCTTCAAAGGGCAGGTTCTGCTCACGTGGAGGTGATGCCTGCTCCTTAGCTGCATGGGAACCTCTTGGTAGTCAGAGCTGGTTGTGTTTATGGCGCTGGCTCTGCGGTGAGTGTGCTGAAGCATCCAGCTGTACAGAACGGGAAGGGAAATGGGATCTGATCTGTGCGTGAGTCCCAGTCACCGCAGTGACCTGCGCGGTGGTGGCGCTGAGCCCGGGGCCATGGCCACTGGCTGCAGCACTGCAAGCTTCAAGGGACAGCCTCAGTGCTGGAGCTGCAGTGAGATTGTGAGAACTGGCAACACCCAACCTTTTTTTTTTTATTTTTTTATTTTTAAGTGTTTCATTGTTCTTTCATATTTTGTTTGTGCTTTTTTTTTTTTAAAATGAGCCGGCTTGAATAGTGTTTCCAAAACCTCTTCCCTTCCAAAATGACGACGATTTGCCTCAAGCGGTAGCTCCAGCGGGGGTGCAGCACCACAGCTTTGTGTCCATGTGCTATTTAGGAGCACGTACACATCTGTACATATGTGGGGGTGTACATGGAGTAATGTTTGTGAGGGGAATACAGCCTGCCATTGCCTGTTAATCCCCCGTGTGCAGTCAGTGGGCAGCGTGGGATCTGGATACCTAGGAAAAGGATCGCTTTGTTGCGTGCGAGTGGACAAATACACGGTTAATTTTTGTTGGCTCTCCTGTACGTGTGTGTGTAGCTCACACAAACCGGCTCTTATGGCCGTGGCGTGGGAAGGCGGCGGAGCCTGGCGGGCGCTGCGGGGAGCGGGGTGGGAAGGCACCGTGCAGCCCCCCCCGGGGCTTCCGAGCTCGGGTGGGTTCCAGGGAGCCCCGATAATGCGCTGCCGCGGCGGGGAGCGCCTCGACGGAGGGCTTGGGTTTCACAAAGGCGAAATTCCTCCCGGGAGCTCAGGAAATATCTTCCCAGAACAGAACCAGGGAAGCGTTGGCACAGGTCGTAAAGAAAATAAATAGCAGAGCTGGCAAGAGGAACGGCGGCTCCGTGTCAACGAAGCACGTAAGTGCAAAGTGTTTAAGCATGTGCTCGAATCTGAGTGCAGCGAGGGGATCTTCGGTGTTTGCGGAGTCCCAGAGAGGGGCTTTCCAGGGCTGAGATCAGAGACCTGCTTTTTCCAACGGCTGAGGACCGCGGTAGTCGGGAGGTTTAACAGCCCTGCATCATCTCTGCAGAGGGGTGAGCAGTTCTGCCCGTGGATTTCTGTGTGCTGCTCGGAGCAGATGCTGTGGCTGAACTGGGGCTTCTTTTTTAAAATGTGGAATTCAAGGACGTTGAATTCAGGATGTGCTGGTGAGAGCAGAACAAGCCTGTGCAGGATGTGGTGCTGGGTACCCCCAAAAAGCTGCTGCAGGAGTTGTCTTCTCCTGCCTGGTTTCTGTGTGATTTATTTTGGTGACCCCAAGCCTGGCCACAACACCCCACTGGCTGGCACGGCGCGCACAGGGAGCTGCTCTGTGTGTCTGTGACCCCTTAAAAATGGGTTAAGAGTAAAATAGCTCAAAACCTGAATTTCTAAGCCCAGGTAGGTGATGCTAGATGTGTTCCTTTCTTCCGGAGAGAGGCAGCCCCTTTTCCCAGCGCTTTGAGCCCTGTGCATCCCTTGGGGTCGCGCCGGGCCCTCGACACGCTGACCCCGCTCTGTGGTTGAATCATTTCCTGTTTTCTCCGGCTGTTGAAGAACTCCACGAGGCGAGCTGGAAGCGTTTGCAGAGGGTGAACTAACTGCACTGAGGCCATGGGAAAACACAGTTTGCTGAATCTGCAGAGCGAGAGGATCCGTGTGCGGGTCCTGGTGGCTGGCTGTGCTCAGCCGTGCGCCGTTGATCCGCGGGTGCCGTCCTCGTGGCTTTTCCCTTTCGAGAACCACTGTGTGCATCGAGGCATTGATGCTGAGAGCATCTCCGCAGGCAGGAGCGTGTGGGAAATAGTCTGTTTTTTTCCCAGAACTTGTCATGGTAGCATCCATGCGCCCTGCAAGCTCAGGCTGACGAGGCTGTGAGGGCTGCAGTGTGTATCAGCAGTCACTGGGGCTTTTCTTCAAGCCCCCTCCTTGATTTTTTTTTTTTTTTTTTAAGCTGTATTGCAAAGTTGATATTTGTAAACACTGGGGCCCTGCAGCCCATGGAGCCCACACAAGCCCTGTGCCCACGCTGGGCACTGCCAGTGGCAGCTCCTGCCTGGGAGCACTTGAGGAGCTGGGTGCTGGGGCCCCGAGGAGCCACAGCATTGCCAAGTCCTCGGTTGCTCGCCTCCCTCCTCGTCTTTTCCCAGGCACGGGGTTAAGCTGTTCCAGCTGCTTCGTGGCTAGAAGCACCCAAGTGAGTTCCCCATCCACCTCCGTCCTCAGCGTGTATCCCAGTGCCGGGGCCAATCCTGTTGCTCTGTGGCAATTTTGCATTCTCCTTCCCAACTCAGAGTAGGCTGTGGTCATGCTGGAGCCATCCGCTGAACTCCCCAGCCTGATGTGAGCCCCGCCAGCTCGAGTATTTCATAAACAGCTCGAGGAGAGCTCTGTCGGGATATTTATTTACATCCCATTGAGCTGGCGGCTGTGCTCGGGGCCGCAGCAATGCAGGAGGGGGGCTCCCCGCTGCATTAAACCCAGGGACAGGGGTGTTGGGAGCTGTCTTTTCACAGCACCTTCTGGACAAGATGGGAACGTCGGGGAAATTTCTGCTTGGCTGCTTTATTTTAAATGAAAGGTTATAAGAGATTGTACCACAAATGCGATCTGGAAAACAAATATCTGAGGTCTAATAGCAGGAGGGGAGCAGCATTTCTTTTAATGCAAATTTCAAACCCAGCCACAGGGAATGTTTTCCTTAAACCACAGACCAAAGAAAAAAAAAAAAAAAAGAAAACCTGCTTCTATTTCTGAAGCAGCTCCTGCTCGAGACACGGCTGTGTTGGTGTGCCGGGCTGTGCAGGGGCTGTCGTGGGGCAGCTGCCTTTGTGGGAGCAGAAATGGCTCTTGTGAGCCTGCAGAAAACCCGCTGCTTGCTGCTCCCCCGGTGCCCTGCGGAGCCATAAAGCATCTTGCATGTGATGGGGGGAAGCACTAAACTCCTCACGTGCTCCTCTAATGTTCTGCTGCCTGCAGCAAGCTCAAGCTTTACGTGCTGCAGGAACCCTTCTGAGCGGGAGCAGCCCTGTGCGTCCTGGGAGGGGAAAGCACCATGTGCAGGGGCTTGTGCATTTCTTCCCCTCTGCAAAACCCAGCTTCTCTGCAAAGCTGGAACTTCTGCAGGGCTTTTCCGCCCAGCCCAGCTTGGTGTTTCTGTAAGTTCTCAGTTGTGCCAGCAGGAGATGGCTGCAGAGTGGCCGTGATGGATGGCTGAAGGTGGTCGGGTGGTCCTGCAGGTCCTCCCGCTCAGCTTGGGGCTACTCAGTGCTTCCACTTGTTTCTGGGGATTCTTTAGCTGGTCACAGAGAACTGGTGAAGTGGGCAGGAGCAGGTTTGGGGAAGGTGCTGTTCCTTGGAAGTGGGGTCACCAAGGGCAATCTCATGCACTGCCAGGGCGAGGGTGGCTCTGATGGACGGGGTTTGCGCTGGCAGCAGTGCCAGAGCCAGGCAAGACCTGATCCTGGGACAGAATGATGGATGGTGGTGGTGTGTGCAGGGCAAGAGGCGTGATTCCCTCAGTAATTAGGTGCTGTTGGGGAGCCATCCCATAATGAGGCATCCAGGTGTGACAGCTTGGGGCAGGGATGGGGCATCCTCCTCTGGAGCCATGCAGGAGGGTCAGCCTGTCCCCGCAGGCACGGAGCCATCTCTGCCACGGCCAGGAACGTGGCTCCAGAGCTGGGAGGGAGAGGATGGAGCTGCGTGCCGTGCCGATGTCACTGGGACCAAGGGCACAGCGCTGCCTTAAATAAATAACTGAGGTTAAGGTGCTGGCCCTGCCCGGCTCCGCTGTGCCCGGCCGCGGGGTCGGGCGCTGCCCGGAGGGGCTCGGCAGCCCCCGGGTGGGGCAGGCTTATCTGGGCTGCTGCTGGAGAGAAGGAAATGCATTTTTTGTTGTTTCAATTTCTCTGGAATGGTTTTGGACAATTGGTTTTCTAAAATAAACTCAATGAGAGGAAATTCATTTGTTAACCTGTCCCTGTTTAGCTGGCAGGGGAGGATGGTGCGCAGATACGTTGCTTCCTTGTTAGTTTTAGTTATGATTCAGAACAAACCCAAACCTATAAATTAAATGCCGTGTTTTATCCCCCCCCCCCCCACCTTCTTTCAATCAGGATTTAAACGGACAGAAAGAGCTGTGCCCACGTCTCTGCCACCTGAAGAAAGGCCCCAATGGCTACGGCTTCAACCTGCACAGCGAGAAGTCCCGGCCGGGGCAGTTCATCCGCTCGGTCGACCCGGACTCGCCAGCCTCCAGAGCGGGACTGCGGCCCCAGGACCGGCTGGTGGAGGTAATGCTGGGGGCTCAGCACACCGTTCCCATCAGCCTGAAGGTTTTTTGGGGTCCTGTGCCCCTTTTGCAAGTGGGAAGAGGGAGAGCAGAAGCGCTGTGACCCTACAGATCAGCTGGGATGCCTGATGCTAAATCGAGCCCCCTTCCCTTGATCTTTTCCATCAGATCCTGTCACATTTCCCCCATAACACAGAGCCTGATGCTGGTGCCCAGGCAGGGTGCTGGACCTGGGAATGAGCACGGATGGAGGTTTGGGGGTGCCACCTCCCTGACATGGCCAGATCGGAGCAGAGAGCACCCTGCACTTGGTGGTGCTGGCATGGGGAGGTGGCTTCGTGGGGACAACTGGGACTGGTCCCATCCCAGCCACCCAGGGAAGCTGCTTCTGTCCCATCACCCCCATCTGCCATGGGCTTGGGGCAGCTCGGTGCCATCCAGCTGAGCCAACGCGCTGCTGGGCAGGGCAGGCATTTGGAAACAGAGGGGGAAAAGCTCTGCAGAGAGGTCTTAAGGCATGAGATTGTGAAAGATTAGGGGAAAAACTGCTCTTGGAAGCGATTTCGTGTTCACTTATTGCTGAACAAGAGAATTTTTGATGTGGTTGCTGATCACCCTCCCCTTGGCTTGTTTGTGCCTTGCCATTTTTACCGAGTACTGAATTCCCCCATTTAGAGCTGTGCGCTCCGGGCAGGGTTTGGGCAGCGCAGACAGACAGATGGATGGGGCTCGATCCTAGAGCCAGCACCCCAGGAGCAGCCCTGGTGCCTGCTTCAGCTCCTGCGTGCTGGGAGCACCTGGACACCCTGTGCTGGGGCTGTGGGTTATCCCTGCCCGAGCTGGGTACCAGCCCGTGCCCCCACCCCCAGGTCCAGAGGGACGAGGGATTTGCACGCTCGGAAGAAAACGCGCATCCTGCGGAGCCGGGCGGTCCCCGAGGTGGGGAAGTGAGCGAAGACCAAAGTCCTCGCCCTCTTTCCAGCCCCGTGAATAATCATGCAGGATTCCGTGGGAGCCGCCGGCTGCCTCCTGCCCCATGCCAGGGCTGCTCCCCGTGCTCGCCCCCAGCACCGCGGGGTTTTATCGCAGGGAGCCGCGGTTCAGAGCGGCACGATGTCACGGCGAGGGATTTTGTTATTTATTTATCGGCCCTTGGCCAAGTGCCTGGCGCACACAAAGCGGCGAGGGGTGAGCTGGAGAGCTCGGAAACCCAATCCCCCCGAGCCGGCTCTTTGGGGCTCCGATAAATATTTGATGCCCCCAGCCCTGCTGCACCCCCTGGGCGGGTTGGGGGTGCCAGAGGCTGCGGCGCTGACCGGGGTTTGTCGTGTGCAGCAAAAAACAGCCCTGCAATGAGAGTGGCATCGAGACCTTTTCATGTGGGACAATGGGTGTGTTCGTTCCTGAGCACAAACAATGCCTAGAAATCACGATTGTTCCCTTTCTGCCCGCGGAACAATTGGGAGGAGAGATCCTGACTGCTGGTGGGTCCCAGGTCGCGTGCAGCGAAGGGAAAATGAGTCAGTGCGTCGGGGACGGGGACAGAAAGGCCGAGCTCTGCTCAGCCACTGGGACACGGGAAATCCTCCCTTGCTCCTCTCCCAGAGGGACAAACGGCCACGAGCCCTGTGGAGCAGGACATGGAGATCTCAGTGCAGGCTGAGGTGTTTGGGGCAAAGTTAAGGTGAATGAAATCACTGGAGGGGAACCTGCAAGTCCCTGAGCACCTGGGCACGTGGGGTGGTGTCGGAGGCTGTGGCTGGGTCTCCCTGCAGGGGGTTCAGGAGTTTTGGGCAGAGGTTTTTGGTGACATGGAAGATGAGCACAGGGGTTGTTCCCCTGTCTGTGCTGCGGGAGCCAGACCTGGTCCTGATGGTGCCGCTTTGCAGGTGAACGGGATAAACGTGGAGGGGCTGAGGCACTCGGAGGTCGTGTCCCACATCAAAGCCAGGGAGAGCGAAGCCAGGCTCCTGGTGGTGGACCCCGAAACAGATGATTACTTCAAGAAGCTGGGGGTGACCCCCACCGAGGAGCACACCAAAGGTGAGACTCGGCTCTGCTGGGCGACCCCACAGCTCTCGTGACTCACTGGGACACTGGGTGGGATTTCAGAAGTGCCAGAGTCATGTTTCCCTTGTCTCATCCCTCAGTAGTTTCCTGAGCACCACCCAGCTATTTATAAGCAGTGAGAATACTTCCTAATCTAGCCAAAAAAACAATTTGTTATTTTTTGCACGGTGAATAATTAACCCAGGAACTCGCTGCCAGGAGGTGGCTGGGATGAGGAGGGTGCTGGGGTGGCGCTGAGCATATTGCTCGGGGAGGGATGCTCAGGTGGGATCTGTTCTGGTGGCGGATCCTGGGGCTGCTCCTGCTTTATTTGCAGTGCCTGGGAGCAGAGCAGCTGGCCCCATAGTGCTGATGTGGGGCTGTAAGAGGGAGGACACCATAACCCCGCACCGCTCTGTGCTCCCGAGACGGAGCCTGAAGGTGCAGGGAGAAACTCTGGGGCTGGCCCCATGTGCGTGTAGAGGGAAGGACTTCACGCGACAGCAATCACAGGGGCGGCTGCTGCAGGAAATGTTTCCCTTGCTGTTGAAACCTGGCAGAGAAAGCAGCCCGGCCGCTCCCCGACCTGCCGCGGGGAGGGAGCTGCCCTGCAGCCCAACGGGGGGCTCTGCTTCCCACACTGCCAGCCCCTGTCCGACCTGAACTCTGCAGGACATTCCCGGTCTGCCAGGTGCTCAATGCGAAGATTGGCCCAAAGGAACGGGTCAAACCGTGCTGAGGAGCACGCGGGGTGAAAGCGGTGTCAGATGCTCCGAAGCGGTTGAGGAGGAGCCGGTGCGAGCGCTGGCTGCTGGCACGAGCACAAAGGAGCCCTTGTTCCCTGCAGCGGGGACGTGGCCGGGGCCAGCCGCACGCCAGGGTGCGCGGGTGGGTGCTCAAGTGCTGGGCCCTGGCTCTGCAGCTCCCTGCTGGATGTTGGATGCTTTCCTCGGGGGTCAGCAAGGAGCGGGTCCGCCTGGCCAGCAGCCCTGCACCACTTGGGCTCGGCTGTCCTGATGCCACAGCGGAGGTTGTCACACCAGCACGTTTTCAAAGTCATGTTTTGGTTTTATTACATAAAAAAGTGCCCTAATTTACATTGGAAATACCTAAGTTTGCACTGACACATCCCCAAAATCAGCTCTTTATGAAGCCTGGCCAGCCCTGGATGTGATGCACGGACAGTGGCTTGGAGCTGTAACATCAGCAGCTCTGGGTTTCTGCAGTTGCAGGCTGCCCTTGGCTGCAAGCGCAGCTCTTGCTTCACTGGAGCTGCCGTTACACAAGGCGTGCACGCACAGCATTGTTTTCTGCTCGGCCGCTGTGTGCTGGGGTCCCTCTGGGGTCCCCCCGGGGTCCCACAGAGCCGATCTCACCCCGTGCCATGCACAGAAAGGGCCCTGTGCCCCCAGACGTGTTCGTGCTCAGTCGTTAGCCCTGTTGCAATTAGCACATCTGTGACACCACAGCTTGTCTGTCCCGGGCTGCCTCTAGCAATGGCTGGGTCGCGGTGACTGGCAGCTCATCTGCAATGAATTTGCCATTGTTTGGAGCGTTATTAGCGCAAATCGTTGGAACCGGGCAAAAAAATGGCAAGGTACATGAAAGGCGGGTGGTTTGCCCCGTGCTGTTGCGACACCAAGATGCTGATTTCAGCAAATAGCGTTGGGCTGGTTTTTAAGATTTCTGATTAAACAGCTCCTGAAGAAAAATTACTGAACTGTCAGAACTGGGAGTACACCGCATTTAGTGCTCACAGGGGGAAGCTGCTCAGTCCCCTTCCTGGAAGACATTTTCTTTTGATGAAAACAGGGAAATCAAAGGAAATTGAGGTTTCAGAAGAATGTGGTTGCAGAGGGCACGGGGGTACAGAGGTGTTTGCCTGAGCTCAGAGGCAGCTCGGGCTGGGTCTGGCTGCAGCTCTGAGGGAAGGGGTGCGCTGGGCTTTTGGGGCTGGGGTGGAGACCCTGTGCCAGGAGGGGCTCAGCCGGGGGCGATGCTGGAGGGCACTCCCGTAGGAGCCCAGCAGTGTATTTATGAGTATATTCAACACATTTTTCTTTTGCGTGGCCCTCAGGTGTGGTGCCTCAGCCCCTGACAAACGGATCCGCACAGACACAGGTGAGTCCTCGCCTGTTCCCGGGGGCTGGGCGGTCCTGGGTGGGCTCAGAGCAGAGGGAACCTCACAGCCTCCCTGAAGCTCATTTAGCTCAGCTTAACCACTGCTAGCTAATTGTAATTGCTTCCTGATGCAGCTTTAATTTCGGGTTTGCACGAGGCTGGTGTGAGACCAATTCACTCCTTTTCCCCGGGGACAGCGGGAGGAGGTGGGCGGGCGGTGGGGACAGGGGAGCAGTGGCTCCCCCCGCTCTGCCCATTTATTTGTGTGGGGTTTTTTTGTGTTTTTTTTTTTTTTTTTTGGTCTTTGCACAAACTGGACTAACATTTTCATTTCCAATAGCTGAACGGAGGATCCACATCTTCATCTCACAGTGACCTTCAAAGTCCCGGGAAGGAATCAGAGGTAAAAACCCCGATCACACACCCTCTTCTTTGTACATGCTTACGTGTGTACATGGTTGTGTTATGGTACTGGGCAAAAATGCCTCTAAATGCAATTTCAGTTTCAGATTGCAGACTTGGGTACACTTGTATCCACCCAGCAAGCAAAACAGGGAGTTTGCTTTCATGCCCTGCCCTGTAAATCCGCATGAAATGCGGCCGTGAGCTCCCGGCAGCTGCTGGCTCCAGCCCAGAGGCAGCTGCACTCCTGGGGGCATCGATGACCCCTTGGGTGGCCTGGCGAGGCCATCCCGAGCACGTCTGGCTGGAGTGTGTGGGAGCAAGGAGAGCTGCTGCCAGGGCTGTGTGTGCCCGGGGAGGGGGCCAGCAGTAGCATGCTGTCCCCCAAACCCATGTCAGAGAGATGTAAAAGCATTCGAGTGCGAATTAAATACCTTTGTGTTCTGCCTTCCCTTCTGCTTTCAGATGGGCAGGAGTGGAGATGGGTTAAGTGATGGCTTCAGATTGCTTCCAGTCCTTGTCAGGGGACAGGAGGGCTCTGCCAGCAGCAGCAGATGTCCTGTCTTAGGGGACGGTTTGCGAGGGTCCTGCTGCGTGCTGTGCCCCCAGGGACTGGTGGGCTCTGTGTGCTCTGCCCCGGGCCCTGGGGAGATGGGGCTGCCCCAAGGGCCAGCAGAGGAGAGTGCCAAGGGGTAATGGCAGCACATTAACTGGTGCTGTAATAGTTTGGAGGTGTAAGACAAAAGGGTGCCTTCAAGGGTTTTAGGTCTGAGGTGCCCAGAGTCTCCCCAGCATCTCAGGCTCGGAGGCCGCGCACGCCAGCTGTGTCCGAGAGCTGGGCCAAGCGCCTGCAGTCTGGCAGCTCTGTTTCTCTCTGAGCATTAAATAATACATGTCCTGCTCCTCGGCGATGGTGTGCAGTGCTAAGCAGTGCACGCCAACCAGTTAGCATCCAGAAGCCAGAGCAAAGCAGTTCTCTTGCAGGCAATGCTGATGGGAGACCTGCCCGTAGCTCCTGGCAGGGTTTGTGAAATCCCTTTGGAGCTTCGTGTATGCGTTAAAGCTGTGCCAGTGGGCAGGCTTTAAGATGTTTCCTTACAAATGAAGGTTTTTATTCTGCGTGTTTGTCTGCTGTTCACATGAGTGTGGTGCGTGCAGGATGCTGCTGCAGTGACTTCAGAAAGGAAAGCTGATTTCTGTATCATACAGCACTCTTACTAGGCAGACAGAAGGATGCTCTTCCCAGTACAGTTCCCAAAGCAAAACATGCCAGGCATGCAGGCACTGCTGGATCCTGGCTCTGGCTGTTCTCTGGAGCAAACTGGAGCCCGGCCATTTGAGCACAGGGGCACCTGGCTGCAACGGTGCAGGAACAACACCCATCGAGTGCAATGTAATTATTTGCTCTGTGGCTACGCAGATGCTGCTGCTGCTGGTTAAACCATAGGCACGACATGGGGCAAGGGCTGTGACCTCCTCTAAAAACCTGCAAGTTTGCTTATCTCACACATGTGCTAGGAGATTTCTGCTCCCAGCAGTGTGGGGATGGGATGCCGGGTGGCTTTGGGCACACGGTGCCGGGGGCAGAAGGTTGATCTTCCCTCTCTGTGCAGGATGGAGACTCGGAGAAGAGGGACCCGTTTGAGGAGAGCGGGCTGAGCCTGAGCCCCACGGCTGCCGAGGCCAAGGAGAAGGTGCGGGCCAAGCGGGTGAAGAAGAGGGCTCCGCAGATGGACTGGAACAAGAAGCGAGAGATTTTCAGTAATTTCTGAACCTCGCTGGTGGCACTGCCTGCCTTCCCCTGCACCTGGCCGGACGTTCAGAGGTGCTTGCGCCCTCTCCTTCAGTGTCCACGTGAGATGCTTTGTGCTCTGCTCTTCACTGGTTGCTTTTATGAGGCGTATTTTAAAGTCCTTTTTTATTGATGTTATTATTATTATTATTGTTGTTGTTACTCACCAGCGATTCTCATAAGACAAATGTGACCAAAGCTCCTTTTCTTGCTTGCTCTTCAGCCCGGTCTGGCTGCCTGCTGTCCCCTGTTCCTGCTGAGAAAAGACTGGAAGAGTTTAACTCTCGTTTCTTACCTGCATAATTTAGGCTTTTATTACTTTTTTTTTTTTTTTTAATTGGGGTGTTAGTTTTGGTTTTGCGGGTGTCCCAGGCTGAGCCCCATGGGATGCTCTGTGCCCCTGTGCAAATGTCCTACGGCCTCGCCGTGGTGGGTGGCCGGGGGGTGGCAGCACCCCCAGCCCCCGGCCTGCAGCTTTACCCCCTCACGATGGGAAAAGGGGCAGTGGCTGTAAATCTCTCGTGTTGACTTTGCTATTGAAATGAAAAAAGTTCTCATCGGTGTTTTTTAATGAAGCCCTACCTGTTCCCAGTTAGTGTAGGAGCCTCCCTCCCAGCAGCAACTTCTGCCCCAGCAATAAAAGCCCCTTTTCACCCCGTTCCCCCCAGGTTGCAGGATGTACAAGCAAGACAAACCCAGCACCAAATGCCCCCGGCCCCACGGTTTGCACAACGCAGTGAGAGGTGCAGGAGATGCTGCAGGGCCAAGCAGGTCTCCGGGGAGCCCTCGGGGCTGGCACGTGCTCCCTGCCTCCCGCTCCCCCCTGGTGTCCCCCATCCCTGGGCAGGGCAGGCGGGGTCCCCAAAGCTCCCCAAATCTCAGTGGGGCTGACAACAGAGCGGACTCATAGTTAGGAGAGGGTCGATGTCCTGGGCAATTGCTTTGGTGCTGTGTCCTGCTTTAGTACCAAAAGCAGGGTGTCCTCAAGCCCTCGAAACCTATCTTTAAAGCACTGCAGATGAAGCCAGCGTAAGCTCTTTGGCTGTGACCAAGGAAGACGAAACAACGCGCTCATGGGCTGCAGGCGGAGGTGTTTCGCCGGGGAAGGTCTGTCTTTTGGCTCCCGTGTCAAAACCGCAGGGGGAAGGGACTGGGCACAGTTGCGTGCAAAACCACTTTTCCCAGCTCAATGCAAATGGCAGCAATAACTTGGCCGTTGATGACTATTTTAAACAAAAGACTTGGCTGCGACTTTGCCCTGTATTATTCCCCAGAGCTGATGTATTACAAGGCAGAGGCCTTTGGGTTGGTCGGCGCGCTACGGGTGTTGTGGTGGCTCTGTGTGCATTTCCTAAACGCTGAACTAAAAGGTGCCTTATACCATTTGCTGCTCTCCTCAGCGGCTGCCCGCGGCTCAGCACAGGGGCAGCGCGGGGCCGGGGCATTTGGCTGCGCCCCAGGGAGCTGCCGGGGCTGCTGCTGGCTGGCGAGAGCACGGAAACCCTCAGAGGTGAAGGAGATTTCTTTTTTACGAAGGTGCAAAGTGTTGATGGGCTGAACAGGTTGAAAAATGCTTTTGGAGAGGGACTGGCGCAGGTGTTTGGCTATTGGTGACAAGAGTGGCGGCAGGATGACGGCTCGGGATGCAGAGAGGTTTTTTCCCCCCACCAGGACTCTGCCAATTACTAGAGGCCTCTTCTCTACCCCACCTCAAAGACGATTAGCTCCTCTCTTTTTGGTCCCCAAAATACTTGCTTCTGTAGGAAATCAGGAAGGACTGAAGGAGTCCTCCTTTTTCACGGTATGCACGTTGCTTCCAGTGCCTGCGTAGCCAAACCCCAGGCAGTGCTCTGGTCTGTGCAGGGCAGAGCGCTCCCCACTACACCACGAACTCAACCCACCGTGCATGTCAGAGAGCAAAGCCTAGTTTGTAAATACCGCATTTCTCACCCAAGACTGGACCACTGTAGTTAAAGGGGGGAAAAAAGAACGCGTAGTTCTGAATGCAGATCAAAAGAAATCAGGTGTGCAAGTCTGTACTGATAAGATTTCAGAATCTTAATCTCTGCTTAGTCCATGGAAATTGCTCCTGGTTAAAGCACTTATCATATTTCTGACATCTTGTAGCTCAGTAGTAATTATTCAGTTCCTGTACATTTAACGTGGAAAAAAAATAAATCAATAAAGTGTAAGGCTGTTAGCTGCATTGTAAAAACAATGTACACTGTAATGTCAGTAATAAACTTTGTTTTCCCATGTACCACTTATTTGCTCGTTCTTCATCTGTTTGGTAGGGAACTTCAGAGTGGAATTACAGCCTTCTTTAGCACGTTATAAACTTTGCTTCCTCCCTTGCCTGTTTAAAGAGTAGCTGAAATTATTCCTTTGAAGCTCTACAATGAAGTCAGCACTGCCCTTTCTTTGAAGAACAAAACGCACACGTGGGTGGTGGCCCCTCTGTCAGCTTCTGAGGCGCACACTAACCTGGATCCTGTGGCTATGTAAGCTGTGCCAGCACACATCTGACAATTAAGAGCGTGAAGCTGGATTGTCACCTTCTCCCTGTGCGCTGTGTCCCTTAGGCTCCTGTGCCAGCAGGACTCAAAGGTCACTTGTTCAGGCAATGGCTGCCTCTGGCCCTGGGTTGTGAAGCTTTTAGCTGGACCTTACAGCCCATGGTTCTTGCTGCCAGCACCAGGCAGGCGCCTTGGCAGGCTGCAAGCCCTGGCAGGGCTGGTTGCTATGGGCTCACGCTGCGGTGAGGCTATCGGAGCTCTCCTCCCCCTGCCCAGTGTTGCAGAGATGCCAGCAAACCTCACGTGTTAGAAAACAACCCGCCACCTTTATTAAATGTGTATTTACAAGCAGCAGCAGATCCTGCAGCACAAAGCACTCTTCTCCAGCTGTTCCTGACAGTGCACAGCCTGCTGCTCGGCCGGGACACGCTCAGGCATTCACCCGGGGGCTGGAGCCGGCAGCACTGACGCAGCAGGACTGCTGCACTTTGAAAGACCCTTTTTCCTCTTGAGAGCTCAGCCACTGCCAGCAAGCTTCTCCCTCTCCAGAGATGCTTAGCTGGCGGCAGCAGTCTCCCATTTCCCTGCAGTCACACAGTCAGCCCTGTGCAAAGCACAGCAGTCCTAGGGCTCAGCTCTGGGCTGAAGCAGCTCTGTTGTTCTAAGAAGCCAGGATGTTCCCTCAGCGTCTCTTAGCAGCTGGGCAAATATCTTGATTGAGGCATTCTTTGCAGCGAGGATTCACGGGCAGGCAGGTCTGCTGGCCAAAACCCACCAGGAGCCAGTTTATCTCCCTCCAGAGATCCCTGTAGTGAGAGGAGACCATGAGCTTTCCGATACAGCTGCTCAGAAGGGTTAAAGAACAGATCATGCTTTTAAATGGACAACTTTCACACATTTCTTTTGTTCCTTTTGGCTGCCCAAGCTGCCTCTTGCTAGAAACAGCCCTCCTAGCTGTTCCTGAGCACTCTGAATGTGTCAGGGAGGGAGGAGAGGCAGAGGAAAGCCACACAAAGCACGTGTGGGCGTTCTCTTGTGTGAATGCCAGATGTGGAGACATGACAGACTGGGGAGCCCTACCTGTCAGCTGGCATTTGATACTGAAGATTAAGCCTCAGTGAAGGCCAAAATCCAACCGTGGCCTGCCACTGCTGTGGCCGTTAGACTCAGCAAGGTCCCGTGCAGAAAGTATCTGGCTTGGGTCATAATGCATTTGTTTAGGCAAAAGAGCATGGCACCAAGGCCTGCAGGTACCTTCCTGGACTAGTAGTGACTGACACACACATCTGATAGTGGGGAACCCACCCGGCAGCTGAGATGCTGCCGCAGCAGCCCTGTGGGAGAGGAGAGACACCTGCAGACAAGTCCTGCCATAAAAAGGAGGCACTGAAAATACCATCGGCAGGACTGCGTGCAGCTGTGGCTCCTCCAAGTAGGGGCATGGTATCGAGGAATGAGGCTGGGGGCTCAGACCTCACCTGGGCAGCCAGTCCTCCAGCGCCACCCGAGTTTCCTCAGGGTATCTGGTCTCCTTCTTCACCCACTTCAGCCTGTTTGTGATCCTGTGCACGTGGGTGTCCACAGCTAGGAAGGGAGAGCCCAGAGTTTAGGTGGGGGGCAGAAACGCCTGAATGGAAGGAGCGCAGCCAGGGCTGTTTGTCACAGCAAAGCAGGTTCAGCACCCTGCAGCAGGTTTCCTCCGTGGCCCTGCAGCAACACGGCAGGTGAAACAGAAGGGGAGGCTCGCCCGCAGAACAAACAGGCTGGTTTCTTCCTAGGCGCAGAGCCAGCAGCAGGCAGGGTGGATATCTCATACCACGCAGCTAGCTACACGCTGACACAATCTTACAGAGCCTTCCTACAAAGGTTTCCGCACTCTGATCTAGCAGGCACAGGGCAGCCTGTCCCGGGTTCTCTTCCTCTGGGTGTTTCAGCTGATGTTACGCAAGTTGCAATCTCTGCCCCTTAGTTTACCCAGATGGAAAACACATTTCATAATGCCTACTAACACAAGAGGGTTTGTGAGGTTTAAACAAATGTTTAGAAAGTGCTTTGAGCTAAAAAGCTCAGAATGCAAAGTATATTATTGTTAGATCAGCAGCGATAAACCTGTCTCTATGGCTAATTGGGCAAAACCCAGGAAACTGCTGTAAACAGGAAGACTAAGTCTTGCCTCCTAAATCAAAACTGAACACACAATTATTTGGAAAACAGTTGGCTAGTTTGGCTCCCACTGGACCTCCCTCCCCCACAGCAGGGAGAAAACAGCCCCCAAACACTGCTGACTTGCAGAGGAGCCACATTTTGCACAGCTGGCAGGCACCAGTGGGGCTGCAGGGGTCAGCTGCTGCCTGCACTGCCCTGGGGTTGTGCGCTGGCTTTAGTGGCCTGCAGTCATCAGGTGGCACCGTTACTGGCCTTCCCAGGGCCCTCCATTAAACTGCAAATACTCTTGGAATATTAATCTGTCCCCAGGGTCCCTGGGCTGTGCTGATCTCCCAGCTCCATCTGCCGGCTGCGCAGTGCAGCCCCGGCCCCAATCCTGAAGGGGCCCAGCTGCAAGAACTAAAACATCAGAAATTCAGTACCTGCAGGTTGCCTCAGACCGTTTCTTTTTCCAACTCACTGTGAATCACTGATTTCAGCCAACTGGCACTGCAGACTGAGCCTTGCTTCTGCCCTCTTAAAGGCTTGCCAAACACAAAAATCCTAACCAAGATTTGTTTAAACAGAAACAACCTTGGTAAAAAAACAAAACCAACAATAAACCAACCTCAGACTATCCTAGAGCTATCTGCAAATCACAAACTTATCCTCAACGCCCTTTCAGTTGACTCCAAGGAGATTTCAAAGCGTTATTCTCCTAGTACATCTTTTGGGATGCCTACCCAATTAAGCAATAGCTGCTCTGCTTATCAGCATCTGAGTGGAGGGAGTGGAACTTGGGAACTAGGGGATTTTTCCTTCAAAATTTGGGCAAAACAGTTCATTAAACCCTAGCAACACATCCACTGTGAGTAGCTGCACCCACCCAAATACAAGATATAGTGTGCAGATGACTAAATCAAAGCAATAGTGTTAGGCTCCTCAGGCAGGCAGCTTGCAATGCATCCCCTCTACCCAAGAATGGATTGGGCAGGATTTAGGAGGAGAGGAATGTGGAAAATACAGTCCAACCTACCTATCCCAGACACACTGTTCCAGGCAATGTTCATGGCCAAGTGGGCCATTTTGGGCCCCACTCCTGGCAGCTTCACCAGCTCCTCCACAGTGCTTGGTATGTCACCCCCATACTTCTGCTTCAGGATGGCCGTCGTCTGCTTTATGTACTTCACCTTGTTCTGGAAAACCAAGGGGAAAGGCAGAAAAGACAAGTTGCCCTCCAATGCAGAGAAAAGAGACAAACAGCTCAGGAAAAAAATAAAACTATTCCTCAGTGTGCGTTATGTGTGAGGCCAGGCGCTGGAGTTTGCAGAGGGGTGGCAGAGGTCTTTGAGTTCTCCTTGAAAACGCTGAAAGCTGATTAGCTCGAGCCTCCTCTGCACTCTGCAGGCACTGCAGCAAACAAGCTTGCTGTGAATACAAATTGCTAAAACCAGCATAAAATACAGCCTGTGTAACTCGACTCCAGGGAAAAGATCACTGCGGGGCATGGAACAGAGGCTGAACACAGGCTGGGGTAAGTCTCAGGGGCAGGACTGCTTCACACCCACCTCCTGCCTTCAGCACCTGCTTTCAGCACAGCCACGAGATACAGCCTGCGAGGGCCAAGCCACCCACCCCATGTTCCTCTCCACGGCTTCTGAGCCGTTTCTGTCAGCTACATGGGAGCTGAGGATGGTGGAAGAAGTTCCTCCACAAGCCTGTCGGGTGCTGTTGCGGTCCTGCACTCACCCTCCAGAAGCCTACAGGATAAATGATCTGCCCAAGCGTCACATCATCCATCTGCAGAATGCTGTCAACCGTGAGGCCGCGCTGCCTGAGGCGCAGCATGGCAGCAGACGTCACCTGGTCCTTGGTCTGGCTGGAGAGCATCAGCGACAGCAGGACTTGGTAGCGCATGACCTGGGAGAAGGAACAGGGAGACACCAAAAGGCTCAGAGAGGATCCTGCTCTCCGGGGTGGGGTTCTCCCACCCAGCACCATCTTTATTCCAGTGCGCTGTTTCAGCTGTATCCATCCATAACAGAACGGAAGGCTGAAACAGAAATCGCCTGTAACCTTTCACTGCTACCACACAACAAAGGGAACAAAAAAACACCTTCAATCTAAGCAGCCAGCATGCACAGAAGGGCAGAGAACAGCTACTGTGTGCTGGGATCTCACATCCAAGGACACCAGTGCTTGGCCACAAAGGGCCAGAGTAAGCTTTTCCTGATAATTGGATTCTCAGGAGACCCCACAGGTCATAGAAATACAGATATCCGTTTATTATTTATTTTTATTTTTAATATGTATAACTTGTGGTATAAAGTAGTTTTTGAAAATCCTGTTCCTTTTCTGCTAGGCATCAGTAGGAACCGAGTATCTTGCCCCAATGTGCTCCTTGGGAAACCCAATTAAAAATTTTGGGTGTCAGAGACCGGGAAATGGAGCACAAAACCCAGACGTTCCTCTAACGACATCAGAAGTTGTGTGAAGCCTGTTGGTGCTGCACTGAGGATTACAACATCCACTTTATGTTGGAAGCAACAACCCCGCTCCCCTGGGGTAAAAACTTTATTTCCTTGTCAGGCAGGATCCCAGGCTCAACACCAGCCAGGAGGGACGTGCTCCCTGCGCTGCAGCTGTACCTGCACAACCCCGCCGAGCCTGCCCGTGGGATCCCCGTGTCCCCCAGCCCTGCAGCCCTGCACTATACCATGTCCTTGCCTCGCTCTTTTTTTGTACCAATGCAAATGCTGCCCTCAGCAGGAGGTGCCATCTGGGGCCTTTGATTGTGTTCCCAGGCTTGAGGAGCACGCTGCTGTCCCAGCACGACCCTGCCTTTCAAGACCCCGTCCTTTAAGGACGACTGTGAGAGAGAAGGAAGACAATCTATGCTTCTGTGCTGCTCTGAAGAGCACAAAAGCGGCCTGGAAAGTTTTTTCTCAGCTCCCCTCACCTTCTCCCTGTGCTGTTTTTCCTCTGTATTAGGGCCATCTTGCTGGATATTTTCCTTGGGCTCCTACAGAGATTTTTAAGGAAAAAGGAACATGCCTTCATGCCCTGCAGCCTGCCACTAAAGACAGCTGTAATGCATTTTCAGGATTTCTACTCTAAAACTGTCTCATTTTTGCCTGTTCTTGGTTCAGCCTGGTAACTCTGCTGACAGTTTAAGCTGAGGAAAAGGGCACTTCACAGATGTGTTTGCTTGCTGCTAATGCCCAGCACGGGCTGAATGTGAGCAGAGAACTGACAGCACCCGACACGGGGACTGCCTGGAGCCCCCGAGCCTGGAGCAGGAGAGGGAGCAGCCAACTCTCCTCTACCAGCAGGACAAACCACTTCTCTTGTACATGTGCAGTAACCCCTGGTGGGCCCATTCCAGCCCAGAATCCAGACGTGCCCTGCATTTATTCTCCTGCTCTGTGCTTCCAGCTGCCCGTGGGGCAGAGCGGGGCCGCAGGACGCCGTTACCTGCGGAGGAGCGCTGCTGTCATAGCACTTCTCCACTCCCATCTCATCCACGGGAGCATCCCTGGCCCTCCTCATCTCCCGGATGCGCTCCAGCTGCTGCCTCCAGTTCTCGGGCTCCCATTTGGGCCCCGGGGGCTCGGGTTCGTAGGCGATGGCGCTGCTCTTCCCCCTCCTGCTGCGCTTCGGGGCGCTGCCAGCGCTCGGGGCCCGGCTCGCTGAGGGAGGCAGGAGAGAGGCATGAGCCTGGGGGCCACCGTTAGCCACCAGAGAGCTTCCACCACCGGCCCTGGGAGCCCCCGGGGCCACCGGGGCGAGGGGCCTGGGGCTGGGGGGAGGCCGGTGCCCAGCGGGGCTCCGCGTCCAGGCCCCCGGGACCGGGCAGGACGAGGCCGGGGCAAGCCCTGGAGCCCCCCCCGGGGCCGCAGCCTCCCCACGGGGCCGCAGCCTCCCCCCCCCGCCGCCGTCAGGGCCGCCCGAGCCCCCTCAGCAAGGCCGGGGCCTACCCCGGGAAGGCCTCGGCCTCCCCTCCCCGTACCTCCGGCCCCGGTCCCGGCCCTACCGAGCCGCCGGGCCGCGGGCCCCGCCGCACACATGGCCCCGGGACTACCGGCCCCAGGCCCCCCCGCGCCGGGACGGCGACGGAAGCGGCGGGGAAGGCTTCCGGGAGGCGGAGGGGGGGGTGTGGGGGGGGAGAAGCACCGGGGCCGGGCCTAGCGGAGGGTGAGCGGCGGTGGCGGCCGGTGGAGGGGGGGGGGGAGGTCTGAAGGGACCGGGGAGGACCGGAGGGGACCGGGGGGGACCGGGGAGGGGCTGGGGGGGCTCTGCTGAGCCCCGGGGTTGTGGCACGGGGGGGGGCCGGGGCCTGCGCCGTGCCCCCGGGGTGGGATGGGGGGAGTGGGGCTGAGGCGGGGGGGCCTCAGGCGGGCTCCTCGCTGCTTCGCCCTCCGTGTTCGGCTCCTGCCTCCTCTAAACGGGCCGAGGGAGCAGGGCTGAGGGTAAAAGCCACGTTCTGGGGGTGGCAGCGCTGGGCTGGGGGCTGAAGGTCCTTGCCTGGGCCTCCCCCCCCCCCCCCCCCCCCACTAACAGCAACCGATCTGCGTGCAGGGGCTCGGCGCGGCGATGGCAAAGCCTCAGAGCAAGGATTCCGGGCTGAAGGAGAAGTTCAAGAACCTCCTGGGGCTGGGGACGTCCCGGGGAAGTTCAAAGTCGTTGGAGGGCAAGCAAACGGAGTTTATCATCACTGCTGAAATACTCAAGGTGACTGTGGTCGCGGTGGGGTAGGGTCTGGATCACCTGGAAGGCCCTCACAGGAGGGCTTGCTCCTTCTCCTTTCTTTTTTGCCATTTGTTCCCCCTGTGATCTCGCCTTTTTACCTTCTCCCTCAGTTCACTCCAGTGAAATGGATGTAGAACTTGTGAGCTTTGAAGTTGCAGCATGTTAATTATTCGGTGTTTGAATAGTTTAGGGGTGTTTTACGATGTGATGTTATCCCCTGTTCTGTCAGGTTGCAGGGTGTTTTCTCAAAATGTGTTGCTTTGCATGCACAGTCTGAGCTTGGTTAAATTTATGTAGTGGCAGTTAGGGCAAGCTGGAAACTTTCTGTTTTATGAAGATGTCATGGGTTTGTGGAAAAAAAAAAAAGATTCCAGTAATTGGTCCAGCAAGTCCGTAAACAGAACAGTTGCCACACAGGGAGGAAGACGCATACAAGAGAGAAAGAGACCAGAATCCCTCACTGCCTGTGCTGGAGCAGCTGTGCTGCTGGAAGCTGGAGAGCCAGACTTATATCCCTGCTTTACCTGCCTGCCTCCTCTGTATGGATGGATGAGTGCTGCAGTTGGCGAGTTATTAACTTTTCTAAAGAAAATGAGATGTTTTGACCTTTAGTGAAAAGCTGCTTGGCTCAAGTTCTGTGGCAGTTCTCATTCTGACAAATCGTTGTTTGCTCATGGAAAAAAGTTTCTGGAGAAATTCCTGAAAAGCTCCAGTAATAATGACTAATAGTTAGATCATTTTGGGCAAATGTGTTTGAAAACTCCTTTTTCAAACATCTCGTGATCCCCCTTGGGAAATGGATAAGTGTTTCTAATAAGATGCGCTTTTAGCTTATTTCTCCATCTCTTTCCAGGAACTGAGCATAGAATGTGGATTAAGTAATAGGATACGAGCGATCAGCCAAATCTGTGAAGTGGCAAAAACCAAAAAAATCGAAGAGGTAGGTTTCAAAGTGTGCGGTGAATGTTTGAAGCTTGAAAATTTAAACAACAGCTCTTGGCCTATCATAAGAGATTCCTGTAGTTTAATTCAAATTGGTAATCCCAGAAACAACATTTTGTGCTGTCCAAACCTGTGAAGGGGTGGCCCACACGCCAAGGACATTAGTCTGGTCCAACCTAGCAGCTGCAGAGCAGAGAGCATGTAGCTGACGGGCTTCTTGAACTAAATGGAAGGAGAACACTGCCTGTACACAGGCTTGATCAGGACAGTTTGCTGGAGATGATGTTAATCCTGCAGGGGAGGTGCTTGCTTGCTGTCTTGTTAATAAGCAACTTCAAATTGGTTTTAAACTCATGTTTAAGTGAAGGTTTCTGCACAAATGTGTGAAAGAAGAACTTCAGGTACTGGGGTGTGGGTTGTACAGGCCAGGATTTGGTATCACACATGCTTCACCTGAGCTTATGACTGGCAAGGTGAGAGTTTCCCTCAGAAAAGGGAACTCCAGCCATGAGATCCCTGGAGGTCTTGTCCATTAACGTGCTGTAATTAATGACTAGCCTCTACTGGGTGAAGATCCCAGAAGAAGCTTACCTGTCCTACTACTGCCTCTTGCGTTTGTTTTCAGCATGCGGTGGAAGCTATATGGAAAGTGGTAGCCGATATGCTCCAGCCAGAGCGCCCAGCTGAAGCCAGACACGCTGTTCTTCATCTGCTGAAGTCAATCGTTCAAGGACAGGTGAAAACAAAGTCTAGAAAAAACACTGTACTTGAACTGGGGTTCATGCAGAGTATGACGTGAAAAATATCGGGCAACTTTTTCCTCTGACTTTCCATGTTTCTTTTTTTTTTTTTTTGGTTGTGCTGAGTAAATGGGAAGAGGCAGCCTTTTAACTTAAATCTGCTTGGCTTTTTTTTTTTTTTTTCTTTTTAAAGAATACTTTGGGTTAAGTTCAGGAATAATAAAACACAGTTTTATGCTCTTTGTCCAGAAATATCAGTCCTAGTCTGCAGCCATTTCTGATGTTTCAGCATGTCAAGTGTGCAAGAAGTTCTGTATGAAATGCGTTTCTAGCCTGGCCAAGTTAAGCATGCTATGAATTCTTCGGATTTCACAGTGTGCTATTCAAACACAAGACTGTACCAGACCAAAGTCCTACTTTTCAGTATCCTGAAAAAATAAGGGTAGATGCCTGGGAAAAAAATAGGTATCAATTCTGTTTTGTTCCTGTTTTTAAATGCTCTTCTGACAGTGCAGTCTGTTGCAGTTTCTTTGGTTTACTTGTGCATTGGATGCTGTCTGTATTGCTGGACAAAATGCTTCCAGGCCCTGAATTCTGATAAATAAATGTTAGAACAGATTAAGAAGTCCTGAGCTATTGTCAGTAGCCAGTAGAGATGAAAGTATTTTCAAGACTTTTGTAGCCTGTAGGAAAATAAAATCGTTTCAAGCATCAGTCAAGCTTACTGCTACAGACCTTGATCAGGTCCAGGTCTTTATTTATTTATTTTTTTACTGACACTGTCGTTTCTCTCTCCCACTTTTCTTTTTTTTTTTTCCCCCCAAGGGTGAGAGATTAGGAATTCTCAGAGCACATTTTTTTAAAGTTATTAAGGACTATCCCTCCAATGAAGACTTGCATGAACGGCTTGAAGTGTTCAAGGCTCTAACAGAGAATGGGCGTTATATCACTTATTTGGAAGAAGAGTTGGGTGAGTATTGTCTTTACCTCTCTTAAATTTTCTGGGAATAAGCCAAGGAGCAGGTATTCAGTGATAAAAGAAACAGGTAGTGATAACACTTCTGGGTAAAAAGCATAGTGTAATGATTTGTTTTCTTCCTTTAGCTGACTTTGTACTACAGTGGATGGATGTTGGTTTGTCTTCTGAGTTCCTTCTGGTTTTAGTAAACCTGGTGAAATTCAACAGCTGTTATCTGGAAGACTATGTAGCTGACATGGTCCAGTAAGTTTTTTAACCCCTAAATGCTTATTTTTGGCTTTTTATGGGGCAAAGTTGCAGATCAATATGCAGATTAAGTGGAATCTTTTTCATCTGATCTGGATCTCTTTCATTCCAGGTCATACCTGTCACTTCTGACAGATACTTGATTTTCTTGCAATGTTCAGATTCATTTTAGTTTAAAGTGTTGCATGTGTTTTCCCCATTTCATGTGATTAACCTGACTGCATTGCTTAGTCTCACAAGGGGTCTCTGTCTGCTATTTTATTAACATCGGCATCCTGAGAGGTCCTTTAAGTGCATCTGTAACCTGTTTATAGAAGGTTGTACTGTTCCTAGGAATGTTATCAACAAAGCCAAAGGGGGGGAATGATAAGTAAAATAACACGCCAGTTTACTTGTCTGTTTTGTCTTTGTAATTTGCCTAAAATCATATTAAGCAAACAATTATAATTAAATGTTCTTTCCTAACAGCAAGATATGCATCTTGTGCATTCAGACTTCATCATCTGTGGACATAGAGGTCAGTAATTTGACTCTCTGAGTACTTTGAGAGTTCTTTGAAAATCTTTGAAACTGTATCTGCTACAAACAAAATCAGATCATCAGACTCTCATCCCAGTTTATTCTTATCTTAGAAGAGAGTTAGTACAACGTTATAAAGTGTTTGTAAGCCATCATCTCTCTTATACAAATATTAATTTTATTCTAAAAGAAATAGAGCATGCATAAATTTGATAAGCAATTCAGTTTGTCAACAGTGCTTTTTATGTCTTTCCATACTGCACTGAGTGAAAAAAAAAAAAAAGACAAAAAAAAAACATATCTCTATCCCTTTGACTTCCAGAAGATTTCCTGGATCTGTCAGCTTTAAGTTTTGACCCATTTTGATCCTAGAGAAGTGTATAACCATTTTATCTTTCTCTTTTCCGAAGATTTCCTTGCAAGTCCTAGATGCCGTTGTTTGCTATAATTGTCTGCCATCAGAGAATCTGCCAGTATTTATCATCACTTTGTGCCGTACCATCAATGTAAAGGAGCTCTGCGAGCCATGCTGGAAGGTCAGAACTTTCTTGTAGCTTTGTTTCTAATGACTTCACTGTTTTGGACTCATAGATGAAGGGCCTTGTGCGTGCAAATGTTTGCCATGAATTTCACTTTGGTGTTAAGTTTAAATAAATTAATAACTGTTTCAAGTATTAAGGGATCAGCATGCTGTTAGTGTGAATTCTGTCACTTCCATGTAACTTATCTGTGCTTCTGTCTCAGCTGATGTGATGGGCTACTTTTCCTGTTGTGTGGAAATGGCATGGAACACATTCACTTACCATAAACAGTTTTGGTTGGCCTGCTGACTGCATATTTAGGCTAAGGAGCATTTTAACAATCGGAGTGTCCTCTTTGAATTTGCAGCTTATGCGCAACCTTCTGGGAACTCACTTGGGACACAGTGCCATCTACAACATGTGCAGGATCATGGAGGACAGGTAAAGAAGGTCTATCTAACCAAATTCTATCAATTTTGTAGAGGTCCCATTGAGGTAGACAGAGAATCACTGACTTCAGAGAAATAGTTGTGGTGTTTAGAAGTGGATTCTAGTTATGCTGCTGAAATGCTCATTTTTTAGCTTTTCTGAATTTATTTTTCCTTCATTTAAAACTAAAGTCATACTAAACGGTTTATTACGTTTAATGTTTATAAATTGCTATGTAAGTCTCAAATGTATAACGGCTGGTAATTACTGCCGTGATAGTTTGTATTCCTATTGAGTCTTATGGCCTAGCATGGTCTAAGGTTTTCTTTCCATCTGTTCACAGAGCTTACATGGCAGATGCTGCACTGCTGAGAGGAGCTGTGTTCTTCGTTGGGATGGCTCTCTGGGGTGCTCATCGCCTAAATTCGCTCAAGAACTCCCCAACTTCAGTGCTGCCTTCATTCCTCAAGGTAAGATGGGATGCTGGAGGAACTTTTTAACCAGGTATACATCCAGACTTGCACAGATTTAGAGCAAAAATGTAGTCCCCTACACCAAAGAAATCTTTTTGTGGCTGAAAGGTAGCAATTGGGTATGCTGGATGAAGCGTAGAGAAAGAATAAAACAACAGAGGTTTTAGGTTTAAAACTGAGGCCTCCTTCTAGAGTATCTGTGTATCTCTGTTGGCCAGAAATGCAAACTCTGAATTCTTTTTGTAAAATATCTGTGTTGTGGTTGCTAGCTTAAAAAATAAAAATCAAGCAAAAGCTTTCACTCTTTCTAGTGTGTGATACAAAAGTTTGAGGGACGGTGTCCTTAGAGCTCCATTAAAATTTTCTTGTCCAAGTGGATCAGGCAGGAGTTAGTAGCTTTAAAACCTCACATGCCTGTTTTCAAGACGGGGCTGTATTTGACATCTGATCTACAGCTGCTTGCAGGAAGGTGTAACGACTTTATAAAACGGTTCTTTGTTTTGGTGTTTGTGTATATTGACTTAGATTTATTTATTACTGGCCTTCAGGCTAACTTCATACTGAGCAAGGCATCTTTCATTTGAATTTGAGAGGGTTTCTGACCATGACTTACCAACTGTTAACTAACTGAAGCACTTTGTATTCCAGGCCATGACATGTCCCAATGCAGTTGTATCTTATGAGATAGTTCTGTCCATAACACGTCTGATAAAGAAGTATGGGAAGGAGCTGCAGGCTGTAACGTGGGATATCCTTTTGGACATCATTGAACGATTACTGCAACAGCTGCAGGTAAGTGTTGAGCCTATCTTGATGTGCTTTCAATTAAAAGACTGTGCCATAAATATTTTTGAAAATTCCTCTCCTGTTTGTACACTCTAGTGCACTTTGAAGTCAGATGAAAGTTTCATCTTATTCTCAATTCTGTGGCTACCAGCTGAGTTTTCTGTTTATATTTAAAAGTTAGTACTTTCTGGTAAAGTAGAAGTCTTTTAGGAATGTTTTTGCCTTTTGTTTCAGAGTTTAGAGAGTCAAGAACTTAAGTCCATTGTACATGATCTTTTGACTACAGTAGAAGAACTCTGTGACCAGAATGAATTTCATGGCTCTGAAGAGAGATTTTTTGAGCTGGTGGAAAGATGTGCTGATCAGAGACCAGTAAGACTTTCCCTGTTATCTTCTTTCTTTACGGCCAGTTGAAACAGTTTTATTACTCAGTACAGCTGAAAACTGCAAGTCCTGAAATAACAAGTGGTTAGAAAACGTCAGCAAGGACTTACCTTTTGCATGAACCTTGTTCTTAGAGGGAGGACAAAAAATGAATGTATTTTATTTGTTTATACACTAAAAAAAAATCTTAATCTTTCCATGAAAGGAATCTTCTGTACTAAACTTGATAGCGTACAGAGCACAGTCCATTCATCCTGCCAAAGATGGTTGGATTCACAACCTGCAGATGTTAATGGAGAGATTCTTCAGGTATGAAATCATAATTCTATGAATACAAGGTACTTTCAAATGTTTCTTGCTACCTTTCCATGTTAAGTAACTTTGTTTTCTGAAGGTCTAATATTAGTGAGTGACCGATAATAAGTATGGTAGTTCCAGGGCATAGTATGTGAAAGAATTTTGTTTAGCAGAAGAAAATCTTACCACTGAGTTATTTGTGTTCCTTTTTTTCCCTACTTTCCTTTATTTCCATTGGATGGTGCTATTCCAGTTAACTTAGGCAGTTACGTGCTCCACTGCACGGCACTTTATGGTTCTGACACCAAACAAGAATTTACTGTTAAGCCTTGAGGCTGTATGTGGTTATCCGATATTAAAGTAGTACCTGTCTTTGAATTGGCACGCCTAAAAATATTGTTATTGCTCTAAAATACCAGTGTGCACCAATAAAAAACTTGTCTCATTTGTGAAATGTTGCTGAGGAACAGCTTGATCTTTCTGCTGTGTGTTTGATTTTGAATTTCCTTGCCAGAGCACTTGTTCTTCTGACATACACTTCCTAGTTTGGACTGGAAGTGGAAAAGCTGCAGTTACAGGTTTTCAGCAGTAGTAAAAGCTGAATTGTAGGAAAAAAAGTTGAATTGGGATTCTAGTTTCCACTTGTTCTTGAATCTGATTTTGTACGTAGAGACATTAATTGAAGGCTGAGTTGCCCTCTAACAGTTAGTGTTCTAACTCTTAAAAAATTTCTTAGTTTGATTTAGTTTTATTTTCGTTTTCTCTTCTTCCCCCCTCACCTAAATACCAGCAACTTCATTTCACTCATCTTGAATTTGCTCTTTCTATTTTAGGAATGAAAGCCGTAGTGCTGTTCGTATTAAAGTTCTGGATGTGTTGTCCTTTGTACTGAGTATTAACAGACAGTTCTATGAGGTATGTGTTTATCTGTTCCTGATGATTATGTGTGAGATCTTAAAGGCTTTGGCGAGGTGCGTTTTATGGTGTCATCTCTGCCACTGAAGAATGCACAGAACTGTGCTTTAAATGTTGAACACAACAAACATTGCTTTAGGAGAGCTTGCCTTTCAATTGCCCTTAGCTGAGTAAAGGTCTACGTGACTTGCAGTGGGAGCTGCTGTGAAATGTTTTGAAGACATCCTTGCTTGTGGATTCACTTCCTTGGTTTAAGGTCATTAATTCCATATACGTCTTGTTTTGGAAGAACAGAAGGTTAGGGTGAGAGATGATGAGTTCATTTAAAATCTTTGTAAAAAGGTGAGGTCTGAACAGAATCTGACGTGGGCAGATTGACTTGTCTTGGTGCTTCCAGTTTAATTGTGATCCAAGATGGAAGCTGTTTGAGAGAGGAGATGTCTTCAGTTCCTCGGAATGTACCCAGTGTGTGTCAGAGGACAGAAGGGGCAGAGGTGCTTCTTGGATTCCTTGGATTCCTGCTTGTCAAAAAAAAAAAAAAAAAGCCACAGAATTTCCTTAGCCCAGGCTCAGATAAGACTGTTGACATTGTCTGTAGAAAAGATGAAAGCTGAAACATTGAATCCAAGTTCAACAAAAGTGTTAAATGTTTGGAAGGAGGGATATACAGAAATACTTAACTGTGGGGGAAAAGGAAGGATCAAGGAACCAAATGGTTAGTTGAGGAACAAGCCTGATACCAGTGTTGTTTTTGTTCTGTTTGCCTCTTTAATATGATGACTGAAAAACTGACAGCAAAATGTACAGACTTACTAAAGTTGGTTCTCTTGCAGGAAGAGCTGATAAACTTGGTTGTGATCTCTCAGCTGGCTCACATTCCAGAGGATAAGGACCATCAAGTTCGAAAACTGGCCACTCAGCTACTTGTAGACCTTGCTGAAGGCTGCAACACGCATCACTTTAACAGCTTGCTTGATATCATAGAGAAGGTGAGGCACAGTTTGCTCAACTGTCAGTAGCATCATGATGGCTTTTGCCAGATCCTCTTATTGTGGCTGAGGAGACTAACCCATGAATCTTACGACTTGCATGGATCAGCAGGGTACTGGAAAATTGCTGGATTTTATAGATGCAGGCACGGAGCACAGAGCTTTCAAAACCCTGTGAACATACATCCAAGCTATGTGACAGAGCTTGCAGAATTTCCAGCAAGGGTGAATTTCTGTGGTCTTGTTTGATCTTCCAAGATAGAATTAAAGAAAAGAAGAAAAGTTGTGCTGTGGATTTAAAGTGTTGTGTTATATTTCTTTTTTTAATTATTTTATTTATTTATTTATTTATTTTAAACAGGTGGCTGCACATTCTCTCTCATCTCCATCTGAACTGGAAGAGAGGGATTTGCTATCATATTCCGCTTCTCTGGAGGATGTCAAGACAGCAGTTCTTGGACTCCTGATAATTCTTCAGGTAAACGTGGCAGAGTGTTAAACAAGTGTTCTTCAGAGTAGTCTTCTGCTAGACTCCATTGTTGTTTTTTTTTTTTTCCAGACAACTTCTGCTATCTGCATTTTGATCTGCACACTTAAAAGTTTAACTTTTCTGGTCACTTCTTTTGTTTTGGGTATTGTGTGACTGCTAAAAGTTTTTTTTTTTTTTTTTCCCTCTTAATTACCGTTGTACAGTGAATATGAATGCATTTTCACATATGGAGGGCAGATGTGTTCATAAGCTGTAGCAGAAGGAGATTGGCTCATAACCTTGAATAGATCCACTGTGTTTGGGTGGCATATCCTGAGATACAGTTGAAGCAGTTGCAAAGAGCTGTTTGTTCTGAACACTGCCCTTCTGAAGCCAGGCAAAGTTGCTCTGAAGTCTCTGCAGAGGTTCTGACTAGATTGGTCTGTTCATCTTGCTTTCAGGAGCAAGTCTTAGCTGTGTTGTTTTTGAATTCTCAGTGCAGGTACACGTTCTGAATAACCAGTGTCAGATTGTGTTAGATTGTGTTTCTGTTCCTTTGTAGACAAAACTCTACAGCTTGCCTTCCAGCCACGCAATGCGTGTATACGAGATGCTGATTCACCACGTCCAGCGCCACTATATGTACGCGTACAGCCTACCTGTTGCTAGCAGCATCAGATTGCAGGTATGAGCAGTAACCCGTACTTGTAGGTCAAGAGCTGTGTGCTGTCTCTGGGAATCTTGGATTGCATGTGGGCAGTGTGTTCTGTTGAGCTGGTCAGAAGCAAAATTAAGCATTTCTTGGCTGGTAAGAGTACAGAACTAGCCACAGCATCTGGAAAAAATCCCTTTGTGCCTGCAGGTGGGAGAATGGGAGGTGGGAGAGTATGTGACTGGCTTGGGTTTTTAGTTACTCCAGTGTCTTGTCTATTGCAGGTATTTGATTTCCTGCTGATGCTTCGAGCCGACTCCCTCCACCGTCTTGGCCTTTCCAACAAGGATGGAGCAGTGAGATTCAGCCCTTACTGTCTATGTGAATTTGTGTAGGTTTCTCATAGCATTTAGCAAATGCTGTTTTCAGAACTATTCTACATTCTTGCATGAGTTTAATAGTTCATCTCCAGTTTGTCTAAACCTTCCAAATCCCGATGAATCTCTTGCTAGGCAACTCTATAGTTGCAGCTTAGGATGGTCTCAACTAATAACTCTGTGCTTTTTCAAATGACTTGTCTACAGAATTACCAATCCCAGACATGGAAGTTCTGTTTCAAAAATTCACAAAAATGTTTGCAATTTCCTGTCTGGAACCAGTGCTCCTATTGAGATTTGATTCAATGATTTGTACAGATCTGGCTATTTTAATTTTATAGTTCGTTCTGATGTTTCCTGTGTAACATACCACAAAGGATACCTCTCTAAATTTGCTAGGGGTCTGGATAGAAAAAGCGTTTATCCTGACCAAACCAAAACGTTGGTCTACTTGGCAATCCCATGTTTTTTAATTGAAAATAGTATTGTGTTGCTGTTTGGGTATCAAACTAGCTACCAAATAGGGTAGCATTGTAGGTAATATGGATAGGCTGTTCTTGTCTTCATTTTACATTACATTATTTTTCTGCATTCCCATGTTGCAGAGAAGCAGAGAAGAGAGCTTCTGAGAAAAAGCCAACTGGTACGCTCTCTCCACCTTCAGGAAGTCCCAGTGTGCCTTCCCAGAACACCACCATCCGTATGGGGCATTTGCCATACTCGATGGTCTTTGGTGTCCTTCTGCAGTGTTTGAAGCAAGTATGTCCCCCCTTAATGACAGCTACCATCCTCATATGAGATATGTCAACTGAAAATGTCTGGCTAGAGAATGCCATCCCAGAGAATCTAAGTAATGCCTAAAAAGCAATACTTAAATCCTTCTCCCTGAGCACCTGTGTGTAGTTGTACAACTTCATAACCACCAGTCGGAGCAGCAGTTCAGCTCTTTAGGAACTCAGCAAGGCTTTCATTGTGCTCTGCTTCAGAGCAGACAAAGGCAAAAATGTATTTGTTAGGACGATTCTTTGATCTTTGTTTATTTCTGAAAGGGCATTTGAAACTAAAAGAAACTGTCTAATTGCAAGTTTTTGAAGTATAATGAAAATTGGTAAATTTTCCAGTTGCTAATGAAATATATGTGTAATTTGCTCATTAATGCTGGCTTTGGACATCGTTGTGTTCTGAGAGGGTGTCTTGCTCTGGAAGCTCATTTATACTAGTGGTTAGGAGAGTTGAATTCTGGCTCTGTCTGGTTGAGCTCAGTCAGGTCTGGATACAAGTCGGTTTTCAGTTTTCAGTATTGCACCTAGAGCTGGATGAAAGACAGGCAGTAACTTGTGACAGATAAATGTCACTTCTTTTTATGTAGCTACCACAGCAAGAAATACATCTGCCTAGGAAATGGTATGTCTGGAATGTGATTGGTCTTGCTTTCAAAATGAATAGAATTCATCATACAAAAATTTTTCACCCTATTTTTTTTCTTTCTTTCCAGGAGACAGATTGGAAGGTGTTGAAGTTGGTCCTCAACAAATTGCCAGAATCTCTCCGCTATAAAGTGCTCTTTTTAACTTCTCCTTGTAACATAGACCTCCTGGCATCTGCACTGAGCTGTATGGTAATGCCACATGCCCTACTGATATATAATCATCAGATTCTTAGTTTGCCTGATATTTTTTTGAAATTTTTTCTTCAGTCTAGTATTCTGAAATATAGTATTTTTAGTATGTTATCATGCTTGTTGTCAGTCCTCACTCACCTTCCCTTTTTGTGAGGGTTGTTTTAGGTATTTAGTAATCGGTCTTTGTTCTTTATATATGTATTTTATATATATATACATACATACACCTATGCAAAGGTGGCTATGGGCAGTGCCTTTCCACTGCCTTTTAGAGAGTATTCTTAGTGTAAGGTGTTCTAACTTAATGTGCTATATCAGCTCACAGACAAAAAGACGACTGACAGGCTCCATGGTACCCCAGAAGGCTTCTCTCGCACTGATTTGCATCTGGCTGTAGTACCAGTGCTGACGGCATTAATATCTTACCATAATTATCTGGACAAGGCTAAACAGGTAGGGGAAACTTGTATGTGTCAGGGGGAAATGACAGGGTTGAGTCTGTGTAGTGGAGTATTTCCTTCTCTTTCACTTTTCTAACTTTGCAGCAGTAACTGTCTGGTTAGTTGGTTTCACTGTTCTCCATCTATACCTATTCCTCCACTCACACATTGCTGAGTGACTTTACCTTCTGCTGGAAGACCCTGGTAAATGTAAAAATCGAACAGAAAGACACAAAAATTGTCCCTAAAAAGGATTTGATACATCCCTGTATTTAATCAGAAGCTTAAGTAATAATTTCTAAAATTTCTACCTGATTATGTCCCACAGTAAGATTTTGGCCTAGAATACATGCAGCCTCTTCTAGGATTCTGGTGCATTTTGGATAAGAATTCATGTGTATCATACAGGCCTTATGGTAGCTATACTTTGCAAATTATTCTAAAATGCTAATTGAAGTCAAGAGATATGTCACGTTTTTTCTTCCCTGCATTATGACCTTTTTCTTTTTTTTATTCTTCTAGCGTGAAATCGTGTACTGCCTAGAACATGGTCTTATCTATCGCTGTGCGAACCAGTGCGTTGTGGCACTCTCTGTCTGTAGTGTCGAGATGCCTGACATCATCATAAAGGCACTTCCTGTCCTAATAGTCAAATTAACCCACATTTCTGCTACAGCCAATATGGCAATCCCTCTCTTAGAATTTCTTTCAAGTAAGTTGTAATGTTCCTCTATGTTTGATCTTCTACAGTTGCAAATGTTTTGTTTGCATTGAATATAAGTATTTTGATTGCATTTAGTCAGCAAATTCTTGGTATTTTGGTAATTCCCTTTCACCATCCTCAAAATATCAATGTTTGATCATCTCTTAATTGTTATTGCTTTTCTATTGAAGGCACTTGCACACACTGAATAAAGGGACATGTTTTGTGCAGTGCCACCATACAATGATGGGAAATACAAAGCTGTTTTCCCTGCCTTGTTGCTTATAATTTAAATAGTGCAAAGTTACACCATGATGTTAGTATTCATGTCAGCTGATGATTTAGAAGTAACAAAACAATTCAAATTAAACTGAATTCTGGTATTGAACAGCTCATGTTCAAAGCTCACCTGTGCTGGTTTTCTTCTTGAACTGTTCTAGCTCTAGCAAGGCTCCCTCACCTCTACAGGAACTTTGCAGCAGAGCAGTATGCCAGTGTGTTTGCCATCTCCCTACCCTACACAAACCCATCCAAGTAAGTTCATAGCAAACACGCTTCTTCTCCTTCTTCATCTGTAAAATAAAGAGAATAAGATAAGCTTTTTTTTGTAGCACTCGGATCAAGGTTATGTGTTTGATATTCCTCATTCTGGTATCTCTAAGCCTTTTCTGAATGTAGGACGTAATCTCCTCAGACAAAATGTCTGTTTTTCATAAACAGAACTTTTTTTTCTTGAAACTTACAGTAGGTAAAGCAGTAGTTCTATTTCTCTGATAGAAAAGTCCCTCTGTTCACTTCTGGAATGGCATCATATTGCAGCATGAAACTCTGTGGAGATCTTTTTGCTGTTTTAGGTTTAACCAGTACATTGTTTGCCTGGCCCATCACGTGATAGCTATGTGGTTCATTCGGTGTCGCCTTCCCTTCCGAAAGGACTTCGTCCCCTATATTACAAAGGTAATGGATACTACTGAATCAAACAGTACATAAATTAAAAGGACAGTTTATACTGGTCTGAGAAGTATAAAGGTTCTGTTTGAAGCCAGAGAAAAGCTCATTTTCTTGTTAACTTCTTTTTCAAGACTAAACGTGAGTTCTTGTGCAGTGGCCAGGATTGTGGTCTTTCAGCTGCAAGTCCTGCTCATTCCAGCTGTTACTTGTTTGTCTCAATTGGCAGGGTTTGCGCTCGAATGTCCTCCTTTCATTTGATGACACACCTGAGAAGGACAGTTTCAGAGCTCGTAGTACAAGCCTCAATGAGCGGCCAAAAAGGTAAATAATGTTAGATTCCAGGAGGGTCTTGTGTTCCCTGTTCTCGTGCTCACACCATTCCTGTGTTTTTTGGAAGGAAGCTGTCTAGTTATCCAAAATCTGACAGTGCATTTAAGCAAGCAAAGTAAACCTCTTTAGGTCAGGGGATTGGTAAAAGACAAAGTGAGTGTGGTAATAAGTTGAAATCAAATGTGTCTGACAGTCTGGTAGTACTTATGAAGGCATCACTGTTCTGTAAGTTTTTAGGCTAGGGTGTGGGTTTTTTGTGGTTAATTTTTGGAAAGCAATGGTTCTTTCAGGTACACTGCTACCAGAATAGAGAAGGGTAATACCAGAAGTAGTAGAGAACCATATTTATATTGATAGTGTTTACTCCTTTTAATAATTGATCTCTAATGACTATTACAAACAATCGCAAGGTAAATTATATTGATTAACAACCTGTATAAATTAAGATAGCAAAAAACGTGTTTTTCCATAGTGATATCACTCAAGTCAATGTTCTGGGTGGCAGACAGCTGCCTTCTCTATGGCTGAATAGCCTGATCCTTTTTTTTAATTTTGAAAGCAGTAAGTCAGTTTTAAGCAAAGCCTGGTATCTTTAGAAGTCAGAATGTACCTTGTCAGTAGTCTTTCAAAGTAACATTTGCAGGGATGGAAGAGTATTGCTTGGAAGGCATTCAGGGGTTCTCTAATGTCCTTTTACCTGTAGGACATACCCTAAATTGGTTCACTTAACTTGCTTCAGTGTTAATATGCAGTACGCATCCAGTGGCATTTGAACCCTGGGGAAAGTGCCTCTACTTTAACTGCAAGGCTCAGCGAGTATCTTGCAATGAAGAAACACCATCCCTGCCCTAATGCTATAGCTGTAAACCCTGTTTTGTGTTTCATCTCTCCCATCTCCTCCTCTTTCATTCAGAAATTTGGAAGAGAAGCCTTTTGACACTTGTCTCTTGAATTAGAATTTCAGCTAAGCTTTTTTTTTTTTTTTTTTTTTTTCAAAAACAACCCTGTTAAATTCAACCAGGTTGGAATACTACTGTATCTAAAGGCTTTCGCTAATGCTGCAGGATCACTTTCATAGAAATCTCTGCTGAGGAGTGTGGGCTGTACTCAGACAGCAACTTGAAACACCAGAATGGCAGTGATGCCTCTGCTCTCGAGTTTAGATTCTAGCTAAATGAGAGAAGAAATAGCTTTGAGCAGATAACTGCTTCCTTGCTTGAGAAACTTGTGTGCTTGGGTTTTGTGCTTTGAACCCCGAAGAATAAGCATTTCTCTGCTCTAGCTAAGGTGCTGGGTGTTGAAAGAGATGAAGATTCCAACAATTTTCAAGGCTGCTGAATGGCAGTGTAGGTGTAGGTGATTATCTCAGTGTGGGTCTCTGCTCTCTGTGGTCACATCTCCAGTTGTGGCCGAAATGTAACCTGTCAGAGGTCAGGGGGAGGAGGAGGAGAAATAAACTCTAATCAATCCAGGTGACTATCTGAAACGTAATCATTCACTGAAAGGAGGAGAGCAAATAAATGATGTTTAGGAAGAGTCAAAAGGGTTAAATGAGTATCTTCATTTTACATAAGGCAATGTGAACTGCTGAACCAACTGTTACCTACCTATTGGTGCCCAGCCAGGCATGCAGCTCAGCTGTGACTAATTGAAGTGCCTCTTAGATGTTAATTGCTGTCATCTGCCACATGTGGTTGGCACTAGACAGTGTGAAGGCTTATCTTCTTTTCTGTTCCTCTTGAAAGTCAAGTGGGTTATCTTGATCCACCTGAAGTAAGATAGCTTATTTGACAAAAGCATCATGCAGTCAGCAGCAGTGGAGAGGATGTTTGCCTTCTTGTCCCCGCATCCATGCAGTGCAGTGCGAGAAGGATCAGTTTCAGACAGGCTGAGTCTCCCCCAGTGTCTCAAGATCTGAGCCAAGGGACACCTCTCACCGACCCTGGTAAGTTTTTGTGGTTCAGAGTTGAAGCTCAGGCTCAGGCCAGACCTGACAATGTTAGATTCCTGTCTCTCTGGGAAGAATGTGCTGCTACCTGGTACTGGTAAAGCATTTTAGGATCTGGGGATCTGGTCTTTGTGTAAGTAGCCATTTTTTTTTTTTTTTAGCTGTGCTGAATTGTTGAGGTGAGATAACACAAGAGCTGGCAGAACTGCACAAACCTTCTCAGACTTGAGAACTTTGTGCCAAATTAGCAATAAGATTCTCTTGCCTTTGTTTAACAGTTCAGTATTCCAACAATCATTTCAATCAGTTTTTTTGTTTTAACCTGTACTAATTTCATTTGTTTTGTAGCACATTTAAAACCTTGTTTTCAAAATGTGGTTTGTCTTTTTAATGCTTTCAGCTCTGCTTGTTTGTACGTTTTAATTTTTATTTTCCTTTTTTGGCATTTGTTTTATTTTACATCACCCTCCGGGATCCCCCAATATTGACCCTGTGACCTGTGACCTTTCAACCTACATCCCTTCAATGATTTCCTCCCTTCCTGTGACCTCTTATGGGGCTTGGTGCTTCTCCACCTAGTAGTTTAAGACTAGCCAAAAATGCAAAGCAAGGCTTGAATAACTCTCCTCCAGTGAAAGAGCTGAAAGAATCCTCTGCAGTTGATGCCTTCCGATCCCGCAGCATCAGTGTGTCTGAACATGTGGTCCGCAGGTAGAGGCACTTTTAAGTGGGGAGAATCCAAGAGCAATTCAGCACTTGGAAATTTTACTGCAAGGGTGGGTGGAAGCAGGGTGGATTTGCATGTGGGATGCTTGCATGACTTTGATCCACACTAAAAAAAAAAAACCTGCTCCTGGCCACAGTCTAGGTTTTGGGAAAGCATCATGGATATTCCATGGCTTCCCAATACTGGCTGTTGGGCTGCCACATTGCCCCGTGTGTTGTGTATGTCTGCTTTGCCCTGTTCTCTGATGCTTTTGCAAGAAAAAAAATCTATTTGCAAAATATGGTGATGGGAAAAAAAAAAAGAAAAAAAAAAGAAAAAGGTTGCATTCTGTGTAAGTGAGCATACTGGTTAAAACCCACTGAAACTTCAGCTTTCTAAGCAGTGACTTGCTGCAGGAGATGCTTTTTATGCTCTGCCAACTTAAGTGCAGGCCCTCTTTCCAAACTATGAGGAATAGCTCTGGCCTGGGTTTGGGATTTGTTTTTTGATGCAGAGGGGGCTGTCAGAAGTATTCTGGTCAAAATACAAGGACATGAAAACCTTCATTTGTCTCTCCATAGAGCAGTGAAAGATGAAACACGCCCAGCCCGTAGGAAGCTATTGCTTTTATGGCTAAAGAAAACACATTTTAATCACAAACATGGATTTGCTCACATGAAAGATGAAATGATTTACGCTAGTTTTTTAAACCTATTTTTGGATTGCTTCCCTTGAAATTTAAATTGCTGTCTGTAACATTGCTGTGCTGATTGGAAATCTGAACCGGAATGTTTGTGCCTTGATCATTAAGGATTCCTACCCATAGGATTTTATTGCATGTATTTGTGCTTTTGACTGTAGCTATACATTATTCAGGGGAAAGACACTGACGTGACTAGATTGTGAATATCATTCTGGCACTTGATTCTCTAATATCCTCATTAATCTATTAGGTGATTTTTTTTCTCTTGTTTTTATATTCAAATTGTAGCAATTAAAGCTCAGATAATTAACCTTAGTGATGCCAAAGAAATTGTCACATTGTAAAATTTTGGCTGTACTTCAGTTTAGCTTTTATTATGATGGCATAAGGATTCTTCTTTATAAAAGCATCCCAATCCAACCTGTTACTGCAATTATTTTAAATCGCATTGCTAACTTTGTTAATTTGAAGGCAGAACTACTCTCTAGTCTTGTGCCAATGTCCTGTACAGAGTGCAATTTTTTTCTATTTCAAATTGAATTAAAAAAACATATCTATTGTGTTTATTTGGAGAAAAAGAAAATCAATATCTGAAAGAGATGTAACAGAGGGAAAAGTAAACCACAATATTATGAAGTTAAGTCTAGAAAGACTTGATTTATGGCTCATGGGCAACATGTTGCCTGGGAAACTCCGCAGGTTGCTTATGTCACAGAATGCTTGCCCTCACTCTAGATTAGCCAATTCAAAGCATGGTGCTGCCATTCCCCATTTGCTTGGCACACTTGCCCATGGGCCACCAGACGTCAGAGAGCACTGGCCTCACCTAGTCAGTTGATGGTCATTTAGATGTTTCTCAGCCTCAAGGTAAAACACACATTCTCCAGTGACAATCTACAAAGCACGACATGAAAGAGATCCAAAAATGTTTTGATTACATCCTGGGTTTAATGTCTGGCCACTTCTCTATTCTGGCACATGCATGTATGGCAGGTGGTTCTGCATCATATTGTCTTCTGGGTGATGGGGATGAACATTTTGCAATGTGATCTGTCAGTTGGAAACGTTCTCTTGTAGTCGGATACAAACATCCATCACTAGTTCAAGCCTGGGCTCTGCAGATGAAAATTCAATGGCTCAGGCTGATGACAACTTAAAAAACCTCCATCTGGAACTCACTGAGACCTGTCTGGATATGATGGCCCGATATGTCTTTTCAAACTTCACTGCGGTGCCAAAGAGGTAGGGGTCAGTCGGTGACCGGGGAGAAATATTTTTGTTTGAGGTTTATATTTTACTTTATCAGTGGAAAATTGCTGTGACACCCGTGAGATTCTGGCAGGCCTAGGAGCCATTTCTTGCAGATAAAATCTGGCTTGTGTAAATATGAACTTAGATGAGAGAAGTCCATTGCAGCCAACCAGCCTTGTCCTCAGCCTTGAGCTGATCAGGAGGAGATGCACTGAAGGTTGTGTAGCCCCAGTGGCACGCTGTTTGTGAGCACTGCTTTGCTCCATGCCCTTGCTTAACGATAGCAGTTTTTGCTATAGAACTGAGTACCATGCCAGCTGGCTTCCAATCAAGGGCACTTTTCTTGTGAAACCCTCCCAGAAGGGGACACGTAGCCCAGACAAGCCTTGTTCCTGTACTGCTCTGTAATGTGTGGCCAGGATAATAGTGGTAGTGCTTCTATCTAATGAAAGGAAAGTTAGCTCATTCCTTATCCTGATGGGTAACACCTACATCGATTGGGGAATATGTTTCAGTTGCCATAAAAAGGAAGAAAACAGAACCTATCTCCTGCGTAGTCACAAGGAATCAGCTGCCTCTGGAGGCTCTGTGCCTTGCAGTGTGGGAGCTGTGCTCATCACAAATGTCTTTTTAGGTCTCCTGTGGGTGAGTTTCTGTTGGCTGGAGGAAGGACAAAGACCTGGCTGGTTGGTAACAAGCTGGTGACTATCACTACAAGTGTTGGGACAGGGACAAGGTCCTTGCTTGGCTTAGACTCTGGAGAGTTCCAAAGCAGCACAGAGTCAAGGTAATTTTTGCTTGCATTTCTAGAAACTTCCACCTAACAAAGTCACTTTAAACATCCACCGTTGTTACTGTGCTTTTTTTTTTTCTAAGGTTTTCCTCTTACCACAAGAGGACTGTTGTATTTGTCCAACATGATACGATCCTCTCTCAACATCACCAATATCTCTTTTTCCCAGCTCAGACCCTGTTTTGCAAGTGAGACAAACTAAAGAAGCTCCAGCAAAACTGGAATCTCAAGCTGGGCAGCAGGTTTGCAGAAGCTCTCGCAACAGAGTCAGATCCATGTCTGGTAAATTCCTATCCTGGAGTCTTACTGCCGTTGCTGGGTCTGTGTTACAGGTTTAGATGTCCTAGCACCTACTGAAGAGACCTGTGTCTAAACTGAGCTGAGAATCTGGACCTGCCTGGTACTTAACAGTGGGCAGGTAGCAGCAGCTGTTGGTCTCAGTGCTGCTGGTGCTGCTTCTGCTTGCCTTTCCTTGCAGGAAGGCTTTGATGGTTGGTTAAATGGTGAGCACTTGCAATGAGAACCACCTATATCTACCTAACCATGTGGTTTGTAAGAAATACATGCAAGGTAAAGCTCTTAGGTTCTCAGTGTTGTGCACACAGATGCTAGAGGATCTCAAAAGATTTACTGTTTCTCAGACATTTTTATTACTTACTTAACTAGTAAATAATTACTATAAATATTTTTAGTATCAACTAAACATTTTTTCCCTTCTGTGTTGTGCTTGTCTTGCTAGGTGGTCATGCCTTACGTGTTGGTGCCTTAGACAGCTCAGCCTCCCACTTCCCTGGTGGTTCAGCTTCCCAAGGGACACAGAGTCCTCCTGCTCCTTCATCTCGATCAGAGAAGTCTAATCCTGCTCCACAGACTCCTCTGCAGAAAGAAAAAGCAAACTTAGCTGCATATGTCCCTCTGCTGACACAGGGCTGGGCAGAAATCCTAGTGCGCAGACCAACAGGTATCTTTACCTGGGTGTGGAGTGAACTCTTTTTGAGTTGCATAGGTGCATCTGCTGTTAGGGAAGGATTAATGACGTGCTGAAGGTCAGAATTCTTGAATACTGCAGTACATTAACTGGGAACTGTCTTTTTCAGCTGGAAGTTGCTTCCTGAGAAAAGAACTGACCTAGTATCATTAATTAAAACGAGCATTTTGAATACCTTTTGGGAACCTGCTATGGTAATGTGTTTACTAAGGATTGTTTTTGAAGGACTTGGGACGAGGTATAGAGTAGTGGGAGCTACATGCTGAAGATAGGAAACAACCAAGTGATCCTGCCACATGTCAGGAGAACTGAGGAGATCTGTTCTCTGTTTGGATACTTGCAAAATCCAAAAAATCCAAAACAATGTGTGTTTTTTCCAATGTGAGTTGTAAACTTTCTGGAGTGGAAGTCCTTAATGCTCTTCCCTAATTTTCTTCACCAGGTAACACAAGCTGGCTGATGAGTCTGGAGAACCCGCTGAGTCCGTTTTCTTCAGATATTAACAATATGCCCCTGCAAGAGCTGTCTAATGCACTCATGGCTGCAGAGCGTTTTAAAGAACACCGAGAGACGGCTCTATACAAGTCCCTCTCTGTCCCCTCCTCCAGCTTGGCCACTGGGACAGCCAAACCATCGCTTCTCCAACGTTCCAACACAGGTGAGAGATGTCAAGCCAGTCGTGTGTCTAGCATAGCTGTCACTAGCCTGTTTCAAGTCTGTTGAAGTTACTGTAGGTGTTCCTGAAATGTAAGTTAGTGGCTTGAGGGGTGACAGTAATGAGAAAGGGAATCACTTCTTCTCTTTGTAGTTTTCAGTGAAAAATTCCCTTCCTCCTTGCTTCTGATGTTTCATCAGAAAAGTAGCTCTCTTTCTTGACTATAAGAAAGAGAGGAGCAGTGGAGCTTCTTTGCAGGAGTAATGTGTTTCATGATAACTGTTTGCCAAATGAAAGTAAAGTCACGGATCTTTTCTCTTTCCCGCTGATCTGAGCATCCCATGTGTGAATGGATCTTCCCATGCAGCACTTTCATTTGTCTACAGTTTTTTTGGGGCACTGGCAGTGGTAGTTTCCTAGGAAAACAGCCTAGGGTCAGTTAGTTGCCACTGTTTTACAGCAGAGATGGCAGAGCACAAATCCCAGCAGCTGCGGATGTATTCACCTTTTAAAAAGACTGTTCAGCCTTCAGACTGGTGCCGTTGAATCACTTGAATTTTCTTTGATGGCTTTAATGTCGTGGCCAGGGTTTGTCACTGTATTGGCTGTAGTGCCTGGTGATGTTGATGCTAGTTTACTTTGAAAAGAAGTGTTAATGCTGGGTTGTTGCTGTTGACCAAGCTGGAACTTGTAAAGCTGTCAGGAATCCCAGCTTAGAGCTGTCACCAACAACATTTAGCTGAGGCTGTCGGCATCACTAGTGCTCGCAAAATTGACCGGTGATAGCAACAGGCAAGGCTGTTCTGAGTAGGTGGCATCAATGGTATGAGTTGTTTTGGAAATCCAGTTAAAAAGAAGAAAAAAATCTTATCCATGAACATTCCTGTTGAGTCCTACAAATTTGTGGTATGTAGGCATTAACCGATCAGTCAAAAGAAACACTCACCTGAATGCCACCCCTGTGGCACTCAGTGAGAAAATCATTTTGGTCATATTAGCTTCTGCAGTAGCCTGCCAGATGCAACAAGTGAAGTGAATGTTTTGAAGAAGTTTTGCTTTAAGACTCTCATATGCATGGTGTTCTTCCTCTTAAGAGGTTAAATCCGTGAGTCTTTGTCCATATTTCTACTCTTCAGACCCTTCTGTGCATTTAAAAACTATCTTTTGCCAAAAGTATGTATCTCAGGAAAAGCTCAGACTGGTTTTCTGTTTGTGCTAGGACATCACCGAGGAACTTTCTGTTTCTAAAACTCACAAAGATGCATTCTTCAAAGAGAGCAGTTTGAGTCTGCATTGTTTGAATGTGTTTATGCCTCCTTATTCATGTTGAAACCTTGCACCCTTGAAGTATCCCTTTGGCATCTAGTGAGCTTATCCCAGCTTGTTCTTTCCTTTGTTTTTATTTATTTATTTATTTATTTTTATTTTTAAATAGGTTCTTGGTTACATTTTAAACTCTGTGCTTTTTAATTTTATTTTCTTTTCATATAGTCTCTCCTTCCTTTTGATGTAGCTGCTCACTTGATTTCCCTTTGCAGTGGCCTCTTTCTCTTCCATGTACCAGTCCAGTTGTCAAGGGAAGTTGCACAGGAGCATATCCTGGGCAGGTATATTTATATATCTTTAAGGGAAAAAAAAAAAAAAAAAAAAAAAGTATTGCCATAGAAGAACACCTCTGATTCATAGAAAATGTATCCCTCATACTTCATTTTCCCCTTCCATGTCTCCTGTCTGTACCCGGTCTCATTACTCTCAACAAATGGGATCTTGACTAGCATGAAGAAGTCCAAGCCAGATGCAACATTTGCAAGTGCAGGCAATTTCTTAAAGCAACTTTTCTTTTAGCTGGGGTGGGTTGTGAGTCATGAGGCACAGCGTTCAATGGCCTGTCAAAATGTCTGAGTAGCTTGATTAATTGTTTATTTTCAGCTTCAGTTTACAATTGGCTTTGTGTTCTGCTAAATGTGAAAGCTCCCTATTCTGAGAATAACATAGAATATGCTACAGGACAATCTACCCAGAAATGAAGTCCCCTGCTACTCAGCCCACAGAAATCTGTCAGAATTGGACACAGAATCTGATGAAAGAAGCTGATAAATACGTATTAAAAGTTTGATGTTAAAATGGATGCTGGTTTACAGGTTTTTTTTAAGAAAAATAATAAATATATTTAAGGTGGAAATGTGATTAAATTCTAGCTTTTTGGAGGCCCAATATCAGTGTAAAAACTGTCTCTGCTTCAGTAAAATTTACTTTGTCATTAAATTAAGCAGAGATCAAATTGCATAGGTTACGAGCACAGCCCCTGCATTGCTTTGATGATTTGCAGTGCTTTGTGACTTTAATTGGAGGGTTGAAATTTCCTTCTATCTTCTTTCCTTCAGTGGAAAATTCTGTGTAGAACATTCCTAACTGCTGTTTTATTTTTTTGACATAGGCCTCTTAAAGCAGCACAAAGATGCTGCAGTAAAATGTTTTTCTATACTTCTTTCAGCTCAAATTCTTCTATTCCCACCTAAAGTATAATCAGTGAGCATTTTCATTTTTAAAAAACACCAGCAATCTTGGCAGTGATGCAAGAGCTAGGGAAGCTTGGAAATGCTGGATATATGCAGGTGTGTTCTGGCTTGGACAGCTAACCAGATCAGCACGTTGTTTTGTTTTTGTTTTAATTTTTTTTATTTTTTGTTGAAAGTATGTGTGTGCAATGCTAACTCTTAATTGCTTCTTTGAAATAACTTTGGTCCTGCGAGCTGAAATCAATCCAGGAAAAGCTGCTTTAGTGATTTTTTTTTTTTTTAATGTTTTGCTGATTTTTCTTTAGTTTTGGTGTGTGCTTTTTTTTTCTTTTTTCTTTTTTTTTTAAATTTGGAAAACAAATCTTGGCCTTTCAGATTGGTCTTCCAGTCCCTTGTGTGCATAATGGGAAGCCTCCTGTTCTCCAGCCTTTTCCTCAGGACAAAAAGCAAGGCCAGGAGGAGCCTTTGGTCAGACTCATCCCTGTGGTCAGGGTCACAGCCAGAAGTAGACACAAGGTTAAATGCTGCAATAACTTCCTCCACCATAGGCAGGGCTTCGAAGGAGCTTTCTTGTCAGTGTGGTTTCATTACCCATTTGCCTGATCAGATGCCACATGCAGGTTTCCCAGTATTGCTGCAGTGCATGTATTACTCCTGCTCTCTTCTCCTTTCACATGTCTAGGGCTGAATTGTTTTGCTTCTACTGAGACATACTAGGAAAACTGCCAAACTGCAAGTAAATGGCTCCTAGTAAAATTTCTTACCTCCTCCTAGGCCGCTACAAGGCACCAGGAGCGTTACATTTCAATACAAGAAAAACTTAATTTCTTTGCATACTTGCATAGAACTGATCTCTTCACTGCCTGGATAACGATGAACTTTTAATGCTAGTCTTGTATTTCCTTACATCTCTGTAGTTCCTGTGTGTCCTCATAGCTGAGTATGGATGTACAAGGTCCCATTTTCTTCATTCTGTCCCCTGCTTGTTCATCAGTGACAATTGGAAACAACTGCACTTGTTTTGACAAACGTAGGTGCAGGCCTTTGCTGTCAGGGTAAGGTGATCAGGTATCCTCTCCAAAAGGGAAACCAGGAGCAAGGCTGACATGACGTGAAATCAAAGAACCAGGCCACTCATTCAATATGGCCTTCCATTGAAATCCCGTAGGGAAAAGGCTGGTACTTCAGAGGAAAGGAGGGGGACCTGCCAGTCTATTGCCTCTGTGCAGACTTCAGTTCTTCTGCATTGTGTCTTGGTAGAATCTGCGGTAGTGCTGGAGGAAGGGAGCCCGTCGGAAATGGAGCTCAAGGAAACCGAGTTCCCAGCTGAGTCTCCAGAGAGTGAAGATTTTGAAACTTCGTGTTCTGAACAAGTCTTGAGTGAGGAAAGGTTCAGTAAATCCCACGAGTCGTATAGCAGGGTAAGCAGAAACAAACAGCACTTTTATGCTGTGTTGCAACCCCATCTTCAGACACATGGGATAAGTTGTCTGTGCCTCTTGGCACCTTTTCTAGCTACTCACTGGTGGTACCAAAATGTGCACACAGTCATGACTGAGTTGTGTGGCTCATGGGAGACTGCAAACAGAGCAGGAGCAGTAAATACCTGTTTCATGCAGGGCCCTCGATCTGTGTTCCTTCGTATTGGGACCAATCTGCTCATCTTTCACTGCAAGCATCATAGGCTGCCTTAATTATTACTGTTGTCAGCTTACGTTTTGTCGATTAGGAAAACTGTTTGTATTTGTTTCTTTCTTTTGAAGTCCTCTTCAACGTCTAGCCAAGAAGAAAAATCTTTGAAATCAGATGACCTGGTGGAGGGTGGAATTCCCATCGGGAGAGTCCTTCCCCCGGAGGATGGCCGAACGCTGGAGGAGCTTTCCTTCCAGCCGTCCCAGCCGCTCAGCAAGTCGAGCTCTTCCCCCGAGCTACAGACACTGCAGGAGGTTCTCAAAGATGCAAATGGCAGAGAAGTAACAAGGAGACTGAGCACAGAAGTGAAATCAAAATCTCAGTCTGGGAACCTGGAAGGGGATGGGCTGGGCAGTTGGCTGAGCAAGGGAGAGGATGCCAGAGCAGCTGGGTCAGGGGGGTTGGATGGAACTGGGCTTGCCACCTCGCCTCGCTCCCCCTCTGGGCACCGGCCCAGGGGATACACCATCTCTGACTCAGCCCCGTCAAGAAGAGGGAAAAGGATCGAGAGAGATGCCTTCAGGAGCAGGACGGCAGCCTCCAATGCTGAGAAAGTACCTGGAATAAACCCAAGGTGGGTTGAGGAGCATATCTGAATCTAGAAATAGTAAGCTTGTATTGCTGGAGCCAGGGCTGGATTTGTTCAAATGGGTCTGCAGGCTTTGTGGGATCTACAGGACAGTAGCTGATTAAAAAGAAAGATGAATTACTTGTTTTTTTTCAGACCCTAATATAGAAATGTTTAATTCGCTGTTAATAAATTAACTTCACAGTCTTAGGAAATAAGTGTAAATAAACGGATCCCACTTTAGGGTCCAAATGCACGTGTGGCTTGAATGCAGGACACCTAGAGTTGATTTTGCTGTAAATAGTTTGAATTGCTAGGCTTGCTGTTCAGGAAATCTAATGTGCAAAAGGAAGATGAGGGGGTATCATGTATATATATTTTTTTCAACTTTAGACATAGGTAGTTGCCCCAGATTATGTTATGAGACAATCTTCATTTAATGGTTAATTTTGTAAAATACAAGTGTCTGTAAAATCATTTGTCTTGCAGACTAGAAGTACCCATGTAACTGTGAGGAAGGAGTGTGTTCCTACTCCTTTGTCCTACCAGTGGATTGCCTTTTTAACAGAGGCTTTGTGCAGCTGCCACCGTTTGACATAATGATTGTTTTTTATGACAGGGGTTTATTACAAACTGCAGGTAGTCCAGGCACCCGGTGTCTCTAGGAGATGAGTAATGCTCGGCTAGCATTTTAATTGCTTTTGTCTTCTTTACATAATGTTCTTACGTACAAGAGGTCAAAATGGACTGAATTTTTTTATGGTAACAGGACATGTTTTTCTCTCTCTCCCGTAGCTTTGTGTTTTTACAATTGTACCATTCCCCATTCTTTGGTGATGAAAACAACAAGCCCCTTTTGTTGCCAAATGAGGTAGGCAAGGATTTTTTTTTTTTTTTAATTCTTGTAGTTAATCTTTCTAACCTTTTTACTTTCCAGCTCATGTGGTGCGATTTAAAGGTGGTTCTTACTGACAGTGTTACAGATGGGAAGTTTTCTATACCCCATTCCTGGTGGCTCCAACATTCTGCCTGTGTATTCAGCTAGAGATGTTGGAAGATTCTGTTGGTGCTGTTGCAGGGTCCCAGACAGAAGGCAGGATGATTTGTGGGTTCTTTTTTTTTGCTGCTAGTAGGAGTGAAGGATAAAAACGGAGCACTAGGTGGTATTGGCAGAACATCGTTAGACAAACCTGTCAGCCATCAGGATAGTTGGGAGTGGCCAGGATGCTTTTTGTGGTTGCAGGAGAAATAAATCACAGGCTTCCTGGGGAAGTAGTGTGGGAGTGCTCATGAGCTGAGCACCACAGACCCCCTGGTGAAAGTTTTTCCCTTGCTTCTGGTTCAGGTGGTGAGGCAGCAGGGAGCCTGGGTGAGATAAGGTGATGCTTCGTGTTAAAAATATTCTTCAGAGAAAGAGACGTGATAATTTTTCATGCCTGGAGCTGAAGTGAATAGATGATGTAATATGTCATCTAAAGGACATCTAGCCTGCGCAGTTTGCCAGACTAATCTCATCTGAAGTATTAAAAAAAAAAAAAAAAAAAAAAAAAAAGAATCCTGGAGACAGCTGCCATATAGCACAGCTCTGTACCCTGAGCTGATGCACTCTGCTCTTGCAGAACAAATTAGGGCAGCATTCATTGAGGGCACTAGTGAAGGTCAGGGATCTTTGCTTACACTGTGCTGTCAGAGTCTGTGCGTGGCCTGCTGCTGTCCAGGTTTAGGGAGGGCAGTGAGTGTTTGGAGATGGTAACTTTTTAAAGATGTGACAAATGTTTTGATTGCAGACGTTTGAAAAATCGGTGCAGCTCCTGGATCAGATTCCTTCTTACGATACACACAAGATCGCGGTGCTCTACGTTGGAGAAGGTCAGGTGAGTTGTGAGCAGTTACATTCATGATTCAATGGTTACATCTCAACAGAAGGCTGGGCACTGCTACTCCAGCTGTGTGATCTGTACTGCTCCTGCAGTAGCCTTGCTTTTCCTTAGCTTCTTGCATTAAAAATCAGTACCTGCGTGAATCCCTTCTGGGGAGGTAATAACCTAATCAGTCATGCTGATGGAGTGCTCTTAACATTCATTGTGGGACTGCTCTGTTCTTGTTTTCTAGAGCAACAATGAAATTGCTATTCTGTCGAATGAGCACGGATCCTATCGCTATACAGAGTTCCTGACTGGCTTAGGGAAGCTCATTGAACTTAAAGATTGTCAGCCGGATAAAATTTACCTTGGAGGCCTGGACGTGTGTGGGGAGGATGGACAGTTCACCTACTGTTGGCATGATGACATTATGCAAGGTAAGATGTCTCCAGAAGTTAGAAGTGGAAGGATGGTTTCTTCTTATTTTAAGACTGAGCTGCTTTCTCCAAGCTTCCTTTTCACGAGTGTAGTAAGGATGGCCTGGGGCTGTGTTCTCCCTGCATTCTATCTGATGTCTCTGCAAGCCAACGAAGGGAGAGGTGCATACCTGCCTTCTTCAAGAAAAATCATACCACTTCTAAAATAATCTGTACTATGAAAGATTGATAGGGATTTGTGTAGAGGTTTGTAGAATAAGCTGCTTGGTCCTGAGCTGCTTTGAAGGCTGTTAACTGAGGACAGTATGTGCATGTCAAAACTCTGCTAGTGATTTCTATGAAGAGCAGCATTGAAAGCAGAAGGGTTGTTGTTACTGTGGTCATTACTCTTTGAACTGCAGCATTACCCAGCTCCCACACTACTAAGCAGTGCAGATACCAACCAGGATCCAGCAAGCCATGTGAGGAACTTCCCAGACGTTTTCATGCAGCTCTGTGGATCCCAGTCATCAGGCTTTGTCCAGTTCAGTGGAGCAGCTGCACATTACTCACCAGGGTCCTTGGTGCTCTGCAGAGGTCAGCTAGGGAAAGTCCTGGTTTAAGGTATTTAACTGTTCTTCCCCAAACCAGTTTCTGCTCACCATGCTACAGTGACATGGAAAAAATTAGCCAGAAGCACATGCCCAGTCCCCTGTTTGTTTTTTGTGAACAGAGAGCTAACAACCCCAGCTTGATCGGAATGCTTATTCCAGGGTACATCGTGCTGTAAACCAGACCTGTAATTCACTTTTCTAAGTGTGGTGCTAGGGAGGACCATGACAGACAGCACCTAGGAACTGGCAGCTGCAGAGCTGCTGCCCTTTCAGTGGCAAAGAGCTGCCCACTGTGCTCCATCCAGAAGGACTGGATTCAGCTGTCACAAACGGGGACAAACCTATTGAGGGAGCACAATGTATTTGTTCATTACGGTGGTGCTGGTACTATGTTGTCTTGCAGACAAATGCTGCATATTGACCGTTGCTTGCAGCGTTGTTTTCCTAGCTCAGCCTAAGGGTCCTTCTGTTTCCTCTTCAGCCATTTTCCACATCGCTACTCTCATGCCCACAAAGGATTTGGATAAATATCGCTGTGACAAGAAAAGGCACCTTGGGAATGACTTTGTTTCTATTGTTTACAATGATTCTGGAGAGGACTTTAAACTGGGAACAATAAAGGTACAAAATTTTACTTGCAGGCATATTATAAAACAGGCATTTGGCTGTTTGTAAAACCTTAATCTGATGCACATTATCTTGGTAAACAGTGTTGAGATCATGAGTGGAGTTTATTTGCCTCAAGTGGATTCACACATGATAGTGTATAGCATTCACCAGAGTCACATTGGATGCCAGTAAAACGTATTTGACTGTTGTATTGTTTTCCCATTAGGGTCAGTTCAATTTTGTGCATGTTATCATAACGCCGCTGGACTATGACTGTAATCTGGTGACGCTGCAGTGTCGAAAAGGTAGGAATCCCTCCAGCATTTGTTCTCAGTCTTTTCTTTATTGTTGGTGGCGCAATAACTGACATCACTTTGCAGTGTTTTTGCATTCCAAAAGTAAAAGCTTCCAAGAGAAACTCTCCAAAACCACTTTGCTGCCCAGTGACATCTGTATACATCCTATTTACGTATCATACCCTATTTTTGACATCTTTCCACTGTATCACTCGTATCATCTTCAAGCTCAAGATAAAGATCACAGAGTAGAGCAGATCCCTCCAAGCACTGCTTGGGAATGCTGCAAGAGTTGGGAGGTGGAGACCCCTGCAGCTGTTGACTGCCAGCGTCATTCCCAGCGCTGCAGGTCCTGATCCTTGGGGTTCCATGCTGAGTCCTGTACTGCTCGTGCAGTTACCTGCAGGGGCATTTGCTTTCCTTTTACCAAATGAGCACTTCTGGGGTATTTTTGTTCCATTTCAGTTCGTATAATAATGAGCTCAGCAGGTTCCCCTCAAACATTTACAGAGCAGCCAGGATTTGAGAGCCAGTTGTGTTAAGTTGTGGTCTAAACTCTGTCAGTTAAAGCTGGAGCTATAGTGTTTGATGGAAGCTCCTGAGATTCTGTGAAACAGTTCTTCAGGTTTACATTACTTGTCCATTTGGTTACTGGCAACTTTTGTCTTGTACTTCTCTCTTAACTGTCTGACAAGAACTTTTCTTCTTTCTTTAAAAAATGAAGACATGGAGGGCCTTGTAGACACAAGTGTCGCTAAGATAATCTCTGACAAGAACCTGCCATTCGTAGCCCGTCAGATGGCCCTGCATGCTAACGTGAGTACCCCTGTGCTCCCTGAGACTTTGTCCTTCAACTGGCTTCTTGGTCTTTCACCAGCTACCAAGGAAAGTAGCTGGTGAGTAGGACTTGCTAAAACAAATAAGCGTTCTGCCTCAGCTATTTCTGCCAACCTTTGAGTCAATTACTACATGAGCTTACATTTCAATCACAGTCAGACAGTACTGAAATGTTCTATTAACGTTATTGGCATGGTTATCTTAATGTGCATCTATCTTCTTTCCCTCCTTTTCCCCATCCTTCCCAAATCAGATGGCTTCCCAGGTTCACCACAGTCGATCAAACCCTACTGACACCTACCCATCCAAATGGATTGCTCGGCTGCGTCACATCAAGAGGCTAAGGCACCGGGTGAGTAAACACATCGGTTCTTGGTGTTTAGAGCTGGGCTCTGCCTCACTGTGTTATTATAAACAAGGCAAATGAAATCAGCTGTCAAAACTTACTGAATAAGAGAAATCTGTATATAAAGGTTAAAATCCAGCTCTTGCGGGAATGGTAAGTGGAGTGATGTAGGTCTGGATTTGTATCTTCCCTTGTGCTAAGTGCATTGGGACCCTGATATCTAGACACAGAGCTGCCTGTACTTGACACCATAATAGGGATTGCAGAAAAAGCTGTACCGAGTAACCTGTCCTGCCCTGGCTAAATGGAGAATGAAAAGAATTTCAGAGAATACAGAGCTCATCTGTTCTCGTTTGACTTTCAGCTACGTGAAGAAACCCAGTACCAAACTCCTGGCCTTCCCCTGCAAATGCATTCATCTGCTCCGACAAAGCCCCCTCCCCAGATACCTCAGGATCCTCCACCAACCTACGAGACTGGTCAGAGGAAGCGGCTGATCTCCTCGGTGGATGACTTCACCGAATTTGTGTAGATCCCACTGGGTTGGTGTGTCCTGGGATGAACGAGGCTGTGAATGCGTTTCACCTGCATGCTGACTGTGCAGCTGCCTAGACGTGGAGGAGAAGGGTTCGGCAAATACAGTGTGGCTGTGCTGCTTTCTTGTGGATTCAGCACTGAACTTTATCAGGAGGTTCAAGTATGTTTCACTGTCTCAGCTTGCCACTGTTGTCTGATGAAGATACTGTGTATCCCCAGCAGATGCTCCAAGAGAGGACCAACTCCACATTTTGTTTTTATTTGGTTTGAGCTATTCCAGGGCTTCCATCTCTGATGGGAACTTTCTTGCAGAACCTTTCTCTAGACTCCTTCAACACCAGTGTCTGGTGGGAGCAGACGAAGTATGATCCTCTGCACTTCATCACAGAGTGGAAGAGGCATGAATTGTAGGAATTTTGACACCTTTATTGGGAATTAAATACAGAGTACTGGAAACCCAGTCACCATTTCTAAGCAACTCGGAATCTTTGCTTCTCTCCAGGTCTCGTTGACTCTCGGGACTTGAGCTCTACAGCATCTGAGACTTGCTCTGCTGCCAGCTCTGGTAAAGGTTAAGCTGAACATGCTGCTTAAATTCCCAAGAACATGTCTCCGTTTTGAAAGACTCGCAGTGAACCCTCCCTCAGCCCAGGAGAAATGTTTTTCCTGCCAGAAGTAACGCAAAGCAGGGAGGTGAGTGGCACTTGGTGAAGCAGCAGAATGGCAAAGAGCTGGGGCACGAACCTTTGGGCGGAACAGTTTCACCCTTTCACTGGGGCTGGCTGCAAGGGTTTTAGCCAGAGGCCAGATGTGGTTTCTAGGTTCAGCTGCAGGATTTCTACTAATTGCAGCAGTGCTGGGGATAACTCATCCCTCTCTGTGCACTCGGTAAAACCCAATTTGAAAGACTGTTGACTTGTCCTGGTGGCATCAGCTCTGAATGAGTTTTGCCTATTGCACTAACGCCTAATGCCAGGCTCTCCTCCTGGGACCTTGGCTGTTGTAATTAACAAGCTGTCCTTTCAGTGCAAGCATGCACGGGTGGAATGGGATTATGTAGCCCATCTTGTTGTAAGATGGTCATCAGACACTACACTACCAAACTGGGAGACACCGTGTAAGCTGGCCTATACTGTGAGTACTTTAATCTCCTGCTTTGTGACTAAATGGAAGTGGGGCTTTTTGATGAGGGGGAACTGCAGAGCCTTTGCAGCGGAGCTGAATACAAGTGCAATCAGCACACGGTACTGTGAAGTGACTGGCAAGAGGACAATGTATGAAATGCTATTAATTGATGCAAAGTGATGCAGGGCTGTTTGGGAACTCTAAGTGTATGTTGTGTTTTGAGTGTTTATAAGTAAATACGTCCTAGAGGAAATAAAGTATTTGTATGGTCAGTGGGTTCTTGCTGACCTGGGAAGACTCGAACCATGTCTGATGATAATGTCATGGGTAATTTGCCTTTGTGGTGATGGCAGATTCCTCACTAGCAGGCTGATGCAGTTAATTACAGACCAAAGCGTCCCTAATTGGTTCATTGATGTAAGAAAGTCTCGCATATTGTGCAGGAAACCTCAATTAAAATTCTGGTCACGGACAGAAAGAACAAATGGGGTGGGTAGGAATGTCTGGACAGGCAGCTGGACAGACTCTGGTGAGTGCTGACGTGCCCCTGTGCCTTTCCTGATCTCCTGCTCGTAGTGGTGAGCAGCTCGCTGCCTGGCTGAGGGCTGGAGTGAATGCAACAAAAGTACTGGAGCCAGGTTGTAGCAGTCATCTTTTATTTGACCTTGTCATTTTTTTAAGAAACATCCCCACAGTTACAAAATACGGTATTTTTGTTTGCAGTGAAATGCTGACCAGACAGTTAAAATTGGCATATTGATCACAATCATGTTTAAAAAAAAAAAAAAAAAAAAAAGCATTTATATAGAGGTCCTTCCCTCTCCCTTTTAAACTAGTGGATAGTTTTTTTATTTTATTTAAGCAGCTTGATACTGTTACATCTGTATGAGACTTAAGACAATAAATAAGAAACCATCTCTGGGTGATTACAAACACAGAAATATACATTCAGGAGTACCTGGTGGTTAGGGCTGTAAGTCAAGTTCATTGCTGCTGACAGTATAACTCCATGACTAGTAACTCTGGCTGCAGCTAAGTGCATGTATACGTGGAACCTTAGCTGTGACAGTGAAGGAACCCTGTGAGTATTGCTATAGCTTGTACAAATAAATGCTGCAATGAGAACTATGATTGCTTGAAAGCTGTCCGTGGTGCCCACCAAGCACGTGGGCCCTCACTGAGGTGTCTGACTTTTCAAGAAACAACTGTGTGGGTTCCAGAGCTGCTCTCCGTACTTCAAGTTAAGGTAAGAAGTAGGACAGTTGTCTTGGCCTGTTTCTGCTCCTCTTTGATTAGAAGAAGCACTTGGTAAGTCACGTGCATCACCTCACACTCACACACACACACAAAGCAAGCTTGGTAAGGAACAGACACTTGGGACCAAGAATCCCGATGCTTCACTGGGGAGCATCCTTGTCCAGCCCGCACATTTAGCTTATTGAAGGCTGTTCTGAGCACTCGGGTTCCTGCTCACTGCTGCCTCTTGCCTCCCTCTCTCCTACCTGTACTTTAGTAACAACTTCTTTTCAATGAACATACTTAAGCTGGGAGTCAGGGGGAAGGAGCTGAGCTCTGAACTGATGCTTTTTTGGGAGGTGGGTGGGGAAAAGGGCTTTTGATGATGCCAGGGCCCCAGAACCTTCCAAGACCTGCTTGGTTTGTTCACTCAGCACCCAGTCCCCCTGGTTCCCAGGCTGGCACTGACAGCCCCGTCCCTGTCCCACCCTGCTGTGGCACTGACCACAGCGAGCAGGCACCTGTAACCAAGGGGAAGGGGGCACAGCCCTTAGGGGTGGCTGTATCCACAGACATTATTCCACTGCAGCAGGAAGGAAATGCGCAGTCCCATTTGGAGCTGAAGTTTAAAAGTGGCTGTTCTGGTGCAGTTGTGCTTAGGAGCTCTCCTGTGTGAGAACCCCATCCCCAGCTGCTCCAGGGCTGGCATCGCCCCTCTCCCCTTGTTCTACTCCACTCCGGGCACTTCTCTGCTATCTCTTCAACCTGCCTCTTCCTTTCCCTGAGGAAAGCTTTCTGGGTACTAACAGTTTTCTCCACTCTGCACTCTACTTCCCTCCGAAATCTACTCTTGCAACCTTTACGGTGACCAACCACCAACTCACTGTAAGCGATCTTCATTCTACAGCACACCTCTACTCCTGTCTGCAGCCTTCTGCAACCTTCCACAGCCCATATCCTTCATAATAACCAAGTTTTTCAAGGGCAATTTACACCAGTCCCACAGCCATCACAAAGAGCACCCGTGCATCTTCCCACAGTCACCCAGAAGGGACAGGGGCAGGCAGCTGAAGCCCAGGAATGAAATCTTCACGCGTATTTAACAGCATGGCAGAAAGTGCTGGGAGCTGGAGGAGGAGACTTACCAATGGAAGCATCCAAGAGGCATCTGACTGCTCCCAGAGGTCTCCTCCCTGGTCCGGGCAGTCCTAGAAACGATGCTGCCAGGAGCAGCAGCACCAGAGGCAAGACACACTGTCCCCTGCAGCAGCGTTTGTGCTGCTCAATGCTTCCCTTCAGTTACACTCCAAAGCAGGGAGCAGATTCAGGAAAACCACCTCGTGCACTGTGGGATCCCCACCACGCTCTGCTCCACCTGCGGGGACTGGCCCTGAGCCAGCCCAGCCCAAACCTCGAGAGCACACGCACCACATGCACACAGACACCTAATACTTTATATACACGGGACATTCCCAGGAAGAAGCACTTAATACATCCTTTAAATAACTCTGACAATAGTGTTCTGTCTCCTATCTACATGTTTCAAACACGTTACCGATGCTATGAAAATATAGCAAACATACAAAAATATATACATTTAAAAAAAAAAACAGAAACCAACATATAAATTACTTACAATATACATCATGTGAAATGGCGAGGACAAAGTGAACGCAGGCCCTGGCAAGGCTTCAGGGGTCGTGGTGCTCGCTGTCCCAGCCCTACAAGCACAGGCACAGCCCCAGTGTGCTGCGAGTCACCAAGCAGGGCTGCGGGGACTCTGCCTCCTCCTGGCCCCCCTAAAAAGCTCTGTTTGAGTCCCCTCCAAATGCAGTTGGACTTCACCAAGAGCCCAGGAGGTAACGCTGTGGCCAGCTGGGGTGGAGGGGCTGCGTTCAGTTTATCCTCACTTGCTCATTTCAGTTTATGATTTAAACAACAACAACAAAAATACTGCTTCTGTGATATATTATCCCGTTCTTGTTAGATCGCATGTGTCATTGTTAGCTGAGGAAAGCATTGTTTAAAGTGCTGGGCAGTACATACGAACAAGTAAACCAAAAAAATACATATACTTACGTCAATACATTCCTTGGGTTAGAAAAGCCAAGCAGCCAGCAGCACGCTCACCCCTGGGCTGCCGCGCGGGGGGCGAGCGCTGGTGGGTGGTGGGGTGGGGTTGGGGGGTCCGCAGCGAAGCCAGCACGTTGGCAACCCCCTGCTCAGCGCCGACTGAAAGCAGCCCCGGGTCTCCGGCCCCTTCGGGTCGAACTGCTGCTCCTCACCCCTCCGAGCCTGGCCAGGCAGCAGGGCTGGCAGCTCGCCGCTTGCAACGTCCTTTGTTTTAAATATCGGATCTCTTTAAATACAAATAATACCAATTTCCGGAGGATAAAAGTAGCCAATACTGGAAATTAACTGATCTGGGTGTAGATATTTATCTATATATATTTATGCTTAAAAAAAAAAAAGGTTAAATATCTTCTTGAAACCTGTAGCTTTCCTCCACAGTGCGTCTGGTCGGCAATAATCCAAATTCAGTTCAACCCCTCAAGGCCAGGGGCTCCCCTCTCCCCCTTCCACCTGGCACAGCCAGCAGGGAAGGGGCGGTGAGCCTCGTACCAGTCACCCTATGCTGGGCCCCAGTAAAGTGTCCTCATCACAGTCGCCTGAGGCAATCTGCTTGAAGATGGGGCCATTTAACGAAAGAGACAACTTTTTAATACTGCCCTACTGTAATCATTTTTTTTTTTTCCCCGCACGCTGACCGTAACCCGTGCCGTCTTCCCCGGCTGTCCACGAGGAAAGGCTCAGCCTTTTCCTATGAACCCTTGACGCTGGCAGCCACCCTTGAGGACGCCAGCACGCCTGAGCCACGAGGCCAGGAGCGTGGAGGACGGAGGCTGCGCCAGCCCCATCGCCAGCAGCGGCACGGCGCAGTGCTCGGCGGCTCCCGATGCTCCAGGTGAGCGCGGCAGGCACAGCCCGCCTCTGCAAACCCTTTCCAAGGCTCGCTCTGCCCTCCCGCAGCTCGGCTACTTGACAGTCGGGTGCACCCTGTTCTTGGCCCGGAGAGGCCGCTTCTTCTTCACGGCCGGAGCCAGCGCGGCGTGCGCCTTGTGCGGGGGCAGCAGGGAAGCCGCCGCACTCACGCCTCTGCTGGCACGAAGGAGCCGGCTGGGCACCGAGCCCCTGCTGCCCGGCGGGGCCGTGGGGGAGTGGGGGGACAGCGGGGCATCCCGTGGGAGCTGCGGGTCCACGTCCGAGGAGATTTCGGGCGAGGGTCCCCGCTCTGCGCTGCCCGCACAGTACCTGCTGAGGACGTCCTCCGCCCCCTGCGCGCACCTCCTCCTGCAGCGGCGGCTCTGGGAGCCCTCCAGCTGGTGCTCGATGCGGTACACGTCCTCCGTCACTTGGTTGACGCGGTCGAACTGGGCTAGCAGCATCTCGAAGAGGGAGAGGAGCCGCTGGATGTCAGCGTCCACCTCCAGGCTGTCGCGGGCGCTCAGCACGAGGCTCAGCCCGTCCAGCTGGCTGGAGGAGGTGGAGGCCCTGGAGCTGTCGGAGGCGGCGCTGGGCGTGGGGCCCCGAAAGGATTTGGAATCGCTGGAGTCGCGGGATGGCAGCGGTTCCATGCCTTCAAACCTCACCTTGTGGCGGAACTGGGAGAGAAAGGGGTGGGGGAAAGAGGGGAGACGGAATTATTTCAGGAGCTGGCAACAGGGTACAACTGGCTGTGGTACAGCGCACCCCAGGGATCTGGGGATGGATCCCAAATAAAAATCACCTAAAACAATGGGACTGAGACCTGACAGCCACGGCCCTACAGTGCCCCATCACTAAGCCAGCCCTTGGGCCTCCAGGATCTGCCCCTGCTCCACCCCTCCCGGCCAGAGGGGCTGGGGGACCTGACTGGGAGCAGTGCTGGGAAGCACCTGGAGGCAAAGCAGGGCTGAGGATGGAGGACACTGTTTCTCTGAAAAACCTGCACCTTAAAGCCTGCTACCAGAGCCCTTGCACACAAACTCTCCCGGGCTGCACTCACCTCCTTGGCCTTGCTGAAGCCCATCCACATTTTCAGCCTGCGCACAAAGAGCTCCACCATCTCGTAGTCCTGGGGCTCGAAGGCAGGACGGTACAGCTCAAAGTGCATCTCCCGGTAGCTGTAGACAAGCACCACGGTGAAGAGCCTCAGCACGATCCACACCTCCAGGATGATGTAGCTGGTGCAGAACAGGTAGTAGAGGCCGCAGGACTCGGGCGGGCAGGGGCGGAGGTTTGTGCTGCCCCGCACCATGGCGAAGAGCAGCAGGAGGCTGCTGCCCACGCTGCGGAAGGACTCCGAGGAGGAGGAGAAAAGCTGCAAGAGGGACAGCGGAGAGATAAAAAGGGATCAGTTGGTGCCACCATGTCCCCCAACACTCACTACCCCATCTTACAAAGTCTGAGCCCTGCAGAGCAGCGGGGCTCTGCTGGCAGCTGCAGCACGCGGAGGGCTGGGGGGGGGGGGGGGGAGTCACACAACCCTGGGCAGCCCTTGCTCTCAGCCAGCCCCCCGCCAGGCGAGTTGGGGGGAGCAGGTACTCACCAGGAAGCCAAGCTGTGCATATGCCAGGAGGAGGACCACGAAGGCCAGCCCTGCAGCCATCAGCTCCTTCATGGACTTCTGAAAGGTCTTCCCAAACACGGACCACTGCCTGACGAAGCGCAGCTGCTGGGCCGCCTAGGACCAAGTGAGAGGACAGTGTTAGGTGTTACAACACATGTCCAGGTGCACAGGGTGCTGCAAGACCTGCCCAGCACCGCAGAGCCTCTCCCTTGCTCTCCCTGCCCTGAGAAGAGGCATTACAGCACTGCCTGCTCTTGGATTGCACATGAGAACTTGCAACGGGCAGGCAGGCAACCAGAGGCTAAAGCAGAGCCCACAGACATGGGGCTGTCCGGTCATTAACATGGAGGTGCAGACATCCCCGGGTCTGATTCCAGCCCCAGATGGTAAAAAAAAAAAAAAAAAAAAAAAAACAAAAAACAAAAAACACCACATCCCTGACCAAAGCCCACATCCCCAACCACATGCTGCTCCCAGCCAGCCCTCTCCGTACCTGCACAGTCAGGAGGAAGAGGAGGGAGGCAGCCAAGGTGCTGAAGATGGTGTTGAGGAAGGCCACCTGGTAGAAGTTGGTGAAGCCCTTCCTGTTGTTGAGGTACTTGAGCCACTGCTGGTCGGCGAGGGTGGCCTGGCTGAGGTGCACCACCACGGTGCAGGTGGTGAGGAGGATGAAGCCCCACTGGCCGTAGTTGCCCCACAGGGTGAAGTAGGCCCTGCCCTCCTTCTTGATGGAAAGCGACTCGGACACCACGAAGTAAACCACGAACATCATGAGGAAGACCTGGGGGAAGAAGGGAGAGGTTACCGGGGAAGGAGGGGGCAATGTTTGCCTGCCAGGCTGCACCAGGAGACCTTGCAGCCCCCCAGGCCAGCAAAAACCCCATGGGCTAGGCCAAGATCTGCAAGCCTACCCCTGGAGCACAGTTCCTCAACTCCTCCCATGCCTTCCAGCCAGGAGTTGGACTTGATGATCCTTATGGGTCCCTTCCAATTTGGGATATTCTATGATTCTATGATTCCTCTTGCTCCCTTTGTCCTGTTCCCTCTTGCCCTAGCAGCAAAGCTCCCCAAAGCCCATCCAAGGCACGTGCAGCAGGGTGGCAGCGCCCAGGGAAGGGGGCTCTGCTTCCACCCGGCCCTAGCCCAGCTGGAGGAGCTTTAGTCTGTGGTGACCAGTGCTGCTTTTCTTGGGGACAGACCCCTGAGCATCTCTGAGCAGTGACCAAAGAGAAGAGGGGCACAGGACGAGGCACCACACTGACCATCATGAGCAGCTGCAGCGTGACGCCCCTGCTGAGCCGCAGCAGCGGGAAGGGGCTGATGGAGAGCGCGGTGACGGCCTGGCCAGCGCCCAGGAACTCCAGCTGCAGGGTGATGGCAGCGTGCAGGTCCACGCTGGGGTTGTACTGCATCAGCTCCACAAAGACTGCCCGGCTCCTGCGGAGAGAAGAACAGCAGCTCAGGGGCCTGGGGCAACACCAACCCTGGGCTTTGGTGCTGTCACTTTGTAGGGTCCTAGGTTCTCTCCCCAGTGACACCTCCAGGAGTGCCCCTTAAAAATCTTGGTGACAGCAAAACATCTCCTTCGCCCCTGCCACACTCACATGTTGTCGATCCAGGTGTGCTGCTGAAGGTAACGCAGCTGAGCCCTGCTTTCCTCTAGCGAAGCCCCCAGCTCCTGGATGTAGCCACCGGTATCGTAGAAAGAGATGTAACCCCAGTACCAGACCCTGCAGAGGAAGAAGAGCCACAGGGTGAGAGCTGGAGACAGAACAGCCCTGGTGTGCTCTCCTGTGGGCAGACTGAGCGGGCAGGGAAAGCAGGAGCCAAGTGCCTGCCACCACTCAAACGGCCAGCATGGGTGCATTTAGGAAAAGCCCCTGGAATTTTTGTGTTAATTTACCCTTTGCAGAGCTCAGGGGCTGCAGCTGACCTTACTGAGGTGAGGGCTGGGAACCACCCAGGGCACCAAAACACCCGACAAGTTCCAACACCCCCAGCACGTGGAGCAGAGGCACAGAGAGCTGCTCCTTACCCGGTGAGGTCGGGCGGTGAGTAGGACCACGCGGCCGTCACGTTCACGGCTGCCCTTTGCCAGCCAGCTGCATAGTCGGCCGTGGAGAAGCCGGGCGAGGTGCTGCAGTTCTTCCCGGCACCTGTGCCCAGCCCACGGAGGAAGTCGTGGGCAGTGAGCTGGCACTCAGCTGGAAGGAGACCGACACCGTCACACACACAGCACCCAGCACGGGCACACAGCTGAGCCTTCACCCTCAGCATCTCCCCTCCTCCTGAGCCCCCTTCACCCCCGTGTCCTCACCCCCACCTCCCAAAATCCCATCAACCTCTCCCTTCAGTGTAAGCCCCTCCATCCTCATCACTGCCCCAGTTCATTTCACCTCTGGTGGCAGCAGAACCTTATACACATGCTGCAAAGAGCAAAGTGCCTCCATAACCCCTGCCTTGCTCCCCCCAGCACCCCACTGCACCCAGACCCAGCCGTTTCACCCTCCAGGCAGTGCGACCCCCCTGCAGGTGACAGCAGGGCCCCGGGCTGCTGTCCCCTCCCTACCTTCCTGCAGCCGGAGCTGGCGCAGCCGGGCTGCCCCCAGCGTGGTGCTGTGGCTCTCCTGACCCGAGCGGTTGTTGTAGAGGTACGGGAGGAACACCTGCGACATCCAGACCCAAAACTGATCCGACCTGCAAAAGGGAACGGCTGTGAGGGGCAAAGCTCCTGGAGCAGCCCTGCTGGGGCAGTGTCTGCAGGTCTCAGCCGTGATCTGGATGTCTGGGTTCCACCTGGAGGAGAGGAGCTGTGTTTGCTGTGTTTTGGGCAGGTAACTGGGCTGCTCTCCTCACGTGGGCAGCCAGCAGGCAGGGCAGCTCCTGCACCCATATTGTGAGCTGTGCTCCAGGTGGGTGAGGAGAAGGGTTATTAGATGGGCAAGACCTAAAGGTGAATGAATCCCCTCGATGCTGAGCCCCAGGGAAATCCTGGAAGAAGCCAGCAGGTACCTGCACCCTCGCCTTGCTGGCCACCCTGAGGAGGGGATCTCTCAGCCCACCCCAGCCCAGGCTCTCTGCTGTTACCTCTTGATGCGGAGGAATTCGCTGCTGCCCAGCTGCTGCTTGATGGAGCTCTGCAGGAGGAAGGCCCTGCTGTTGCGGGTGGCGTCCCCGTAGTTGGTGAGCAGGATCACCAGCAAGAACATCATGTAGATGAGGAAGTTCTGGCAAGCAGAGAGCAGAAAGGGATTGTACCCAACAGCAGGATCCCGTCCTGTCCCTGCAGGAATCGGTGCCTTCCACTGGGTGCAGCGGGATCAGGCCCCAGAGCCTGCTGGTAATTCCCATTTGGAAGCAGTTTAAAACAAAACCCAGGCACAGGCTTTTTTTTTTTTTTTTTTTTTTAAAAACTCCCCTCAGAGCAGCCAGCCCAGGACCACATTTCAGCTGGTACACACTGCACAACCTCCCTGCAGCAGTGCTGTAGCTGGCAGCTCAGTTTATAAATGCAGGTACAGGAGATTTTGCTCTTTAAAGGATTGGCACTCAGCTAACAGTAGCTGCATGCTCTAAAGCAGCCGTGTACTCCCAGCACCAGCGTGGAAGGTGAGTACTGAATAACTTACAAAGAAACTGGGACTTCTGCTCCCAGGCGGGGACTTGTTATGTCTCACAAGACCCTGTTAATTAATTTTCTTTGTGCAAGTTGATGCTGCACACCTGGCCCTAGCCTCAAACACCCCAGTTATGGAGACAAACACAGCCACTGCTCCAAATTGAGGACACGGCCACCCCCTTACAGTCCTGCTGTCCAGACACCTCAGAGCTTCATGGAGAAGATGAACCTCACTGCCTGCCTTCTACAGGTGGGGAAACTGAGGCAGGGACTGGACACCTGCACCTCTGAGCTCAGGGGGTCACAGATGGACAGGGAGGGCCCACACAAGGATGGATCTCGGCTGGTGGTGCCAGCGCTCCACCTCTGCTCACCTTCAGCATCCTGTGCAGCAGCTTGACCTTCCTGGCCTCCTCCTTGGCCTGGAAAAGGGCAAATCCCTGTGGGGGTCGGACTTTGCTGATCTTCTCAGAAACGTGCTCAACAAACGGGTGCTCCACCAAGGTGTCGTCTTCCTCTGGGTGCAAGCGCTTGGCGACCAGTGAGAAATAGAGGGCTTCCAGCAGCACCTGGGGACACCAGCACGCTGTGAGCTCGCAGAGCAGAGCTGTGCCACCAGAACCACGGGGCAGCAGCTCCTGTTTGCCCTTCAGCCACAGGGCACGGCAGCTCAGCACCGCTTTGTGGAGCAGCTGGCTGCCTGTAACACAAATTGCCACCACCTGCCTCCCCTAACACTGCTATCGTGCCCACCCTCCCTCCTCTGCAGAATTCAGTCCCCTGTGTCTGATAGGACTTCATTAGTATCTGGAGAAAATGTTAATTACAGCTAATATGTGCACACAGACAGGTAAGTGCTTGTGTCCTCCCTTTGGTTGTCCTTACCTTCAGGGGCTCCCAGACCAAGAAGGATGCCAGGAAGCTGAATATCCCTGAGATAAGCCACATGAGGGCGACGCTGGAGGAAAAGCCCACCCCGATCCACACGGAGACCCCCGTGGAGGTGGCAAAGAGGAAGAGGCTGATGCCATGAGCCAGATAGGAGCACCAGGGGGGCAGCAGGCGCTTCCTGAATGTTTGGTCTACAACTGGAGGGAAGAGAAACGAGAGCAACCGTCACTGCTAAAGGGTCCCAGTGGGCACAGGGCTGAGCACATCCCTCATCGCAGCAGAGAACTTGCCACCAGTCCCAGGAGGGTTTGGAGGGATTGTCCTAGACATCTCCCACTAAGCACAAACAGGGACAGCAGCCTGAACCACAGCCAGCCCAGCACAGCAGCCTCCCATCTGCAGCAGCAGGGTGGGCAGCAGGAGATGGGATCCTGCCTCGGCAGTGGGATCAGCTCCCTGCTTTCCATTAGAGCCCCGGGAAATGGGGAAATGGGGCATGCCCGGCCTGGCTGGAAGTGCTTTTCACGGTCAAGACCTGTGAAAAGCCACACAGATCTGTCACAGCCTTCAGCCTGCCAAGCCACCCTGCCCCGGGGCTTGCTCGGGCACAGCCTCTTTCATCCACCCATCTGAACCAGTGCCGGCATAGAGATACTACAGCCATTCAACAAGCACGATGAACGGAGGGATTTTAGCAGATCCAGGAGGATTTACTGCCGTGCCCAATTCTCTCTGCTGCAGCCTGTCCTAAGGAGGCTGTGCCTCAGGAAGCCAAGAGTTCACTACAAGAACTGGTGCTCAGCCTCTCCATGGGACAGCCTGGCACTTCCCACCCCCACGCCTGACACCCTGCTGGTGCAGCCCCAGCTGGCTGGCTGCTGTGTCGCATGGTCCACTAGGAAGCACCTCTCCTCCTCTGCTTTGTTGGGTGAACTTTTGTTGATATTTGACTCATTTTTCCATAACAGAAACCCTTGCTCTGCATCCTCGTGCTGGATGAAGGAAGGAATTGGTGGCTGCAGGAAAACAGCAAACACATCCCTGCTGGGAGCAGCCTCTCCTAACACTCTGCTTACCTGCCTGTTCCTCATAGCTATGTGCCAAGGCCCCTGCCCGTCCCCAAAGGCCCCTGCCCGTCCCCAAGGGCCCACGGCACTGCCGCTGGGCACAGCCCTGGTACCTGTCCACGTCGACTTGGCCGACCTGCTCACTTCCCGGGGAGGGGCTGCCATGCCCTGGCCCTTGTCGTTCAGCTTCTGCATCATGACAGTCTCCACCTTCTCCCCGAACACACTGGAGCTGCCGAGGCAAAGGGGTGCTGTCAGTGAGCCGTGTGGGTGCTGCGGGGTCAGGCTGTCAGCAGCACAGCAGCACTGGGCCAGGCAGAGCTGTTTTATAGGGCAGCAGGCTCAGGCTGCCAGTACCCTGATGCTCTGCTCTGCCTTTTGCAGAGGAAGACTTTTCTGCTGGAAGACTTTCCCCTCCCTCACCCTGCTGCTTTATGCTGGCTTTATCTGTGAGCTGCCAGCCTGACCAGGCAGTGCCCGTGCCCCAATGCAGGGTGCTCTGGGCATGGCAACACATCAGGGATTCAAACCCCCTTCCCCAAAGTGCCTCCCTGGCACTTCATCAGCAGCCCACGAAGCTCTGGAGCCGTTTCTCCAGCCAGGGCTTTAGGGGATATTCCAGGTGGCTCCTTGAAGGGACACAGAGCCCTCCTGGAGCCCAGGCTGTGCAGGCTGCAGGAATCACAGTGACACAGTGACTGTGTGACAAGGCTGTCTGGGGCTTCGCAGTGCCACAAAGCCCAGCTCAGCTCGCTGGGGCTGCATGCAGCAGAGCTGGCAGGCACAACAGCAGCAAGGGCAAGGACAGGAGACACTGGTTCTGCCTGCCTTGTGGAGGGACTCCGCTCCCCCTGTACTTACAGGCCTGAGATCAGATCTGTTTCAGCCCTCATGTATGGCCCCAGGTCCTGGGAATGGGAGATGCCACTAGCTCCATCTGCTAGGATCTGCCGTATGAGGTCCTCATCTGGGGAAACAGCGCAGAGGGCATTGGCAGGAGCACAGCACGCAGACCCCCACCCTGAGAAGGTTCTGAAATTCCCATTAAAAATATGATCCTCTCTTCTGCCTTGCAAATTGAAGCCAGTTTGGTGGCAAGCTCTGCTGTTCTGCTTCCCCAGAGCTCCCAAGCACCAGATTGCTTCTCCTGCACGTCCCTGCAGCATTCAGCACAGAGCAGCCCTGCTCGCACCCACCTGAGGCAGAGAAGTACCGCGGCTGCCCCTGGTGCACGCCAAGCGACAGGCTGTCCTCCTCAGCTGCCAGTGGAGCCTCGAGCCCCAGGTGGCGGCTGGCCCGGCCTCTCTTCAGCTTCTGGATGGTGTTGCCCATGATGGAGGGGTCGCTGAGGAGGTCTGGCCAGCTGAGCAGCGCCTCGCTGGAGGGCCACCGCACGAGGCTGGGGGAGGACAGAGTGCGGTGTGCAGTTAGGAAAGGAAGAAATAATTTGTGGGAGACTAGAAGAAGAAGACAACACTGAGTTCCTACTTGTTCCATCCCCAGGAGCCCGCTTACCTTTTGGAATCCTCCAAGAACAGATCTGTCTTGGTTTGCTCAGAGAAGGCCTGTGGAGGAAGAGGAGGCATTTCAGGGACGTGACACCAGCTGCTGCCTGGCCAGAACAGCAGCTATGCAGAGACAAAAGGCTGTGGCTCTCCCCACCACCAGTGCTGTCCGGTGGCACGAGTGCCTTACTCCTGGCACTGACGGCGGTGGATGCAGCTGTGGGGGTGCAGGAGAGCCCACAGAGACACCTGCACGGCTTGCAGGCACGAAGCAGCTTACCTCTGCCCGCAGCCCAGGGAAGGTGGGGAAGGAGCTGTCGAGGATGGAGGAGTCCAGGTAGTTGTCGATCTCCAGGGACTGCTGGTCGGAGTGAGTCAGCGTGTGGTTGATGGAGACCTGCAGGAGGCAGGAGGGCTTGAGCAGAACCAGGAGGGGCAGAGGTGGCAATGTGCCCGGTGGGGCTGAAAACAGGCACGTCCTTCCCTGCCTCAGGCACTGCACCACAGCCTCTGGGCTGTGCCCCCTACAAGTTCCCTAGAAGCTGCAGGGGTTTACAGTCTCCTGCAGAAGCAGGGAGTGCTCATAGGAAAAAGAAATATCAGACACATTTGCTGCTCATCAGTCACTGAGCAGCTGGCTGCAGTACTTAATGAGGCCGTTAATTGTGTGTAACTAGTCATTAAATCCCCAGCTAATCCTTCCACAGCTGCCTAACCACAGCTCTGTTCAGAGAGCTGAGTTTGTACCCAGGGCAGGTATTTCATTAGGAATGCTCGACTGAGCTGCTCTCAAGCTCCTACCAAAGCAGCAGAGGGTTGTACCTTTCAGTGGCATTTGGGTACTTACCACCTACCAAAATCAAGATGAAGTGCCTAAATAGAAGCCACTATCACCCAGCAAATGTGCATGACAGTGATAAATAAAGCCAGGGGCTGCTCCCTGCTCAACAGGGGGGCAGAGCCCTGCTACGTCCCAGGCTGTGGCCATGAGGCAGGGCAGTGCAGAAGGGCAGCAGGGAGACAACCCGCTGAAGAAGTGATGTACCACCAAGGGCAGAACACTGCCCCAGATGAGAAAACCTGATGAGCACACCCATTTGGGCAGCCAGCAGCTACTCTTTTACTTTTTTACTCTTTTACTTTTTTTACTCTTTTTAATTACCTTGCCACGAGCCATCCGGAAGAGAAATAAAATGACCAAGTAGAGAGGGTAGACCACCACGCTGGACACCAGACCAACAGCCACGGTGTCCACATTGACAGGCACCAGGTTGGAAATGGCTCCGTTGCTGGAGAGAACCGAGAGAGATCAGAGATGGGCGTTAGCAGGAGCACTCGGAGCTGCCAGCCAAGCAGAGAGCAAGAAAGAAGAGCACAACTGGGCATTTCAGGACTGCTGGGAAAGAAATGGGCACAGGCTAACAGATGGCACGGCAAAACTGGGCAAGGGGAAAAGCTGATCAGGCTCTCCTTGGTCCTCTATGCCCCATGTCCTGATCCCAAATCCTTTGCAAGGGGAAGGGCAGGCTGCAGGCCACAAGCAAGGCAGCTGTTTGCAGCAGACCTAAGGTCTGTCCTGCCCTGCCTAAGGGGAAGCACAGGAGGGGCTCTGAGGAGTTAAGGGACCAGCTGGAGCACTGAGGGCACAGCGCACCTGAGGTGTACGTTCCCCACCATGCCGTACCACACGGCATTGGCACAGAGGAAGAGGAAGACGAGGAGGGAGCAGCAGGTGGCCCTCTGGACACGGGTGAAGCGGCTGCGAGGCGGGCGGTCCCACATGGACAGCCAGACGTGCTTCTCGAAGAAGCCTCGCTGCAGCTCTGCTATGAAGATCCGGGAGAAGCTCCTCAGCTCCGTCTCACCTGAGCACAAAGAGAGGCTTTCAGGGTCAGCTGCACAGGAGAGGGTGCCCAGCTGGGGCTGGCACAGTCCCCCCTTGCAGGTTGATATTCAGAGTATCCCCACTGCACCTATGCTGACCTTTTTGCAAAGCTGGATCCCAGCCATGCCTTGTCCTCTAGCACAAAGCACCCAGGAAAGCATCTGGCTGTGCAAATCATCAGTGAGACAGTAGCAGCATGCAGGCTCTACAGTCTCTCTGCAGTCTTCTGCACAAGCCCTTCCTCAGTGTAATGGGAGCTGCCACCCTGCCCAGCCTCCCTGCCCTGCGCCCAGGAGCCGAGCACTCACTGGCAGCATAAACCTCTTTCTCCACCATGCCATCGTTCTCTTCGCTCTCCACGGACAGCCAGTCGTTCACCAGGAAGAAGTAGCTCTTGCTGCTCTGCAGGTCCCGGACGATGACGTGCTGCAGGTACCACGAGGGGCTGAGTCCTAAGGGTGAAGGGATAAAGAGATGTGTTTCAGGGCAGGCACTCCCCGTGTGAACCCCTGATGCCTCAGCCCCCACGCCTGCTCCTGTCCCACCTTTGTTGTCGTGCCAGATGCGGATGCGCCAGATGCTGCCCAGGTTCCTCTCCGTGGCGATCTGAAACACGTCGAGGCTGTTGCGGTGGAAGGCGTTTTCCCCGTCCAGGTGTCTGTGCCCACTTTTGTTGTCCACGCCGTACAGGGCGATCCCCACGTGCGCTGTGGTACCTGGCAGGGTTAACGGGGCTCGGTTAGGGAAGTTCCCCCAAGGTGGAGCCGTTCCCAGCCCTGCCTTCCTGCCAGGGACATGGGGCCGGGTGTCTTGGCCCTTCAGAGGGGCCACCTGGGGACCTGGGAGGCAGAAATGCCCTCGGCAGCTGTCCCACACCCCGGGGTGGTGTTACACAGCCTGCAGGGCAGCTGCTCAGACTGATCCTTGGCATCCTCGTGGTTTTCCACTTTGGAGGGGACTGAATCTGAAATTCCTTGATTTGCTAACACCCTACTGGGAGGAGACGTTTATTCTGGATGTTTCTTCCATCAGACAGTCAGAAGACTTGTTTGCTTTGACTTCTCTCTGGTACCCGTTGCCAGATGCTCCCTGGTCCACCTGCTCAACCTGGGCGGTCCTTGGGGTGACTTTGGACCAAAACTGCTCCCAGTTAAACCAGTGGCTACGCTAAGATCACTGGGAGCATGCCTCCAGCAGTGACACGGTGGCATCCTACCTCCATTTTGCTCAGAGCTCCCACATCCCAGCTCCCTGCATTTCCAGGCCTGCGATGATATTTCTGGCAGCTCGAGCTACAAACCCAGCCCCAGGTCAGAAAGCCAGGCTTTCTGCCTTCACGCTGCTAGGAAAGATTGGGAGGGGAGAACAAAGTGATGGATGGAGGTGGAAAGCAAAACGATCAGTCTGCAGTGCCCACAAGGCCTGGATGCTTCTGCAGGAAAGGATCAACAGGAGCTCCAGCAGCCAGGCACAACGGCTGCCTCCTCCTGCAGGCGTTTCTGTACCCTACAGAAAGAGGTGACTCTTTTTTTCTCCTGCTCCATCATCAAACACACAAAAACATCTGAATGTTGTGGGTAAGCCCTGAGCTGACTGCTCGGTGCTCCTTCAAACAACAGCTGGGCTCTGGGCCCTGCCAGGGAACATTTGGTGCGGGATGCCCCGAGGGGAGCTTTCAGGGAGCTGCACAGATGTCACCCTAGCAGTCAAGCACGGGAGGAGTCTGTGGGCTGACCTGATCCTCTGCCCCAGCCAGTTTTCACCAGGATCTCGTATTTATACAGCCCGTTCTTGCCGCAGAAGGGAATCACCCCGACGCGGTTGATGTCAATCATGTCCAGCTTGTGCACAATCAGCGCGGCCACCGAGTAGGTCACAAAGCAGACGGCGCACGTCAGCAGAACGATGTAGTTGAGGCCCGGGCCTGGAGCCTGGAAGAAAAGAACCAAGCTGATAAATGCTCTCTTTCCTCAGGAGGACCCCGCTGCTCCCCAGGGGCTCTGCTGCCTCCTTGCTGGCTATGAACATCACTCGCAGCACCACGTGCAACCGGAGACCTGTTCCTGCTCACACTGTGCTCAGGGCTCATGTGCTGCCAGCAGCCAGCCCCAGCTCACTGCAGCAGCTGCAGGGAGCTCTCTGCTCCCACCTATGGCACAGCAACAGAGCTGGAAGGAGCCCCAGTGTTCCCAGGAGCCAGGGAGCAGCTGGCAGGTGCAAAGTCTCTGGGACCAAACAGTGCCGTGACAGCTGGGAGGAGCATCTGGCATCTCACAAAAGAGGTGAGCACACTGCGAGGTATTCAGACTGGGGAATAAAGCCAGCTGCAAGCGTCTGCTTTCAGCATCAGCAGCCAGGACTCATGAGCAGGGGACACAGCCCCTCTGTGCTTGGCTGCAGCTCCTGAAGGCACACAGGTACGGGTGCTGGTCTGCCAGCCACCACCCAGCCCCAACGTGAACGCCAGCGGGAGCCCAAGACGTCACACAGCCTCTGCTTTGTTCTACTCACAGGGAAGATGAACTGGACAGAGTTTGGGGGCACAAAGAGGCTGGCCCCAAAGGCGGTGAGGTGCTGGGTTAAGCAGACGGCCTGGTCTGGCCTGGTCTCCTCGAGTGGGACGATGCCTTCTGTCTTCCACCGTCGCTCCTGCTCGCTGAAGTACTGGCACAGGGACGTGTACAGCCCCAGGGTCACCTCCACCGGGGACCAGCTGAAATGGTTGGTGATGTTGAAGTAATACTTCTGGATGGTGTCATCCGTCCTGGAAAGGGCAGGACAGCAAGACATCATTACCCATGGGCTGAAGGGACACAAACCCCAGTCTGACAGATGTGTGCCCACTGAAATCACCCCCCTGCAGGGACAGGTAAACACACAGGAGGAGAAAGAAAGGCCTGGTGAACGTGGTATAATCTGCACAGCCCTCTGTGCAGAGGTTCTGGGGCTCTACAGACCCCTTGAATTCTTCTCTCTTTGTGTTATTTCAGTACCTGGGAGCACTGCACTGCCTGTCCCTTCTCTTCTGCGTGCTGGGAGCCTTGCACAGCTCTCCCGCCCACCATCCCCTCTGTCCCACTGACCCCCACGACTCTTCCAGAGCAACTTCACTTCTTGGCTGGGAGCAGACTCGCTCATCAGGAGGATTAATTCCTCTTTGAACGTGCTGTTACCAAAAGCCATGGAAGTTGGGTCAACTTACACAACAGTGGCTCCACTCCTGCCCTGCCTATTCCCAAGCTGCCTGTCTTTCTTCTCAGATCATGCCTAGGAACGGCTCATAAATAACACGAGGCATGAATACACACTCCTGGGAAAGGCAGCAAGTCAGAGACTGAAGTCACAAGAACAACTGCTCTGACAGAAAGGAGAGAGCTTGGCTCCAAACCCCAGTGGCACAGCAGCCCGTGGCAGCCTGGCATTAGCCATGGCAAAGCTCTAAGAATCCCTCGTGCACATCCACGGGACAGACTGGGGGTGGCAGGGATCATAAGGGAGGGTGCTCTTACAGCGGCGAGGTGAAGAAGGTGTAGAGCTTGTGGTCATCTCCAGACAGGGCCTCCAGGCTGATTTTCTTCGAGGCAGTGCAGTTGTACTCGTTGGGCTCTGGCTCGTGGTGGAGATAGGCCATGATGAACGGCTCAGGCTCGCTCGCGATGTAATGATCTGCACAGGGAGAGAGAGAAAGAACAGAAAGTACTTTATAAACACCAGGGAGAGCTCAACCACGCGGCTGCTGCCAGCAGTGGATGCTCGGGGAGGAGTGTCAGCAACACGGAGCTGGGAGAGATGATTTCCTGCCTGCACTCTGCCTGCAGCTCAGAGGATTCCTGAGCAGGAGGCTCTGGATCCCAGTGTACCTGACCCAGGGACAGGACAAGCTCCCTCTGGTGCTAACACAGCTCACAGAAGCCACGCTTTGCTGGGAAAAACAAAAGGCTTCTCGGTGTCAGAATCCTCAGACAAGGATTGCACCAGGGTTGGACAATGCCCACGACAGCTGTGACCTCGGCAGCACAGTACAGGACCTGCTGTCCCGAGATGTGCTCCCAAACACATCCCCTGACACAGCCGCCCCGTGCCTCCAACCCAGCCCTCCCCGCCCACGGGAAGAAACAGCAAAGAGCACGGGGAGCTGGCTCTGAGCTACCGTTCAGGACTTTGTAGGTGAGCCTGAAGTGCAGTCCTGCTTCCCGGTTGTTGCTCTCCATGGTCACGATGAGGTTCACGGACGTTCTTGCCTCGATGACCTCAGTGCCAGCAGCCAGATTGTCAGCGTCCGTGTTGTTTGACACCATTACGGTGATGGCTTTCTCCGAGTCCAGGCTGCCGATGGGGATCTGCACCCCGTTGTGGGTCTGGAACTCCATGGAGGCCACCTTCGTGGACACGGTGTAGTTGCTGATGTAACCAAAAGGGAACGGGTTGGAGTCCACTTGGAACATGACTTGAATTACATCGGTCAAGTTAGAAAGGGTGGTGTTGAAAGCCTGGGGGATGGAGAACTGGCAGTTCGGCGTGTTCTCGTAGCAAAGCAAGTTAAAGGGATCTGATCTTTTGCCTGTGGCTTTAATTTCTCCCCCCACCAGCTCAAGGGGCTCTTCATTCAGCACGCGAGACTTCATGAGGATGCGCATCAGGCTGGAAGACAGGTTGTAGGCTTTGGGGGCCAGCAGCAGGTTGTGGGAATCAGCAAGCAGTTCCTGGGGCTTGGACTCTTGTGAAACCGTATTGACAAGGTGGATTAAGTCCCCTGTCAGGAGAGAAATGACAGTGCGAAGAGAGGAGCTGGTAAATAGTTGAGTTAACTACTAACATCTAGGTAACATCTAACACCTTCCCAAAACAATCAGACAGGCCTTTCCTTGCTGTTTTCTCACTGTCACTCTGCACTGCATACAGTGACCTGCCACGCTTGAAGTGTTCAGTAGCCCTGAGCTGAAAATAGAGCTGTCAGCTCTTCCTGCCGTGTCTGGGCTAATCTACACCGGTTGGTGATGAGGACTTAATCACGACAGGCTTTATTTTCCTCCTGTGAAGTGACAGGAACAACAGATTGGGAAACAGCGGAGCGGATAAAACAAACATGTTACCAAGTTTTTGCATTATATATTGAAAAAATGGTCAGAAATGTATAATGAGCAGTGCAAAGAAGGCGTCTCCGCTTGTAACCACGTGGGAATTTCCAGTATTCAGGGGTGCCCCAATAAAGACTGGTGCCCTGCTCAGCCTGCAACCAGGAAGGCAAGTATCTGGAAACCATATCTGTTATTCATTCTTTACAAGAATGACAATTCCCTGAAGTACTGCAGAGTTTACTAACAGCTGTCATATTTAAATATCCACAGAGACAGCTGACAAAGCCAGGATAACCCTGGGAAAAGTGCAAGGAGAATAAAGCAATGGGGGTGCCATGCTCCAAATCTCAGACACGATTCCCCAAACATCTCGAAAAGGCACGAGCCAAACCTCTGGTCCAGGCAAAAGCCTGCAGAGCTCCCCTCAGCCTGCTGGTGTCCTGCAGCCCAAGCAGGGAGCTCTGTGCCTACAGCGTGGTCAAATGCCACCCGCTCCTGCGTGAGCAGAGCCCACCTGTGATGTTGAGAATGTTGTCAGCGATGCCCGTCGGGGTCACGGTGCCCTGGGTCGTTTCCCCCTGCAGAATGGTCATCATGGTCTCCAGCTTGTTCAAGGTCCTCGTCAGGCAGGACTTGCAGACCATCTCCTTGCTCACCACCTGCACAGGGAAACACAGCCTGATTCAGCTGGCTCAGTCCTACAAAGACCCGAGGACATTTGTTCAAACACTGTTTTCGTTCTCCAAGTTATCCCTGCTCTCTCCAGCCCCGAGGAGGTGCCTGCAGAGACCAGGGCTGCTCTGCCCACACTAAGAGGTGCCAAGGTTTTGTAGGTGTCTCCAGACACCTTCCATCCACCTCCCCTCATGCTCCCATCTACAGGCAGGCATGCTAAGAGGTGATGGAGGACACATTAGTTTGAAAAGGACCATGAAGGGCAGCATATTCAGATTCCCTGAGGTTTGGCTGTAAGGACCAAGCACGTCTCCTGGCATTGCAACTCACGGATCACCCGTTTGGGGCCGCACACTGCTCCTACAGAAATCACCCAGGAGGAGCTGCACAGGATTCTTCCACACGCTCAACTGTCTTCAATGGCAGCAAGGTCTGGCCCTAACTGAATCCACTTCGGTGTCCAAGTACTCCTGGAAACTGTGGGAGGGATCCTGCCACTCAGGCATGATGGATGTCCCTCCCTCCGCTCCCAGACGTGTCCAAGAAACAGAATGTTCCAGCCACGGCCTGCAGCTCCCAGCACTCTCAAGGGCTGGATGGGAGGGACCGAGGCAACACATGGAAGCTGTTACCACAGGCCAGTTCCTAGCTCTTATTCATCTTTTTCTTTTAATCATCACAGGATTCAGACGTGATTCACCATATGTTTTGGTGAAGAATTAAAACAGTGTCTGCAGGTCTAGAATTCCCCTGGTTTTGCTTCTATTTGTAAGCTACGAGAAGCTAGGATGTACTCTGTATGACAGCGAGACAGACTGAGATATCGAGGACATCAGGAAAAAAGAACCCACTAAGAAGAAAGAGATTCTTTTTTTCCCCTCCAGGAGAAATTTATTCTTATTTTTCCTCTCTCCTGTAGGAAAAATTAAAAAGTATCAGCACTGATTGACACTGCTACAGGAAAGTAAATTTGTGATCTCTGTGCTGCTCCGAACCATTTGGGAAATTCTGTATTACTCTTTTTATAAGCTTTTTATTCCAATCCAGAGCACAAGCTAATCCTAGAACATCACCTTTTCTCATAGAACAAAAATTCTATTTCTAGAGTTGAGCTTCCACAGCGAGATCAAGTCACAAGGCAAGGGCATGGGTGAGAGACACAAACAAAGCACCAGCATCAGAACGGGGCGTGCTGAACCCCAAATCCCTGAACAAGGATGAACAGACAGAAGTGATTTTTGAGGCTTATAGATGTTGAAGCTGAGGAAGCAGCAGCAGACCAGGCGCTCTGTGGGTGGGATGCAGTAGTCTGTCCGTGATTTCAGTGAGAGCCTGTTCCCAGCAAGCACAGTTGCTGACCTGGCTGGGGGGCGATGAGCAGCCAAGGTCAGGGTACCTGACTCCAGCCCCGAGAAGGAAAGATTGGGAGGGCGGGGAAGCAACAGCATGCCAGAGCAGCCTGGCTGACCACCAAAACCCTAGTGCGTTATATAACTGGGCTCTCTTCCCTTTTGCCCATCTGACAAAACACACAATACCACTCCTCAATCCAACAGGCAGCAGCCCCAGCACCAGGGAGCAGAAACTGCTGGCTGGCCAGGGAAAACAGCGCTTCCAGTCAACAGCAGAGCAAAGAAGTGCTTCTCATCTTGTACAGGGCTGGAAGGAACATCAGCCCTTGGCTTTGGCCCCTGGCTCAAGGCAGGTTTGTCTCTACTTGTGTTACTCCTGGTGGAGCCCTGCCTGTCCTTGGAGACGCTGCGCATCCCTCAGCAACTTATTCCAGTGCCTCTCTAACCTGCTGGGGCCCTTCCTACAGTCTCCATCTGCTAGTTAAGGATCCCTCTTGCTAGCAAGCTGCCACAGCAAGGCTGGTATGGAAAAGCACAGAGTTCCTAAGTGAACTTCCAGCACATGAATGCATCATCGTAAACCTGCCTGCTAGATCAGGGCAGAGCTGACAATGGTTAGGACATCTCCACTGAAACCCTAATGGTGTCAGCAAGTGACACCTGTCCTTGTGTGGTGTGTGGGACAGAGAGGGGCAGGGAAGCAGAACAAGAATTGAATTGCTCCTAAGCTGCACCTGAAGGGCAGCAGGTGGGAGGAGGTGGTGACGAAGTACATACCGTGCACTGAGCCAGCGCTGCTGAGATCTGCTGGATGTCATCCACCGTGTTCACGTTCAGCGAGTTCAGGGTTTCTGTGATGTTGTTGCGGGTCCAGGTCCGCAGCTCAAACTCGTTCCCAGTCTCAGGCTCCAGAAGCTCCGTCCGCTCATACTGAGGGGATCAAAGCAGGCAGTGAGGGAACGCACTGGGCTGCTTCAGTGATGAGCTGTGCTGCAGGCACCTCTCCTGCATTCTACACCTTCTCCCCGCCCGTTCTTCTCCCCTCTCATGAGCTGGGTTTTCAGCAGAACTTTCTCAATTTCACCTGTGTGCACTCAGCAACTCATTTAACACCCTCACATGGGACAGCTCGGCAGCACACCAGTGAGCAGTCCCTGTCCAGCTCAGCACAGTGCCTGTGCTCATGGGCATCACCCCAGCCTGGTGCCCAGGCATGCAGCAGGCTATTTTGGGGGGAAAAAGCACGACTATAGACCAAAATTCCTACCCTGCCTACAGAGACACACAGAGGGACTGGGTCCTACTTTAGACAGGAGTGAAAGCAAAAGCTGCCAGGAGGATGATGCTCCTACACCATAGATCAAGAGCCTCTTGTGCAGCCTGAAGAGCTTTCCAGCTCAGCAGTCAGGACAAGGAGGTCTCTGTAGCACCCAGACAGCACCTGAGCAGCTACCGGGAGTTTCCAGGCCTGCTGTGATGGAGCGAGGTGGCTTCACGGGAAGTATGGGGCAGATGGGGAAATTTGGGCCAAGATTCCTGCTTTTAAATTCAGCGTTTAGACTTGAGTTTTTCCTCTCAACTGCTAACCTATCTGAACATGACAGCTGAACAGGGGATGCCCAAGCCATTGCCTTCCCTGGGACCCCTGCTTTATTTTACAGCCCCTCAGTTTTCTCTGGTCATCGTGTGTCTAGAGACTGTTACTCTCTTTTAGATGCATGGAAATCACTCCAGCCCCGCTCCCACCATGCACGTATGCTGATTTACACGGAGAACTGTAGCATTAGTCACTTCCCTACATCGCTGTGGAAAACCTGGCCAAAGAACATTACTGGCGATCGCAAGGGCTTCCGGAGGCCCCTCTTGGGCAGAGTGCTGCTTTACCTCATTTAAGATGGTGATGAGGGCCAGCGAGTACTCGATGACCTGCTGAGGGTCCCCCTGCTTCACTAAGCCCTGGAGCACCGTGTCGGTTTGATTGTAGAGCCAGTAGGAGAGGCTGGGGAAGCCCCTGGGTAAGCCGATTTCCATGGAGCTGCCGAAGAAAAGAGGCATTTGGTTGAAGAGCGTGCTGTGAAACGGGGCTGGGGGCAGAACGGGGAGCTGGGAAGGAAGGTAAGGGGGGAGCAGGTGGTTAAACAACAGCGAGAGCATTGCTAACGCCTGCCCTGGTGCCCAGTTTGCACCAGGATGTAGGAACTTCAGGGACCTGAGCCTGCTCCCTCTGTGGGCACACACAGGTGTGCTGAGCCCCGAGGAGAAAATCCAGGTTTGATGTGACGGAGCGTAAAGGGCTTACAAACAGGAGCAGAGTGCTGGGAGGAGCTGCGCTGCTTTTGGCACCATTCCCCAGGGCCTGAGGAACAGCTGGGTCACAGATTGTCCTCCCCAGGCACCGCAGGGCCGTGTGCTCCCCCCGGGGGGCCGGGACCGCACGGACAGTGTGGAGAGCTGCAAATCAGCCCAGAGCAGGCACAGAGCTGGGGCAGGAGGCACTGAGACCCCTTCAGGAGGCTCCCCCAAGACCCAGGGGCACTCGTTGCCTGCATGGAGCACACTGGAAGCCAAGGGGTGTTTGGAGAAGGGCTAACTGGGATTTTAAGGTGTTGGCCCTGCTGAGACTGGAGCTGCAACCCCTTCCACCCTGTTCCAGTGCTCGTGCTCCCCACCGCAGCTACACGGCACCTCCCTGGCTCTCAGCAGCAGGCCACCAGGCCTCCTGCAGCACCACCGCTTGCTGCTGCCACTTCTCCTTCAGCAGCTCTTGATGCACAGAAGGGGGCAGAGCACAGAGCATCAGAGACCTTCTGAAAAAGTGACACCGTGCCTTCAAAGCAAAATGTCAGCAGGAAATTAAGAGGAGGGTCAGGAGAGCCATTAAGTGCTGGGAAAAAGTCTCCCCCTTGGGAGATGATCCACAAAGACTGGAGCTCTCTGTGGCTGCAGTGCCTCACTTCTGCTACATCTCCCCTTGCCTTCCTGCAGGGGCCTTGTCCAGGAGGAGAACATTTCACCAGGATGTGACACCCAGGAGCCTCAGCCAGACCCTGGCACAGTGCACAGCCCCAGAGCAGCCTCCCCCCAGCCTTACCGGTTAACGGCCACCACGGTGGCACCCAGCTGGTCCTGGACGAGGACTGACACGGACACCACGAAGCCGCTCTCCTGGAAGCCCGGGGGCAGGAAGGCGCTGTGCTCGGCACGGCTGCCCTTGTACACGCAGAACTCGTGGTAGTGCCCGGCGCGGCGGCGCGACGCCAGCAGGATGTACACCAGGGGGTCGTCCACGTTTTCCGTGTCCCGCCAGCCTGTGAACAAACCCAAAAAGAGGTGACTGGGGGGGGGAGGGTACTGGGGAGATGTCACCACCCTGGAGCCCACAGTTGGGGCAGCTTAAGGATTCCAGCAGGCTGGATGATGTTTTCGGGGCTACAATGCAAAGGTTTGACACTTTTCCTGATGTTTAGGGGTTTCTGCGTGGGTGTTTGTATCCTGTAACATTTGAACGGGTCTGTGAAGAGCTCCCAGATAAAATAAAAATGAGAATAGAGCAGCACTCATCCAAGGTCACAGTTTCTGCACCAATCCTGCAAAATTTTACACTAGACAGAGCTTGGTGCAGCCCTCAGGCAGTTCAACATTTTAGGAACAAATGGGTCTAGGACAGAACCTGCACAAAGGTTTCCCTGAAGCTCCTGGATAACACAGGGAATGTTGTGGGGCTGGGCAGTGTGGAAATCCACCGCACTTCTGCCAGTAAGCACCAGCGAAGAACTGGGAGGACCTGGCTCTGCCAGGGCTCACTGCACTGGACACAGAGCAGCGGGGCTGCGTCCTGAGCATTCCCCTTCAGCTTAAAAACAATCACCCAGAGCTAGAATTCCCACTGCTCCAAAGACGTACTGATTTCATAATTACTCTGGGTAATACTCTGGGTAGCTCGTACCAAAGTCACAGTCACAGCACGCTGAGCACACTTCTGTTTCTCCTCCAGCTTAAAATGCGCTTCGGTGACCAGGCTCCCCAGAACCAGCAGGGCTCGTCATTTCCTCTGTGGCGTGGCTTCCCAGCATTTGTGCACAGAACACATTAATCTCTAACACTAATCATTTGGGGAAATAAGGTTTTCAGAGGCACTTATTCGTTGGCCCAAGGCTATAGGCTGTCAGCCAGGCCGCTTTTCCAAAGCTGGTCTCTTTGTTGCTGTCTCTGCAGCTGGTTGAGAAGGTAACTGCTGATGGGAACATCCAGCCCACATGGAAGAGAAGGCCCCAGTGCTCTGTCTCTACTCTTCCCACGTCTGTGTGACTCAGTTTAGAGCATCTACGTTCTTTTTCCTGCCCCAAAACGCCAGTTTCTTCCATGAGTACTGTCCTGCCCTGGATACTGCCATTCAAATACATGGACTAGGTATAAAAAAAGTGCCTGCCGTGAATTTTAGAGAGCTCCTTAATTTGATCACACAAAACTGCTTGTGGTCCAAGGGGAACAGAAATGTTAAGGTCCACTTCTGAACTCAGGCCTGACCAACAGTGTCCTGGGGCTGGAGGTAGGGAAAAGACAACTTCTGTGAGAATAAGGGCAGCTGGTAACTTACTGAGCAGGAGAAACTTTTGCCCACGAAGAACAGAGAGGGCTGGCAAGTGCCCAGCACACTCACCTGTACACTCAAAGTGCACCTTTGCCATCAGTGCCCTGAGCGGTCCTCTGGGAAACAGCCTGCAGGACCCTCCGACAGGAGGCTGGTTGGGCAGCAGGTCAATGGAGGCAAAGCCTTCCTCCCCTGTCGTGAGGTCTGTGATGTGGAGGGTGAAAGTGTACCCCTCCCCGTCCTTCAGCGCCCCTTGCCTCAAGACCAGGTTCATTCCTGTATCGCCAGTGGATGTAGTTCTTTTGTCCAGCACGAGGGACTTGTTTTTAAAGCTGTGCGCTGCCCATCTCTGCGGAGATGAAGAGGGGAAAGACAGGAGAGGTTTTGTTTGAATCTGAAGTTATGCCCCGAAACGTTTTCAGATTGAGTCTCTTATAAAAAGTAACAGATTTCTAGTGGGAGCGTCTGCCAAATTTGCAGTTGATAATTCAGCTTTAGTCTCGTGTGCTACAGCAACAAGAACTGGAACCTTTCCAAAATGTCTGGTGGGAATATTTCCACTGTGAGATCTGCTTTAGTCTCTGGGATTACATCATCCTCCGACAGAATATTTCATAATACAGAATACAAAACACAGGAAATAAATTAAGTACTGGTGGAGTCTCCACGGGATACCATGTTTTATATGCTGTAAGCTGAACGTGTCCTGGATGATTACTGTTAATAGCACAAATGTACAATTGTGATAACAAGAGGATTGCTGAGAGAGCCGGCCAGCAAATGCCATGCAAGTACATGCTCGCCTTGCTGGGAGAAATACAGATTAGCTCTCACAGAGGGACTTCCACTTCCAAGACCTGTTTCATTCAACAGGTTGCAGAGACGCTGCGTAGTGGAATCTGTAATTAAAGGAGAGCATGAGGGACTGAGCAACCTCTGCCTGAACCACCAGAACAGCGTGTGAAATGCCAACCAGCAGGGAGATAAAAGCACTTCACTGATCTGTTACAGGAAAAACGTGGCCTTTGCATAAAAAGGTCTGGTCATTCATAGGCTTGGCTTGAAAATAACTCAGCAAGGCCCCCCCTTGGGTAGACATTGATGGAGCACTAACAGGGCACGTGTCCCACAACCTGCAGGCCCACCAGAGCAGCTGTCTCCATCAGGATGCAGCTGGAACAACCTCGGGCAAGGGGAAGCTCAGACAGCTTGCCCGGGGACTCAGTCTTTCCACCCTGACCTCTGGGACTCCCCCGTTCTCCCTGAAGTCTACCAAAAGTGGAGCAACAACCAGCGTTTGCGGATGGCTTTACCCCGAGCTTGGAGTCATTGTGACAGTTCTGGCAGGTCCCCTCCAGGTACACGTAGGAGCTCTTGCTGACTTCATAGACGGACTGAGCCTTGCAGGAAACACACTCCAGGGACACGATAGGGACTCCTCCCCTCTTGATGAACACCTGGGAAAACAAGAGGCTCCGTCAGGAGGTCTGAGAGGCTGGGGGGCAAGAATAGAGACACCTAACCAGCAAGCAGCCACCCCAGCACCTGGTTCTCCAAGCAGGAGTTGCTCTGCACCAGCCCACTCTGTGCTAAGGGGACAGCAGAGAGGGATTTCCAAAGGATCTCAGGTCAGACTTCAGCTACCTCAGTTTTCTTATGCTGGGCGAGGTGAGTTGTTCTGCCACTGATTTTCAAGAGCCACCCAAAGCCAAGCTGGGCCCATCACGGAAATTCTGGGTTTATTTTATTTGCATTTTTCAACACAAATCATTTTCAAAATGCCCCTCTTGTACCCTGTATTGAATTCCCAGTGAGTCCTACTTGCCATTCAGGGTGGGGGTGATGCTACCTGAAGGACTTTGCTGTTCTGAGCATCGCAGGACGGCTCTCAGCCCTACAAAAAAGAGATCTGCACTACAGCTTGGAAAAGAGGCGAAGTCTAAATGGAAGGAGGAAAGCCTCCGTTATAACGCAGACCAAACATCTGGTGAGCACCTGCTCCAGGAAGCAACTGCAACTCTCCTTTGTTTTCTGGGGGCCAAACCCCTGGCCCTGTCTCTGCAGCTGTGCAGAGCCTGACCCCGAGGGATCACGCACTTCTGCGGTGCACACAGTGCAGGGCTGTGGGTTCCTGTCCTCGGCACAACAGGGTGCTTAACAGGAAGCTTTTACAGAACAACAGAGGGCTCAGAGCAAGCCAGTGAGCCTGGTGAACTGAGGATGTCCTCTGCAAAGGCAGTGCCTGGTCCCCCCAGGCTGCCTCCCCAGTTCCTGCTCTCAGCTACTGAGCTTGGCACCAGCCTGCACCCCTGGGCTCTTGAGTGCTGTGAGCATTCCTGGCACAGCTCTGTCCTGGAGAGACAGGAATGGTGGCAAAATTAGCTAGATGCAAGTCCTGCTGTGCATCAAGCACTCCTTGCTCAGCAGGTGGAAGAACCTCCTTTTCCAGAGAGCAGGGTGTTATTCTGGACTTCTATCTCTGATCTAAGCTGCACATCTCAAGACATCCATCACAGCTCCCCAGAAAAGCACTCCAAGGGAGGAAAGCTTCAGAAGCACCGGTCTCCAGACACGATGGCTGCTGAGCTCTGCCCGGTTCTTTGTCCAAATGCCTTTAATCCCCTAGGAAGCAGGACCATCTAGCAGGGGCCAGAGCCCTCTGCCCTGGCATAATGAATATTCTGAATTCAAATAAAGACAATAGTGAAGACACTGTTTAGTATGGCAGACTTTTAAAAGGGGATAAATATTCCGCAGCATTAAGCCTGAGTGCATTGAAGCTTCATTCATTCCTCCAGTATTTGCAAATTTCCTATGACACTGGAATCATTGTTTTGCGCTCATGCATGGAAACCAGATAGTACGGAATGTCCTTGAAAGACTATCAATTTAATTTTTTTCTTTTTATCCTCCAGCTTTGGTTTAAAACCCAGGCAGTAAGAATTTCCATTTTCAGACTAACTATATCTCTAATTGCCAAACACACCACGATGAATGTTTCTGACATAAACCATAACTGCTGTCGGACTGCAGATGCATTCAGTGTTGGGCTTAATTTGACATAAACAACATGCACTTAAAAACCCTCCCTTAAAAAAACTCAGAAGGAGAGAAGAGAGGAACTGTTGACAGTGAAATTAAGGACCAACTCTTAGGAAGCTCTCTCTGGGTAAAAATCAGGGAAGAGCCTGGAAAGGTGATGTGTGAAGGGCCCGGCACTGCACACAGCAGTGGAACAGTGACTGACCATGGGCTGCTTTGCTGTTCTCTTACAGATCTGCTGCCTCTTGGTCCCAGGAATGGCAGCAGCCCAGGGCTGGGTGACTAACACCAGGCTGCGCAGCGAGACCAACCCCAGCTCCGCAGGAAGGAAGAAGCTCAAAGGGCTTGGCACGACAGGCACAAAGAGCTGCCCAAGGCAGCATAGGTGAATATATCACGGAAATACCAGTGTCTGCTCCTGCCAATGACCTGGGTGGGATTGGTTATGGAGCCCCAGTGATGTCCTAAATTCTCCCTCCCCTGCACCTCTGATAGCGGAGCCTTCCACAGCCCCTCATGGGACTGGCACTGGCTCTCCACTCAGGCCAGGGAAGGAGACCTTGGGACCTTGGAAACAGAAACTCAGAAGGTTCTAGTTCTTCCTTGGAAGGCTCTAGACAGAACAGAACAGACATCCAGCAGACATCCAGCATGGCTGTGCCCAGCAACAGGCGCAGAAAGGCAGAAAGTGACAGCGTTCTGTGGTACGTACGGTTTGATTCGTTGCCTCGGGACTCATGCCCTCCTTCCAGACAGTGAGGTTGAACGTGTACTCCACATCTGCTTCTAATACAGCTTTGGGAATTGTGACATTTCCTCCCTTGGCACTGAAATTCAGAGAGCACCCTGCAGCCGAGCTCTGCTTGCAAGGAGAAAAGAACTTTCAAACCCTCCTTGGTACGGGTGCACGTCGGGTTAGTCCACAGCCAAAACATTCAGGCCCACACAAAGCCAAATCACTGCCACAGACCTTACTGCGCAACGCCACCGCCGGGGTGGGAGCAACGGGGCGGGGTGTGGGTAATAAGGCACACCATCCTATTCTTCAGGTTAGTAAGAAGTTTTTAAAACACTCCTGTATTTCATCTGAGTTCCAAATTCTTATTTGATAGCAATTAACTTTTCATGAATTAAAGTTTATAAACATTGCCAAACAACACAAAAAACGTCAAATTGAACTTGAAAGTCTAATCCACACACACTTCACGTTTTTTTTACTTTGTAAAGACAGAAAACAATGATCTTTTACAAGCAAAACAATCCTGCATTCAATTAGAAAAATATTCCCCAGGTGGATCTCCCATGACAATTTGAACGGCAACTCTCCCCTGCCCTTTTGCCACTGCAGTGTCAGATCGTTTCAGTGTGCCAGGAGGACAGGCACAGCAACTTGTCTGGGACTACCTCCTTGGGACTTGCCTCCTCTGAAGTCCAACGCTGGCCCCTGCTGCTATCAGAGACCTTTGGACTGTTAATGGAAGAGGGACCAGAGCCCTCAGCTCCTTGGATTGCAATCAGCAGCTCTGTAATTGCTCCAGGTTATGGAAGCAGCTACACTGAAAACATGAAGCAGAGGCCAAGTCCAAAGGAAGCAGCAATGAAAATGCTTCAGCTTCCAGTGCAAATGCTTCTGAAGCACGCAGGGGCATTGTGCAGCCCTGGACCACAGCAGACTGCATCACACAGCTCCTCCCAAAACCTTTGTACCACCACCCTGAGCTGGGAATTGGGCAATCTTTGCAACCCCCCTTCCTGAGCAGCTTTGTCAAAGGTGTTGACAAAAGCTCCCCTTGCCACCATTTCAACCCAGACACTAGCTCATACAGTGGAGCTGACGTGGAGCTGGAGCTCCCGAATTATCACCCTTTGTGGCTGTGCAAAAATGTTCTCTTACCTTGGAGGAGAACGTACAAGACCACTGGTAAAACAGCGGAGTCTGTTCACCATCTTCCAAGTTCGGGTCGTAGGACTTCTCCCCATCCAAAATTAAGTCCTGAGTGTTGGACCACACGCGGTATGAGCCCCCGTCAATGATTGGGACCAGTTTACTTGGTATCATGGTCACGTTGGCAAAGATGCTTTTGGACAGTGGGGTATCTCCAAAGGAGACGATGAAGACGAAGCAGTAGTTGCCGACTTCCAGGGCAAGCTTTGGTATAACCAGCTGCGGCCTGTTCACATCTACGTTGGGCAGATGGATCCTGCTGGCCTCGTCCAGGCTCAGGCAGCTGGGTGCCCGGTATATCTCCCACAGGTGCTCCGTCTGGTACTTGATGCACCCCCGCAGGTCAAGCTGTGCCTCGAGGTAGTTCCTCTGGGACCGCTTCATCACGACTTGAGGGGGCAAGGCCAGCTCCACCTCTGGCTCCTCACACTCCAGAACTCTGACGGTCACGGTGAGGCGGGCCGTGAGGAAGCTGATGAGATTGGTGGCGTTCACCTCCACCAGGTAATCCCCAGGGCTCAGGTAAGAATAGTTGGCCACCGCGACCCTGGTGGTTTGGGTGGAAGAGCCGTCCCCAAACGTCCACAGGAACTCCACACCCCTGGCACTGGGCACCACCACGGCCTCGAACAGCGCTGTCCTGTTGACAAAGGCATTGGAGGCGGTGAGGGAGACGTGGACTATCGGGTCCTGGACCTGGATTGTTCTGGTGATATTGACACCTCCCAAGTCGTTGAAGGCACGGAGGTAAATCTCGAGCAGCCCCGCAGCTTCTGGAGTGTAGGAAACGCTCTCTCCTGCCATGGTGACCACGGAGCGGCCCTGCTCTTTCCAGAGGGAGAACTGCCAGGAGAAGGAGACGCGGGAGCCGCTCCCCACCTGGGCGCTGAAGCTCTTCTCCGTGCCCGTGGGCACGCCTCGCTCGCAGCAGTTCAGGAGCCTGACATCACGGACGGCCTCCAGGACGGAGATGAGCACCTGGGCGTGAGCGATGCTGATTTGGTTCTGCACGGTCACGGTCACCAAGTAATCGCCGCTCTTGGTGAACTCATGCGTGTACCTGGACCCGTTGAGCACCACGGAGTAGTCCCCACTTATGCTCACCAAGTAACTCACAGAGGTCCCCGACACCATCCTGATGATGAAGGTGACCTGTTCTCCTGGCTCCACCACCTTCTTGCTGGCAAGCACTTCCAGTCCTTGAATCCTGTCCAGCACGGAGATATTCCTGCTGGCCAGAGCCCAGCTGATGTCATTTGATGCATTCAGATAGACGGTATAAAAGCCTGCTGTGGGGAACGTGACTGCCACGGACTGGCCTGTCAACGTGCCGTTTGGCACCTCCCAAAGCCACGTCACTTCGGTCCCCTTCTGCAGCTCCCCCTCGAAGACCACGGTGGAGCCTGAAGAGACATACCTACAGTCCAGTTCCGCAGTGCCTATACTCAGCCCCTCTATGACCTCCTCCACACAGACATAAATTGTTGCATTGGTCGAATCCAGCTTGTTTTCTGCTCCAACGATGACCTCCATAGCTCCAGGGCTTTGGAAGGAGTGTATAATGAAGGGTTCAGTTGTGACGGGAGAGAAGCCATCCTCCAGGTACCAAACGTAGGTAATACCAGTGCCGCTGGTTATGGTGGCACTTATATTAACGGAGGCATTAATGGCAACGGGGTTGGGGAAGGCATAAGGCTTTAAAACACCAAGGCTTTCGATGAATTCCAGTGTCTTGTTAGCAGTTGCGCATCCCAGCATGTTCGTGGCTTTCAGATAGACAGTGTAGTTCCCAGCTTCTAGGATGTTCAAGGAAAAGGTTTTCCCAGTAAATGTCTGCACAGCATGGCCATCTTTTTGGGCTACCCAGCTGTAAGAGATGTTTGTCCCCTCTCTCACCACTGCATGCAGATGGAGCGTTTTGTTTGTTGGGAAGTAGACATCCTCCACCAGGTCACTGCTAGCCACCTGCAGGCCTTCGATCTGTTCCAGGACGTAGACGTAGATGCTGTCCTGCAACGAGCTGATCTCGTTCTCTGCTGTCACAATGACATTGAACGTGCCCACGGAGCGGAAGGTGTAGGAAATTGTGGAGGAGCCTTGGATGGGAGTGCACCGGTCACAGAGGATCCAAGAGTAGCGGATGGCACTGCCAGCTACCAGCGTGGACACAAAGCTCACCGAGCCATTTAACGGCACCACAGTCCTGCTGGCATTGATGGTAATCCCCTGAAGCCGCCGTTTCACTGTGACCTCAATCCTGGTCTCATTGGAGCTCACGTCATTCCGGCCTGTCACACCAATAGTGTAATGGCCTGTGTTGTTGTAGGAGTGGGTGGTGATTTGGCCAGGCTGGGTAGTGCCATCTCCAAAGTCCCAGAAGTAATTCACTTTGGTCCCATTCATGCTGGCAGAGAACAGGTAGATCTGGTTCAGCTCCAACACCCTTGTCCCATTATATTCAATCTTTGCTACCCCAACGGGTTCCTGGACTTCCACAAATGCCGTGTCATTATTGAAAGAGACATTGTTGGAGACAGTCACTGTGACCAGGAAGACCCCCGTGTTCTTGTAGGTGTAGGTGACTTCAGTCCCACTCGACCTCGTGGACTCATTGTTTCCAAAATCCCAGCGGTAGCGGTACTGGTAGGGGGGCATGGCACTGACCTGGAAGCTGCTCTCCTCACCAAGCCTCACAAACTGCTTGGGAGGGAGAAGCGTGACGTTGACTATCTCGGGCTCCACGCAGACACTGGTGAAATAATGAGCCTTGTTAAACCTGCTGGAGAGGGTCAGGGAGAGGAGGAACGTCCCGCTCCGGGTGAAGTTGTGCATCACTACAGGGTCCCCGCTGACCGTGACGTTGGATGAGCCATCTCCAAAGGTCCAGTCGAAGATGTATTCATCAGGATTCCCCGTCACGTACGCAGTGAGCTGCACATCTGGATGCTCAAGGATGCAAGAAGTAGGGTCTATTCTGAGCACTTCCAAGACAAATATCCGAACGGGAACGCTCTGGGAGACAGAGTTCACAGGATTCACAGCTGTCACGTTCACGGTGCAGTTGATGTCCTTTGTGTACACGTGCTCGACCACTGGCACCTGGCTTCTCAGCACCGTCCCGTCCCCCATATCGAATATCCAGGTGATACTGTCCCCTGTCTGCACCGAAGCATTAACAGTTACTGCTGCACCCAGCTCCGCTGCCTCATCTACAGAAACACTGAGCCCCGTTATCTCTTCAAACACCTGGTAACACTCGACGGTCTCCACACTGCTTATGGTGTTGTTCACGGACACAGTGATGTTGTAGACCCCTCTTCTGGAGTAGCTGTAGGTCACCGTAGGCTGGCTCACTGTCAACAGTGAGGAGCCGTCCCCGAAGTCCCAGGTGTACCAGACACCGTAAGGGGATGGCAGTGCAGTAGCTCTGAAGGTGACCGGATGGCTCACAACCAAAACATCTTCCTCTGCTTCCATCTTCACATCAATCAGGTAACTGTGGATGTGAACTGGGACCGAGTGGGTGAGGTTCTCAAACTGGTTTGATACTTGAACCATCAGAGCGTATTCACCTGCAGAGGAAGAGAGCAGAAAAATAAGGCAAGCTGCTAGAGACTTCCATTTCCTCTGGCAGTTTGCTCAAGAACGAGCAAGCCATTTTATTTGAAGACACCTTGTGACCCCCCCAACAAATACATCTGAGTCCCTTCTTCCACAGAGAACCAGCCCGAGCTTACCTGGGTGTTCATAGACGTGTGTGACATTGTGCTCGATTACAACCTCATGGACGCTGGGATCAGGGACAAGGAAAGACTTGTTGTAGGGAGGTTTGAACTGGTATGTCTCCTGGACATCATCTCCAAAATCCCACCTGGAGAAATATACAGACCATGTTGCACTGTTCCACACAAGCCCCAAGCCTGGGTCTTTCAGATGCAGGGCTGGGGTTTTTGGAAAAAAAAAACACAGGAATTGTAATGCCAAGTACCAAAGAAGTAGCTGGGCCAATGCTGCGTAACCGTGGCTGTGAGCAGAGCACAGCACTGGTAAGAGAGGGAACTAAACACTGAAGAAGTATTGCAAATGTTTAAATGAAAAGTATTTGAGGTTTGAAGTAAAGGTCCCAGCTAGTGAGATTGAATCACACTTCCAGGGATTAACTAGACAGCAGTTTGCACTTCAAATCAGTGAGACAGCGGCTGAAGAATGAGACATTGGAAATCAACTGGCCCTGAGAAGAGTTCCCTAATGTAGGGAAGGCTGGTAAGTCATGCACAGCAAAACCCTAAGTTAGGCAACTTGCAAAGGACTCACAGGAACAGAGCATCCACGGCTGAATCAACCTGGACTCTGGCTGTGAACTCCACGGAGCTGTTCTGGGGGAGGACCGGCAGGACACCCAACACAGTCAGGTTCTTCATCTTGTTCATCATCTCTACTGTCACGTTGTAGTTGACCGTAAAGTTACTGACGTGGTTGGAGGCGGTGAGCTGGGAAGGACAGCGGGACAAAGAATGCATTTGGGGTCACCGTGCCGAGCTGCCCCCTGCTTGGAGAGGGGCTTCACCGAAGGGGATAGATCGCCCCAGGCAGGCAGGGGAGGTCAGAGAAGAGCAGCCTGGGGGACAGGGAGGCAGAAGCAGTGGCCTGAATGGCACTGGAAGCAGCATGAACTGGAAGGTTTATGGTTTTACCTACCTGGCACAGCCTCCTCTTGCTGGACCCACCACACCTCCACCACTACGTTAGCCCAAGGAAGGGCTGGTTCTAGCCAGCAGGAGGACAGAAAGGCTGCTCATCCCGACGCTCCTCTGGCCCTGACCCTGCCATCCTTTTGCCTGCTCTGTGTGCCCCCTGCTCTTTCCAACTGCTGAGCGTGGGGACTTGCAGACACCGAGGGAGCAAGAACCACCCAGTGTCCCTGGGACAGCTGCAGGTGAGCAGCTCCAGGCACAGTGTGGGGATGGGAGGACTCCTAAAACTGAACATGCCAAGGGCAGTAACAGCACCCTGCATGTGGTGGGTGCAGGGAGTGAGAGCAAAGTTGGGCAGAGGAGGGGAAGGGACAGGCGAGAGACTGAAGGAGCACGACAGAAGTAGAGCAGGATCCTCCAGATTATCTGGGCTTGTAACACTAAAACCTAACGATGAGGCATCTTGCCACCACCTCACCTGCAGGAGAGCTGAGCTGCTGACAGAAGGGACCCTTCAAACCCAGCTGGGACCTCTCGCACCAGCAGATAAAAGCAAGAGGTTTGTGCCTCTGCTTCTGTGGACCTGTTACACTGAACCCAGCCTACTGGCACCTTATCAACTGCGCAAGTAAAAGCAACCCAAGCTTGCCAGCACAGTGCTGCACCCAGCAAGTTAGCATGAGCATGCCCTCAGAGCTAGGGCTGGTGTCCCTTCAGAAAGCCAGCAATTACCCTGCAAATGTGTCAAGCAGCTTGGAGCCAGACCAAGACTGTGCATGGCAGTGCACGGCATGAACCAGAAAGATGTCCTGGCCAGAGGTAAGCTCCTGTTCCAATGCAGATTCCTCCTTCTGTCTAGACTTTTTTCTCAGTCCTTCTGGTGTCATGACAAAAATCACTGCTCCTGTCTGCACCAGTAGAAAGAGACCAGGACAGAGACCAGAAGAGCTTGTGGCAGAAGCTCTATCCTGGCTACGAAAGTCTTATATTTGAATCCTGCCCCTGCCTGGTTCTAAACGCACATCTACTGTGTGCCAAAGCAGTGGGCAGCACCCTGCTGTGGGGTCGCTGCCTCGTTCCTGCTGGGAAGGAGTAAGGACAGGTACTCCATGAAAAGAAAGCAGAAAATGGAGAAAAGAGAACACAAAGATGAGAAAGACGCAGAAGCCAGCAGGGGAGGAAGCCAGGAAAAGAAACTTACTACGTGCATTTGCACGAGCAGCTCAGTGAGGAACAACAGATGAGCTCGTTAGGAGCCCAGTGAAAACTTCAGCTCAATTCAGTGCATGGCCTAAACCTGCACTGCTGGCAGCTCCTGGACGGGGCAGGGTGTCTGCAGAAACCTCTGCTTTCTCCTCTCCCTGTTGCTTTCCCTACTTAGTTTGGTGGATGAAATGGAAACCCAGGATTAAAGGGGTATGATGGGAAAGACCTTAGCTTACCGAAAGCTTGTACACAGCTGGGCTTTGGTAGATAACGTTGAAGACAACGTTGTAAAAAGTGAAAGATGGCTTATCATCTACCGTCCATCGGAAAGTCACATCTGACCCGGCTTCCATCACAGGGACGTAGCTCTGAAAGGCATGAGGACATTTTACACTAGGGCAAGGGAAAAGCATTCACAGTGCTTCCCAGGAGATCTCCAGATGACCCGGAGAAGAAGCAGAGCCAGACTGGGAGGCATCACGTATCAGTCAGACAGCACTCAGAGCACGACACGGGGGTGCAAAACCATCTGCAGCCGTGTCGCTGACAGAGCACTGCACACCCTGCCACAAGCAGCCAGAAGCTGATCACAGCATTTCACAGCTATCAACGGGCAGCTTTTAAACAGGTTCCTAGGGCTCAGCTGTAGTTCTGGGGACAGCGGATTTGAGGGAAAAAAAAAACAAACCAGACTGCAAACACCAGAGCAATCCAAGACTTTGATGGATGGGTGAAACATGCCTATAGCTTCAGCTGGCTGGTGTAAGGATTTAGCAGAGCAAATCAAAATGCCTACAAGAATAACTACCTTAACAAGTCAAAAGGAGGTAATCACTGGCCTCTGATAATACATCAATTTTCTGAGCAATCCCCTGAGCAAATACAAAGGCAGTATGCCCCTGACACTACGTGCTGCCTTACCACTGAGGGAATTACAGTGAGCACACAGCTGAGCTGCCTTCCTGCCCGCGAGCAGCAGTGGGGTTTGCCACATGCATGGCCCAACGAGCCAGCGCTTAGCAGCAAGCAGTGCTGTGCCCTGACCCCCAGTCCTCCTCTTCTCAAACCCACACCGCCAGCAGTGGAAGCTAAAAACCATCACTAACAGCAGCGGCAGCCACTCACCACTCGCGTGTTCAGCAGGACCCTGCTCTCAGGGTCAGGCGTGGCCCTCAGCCCGCGGATGGGCTCCTCCACTTTCACTACGACGGTGATGTTCTGGGAGCTGACGGCGTTCTCCGCCACAAGCACGTGGCTGCTGGCCCCCTCCCTGAGGCCGCTCAGGCTGAGCACGGCGAACCAGGTGTCGTTGGTGTCCCTGGTGCAGTCGGCCGTCAGCAGAGCCACAGCCGCGGGGCAGCTCCCCTCGAAGGGCACGCTGTGGTTGTCGCCCAGCCAGCGGGCCGTGGCATTGGCACCCGAGGAGAGCTTGACCAGCAGGGAGGTGTGGTTGGAGGGCACGTACACCTTGCCCCCCTGGGGAGCCGGGTGGACCACGCGCAGCCCCGACACCCGGGAGGTGACCCAGAACGTGCAGGAGAGGTTGGCGCTGAAGGGCCCGTTGTCCACGCTGGCTCTGAGCGTGTAGGGCCCCGGCTGCTCCAGGCCCGTGTTTTGGGGGCCGATCACCGGGACCTGCTGCTCCTCGGCGTAGCGAACGCGGAGAGAGCAAACCGTGTCGTTGATCCAGGTGGCCGAGGTGGAGCTGGCAGACGGCCCGAGTGCCCAGTCTGAAGAGTTTGTGCTGAAGAAGTTGGTTCTGTAAGGGGACGTGGGGCTTGGCTGGCACTGCAGGAAGGAGCCCAGGCCTGCGCTGTGCTGGATGCTGAAGACATCCTTGGCCCTGACGAAAATATCTTCGTTTCTGAACGTGACCTGCAGAGAGAGGAGATGTTTTTGGATTGAGGTATCAAGTTTGGAGCGCTCAGCACCCAACTCTTGCCTGGGCAAAATGGCTGGATTTACTGCTGAAGGGAAAGCCACAGAAAAGCCACAGATCCAAACACTACGTGGGGAAATATTTCACCACTCTGCTCTCCTTGGCCACTTTAAATCAAAAATGTCACGTGCTAACAAGGAACTCAGCTCTGTGCTCCATCTGCACTTCCTAAGTGCAATGGGAATAGCAGAGAGGCTGCACAGTGCTTTAGCTGACTGCACTAGGTTGTTACTGCCGGGAGGAAAACAGACAGTGGTGGTGTGAGCCCTGTGCCAGGCCTGCCAAATATTCCCTGGGTGATCCTGGGCAAGTCACTTCATCTGAATGGACTTCAGCTTCTCCATCTGCAAACCTGGAACAATTCTTACTTTACCCAAAGCACCCAGAGCCACCTCCCCACCTCCCCACGAGGTGCAGCAGTAATAAACACTGACCATGTAGGGGGAGGAAGGGCCAGCTGGTACTGTGAAGAGAAACTCCTTGATGAGCTGATAGCTGGGCTGGCTTTCATTGTGCTGAAGGAACGTGGGGCTGCTGGCAAGAGAGCTGTTGGTGCACTCTGTCGCATTGCAGCAGTTGTTTGCCGATGAGCACAAATCAGTCAAATGACACCACTGGAAGCCAGGAGGACATTCAAGTAGAGTCCAGTTCCCATCATCCTGAGAAGTACGGAATGGTTCTGTAGCATTTTGTCCCTCCTGGTAATCTGGAAGATGTGAAAGAGGAAGCAAAGATTACTGTCCTACCAGGCAACTTTTAGTGCACTTCTGTGGTGCTCCAAATTCACCATATTTTTTCCCACTGTGACTGATGAAGACTCCAGTCTTAGTAAAAGCTGCAACTGCGATGCATCCTGGTGCTACGTAAGTCAGAAGTGTCCTGTTTTACTGGAAAATTTCACAAAGGCAGGAAGATTGTTTAAAACAAAGTCAGTCTCCTTTCCAGTGAGAATGCGCCAATTCGCAATCTAAAAGAGATCTGTGTTCAGGAGAAAGCTATTCCAAGCAAAAGCAGAGCTGGCTTTGAGGCTGAAAACACATCAAGTAACTTTTCTTAAGTTAATGTTTCCATGTTAAAGTATCAGTTTTTCAGCGTCAAAAAATATCCTTTCGTAATCAGCCAAATATATGGCTATCGCAAAGAATTGCCTGCAAAATTAATTGTTGCCAAACTGTGAGTATTGAGCTGTTGTACAAGGAGTAAAAGGCTTTTTGGATCATCTCATCCATCAGGAACAAATGGGCTCAAGAAAATACTCTTCCTCATTAACCTGAGGGGCCAGATGGACCAGAACACGTTCCATTAGACGTGTCATGTCTTCCCAAAGTGTTAAAGTACAACTCAGAAGATTAATTCCCTCCTACGTGTGTTCCGTACACTCTCATCATTCCTCAGGCACGGAGACAGGTAACAAAGCCATAAAAAACTGCTTGGGGTCCTTGTGGGGAAGGAGCATCATTCCTAAGTGGCAGCTGCTGGTCAGCTTAAACTAAATGGAGAAACACAAGGCCCTGTAACTACCAGCTCTGCATTTGATCTCGAATTTGAAAGTTCTGCTTTAAGTCAGGGCTGGCGGACAGACATGCCTGGAACCATCCTCACACACAGGTCCAGGAGAGGCCTTTTCACTAAGCAGGGATAACCACAGGCATAACTGGGAACACCCTGGGGTCTCTGAATAAGAGAAGTGCCTCTTTGTTTTAGGACTTCTGCCACAAAAACGATGGGAGAGGAGACATTCTCAGCACTGCAGTCAGCCGAGTTTGTCCCTTTGTACTGTCCCTGTTACAGCTGCCAGCCCAGACTCCAGTCCCCATTGCTAACCCACCACATCCGCATGGCCACAGCTGATGAAGAGCCATTATTTAGCTGCTCAGCTGTTCTCTGGTCACTGCTTTTCCAGGACCACCTCTGAGCTGAAGTGTTGAGAGGAGATGTCTCACCTTCTCCGTCTATTGGTCTGTGCACCTGGAACCTCACTTGAACAGGCTGATGCAGGTCTTGTGTCACAAACTCCAGGGCAGTCAAATACCCCTCATGCCTGAACGCCAGGTCAGGGAACACCATCACCTGCAAAACGAAACAAGGCTCTCACCTACCCGTGTCTTCTTGGACCATCTGTGCAGCAACAGAATGAGCAAACCCTCCTTACCTCCCCAGCTTGCACTGGAGCTGACAGCACGTCTTCTGTCACGTTTTTCAAAGCCAAGTGTGTGTCAAACACAGGGTTTCCCACAAGGAAGTTTTCGGCATTTAAGAGAACTCCTGTTTACAAAGCAAGTATTTGAACAAATCAGACTCACATAGCAATCTCCAAGGCTCCATCATATATATATTCCTATAGAGTACCCCAACATCTCTCAGACTACAAGATGGCACAGAAAGAAGTCGAGACAGCAGTGCCACAGCCTCAGAGCAGGCAGCAGCACTGACTGCTCAAATAATGGGGTGAAGCTCATTCCAAAGCTCCACATCAGAGCTTCACCTCTCTCTTTATGCCTACAGATGGCAGATTGGAGTGGGCCAAATTCCTTGCAAAGGGAATGTGGTTGCTGACTGGTGCCACTTGGTAAGGGGGCAATGGTCTGGACAGCCCCCTGCATGCAGCCCTATTTTTCCCTGGCACACGCCACCAGGACACCTGGCTGCCTGGGATGTCAGCTGAGAGCAGGAGGGAAGCAGAGCCCACCTGCTGGCTTGTACTCGCACACGTAGCTGTGCTTGGCCATGCACAGGTCTGTGTTACACTGCCCGGTTGGGCCCATCCGGACGCAGTGATCAGCGTTTGATGGATGCGGTTCTCCTGGCAGCCAGTTCTGACAGCTCTCCAGATTAAATCCTTCGCCTCTTTGCTGTGCTCCAGTGCTTGCAAAATCATTGAATGCAATCCAGACATCGAGGCTCCTTCAAAAAAAAAAAAAAAAAAAAGAAGAAGAAGAAGAAGAAGAAGAAGGGGGGGTGGATTTCAGGAAATTATGAGTATTAGAAAGATCTGGGACAGATGCCATCTATGGTTCTCTATGAAAATAATAATCTTAACAACAACAGCTCCATCCGGGTGTAAGAAGCTGCATGTAAAGGAGCCTTTTAGTTACGGAAGGATTTCAGAGTCCATCCTGCCACTAACACTTATTGTTTTAACAGCAACTCCTTCCTGGTGCACCATTCTGTCCACCAGCTGCTCAGGCCCTTGTACTGCAGGCTGCAGAGAGCCACCCGCCCTCTGATGTGCTGAGGGGACAGCAGAGCCCAAAGGATCTGACAGAGCCAGCAAACCAACCGTACATTGCCAGGGAGCTGGGAGGGAGAAGGAGCTGGTGGGGCTGGCTGCGTCAGGCGGTTCAGCAGGCTGACTGCAACCTCAGGCCTCTCCTCGCAGAGCAGTTTGTTAGAGCAGCCTGCCTGCATCGCCGTTTAAATGACCTTCACAGATACTTTTTTTTAGTGAGTCATGACTTAAGAGGAATTTTACGGTCATACAAAACTGTCTGAAGAAAAAGATGCAACTTTTAGAAAGCTCTCGTTTGGTTTCTGGGGACCTGTGGAATCTGCCACTGGTTGATTCTCCACTACAAGTGGAGCTGACAGCGGGGCAGGATTAAAGCTCGGATGGTGCCAGTTACGGGAGCTCCTGTTCGGCTCCTGTGCAGCTCTGATGCAGCTGTTGGAAGATAATAAACTCCTCAGCCACCACCGAAAGGCAGCAAACACAGCGGGGGGCAACGCACAGCAGCAGTGGCCAAAGCACTGCAGGAAGAAGAGCCCCACATGCAAGAGAAACCGCCAGGACCATTTTAGGAAGATGACATGGCCCTTCCACATTTGGAAACTGGATGAAGCCCAGCAGAGATCCTGGTGGAAAGTGCTGAATGGTCTTTCGTAGCCACAAACAGCCCGGACGACTGTTTCTAATCGCACCCAGCAGAAAGCGAGGCATTTGTTCCATATTAACATCTGGGGGGAAGAGCCTCACCGTGCACCCTTCAAGCCCTGCACTTTTTCTCCCCAGCCCCTCCTGCTGTGGCCTTGCCCCCTGCTGCAGCCCGCTCCAGCCGCTGTGCACGGAGCAGACAGGGGAGGTAACTGGTGTCTCTCCACCACCGGGCTCACGACAGATGGAATGATTAATGAGGTCATGCTGAAAAACGACGACGAAAATAACTGTGCTGTGAATCAGTAGTTTTCACTGCAAATAAGATTAAAAAATAAATAGCCGCTCCGCTCTGCTCCCGAACCACTGGCAGGGGATTAGGGAGAATGGGTAGGAAACCGCCTGTTTGCTGCCATCAGTAAAACCCGATCGAGTTTTTCCTTTTCTAATTCCAGCTATGATCTAACTTCAAGTCATCAAAAAAAAAAAAAAAAAAAAAAAAAAAGAAAGGAAAAGGCTGGATGGATTGCTTCCCACCCCTGCCCCACTGCTAGGCCCATAACCTTGCAGAGACCCATGAGGGGGCTCCAGACACCCTCATCTGAAGCAAGGTGAGGGTGCCCCTCCACCTCCGAGGAAGGAACGAGCTGCCTTTCTTGGGGCAGCAGGAGCAGAACAAAATCTGAGGAGGCCTGGAAGGGGAGAGGGACTCCCTGCACTGCGTCGGAGGAAAACGGGGTCCCCTGGAAGGGCTGTGGGCTCTGGAGGTGAGACAGCACTGGTTCAGTGCACATTGCTCCTGGGGAGGTCATCAAATGATAGGAGCGAAGGAGAGAAGAGAGCAGTCCTTGCTGCTACGTGCTCTAATGGAAAACAGATTTCAGCTTCTGTCATTTTCCCACAAGAAACTATGGAAGCTGCATGTTCCAAAAACCTGCGGCTTGCTTGATTTGTCTTTTATCACCAGGGAAATCGCATCCTGGAACTGTCTCATTCATGTTTATCTGAATGGATTAATAAAATAAAGAGATTAAATAAAGGGGGCTGGGGAGAAGAACAATGTGGGGCAGCAGCTGGGAAACAGCTTGGGCGGCTCACTCTAATCCGAGGTCTCATGATTTCCTTGCACTGCAGTCCATCAAAAGCCTTGCACGCAATGCCTGATAAATCAGCACACCAAGTGACCAGCTCCCAGCCCACGGCAAGGGGCAGACTCCTCTTCCCAGGGCAGGGACCACATCTGTAACCTCAGGATAAAGCCCGATGCAAAGGGAACGATGCAAGGACGCACGTTTGGGAAGAAGGGCTGCCAGTCCTCACGCAGGTGTGTTCAAATCCTATGTCACATGCAGTTGTTCCCTCTGCACATGCGTTCTGGGCCACATTTATTAAGACAGGATCTGCAACATCCTCACCTGGGAGTGCTGACAAGAAGCTGTCAGGTCCCCAGAGCTCCCCTGCTGGGGTTCTTTCCCCCAAGATCTCTGGTTGCAGAGAGGGCACTTGGAGAGGCCACGTAGCCCAGGGCTGACGCTCCAGCGCTGCCTGTTTATAAAGCCCGAGTGCTGAGGTGGAACAGATGTTCCCGGAGCCTGATGCTCAGAGAGGAGCGCTGCTCTTGCTCGGGATGCAAAAGCAGAGGGGATGTGGTCTGGGCTGCAGGCTGCAGCCGTGTGTCCAGGATGTGGGATTCCGAGCTGAGAGGCAGGATTACAGCGCTGGCTTGTGCTCTGCCGGAGCAGCTGCTGGATGTCCCGGTGTCCTGTGCTGGACAACCCCGCTGTAGCTCTGCTGATGGAGGGAGCTGCTTCTAAGGTCACCTTCCGGCCCTGCCTAGCAGCCAAACACCTCCTGGCCACCAGCACCTGACCCCCTCTGCTGCCTGCAGACTGTGCTGGACCCCGTGGATGTCTCTGACCCAGTTGAGAGGCACCCAGAGGCACAAACACAGGCACAAGATGCCCACCAGCCGCAATCCCACAGACACCAGTTCTGATTTCCAGTCTTTCTGCCTCTACCCTCTTCTTCCTTCCACAGCCTCTATGCAAAGAAGCCAAGTACAACACTCAAGCTCTGCTTATTCCTCCTCCTTTCTCAGCAGCCTCACACCCAGCTTCTCCCCGTGCCATATCACCCTCAGCTCAGACCCGTGTGTCCCCCTTGACCGACTGGCTGCAGAGGGCTGCCTGCTGCAGGGCTCTTCCCCCAAGACACCTCTGCAGATGTAACCCCAGGAACACAACATCCCTCCCCAGGAAATCTTAACCCTCGTCCTCCCCATTTACCTGATGACGTGGGCGACCAGGAAGGCCTGGATCTCAGGGCTGCTGACAAAGGCCAGGTCTCCGTTGCCGTGCTCCTTGCAGTGCTGCTGTGCCTCCAGCCACTCGGCCTTCTCCACCACCAGCCGGTAGCAGTGGTTGTTGCCCAGAAAAACCAAGCCATCGGGGGGACACATGGGGTGAACCGCTGCGAGAGGCAGAAGAACACAAGTGTAATGCCCTTCCTATGGGACCACAATCCCCAACCCAACCTGGGGCACAAGGCACCAGGTCCTGCCCTTCCTGGTGCCAGCAAATCCCATTCTCTGCTCAACTGCTCTCTGTGCAGTCCTGTTTGTGGCACAGCACTGGGCAAAGCACTGCTTGGTCAGCCCAGGTAAAGCACACGGGGCTGCAAGGAGTACCAAAGGAGTCACCCCTTACTCCTCATTAGGAAGGAGTGACAAGGGTAGCCTCAGGACCCAGTGCCACCCCCTCCCTTGCTCAGCACCCTCTCGCCTCCCAGCCAGCCCCGCTTACCTCTGCTCAGCTCTCCAGCCTCTGCCGTGATGCTGTACAGCACCGTGAGGCCACTGCCGCCTCTGTTACGGATCCGTATGTCCAGGCTCTCGTTGGTCTTGATCAGGGAAGGGCACTGCAGTTCTAACTTCTGGGGCGAAGCCACCACCTCAACTTCTGCCTGCACGTCTGTGAACCTGGCGCCCACAAAGACGGTGGCGGTGACATTGTACTGCCCAGGTAAGGCATACCTGTGGACAACTGCATTTCCAGTGGTGTTGAGAACCTCTGTCTGGTCCCCAAAATCCCACTGTAAAGTGCTGACGGCAATGGGAATACTGACGTTGAAGAGCACGGCCTGGTCTAGGCCATACCGGGGCTGGAGTCCTGTGAAAGACACAGACAGCTGAGCCTCGAAGGGAAAGTGGATGAGCGATGGGCCACTGCAGGCCTGCCCAGGCAAATGCTCAGTGCAAAACAGCAAACAACTGGAGGAAGAGTTCGGTTCATGGGCAGAACCACACAAACACTGCCCCTGGGTGCTGAAACCTCCGTATTCCTGGCCTTCGGCGTAACAGAGCGCGCTGCAGGTCTCCTCGGTGAGGTTCCCGGGGTGAGCAGACGTGAAGAGGATGAGCAGTTCAGCCTCACCTGTGTGGTTGCTTGTCAGGCATGTTATATATTGAGCTCCTGGGGGGGAGAACAGAAGATCCTCTTACAAACTGACACCGTGAAGCCATGGCTTCATGAAACTCTCCGAGACACCACCTGCTATCCTGGTGACTGGGCTGCTTCTACTCCAACCTTTTTGAGACTTGCCTGGCAGTCTTCAATCCCTCAGCAATGACTTCCATCTCTTTCTGCTAACTAATGTTGACAGAAATAAAGCCAATCCCACAGATTTACGGAGCAGGAATGCTCAGTAACAGGGGTCTTTGGAGAGCCTGACGGTGCCAGAGGACACGGAGCCACTCAGAGTCTGAAAGGAGACCCAAGGAGCAGCCCCCAAGCAGTGCCAGGTGAAAAGGCTGTCCCGTGGTAGCACCGTGGCTGGGCTGCTGCAGTTTCACTTCCAGCCCAAGCCCGTAACCAAACACAGCTGGGCAGAGGGGCACACTGGGGGCACGGGGGAAATGCCACGGGACTGTCCCCCAGGCCCACTCTGGGTGAGCAGACACTGCAGCCACCTTCAGCCCTGGGAGAACCGAGAGCCTCCCACCTGCCTGCAGACAAAACGAGGTGCTAGAGAAGAGGACAGTGTCACACAGCCTGTACCCTGGAGGTGCAGAAGGATGCATTCATAGGCGTTCACATCCCACCCACAGGGCTTCGCTCCCCCCCCAGCCTCTTGCAGGGGCCCTGCCCCAGGCACGCGGTGCTGAGCCGCAGCCCAGCTGGGGCCGCCTGCCTCCCGTCCAGCTCTGCCCACGCAGCCGAGCCGGGCTGCCTGCGTGTTTCTGCTGGTTGCTACAACATTCCCCCAAACATCTCCACGGCGCTGGCCTCGCGTGATCTTCCCTTATCCACCCCATCCAACCGTCCGGCCTCCTCCACGGCCTTCCTGCAAGCGCCGGGCCGCTTTTCTGAAGAAAAGTCCCCCCGAGGAGGTGCCATGTGTGGGAACTACCTCGTTTTTAACACCAGCCTGGCTGTGCTCCTCAGCTCCCTGCCGGCCAGTAACAGCTACCAGCAGCTGGCAGGCTCTCCCTGGCCTATCCCCTTTACACTGAATTACCCCAGGAAACATCACCTGCAAAGATTCAGCTTGGCACGTCCTCCAGTCCCATCAACTCCAATGATATTTCCCAGCTTAGAGTCAGATTGTTAAATGCATGAGAGAACGAAAGCCTCAGGCCAGAGACGGGGCTAGCACCACCTGAGGGCTGCTTGAAGCTGGGTCTGTAACGAATTTGCTTATCCCAGCCGTGGTGTGACCGACTATACATCAAGGTACAGCCGCATGCTACCATTATGTGCTTAATTAGGTTAGAACTAGGGACTTGAGGCATATGGAGGTCTAGCTGGGATCACCAGCTCCCCTCAGGCCCACCGTTTCCACAGGTTTAGTCACCTCGCCCACCACAGCCCGCCGTGCCTCCTTACCACAAGTAGTGTTGACGAACGAAACGTTGAAGAGAGAAAGGTTTGCCACCGCAGGAGGCTGGGCACACCTCGTCTCTGACGCCTGGAGAACCGTCACTTTTCTGTCTTCCACCCAGCGGGGCAACCAGGAAAGTTTGCAGTCACAAAAAAATGGATTCCAACTTAAGTTTCTGTAACAGGAGATCAGAGAAAAGTTGTGCATTAACTTGACAACGGGAAGCATGTGCTAAGTGTTAATTACAGCAATGTGCAGATCCCTCACTGTTCCCATCTGCGCAACTCCAGCAAAATGCTTCAGAAAGAACTGCTTAGGGGAGTTAATGAATAGGGAATCAAGCAATAATTAACATGATTTTTCTAGAGGCTAGAATTAGGCAAGTACTCCAAGTACTTTTTTCACTCTACAAATAATTGTTGCAATTAGAAGCAAATTACAGACACAATCTTATATTTAAAACAGTCTGCCATCTAACAGCCGTTGGATGTAATGGCAGCCTCAGCAGCTAAGGGAGACTATTTACAGCTCCATTAAAAAATAGCTAAGAGAATAAAATTGATCTGTCAAAAAAGAAATGCAAAGTCAATGATAATCTTTCCATGTGGCAGTTTAATGAAAAGATGGAAACTTTAATTGCAGCTAAGCTTGATCCAAATTACAGCCTTTGGCATTCAGCTGCGAACAGGACAGAGATGGAAAGATGTTTGTTTAGCTGACGCCAGCTGGGCTGGGCTGCCGCAGGGGCTGAACCCAGGATTTTTATACTGAAAGCACCACTTTGCAGGCCAGCCTCAGCAGGGACAGGCTCACTTGGACACAGCATGGATCCTTTCTGTCTTTTCAGTGCCATTTGCAAGTAAAAATGCAGAGCTGAAAATGCTCTTTGTGTCTTAGTCTTTGTGGAGAGTGCAGAGCTGAGCTTTTTTCTTGCTTGCTGAGAGTGATTGCACAGGGTTAATCCCTGGGGTCGTTCAGATACAGAAACCCCATTCTGTGCTGTGATTTTGTGTACCTCTTCTGGAACTGTGTGGCGTTCCCTGGCCTCCCGTCACGTATCAGCACGGATTTTAATTACTTCACTTAAAAAGCATTATAAGCATAAGAACCTGAATCACTTAGGGAGAACTTCTCCAAGTGTCTTCAAGCGACTTTGGCAGCTGTGTGGCAGCTTTGCATTAGGTCCCTGGTCCCATTGTGTGACCACACAACCAGGAACAGCGAGCAGGGCCTGGAGCACGGCCAGAAACTGTGACACCTCCAGCAGAGCTGGTGTGGGAGAGAAGCAGGGAGACCAAGAGGGCAGCAGCAGAGGCTGGAGGTATCCAGGAGACAGAAGCAAAGTCTGGGAGGAGATTAGGCTTGAAGGGTACCAAGAAGACCCAGGAGCAGCTTGAGGAAGAAACTGGAGAGAGTCCAGAAAGAGCTGCAGGGACTGCAGGAGGGCGAGGAAGCAGCAGTTGGAGAGAGGAGAAGTAGCATCAGGGAGGCCTGGTAATGAGAAGGTGGCAGTCAGCACATCCACTCCTCATCCCTTCACGGCAGAGGAGCAGCCAAGCAAATTGAGGCTCCCTCCACCAGTTCTGTGTGTCCTAAGGTTCACGAGTTTTCAAAATGTCAAAGAGAGGGATGAGGCTTGCACTGTCAAAACCTCACCAAGGGAGCAGGTGGCAAACAGGTAGAGCTGCAGGGGTTAGTGGGCATGGAGGCTTCAGCTCCCCCTTAACACAAATAGCAAAGTGTGTGCCACCACATGTGGTGGAGCAGTACGTAGCCCTGATCCCCCCAGGACAGTGCTGCAGTCCACCCCCAGGAAAGGGAAGGGCTGTTTCAAGGGAAGGTCCCAATAAAGAGCTGGGAAACAAAGAGAACGAACTTACATTTCACTTAAATTAAATAAATTATCAAATATTCCATCTTCTAATGTAGAAATCTTGTTGTGGCTTATATCTCTGTAAAAAATGAAAAGGGAAGTTCAGCAATTGTTCATCATACTGGTAACAACTTTCTTGCCAACACACAGGATCAAACTCTCTTCCAAGCCCTGCTTAGTGACTGGCTACCTTCTGACCACCTCTGGTCTCAAAAGCTACTTACATATGATAGCAATTTTTTCTGTGAGATGCTGTGTCACAGAATGACAGTGTTTGAGGTTGGAAGTGACTTCTGGAGGTCATCTAGTCCAAAACCCTGCTCAAGCAAGGCCACCTGGAGTGGGCTGTCCAGGACCATGTCCAGGCATTAAGCATCTCCAAGGAGGGAGACTCCACAGCCTCTTGGGGCAGCCTGTTCAGTGAGTTTGCTAATGGTTTTTCCCCTTCTCCTGGCCCACACGGAGTCTGGGCAGTTTTAGATGAGACACGGCAGGGCGTTGGGAGCAGTGGACATGCAGGCAGGCATTTGCTCCACCAATGCTGGGCTCCTCAAAGGACCCTCGTATTCAGTACCCAATTCCCTCCAAAGCTAAGTGGGATTTGCACAGCTTTATCCTCATTTTCTGTTTTGCAACCCATCTTGTGACAAATGTAGCTTACCCTCCTGCCCCAATCCCCCCTCCACCTGGCAGTGCAGCGTGCCTGCTCCTGCCTGACTCCGAACGCCAGCGAGCAATCGGTCATTCCTGGGACTGTGCAGCTGAACGCCCCGAGGAATGAGTCCACAGACACACAGCTGGGGCCCAGCAGCTGAGGTCAAGCAAGAACAAGGCTGGCTCGTGCAGCACCAGGGTGCATGGTACCAGCTGAGGGGGCGCGCTGGTAGCAGGACGGCTGGAAGGGTGCAGCATGTACTTACAGTTTTGCCAGAGAAGTCAGGCTTCTGAACGTCTGAACATCTAAAACACTGATCTCGTTACTGGAAAGATCCCTAGAGAAAGAAAACAGAGCTGTCAGCTTTTGTTCAACTTTTTGTCATTTCTGTATAGCCTCTCCCAGCCGTACAGCATTTGCTGCTCACAGCTTTGTATGCTGCGTGTATAAAGACTGGGACTATCACTAAATGCATGCCATTCTACAGCATATCTAGAGCAATTACAGACGTGACTAATGTACTACTAAGTTTGAGGTATCCTTCAAAAAAGTATGCAAGTCTATTATATGTTCAAAGAAATAATTAAGAAAGAGTTTAGACTAAAATAGTAATTAACTTACAGAAGAAAAATTCGGAGGAACTTTCAAGTCTATGCCTAATGCCAAAGAACAGGTAATTAATTACACAACTGATGCATTCAGCTTTTAATGTTTAAAGATCTTTTTGTCCCTTTTGGAAAAAGTGTACAAGAAATGAAGGAACAAAGAATATTTTCTGTTTAAAATCAGGCTAGACTTTCCCTATAAAACAAACACCGTTTAGAAAATCTTTAATCACTCTCTGTAACACTAATAGACTTCACGTCATCCAAAGAAAAATTGTTTTTGCCCTCCTATTCAGCTCTCTGTTTTCACCTCACGTCCTCTCTTTCAATTTTAAAATGTCACTCAGCTAGAAGTGAAAGTTTCGCTGATTGCTCCCTGCTCGTTCCCAATAAACTTCACTCTTCGCTTTCAGATGAATCCCCATTGGCCAAAACCTTCTTTTAGCAGCACCAAAATACTTATTCCAAGCCCTCGCAATGGTGATTCTCCTTCCAGGATTTCTGGCAGCGCTGCGGGGAGGCGGACAGGTCTGGGGGTGCTGCCCAGCTCCCCGCAGCTGCAGGCACGCGGCATCAACAGAGACATCCTCCAACCCCACTCCCTGCCCACCTTTATCCCTAGCACCTCTTGTAACTTCTCAGCATGTCTCACCTCTTATTTTTACCTCTTCATGGATTAATTCTCGATTTTATTTGGTATTTAAACTTAATGTATCTGAATGAAGAGAATTACGCCAAATTGGCAGACGAACTACTTATGATTCCAGGAAACTCTGGGGATAAGTAACAGGGATGGATGTCTCTTTAAAAGGTTTAAGTTTATTTTTCCCAATTTTGCTGTCCAGGAGTTCTTTGCCAATCTGAGAGTGGATTCAGAAGAGTTCACCAGCAACACCACTAAAGAAGGCCAAGAAATGTGCAAAATAGAAGATCAACAAACACACTTAAAAAAAAAAAAAAAAAAAGCGCTAGCAAATGTGTCAGCCAGCCAGGCAGCCTAGGGCAGGAGGGCCACGCCAGCAGGACTGTGCTGCAGAAGCACGGTGTACCTGTCAGGTGAGCACGGGCAGAGCTTTAACAAAAAGAGCATTTCTCTGCTCCTCTGAGAAACCTGAAAATAATCCAGGTAATTTTTAGGCAGCACCTCGAGCCCCAGACAGAAGGAAGTGGTGTTCCAGCTCCGACGTCTCTCGTGCCCTGGCCTTTTTGCTCCTTGCCCAGACAAGAGAAACCTCCAGAACAAACCGTCCTGCTGTTACAAAATCGGGGCTTTGGCGTCTCCAAGAGCCGTTCACAACGCCGGCTGGCCGCACAGAGAGCGTGCACAGGGCAGGGCGAAGCCCTCAGCACCACCGATGGCGCTGGGGACCTTGTGGTGGCCTGGGACGCCAGCACCAGGCCCAGTCGCTGCCCCGGCAGCTCCTCAAGCTCCCCATCCATCCTCTCCAGCAGACGTGGAGGGGTCGGTCGTGAGCCTTTCCAAGCCCCTTACACGCATCCCTTCTCATTTTGATCTCCAGGCAGGCGACCAGCCCCAAGCTACGGCCCCAAGCCCTCAGTGAGCTTCGATCCTGCCTGGGGGTGCCACCACGCTGCAGGAGGAGCAGCAGGCTGCTGACACCAGCCCCAGCAAACAGGGAAGATGCGAGCAGGAGCAGCAGCCCCAGCTCAGAGCCGCGTTTACACGGCACACGGACTGACACTAGATGTCACTGCGCGCTGAGCAGCGCAGAGGGGAGGCGATCCTGCACCGTTAGGCACAGACTGGAGCCTGATTCCTTTGCTGTTTTCCACCCTCTTCATCACCATTTGATGAGGAACCAGCACAAGGCCTCCCAGCTTTCCACCTCCCCGGTGAGGAGCCCGGACGGGGAGCAGAGCCCCGCTGGTGGCCCTGGGGGGAGGCCGGGGGTGGTGGCGGTGCCAGCGCCTGCCACCTCCAGCCGCCTGGCTCAGCTCGGCTCCCTCTGCTCCCCCCTCTGATTTTTATGGAAAATAATATTATGCCTTCCTGGCATGGGAAAGATGGCTGTGAACCAAAGTAGGCTGCAGGAAAAAAAAAAAAAAAAAAAAGAAAAAAGGCAGGAAAGAAGTACCGACCAATAAAACCCCCGGCACAGGCTGCGGGACGCAGCACGGCCTCTCGGTGCCACAAACTGCCACGACTCTATTTTCCCAGCCCACTGCCAGGCTGGAGGAAATTCGGAGCAGGTTCAAGGCAGAGCCGAAGCCAGCAGAAAACAAAGCTCTCCATTGAAACGCGCCGCACACGCAGACTGCCGCTCTCCCCCACGAGAAGAAAGGAAATCTTGGTTGAGTCGTGCCGGGGGTGGCACTGAGAACACGCTGTGGTGCCTGCACAGAGGGCAGCTGTGGGCCAGCCACGGCTCCGTGGTCCCACCTCGGTTTCCACACCTGCAAAGCAGAGCTGTGTGCTGCCAGAGGAGGCAGGGAGAGCTTGGCCCGCTCCTCTGCAGAACTTGGGACAGGCACCAAAAGGCACCAACAGCGTCGGTCCAACACAAGAACTGTGTGAAGGATGCCCTGTGGGCAGGGCTCCCTGCGCAGCTCCCCAAACACCCCAGAAAACGCACCCGCATTTAACTCCCATGGCGAGCAAAGGAAGTTTGGAGAAAAGTTCTGGAAGTAGAAGTGGTCATGTGGGGAAGGCGCAGCGGCGGAGACGCGAACATTTGGTAACGAGGGCGTCTGCCTGAACCTTGGGAGCCTGGAGCTCCTTCCCAGCTCTGCTACCAAATCCGACGCGGGGCTGGGCAAGGATCTCCTGAACCTCTCTGGAGCTGCGTGGGCCACAGGGAGAGCAGCAGGGCTAACGGCAGGGCTAGCAGCAGGGCTAGCAGCAGGGCTAGCAGCAGCCCATCCCACTGATGGAGTGTGAGCAAACATCAGCCACAGACACCGCCACGGACATCTCCTGGACAGGGCCCATCACTTCTGGGGGTACAAATCACTGCCCTGGAGCAGCCACCAGCAGGGACCAGCAGCAGTACTGGGAGCCCCCCAGCCCGGCCACTGGCACTGAGACAGGCGGGGGGTGGCTGGAGAACAGGGGCTCCACGTCCCCGCGGCAGCCCCGGGCAGCCGGGGTGTTTATTTCGGCAGCGCTGCGGTGGACGGGCTTTTTTTGGTGCACTGCTGTTTTTTTTTTTTTTTTTCTCCTTAATTCCACAGAACGTATAATGTCGAGCAGAGTATAGCACGCCTCCGCCTGCCAAGCCTGATGTCATGCTCTCATTATGTCATTTGTGGGCCCGCTCACTTCACAAAAAAAAGGGAGGGAAGGGAAGGGAAGGGAAGGGAAGGGAAGGGAAGGGAAGGGGGGCAGTGCTGGCTTGTGCCTTCCCCAGCCCTTTTGGTGCGTGGAGCCCCGCCAGAACAGTAATGGGAAAAGCATCCGCAGACAGGGAGAAGCGTCTGTGCGGAGGGGAGCCTGCGTGCAGGCTGGGGGAGAGCTGCAGCGACTCATTAGCAAACGAGCTCCAGGCCTACGAGCTGCAGCAGAGCTGAGTGCTGGAGGTAGTGGAGCTCCAGAGGTGCCAGGGAAAGGAGGCAGCTTGGGCACATCCCTGCTTCCAGCCAGAGCCTGCACAGGAGCCTCTGCAGTGGCTACGAAGGGGCTCACACCAGAGCAGGAGGGATAAAGCATTGCCTCCAGCACACCAGGTGTCCGTGCATCCCATCTTGCAATGACAGCAAAAGCTTTCCTATCTCCCTGCCCATCTTCCCCAGCTGGCCTGATGCAGGAGGTGAGTAGACGAAGCCTCTGCAGCATCCTCTGGGGAGAATCACTTTCTCCCCGTGGATGTGCAAGGCTGAGCAATCCCCAGCAGCCTCCCTCCACCAGCCAGACTTCCCTGATCCAGAACAGCCCCCACAGAAAGGGGTTTTCCTTGTGTTTGTGTGACTGAAGTGAAAGTCAAGGGATGCGGCTGGGCCCCATTTTGGTCCAAAGACTGTGTTTTAGCAGCAGGAGCAGCTACACAGACAGCAGAGCAGCTGTGCCCACGGCATCATACAGCCGGTGCTGTCCAACCCCTTCCTCTGCCAGCAAGAGCCCACGGCAACGAGTCCCATCACCCACAGGCTTTACCAGCCCCACTGCTTCCCTTGGTTCATTTAAACCTGCAAGAGATACCACTGCGTTGGACACTGCCCTATTTTCAGCACTATTAACACCAAATAATTGTTCTTATTTAACTTATCCGCCCCACTCCCGATTCCAGAGGCCGTTCCCAGGCTGCCTCAGTCCCACTTTCCCCAGCACAACTGCCAGGGGAAAAGAGTTCCCCCTTTCTGCCCTCGGCACACCGCACAAACCTCACCCAACGCCCACCCGGGGGCACCTTCGGGACACGAGGGGTGCTCAGGCTCGAGTGCATGGCACATGGGCAGGAGAGGCACCGACCGGCAGCAGCAGCAAGCCCCGGCACAGGGCACATCACAGGTGGCATCAGGGCAGCTCCGCTCCCATTTCTATCCCCCCGTTGGGTCACGCTCCTCTCCAAGAGCCAGGCTGCACCGCTCACACCTTGCAGAGGGAAAACAAGTGATGGGGGACACACCAGGGGGCTTGTGTGACACTACAGCCCCGCTCCCCGAGCCCTCGGCCAGAGCAGCCTGTCCCAGAGGCAGCCCACAAGCCGAAACGCTGCCCTCGGTGTCACCATGGCCAATTCCCTTCTGTCCCCAGGAGCAGCAGGCAGCAGGGTGCCCCGTGCAGCAGCGCTGTGCTGACACCGCCTGACGTACGTAACAGACTTTCCAGAAAAGCGGAGGAAAAACCCTATGTGTTTTTGCATGCTTGAGCCAGGAAAATTATAGGTTTTTGCTGATCTGATTCCTTTTTTTTTTTTTTCTCTTCGTTTTTGGCTTGCACCTCTCCTAGGAAGCACAGTAGGAGTAGCAGAAATTTGTGTGCAGAGCGAGGAACCGAGACCGATGCCACAGTGGTGAAGGAGATGTGAAAAAGCACAAGAGGCTCGCTTGGTGCAGAGCCTGGGGGGGACCTGCAGCCCTGCTCGAGGTGCAGACCTGAGCAGGGAGCAGCGCGCTGGGGCTGGCAGCCAGGGGAGCACCCTCAGCTCCCGAGGCTGTCACAGCACGAGGACAATTTATTTGCTCATTTTGAATTGATGAGTTTCAACCGCTGGCCCGAGCATCGGCTCTCTCCAAGGAATTCGCCCCAAAAGATGTTTTCACAAATATCCATCTGAAAAATAAATGTTTTTCTTCCCCCAGCAAAACCCTGAGTGTTGATAAGGCCGAGGCAGGCTGGGACACAGGCGTTTCTGCAATGTTTGTACACGCTGTGCTCTCCTGGGAGAGCTGCACAACGCTCTCACATATACCCCTGCAAGGCAGATGTGCCCGGAGAGGGTCGGGTTTGACACGAGGAGCCCCAGGTGTGAGGCCCGGCTCTGCCACGAGCTTGGGGCAGGACCAGGAGGGGTTGGGTCCAGCACTGCCTGCTCCTGCTGCCCCTCGGAGCTCCTTTCCCTCGCAGCCTGTGCAGACCTCTCCCGGAGCACTGGCAGAGTGGATCTGGAGTAGATCCCACTCGTCCTGCTTTGGGTATGGGTTCCTGGAGATCCTGCAGAGGGAGGTGATCTGCAGGGTGCACAGAACACTCCCCGTGGCTCTCGGCACAGCGGGTAAGCTTAGGGGTGAAGCTGGGCACTGGGTGTCCGGGTTCCTTTTGGCAGCCAAAAAAAGGGGCTGGGAGAGCCCAGCCTGGGAGGAGACCGCTCTGAGCCCTGCACGAGATGGAGCCGAGCTGGGACCCGCCAGGCACAGCCCTGACACTGCTCACCCACGCTCCTTCCTCACCCTACTGCCGTGCCCACCCGCAGCACAGAACCATGCGGGGACACAGCACTGGGTGAGTGCACACCGAAGGCACCCGAGCTCCAGGTAAAAGTGGAGAAAAAAAGCAGCTCCTCGGCTCCCGCAGCCAGCAAGCTTGGCTCAGACCTTCCCAAATACGGTTAGGAGCAGCAGGACCGGGGGCGAGGGCACTCGAACAGGGGGATGTGTATCCTCCCAGAGCGACGTCGTGCTTTGGCAGGGCAGCTCCCAGGCACTGCCACCCCGCTCCATCCTGCTCCCCCCAGCCAGGAGGGCTGGGTGGGGGCTTTTCACAGAGACTCCCAGGAACCGGAGCGCTGCTGTCTGCACAGGGACCCACAGAACAGCTCGTTTTACAGGCTATTTTTAGGCTGTGACTGACTTCATCTCCTCGTTCCCAACGTTTGAACAATGGAGCTGAGAGCGAGGGGGGCACCGGGGAGCCACCGAGAGCCTCCTGCGCTTGTGGGGGTCAGCAGGAGCTCCCACCAGCACCACGGTGGGACAAGGGGCTGGCTACGGCTCGGGACAGTCGCTGCCACGAGAGGCTTTCCAAGACAGCTCCATCTTCCAAGCCACCAGTGCCCAGAGCTGGCACTGGAAGCGGTCCTCCCGCTGCCAAGAGGTGAGCTAAGGTGGCAAAAAACAGGGCTCGAGACATCACGGCAGGAGGCACCCAGCCCTGCTCTGCCTCCGACGTCCCACCGAAAGATCGGAGCAGAGAAAAGTGAGTTTGAGAAAGCAGCAACCCAAATATTTAAATAAAGTTAATGTCCATAATTAGTGCTGCGCGTAAACAAGCTGTCTGCAGTTCCATCCAGCTAAATGTCAGCCCCGCAAATATATGTTTGTTTCATGGAAAGTTTGCAAAGAAACCAAGGATCCATCAAAACAAAGCATCTTCCCAGCACACATGGCAGAGCTCAAGGAGACAATGTCAGAAGCCCGCAGCCCAAGCCCGGCCGCCTGCCAAGCAGACACACGCTTCTTCCCCGAAAAAGCCCCGGCCTGGGGAGCCCCCCCATTTGGAGGCATCGCAGGCTGACACGCTGCCCACAGCCCCGAGTGCACAGCCAGGAGGAGAGCAAAGCAGCACGATGGGGGGTTCACCAAGGACTCCCAAGGGATTTGGTGGTAACACCACCTACCAGCCTATGCGTGCTAGACAAAGCGGACAAATCTGGACCCAAAACACGAAGAAACAGGGCAAGACTCAGGGACGAAAGCTGCTGAGCTGGCTGAGGGATGAGGGTCACTGTTGCCCTCTGCTGATGTCCCCACTGCTCCCTTCAGGCTGTGTGAGCAGCCTGGGCTACACGTAACCCTGCTTCGGACCTGCAAGCAGCAGAGCAGCACAAAACACAGGGGGGAAGCAGAGCTAACACCAAGGTTTTGGGTCATTGCCAAAGGGAGTGCCAGGCACCTAGAGCCTGCTCCAAAGTGCCCCCGGACCAAACCTCCTGCGGGGCATGGGGCAGCAGCTGCCTGCTGTGCCACCATCCCATGTGCCACCATCCCATGTGCCACCACCTGGTGTGCCACCATCCCATATGTCACCATCCCATGTGTCACCACAGTGTATGTAACCACCCCGTGTGCCCCCACCGGTGCAGACCTGCTGCCACCCTCCGCAGTGCAGGAGCGGATCCATCCCTTCCACCGCCGGGAACGCTGGCCCAGTCACCAGATCTCTGCAGTCACTTCCCACGGGTGATAACGCTCCCTGAAACGCTTTCCCTTTTGTAGCTGACAGTACCAATTTGTCTGACCTTTAGCTAACAGCAATCTGTAACAGACGAGCAAGTTTCCCAAGTCCCCGGGTGGCTGCTAAAGAAAAACATTTCTGTGAATATTTTAACCGTGTCTGTCAAACGATTTTCACCTCCGATATGTTTTACCAACACTGTTTCCTCACATTTAGGAGATTCCCTGCTCCGGGCTCTCAGCAGCACCCTTCAGCTCCGAGCGTGGGCTGCCAGCTGCAGGCAGCAGGGACGGGATGGGAGGCAAAGCCCGGGCACACGCAGCCCTTCCTGGGCCTGGCAGCGCTGCTAGCTGTTGGAAATCAACCTTCAGCAACGTCCTGCAACACCGTCTGAGCTGGGAGGATGCTGAGCCCCTCTCTTATTTTCTTTTTTCTTCTCCAGACAGAAAACTCTGGGATTTGGGGCGGTCACAGCAGCACTCGCTACGTTTAAAAATAGCACAAAGTAAATGGTGCTGCTCTGCGAAAACAATGCTGAGCACAGCCACAGAGCTCCCAGCCCGCTGCCTGTGACAGACAACCACAGACCAGGGGAGCCTGACGAGCAGAAAAGTGGAAAAGTGCAGCGTGTTCGGGGCCGGAGACCTGGCCAAACCACGGCTGCAGCACAGTCCGGTCTGTGTTTTCCTTGCACTCCCGATGCTATCTCTGCTTTCTGTGGTCTCCTAAGAGAGGGACAGGCTCTCCAGATGTTCTGAAGCCCTGGGACCTAGCGGTGCATGAGCCAGTTTCAGAAAAGATGGGAATGGGACACAAAGCTACCGACCCTTCCCTTCTGGCAGCCTGCTTCTAACGCAGAGCAGACACCTAGCACCGACCCTCGGGTGCAGCAAACAGGAGGCTCCTGCTGTCTCTCCAAACACAATCCTTTGGACATGCTCATGGCTGAATTCTTTAGGGCATCACTACCTTCAGGCGGTGAGGACACCAGGAAACACAGCCCCTCAACTCCACAGCTCCCTCCTTACACCTCCCCTGGTGGCAGCGCCCTCCACCACGCACCCAACGAGCACCCCCCCGCAGCCCTGGTGTCCAGGAGAAAATCCCATCCCGCACACCAGGACGTGGTGCCCCTCACTCCCAGACGCTTGATCTGACAACTGGCAGCATCCTTGCTCTATTTTTGCATCCCAGGCTCAGCCGCAGCAGAGCTCTGGTTCTTGTTGTCCGCCAGCCCGTGGACAAATCTGCTACAGAGGCAGTCAGCAGTCCAAGACCTCGCTGCAACCCAGCTCTTGGGGATGACTCCTTTTATTCTTACGTTCTGAAGCCAATATTTAATCCCTTTAATATATGCCATGGTGATTTTTTTCCTTCCAATTCCTGACAAATGTATGTTGCATCGAGTCAAATACCTACAGAAGTCATATGTGTATTACATCAACATCATCATCTTCATCTGCTCCATCTGTAAACTTACTCAAAAGGCAGACGTTCACGAGATCTATTTTCCATAAGTGAATTTTCCATGTTGATTGCCACTAATTACACTATCCCCTTTAAGTTTTAGCTTATATCCATGCTGTGTGCTGTATTGTTTTGCCTCGGGCTAGAAGATCAGGACAGCAGCCTAATAAACACTTGCACCATCCCATTTACCTTCTGTTAACACTGGCACCATGTTCATACTGCTCCAGTCCTTGGGAATTTCCCTACTGCCCAAAAATTCCCTAAAAGTGAACATTAATAGCCCATAGGGCTCCTCAGCCAGATCTTTTAAAATTCTTGGATGCAAAATATCTGAACTAGCTAGTTTAAGAAGGTCTAACATTAATAGCAGCTGTTTAACATCCTCTTCAGTTACTGTTGGAGTGGAAAGTATTTCATCATCCTCATATGATACAAATACATCATCTGGCTTTTTTCCAAATAGAAAACAAATATTTACTGAACAGTCCTGCCTTTTCTGTATTTTCATTGATAATTTGACCATGACTGTCTACTAACAGACCGGTACCGTTTAATTTCTTCAGTTCCCAATATACTCGAGCAACTCCTCACTGTTCCCAACTTTGTTGGCCACAGATTTTTCCTTTTCTTCTTTTGCTTATCAGTGTTTGATGCGCTCAACCCCTCAGTCCATACTTGTTGCTATCAACATTTCTCTTGGATGTTTTTTTTTTTCCGTAACTACTGTCTTTTATTCTCCAGGCTTCACTTAGTTTTTATGCGGGGTATAAGACAAGGTAGCCAGTACATTGATTAACACAGAGGAGCACATCAGGATCAGGGCAGACCCCATTACCAAAATCTATCCAACACCCCAAATTAGTTTCTCTCTAGGGAAGCTGTGGGCCCCAAATGATCTCACAATGCTAGAGGCAGGGTTTTGAACAACGCAGCTCAGCACAGTAAGATGATTAAGATGAGGTTCAGTAAGGATGATACTGAGAGAAAATGACACAAGTGAAAGAATGAGTGATCTCCCGGATCCTCCTATGAAAACAGGACCAGCCCCATCAGATACTCCTCAGGGATGGCTCCAGTCTTAACTAGAAGTCCCAAAAGCTTCCACTGGCTTCCTTTTGCCAGTGGCTGTTCCATAAAGGTGGGATTTCAGCGTTCCCCACGCTCCACACAAACTTTTTTTTGCCCAATTAAATTCCACCTCTCCGTTTTCTCTGGCACCGGCACCTCTCCCCTTTGTCCTTGGCAGCAGAGCCCTTGGATACCTGCAGGCCGTTAGCACCCAATATACCACAGTTTTCATTGCTCTTTCGCTCCATCTCCAGCAAAATATGTGGCACCGATCAAGAGCCAAGCTGTGCCAACACCGTGCAAAGCTCCTGAGGGCAGCGGGACCCCTCTGCCCCCAGCACGCGTCCCCCCGGCCCAGCCCCAAGCCCCCGCAGCTCCGGCGTAGGCCGCGGGCCTTGGCCATCAGCGGCGCTCTGAGCGACGTTCCCGGCCCGGGGACGGCTCCGCGGGGCTGTGTGTGTGTGTTTGTTTGTGATTTTGTGAATAGGGCCGCTCAGCACGTTGAGTCCTCCCCGTGGGGATGATGTGTTAGAGCGGATTGGCTCCCTATTCCCCGAAGGAAACATCTGCACATTCCAGACACATTTTGTAACGGGAGTGAAACCCATCCTTGAAGTGAAATTTTACAGCCTCCACAGCGCAAAATAACGATTGCTGGCAAGAAGCAGTGGAAAAGTAATGTTTAAAATATTATTACAGGGAAGCGGCTGCCAGAGCCTCAAATTAATCACTTGAATGTGTCTTTGGAGCCGAGCGGTGCGTTATGTAACGCTCGGCCACCTCCACCCGCTCCCGGCCCCGCTCCTGCACCCTGGGACCCCAGGAGCCGTCGCGGGCACCCGCGCACTGCTGGGCTCCATCCTGGCCACCCGCAGGAGCACAGACCTAGCACAGATCTGGGTGAGGTCTCAGCGAGCTGCTCTTCCAGGTACCCCCTTTCTTTGAGGAACACCCCAGAGGGACGACCTGCAGGGCTGTTTCTGATGGTCGCCTCTGAAAAGCTGCGCTTGCCACAGCTCTCCGCGGCAAAATAAACTTCAGAGGAGCTGGAGAGAGGCCTGGCTGCTCCCCACCATGTGCCTGCAGAGGAATGGTCCTGATCTGGGAGTGGAGCTGTCTCCAAGCTGGTGCTTTTTAAGATGTCTAGGGCAGCTGGTTATATACATAAATACGCTTCGGGCACTGGTTTGCAGCAAGCCCAGACTGCTCACTGCAGCCCTAAGCCAGGTGAGGGAACGGGGCAGTTATCTGTGCAGTGTCCTCTCCCTCACCCAGGCAGTGCAACGATCCGTAACTAACTCGAACAAAATATGATAAAAATGCAACTCACATTCAAAAAAAAAAAAAAAAAAAAGAAAAGCATCTAAATGAAAGCAGGAGCACAAACAGCAGCGGATGCAGACACATCTACGGGGGAGGAAGAAACTAAACGTTTGGCAGTCTGTACCAACAGCAGGAAAAGAAGTGACATGAGTACGGTGAGGGAAACGAGTCCTGTGCTACAGCAATTGGAAAAAAAAGCCTTTAAGTCCTCAGGAAGTGATATTCTCTAAGCAGTAATGAGGGCAAAGCTCTGTGATTCCTCAGGGTGAGGATATGCTAGCAGGGACACCAGCCCAGCATGAGGTGTGGGGCAGGCAGCAGGATGATTCCAGGTGGCCCCAAGAAAGGCCCAGATGCTGCTGGACTGCTGTGACCAGGGCCCAGCTGGAGCCCTACCGGGGGATGCTGAGCCCGGCAGAAGATTTTGGCTGTGCAGATGACAGCTCCTGCAACCCTCATCTCCTCCCTGTGCTTCAGGCTGGGCACCCAGCACCAGGGGCACTTCTGAAATGTTGGCCAAGGATTTGGGTTTCTCCTACACCCGAGTGCGGCTGCAGTGTCCGGCAACATCATCTATGGCAGCTGCTAAAGCACATCTCCTTCCCTGTCCCGGTTCACTTCCACACTCCCTGGGTTCTTGGTAGTTAAAATATTCTGGGTCTTAGACAGACAGATGCATACATACATAGACACTGAGACAGACAAACAGATAGATATTTTGCCCCCAGAGGGATTTTCTTATTCAAATCCATTTTATCAACTACAGAAGCAAACGAATCCGAGACTGCTGTTTTAAATGTCTAAATATGTGCTCCACCAAAAGGTCCAGGCAGGAGTTCTGCAGGAGTTGCTGTGTCTATTTGTTAAATAAAACACATCTGGAGAAACTGTCCAAACACGCCGTTAACATTCTGGTCTGCTGGGCAAATAACAGAGACTTAGAATGAACTCTAGAGGTTTTATCTATTTAAAGGGCAGAAAAAGCAAAACTGACTAATTAAGCACCCTAAGGAAAAGGAGGCGGGCACCCGGAGCAGCAGCAGCATGCCTGGTGGCCGGCAGGCTGCACCTCGGGGTCTCCCTGCATCACGGCTCCTGCTGAAGCTTGAGGTAACGGCATTTCCATGCCAGGGAGAAAGGGCTTCCCACCTCCTGCTTCACTGTAAACATCTCATGCACAAGGGCACGGCAATTCAAAGTCTGGCCCACGAATCCCTAGTGGAACACAAACGTCCAAGGAATTCATTAAACAGCAGCTTTGCTCGCCGTTATGTGCCATAAATCACGGGGCACGATAAAGACCCAAAGCCATTCTGCTCTGCAACTGCAGAGACAGACAGAAAGACAGACGGAAAGAAGGAGAGGAGGGAAATGGTTTACAGAACGCCCAAGGACAGGCCTTTCCTTAATCCGCGTGTTCCGGTGCTGTTACCGATACGAGCTCTCCCTGTATTTTTTCAAACGTGGTTGTTTGGATTGGAGAGCCCCGTTCTGAATGTTTCTGGAATACGTTCACTATAGGTCCTCAAACATCTTCCTTCTGAAAACAAAAACCAACTAGAACCCAACACAGATCCACTGGTTCCAGGGCCGAATGGATTTGCATGTTTCTGGCGTTAATAATGCATGTGGTCGCGTTGCTTCCTTTTAGCATTAGAAAGTCTTCTGTGACGTAGCCGGAATATTTGGACTCCAGAAAACACCGATGTTCAGAGGCCCCAAAGCAGGCACAAAGGGAACTGAGCAGCTTGCTTGGGCCTCAGCAGGGCCCCGAGACACAGCTGCCCCCTCTAGCAGATCCTGCAGACAGGTGTGGGACACGATAAGGGATTTGTTTGGAAGAGCTGGCAGTTCGTGTGCTGCTCCAGCAAGAGGGGACACGGGCCTGTCCCTAGCACTGCCTCCGCTTCTGGGGCTGGTGAGTGAGGGCTGAGGAGCCCCTGCTGCTCTCCTCATCCTTGGTTCTTGGTTTAGGCACAGAGGCTCGAGGAGCTCCTCAAGGTTGGTCCCATCACCCAGAAGCAACCTGAGGTTTGCACTGGTCGCTGGCTGTACTTTGTGCTTCTTCAGCGAGCAGCCAGGCTCAGTGCAGGTTCTCATCAGGTCGGAGGGTGTGCCAGACCCAGCTGCCCCGATACACATCGCTGGCTCTTTGCTGGACCACCAAGAGCAGGATCCTGCTCCGTGGCCTCCTGTGGCCCCATCCTGCTTTCTGCACTCTGCATCAGTACCAGCCAGACTCGGGGTTTTCATCACACCTCCCTTATCAGAGGAGATGGACTTCTCCCTGCTCAAGCCATCAAAACACTACAATTACAGGGAATTTTAGGACAAGACTTGTCAAGAAGTGACGGGCTGAATTCAGCCTTGACATCAACAGACGTGCCCCAGGGATGCACTCGTTTTCACGCGCTGTGCACTAGGAGAGGCCAACCATCCCTCAGCGTGCGCAGGGCGCAGATGGCACACGGACACGTTGGCAGTGCCACAGCTGAACGATCTGGGCCTGACCCTGCAGAAAGGAAACGTTTGGATCTCACGGGTTAAACAGGAGTTGCACATCTAACTCTCTACCCATTCCTTGGAAAATTTAAACTCTAGACAGGAGAGAGCCAAAACTTTTAACACGATCTGCCTGTGAAGAATTGCTGTCCGCGCTTCTGCCAAACATTAACGGCTGATAAATCCACCGCGCGGCATATCTGGGGGTATGGGGTGGAGACCAAAGAACAGATCCCTGGAAAGAGCTCTGGAAGAACGCTCCAGTCCAGTCATCAGCTTATCCTGGAAAGATGCAGCTGACCTCAAGATAACTTGCTCTCGCACCGCTCCCCTCAGCTCAACTCTCCCCCACGACACGGACTGGGCTCCACCTGCCTGGAGCAATGAAAGCAATTTACCTCCGACCTCTGGCTCAGCCAAAGGCCCTTTGGGCTCACCTCCGCTGACTTTCACAAAGCTTCTGTGCTGCTTTACTGTAAGACTTTAACTGCAACCTCTCCCTGCCACCTGCTGCCCAGAAGGGCTCGTGCTGCGCTCCCAGGGCGGACAGGCTGGGGCTGCGCCCCAGAGCCACCAGCAGCTGAGCATGAGATGTGCTCTGCCTGAGGAGAGCTTCCATGCTCCCTTGGGGAAAGGCACAGAAGGCCCCAATCCTTCACCACATCCATCCCCTGTCCTGGCACGTACGTTATCCACTTGTGTACCCAGTCCGAAGTGCTCTCAGGTGAAGAACACCATCTCTGGAGCATCCGTTCCATCGCAGCCCAAGCAGAAACAGGAGGAAATCAGAGCTACAACAGACAGCCGGAACAGGCTCTGAGGTCCAGGTCTGCATCCCAACCACAGCCCACAAAACCAGCCCGCAGCAGGGAGCCTCTCCCTGCTGGAGCACCCCTCGATGGCAGGGACGGACGCTGCAGGGCCACCAGCCCCCTGGCAGTGCTTGTACCAGCACGGGGCGCGCTGCAAGGAGGCTTCCAGCCAGCCGAGCACACAGCAGGTGCCCGTCTCTGCAGTCTGCTTTGCTGACCAGCTCTGGAAAAGGGATGGATGGCTGTCCCTTGGATTAATCACACAACGGAGACTCGGTTGGTCTGATCTTGTGATGGAATCACAGCGAGGATAATCCCATTCGCTTCAGACTGCAGCTCACGCTTGCGGTCTCTTAGAGGGAGGATCACTGCCGTGCCTGTTCCTTTCTCCCACAAGACTGACGCCTATAACCTTTTTTTTAAATCATCATTATGTGGAATAAACTGTCTAGGGAAAAAAATGGCCTTGCAACTCCGCTAATCTTCCTAATGATTTAATACCTGCAAATACTACCGGGAGGTATTCCTTTCCTGATCGCATTAAAAGCTGTCATATTAAACGTCTCACCACACTTCAGCATCCTACTGTGGATTTTTTTTTTTTTTGTATTAAACAAAGCCAATTTCTCTGGAGACCGAGTAGGGGTTTATGCTCCCCACCAGCCCCCCTGATCTTTAAAGACTTCTAAATGCCTGCCTGGGGGATTCCAATAAGTCCTGGCACAGTTCCTCCGAATAGTAGCAAAGCTAAACAGGGTACGGCTGTTATTGCAGAGATCACTCACTGCCAGCACAAATACACAGACCGGGCCATTCAACCTCTTACAGCGGGAAAGTCACGGACAGTTGATGATTCACAATCAGCATTTTTTCTTCGACTACAGCCACCCTTTTTCTTTAATTACTCTTTCCTTCTGGCAAGCATCCCTTCCCTGCAGTTTTTACGATGCTTTTTGCCCCGATTTCTTCATCACACCAGCAAGAGGAGGCAGGGGACATCCCAGAGCCCACAGCTGGATTTCTGTATCAGCTGCATGCCTGAGCCCTGCTGAGAGGTCCCAGGCAGAGCCTGCTGCGGCTCAGCTAGCCAGGGTTATCATCCCCCCACGTACAAGACCAGAACAAGGCCCGTGAAGCACTGCTGTCCCCCTCCAGACCTCAGGAGAAGGCTGAAGTGGTTTCGTGGCCCATGTTTGTGCTGGCTCTGTGCCCAGGGGTGAAGCTCACCGGTGGGAGCCTATTCTATGTATTTTTCTTTTTTGCTTTTCATGTGCACAGCCAAGAGACATTTCTTTCCCAGGTCAGTGCCTACAGGCACAACCACCTGTAAATCTGTTTAAAGATCGTCTGTTCCCCACCAAGCACTCGCTAGGACAGAGCAGGGTTCAGGGTGCCCCCCCTGCTCCCCACCATAGCAGCCCTCAAAGTCCTTGCTTTCAGAATCCTTCCTTCATTATTCAACTTCAGTCTTCCTCAGTTTGGGTTCCATCCAGAGTTCCCAGAAGCTGGTCCTCTGACAATTCACCTTGACTACAGGCTTTTGCTGCTAACACCCACAGCCAGTGCACATCACACGCTGGTGGCTATGAGAGAGCCAGCAGGTGTTGGGCAGATGTCACTGCAGCAGAGACAGGCAAAGAAAAAAAGGCACATCCCTTCCCCTTCCTTTTTTTTTACTGTAAACAAACTGATTTTACTGTTGCTGTTTCATTTTTTTCTTGAGTCCAACGAAACCAAAGCGACTCCCCTCTCTGGCACAGCGCTGCCCGAGGAGCCTCTGGGGAGCCTGGTGCTTCGCTTCAGGTTCAGACAACTGCCTTGGACTACGTCTCAACTTACTGATTACATTAAAAATGACTCTACCCTGCTCTTATAAGCTGAGGATTAAAAAAAATAAATAAATTAAAAAAACATGAGGGTGATTGTGTAAGAGAGTGTTAGTGGTAAATACAAACTGCCAGTAAATGTGCTTTGTTTAAAATGGAGAGAAGAGCACGAATCCAAGCAATGCCAAGCCCCCGAAGTGCTAAGGACAGGGGCCCTGCACAACGGAGGTGTGAGCCCACGTTCCTGAGCTGCGTGCTGGGCAAAGAGGGTGGCAGCACGTCCTGCTAGCACCAGCGGCTGCCCCTGCCCTACGCGCTGCGGAGACTGGACGGTTACCAAGAGCAGGCTTGGCACAGCAGGACATGTAAATTCAGTCTGATCCCTTCTTAGGCTCCATACGGAGACTCCAGAGGGTTTCGGTAAACATCCTTGGTAATCTTTGGACACCGCAGCAATGTCAAAAAGTATTACATTCATAAATCAGACCTTACATCAGCCCTGCTGGCAGAAAGAACATTCGCCCAGTTCTCAAGGCGCACGGAGCCTCAGACGGCATCATCATTTCTCAGGATTTATGGTAGACACTGAGTTAAGCTGCATCTTTGGTCTTATGCTAAATCACCTCCTTGCCAAGGCTAAAAATTGCTCCATGGTGTAATCACAAACCGAGGCAGAAGAGTGAAATAACAAATTTCATTCCCATATAATAATAACAAGTTACGTTTCCATAGCACCTCTCTGCCTCTCAGATCCAAAAGGACATTACCAACTTAACTCCCTGAAACCCACTGTGTGCACAGGGATTATGTCATGCACCGCTGAAACACGGCCGCTGCTATTTCTTGCTGCACTCCAGCACCGAAGCAGAGCCTCAGACGGAAAGAAGAACCACCAGTGCCTTGGGAAAGGGATGCCACAGAGCAAGCCCTGAAACCTCTGTCGTCCTGCTGACATGCCCCTGATCCATCGCCTGCTGCCTGCACACCTGCTGGGGAGTGCTGCTTTCTGCTCCCAGGACCAAGCACAGCTCTCTGGGACCATGACAAATACCAGAGCCCCCCCTGCAGCAGCAGCCAGCATGGCAGCACCTCTGTGCCGCCCCCCGTCCAGGTTGCGTGCCCCGATGGATAGATGGACAGACAGACAGACTGCCAGGTGCCTTGTGTCTGCCCGGAGAGCAGAGCAGCTCCAGCAGAATGGGAAACCACAGCCCAGGCACCTGCAGGCAGTAAAGGTCCTGGGTCACGTACTGAAAGACAAGAACAGCCCCTTACGTGTCCAAGCCACGCTGGGATCGCTGCCCAGCCATGCCTCCTCACCGAGTGCACCCCTCTTCCCCTGCAAACAGCAGCTGAGACTTGCTGGAAGCTGCGCTTTAATCTGTGGTGGGCTCAGGAAGACAAAGACCCCGAGGGTTTTCCAGATAAATAGCCTTTCTTATCCTTTGGAAGCCTGTCAAAGAGCTACTGTTTCCCTCAAAATAAAACACAATTAGAAGCACGTAGGGACCGTGAGCATCGCAGCGGCTGAAGGGGGGGGGGTTCATGCAGGCAGAAGGACCGAGGAGCGTGTGAGGCAGAGCCTCGCAGCCCCGCACACGTCTGATCTGGAGGCAGACCGAGCTGCAGACTGCTTCGCTCCGTTTTTCCTTTCCAACATTTTCCACACCCTCCTGCCAAGAAACCTCAGCGAGCTGCCTGCCATGTCTGGCAAACGCTTCCTCCCGCACAGCCCTCCCCGTCCGCGCACACACGCACACCGCGCCGGGGGGCCGCAGGGTGCTCGCCCAGCTCCGTCCTCACCCCGCAGCAGGGCTGGGGCTCCTCTCACATCCCCAGGAAGGAGAGACTTGGGGAGAGCTGGGGTGACCCTGAAACATTTTGGGTCCTCCACAGGCCGGCTCCCCAGCTCCCACGGGGTTTGGAAGCTGTGTAGGCCAGAGGGCTCGTGCCAAGGTTTACAGCAGATGAAGAGGAAGGCAGCGCGCTGGAAACGAGATAAGCGTTACTTGCACGTGCTTAGGGCTTTGTTGTAAGTGCAAAAAGGGGGTTGTGTCTGTGACACTGTTCCCATGTATCACAGAGACAGAGCTCCTGGTCTCAGCTGCCTGAACTCTTTCCGAGGAGAAGGGATGGGGGAACACAATTTGCTGACCTTTACTAGCGTGACCCAAACCATTCCTTATGATCAAGCCAATACACTGCTCAGCCTTACGACCTGCAGAGTGGCAAGGCCATTCCTCTCCATCCCAGCCACCATCCTGCAGTATTTTAAACTCGTTCCATTCCAGCTGACCTCAAGGGGTTCTCCAATGAACCCTCTATCAATGGCAGGGCCAAAGAGGAACCACCTTAAAATTAAAACAGGGTCAATGAGGGCACCCAAAGATGACAAATCCCACAGCAGGCAGGCTCCAGGTTTATGGGTGTTCTTCTGCCCAGCATTTAGCATTGATTTCATGTATTATTATTACATTCAGAATTGTCAAATATTGTGACATTTTTGTGAAGTTACGAATTTGTATCTGAGGTGCCTTGTTTTTTTTTTTTTCTTTTATTTCCTGCTGCGTGAAATAGGAGGAGCAATAAAATCAAATCCTTGGAAACAAATGACAATTGTTTAACAGAGTCAAAAAAAATCCCAGCACCTCCCTAGCCTGCTTGTGCCACAGCTACTGCAGCACGGCTGCTCACACAGGTAGAACAGGCTCCAAGTCCGGACTTCCTCACTTTTATGGGTTTAAATTGGATCCCACTAGGTGTTTAAGGCCATTGTTGAACTGCTAACACATTCTGCAGCATGACTAACACCAACCGGGTTATTTTTTGTTCTTATTTGGCTTATTTTGGCTCCATCTGCCTGTCACAGCAGACAGGAGACGAGAACAGAGCAGCACAGTGCCAGGTGAGTGACAAACACTGCTCTGGATGCGGGCAGAGCACAATGAGAGTTCACCAGCTACTATTACTGAAAAGGTGTAGGGACATGTGGCTACATTCCCTGATCCGGTGAGCAAAGGGGATGAAAAGAAAAAAGAAAAAAAAGAAGAACCACAGGGCACTGCCACAGAAGTTAAAGGAGCAAGGTGGCTACCCAGAAGGCTGGCTCCATCCCTCAGCAAGCAACTGCAGTGCCTCTGCTGACTTAGCTGGGCTCTTCTGCGTTTGCACCAATGGTCCTGAAAGCGATGCTTTGCTCCATGCTTCCAGGAGGTTGAGAAACCTTTTTTTTTTTTTTTTTTTTTTTTTTCCTCAGAAAAGCTACTGTCAGACTCTGGTCAATGGCACCCACTTAGCTAGCCAGAGTCTGGCAGCAGGACAGGCAAGCCCCGAAAGCAGGAGGCAGGCTGTGTATTATCAAGAACCCCGTGGAACCAACGCTTCCCCTTACCAGGAAGGATCTTTCGCAACTGGATGTCTCTGAATTATGGATTTGGGTGATTTCAGAACTCTCCCTCCGCGACCTCTTCCCTTCCTTGCCAGACTGTGTCTTCATCATAGAGGAGGCAAAGCGGGTCGGGAACATCACTAATGGCATGGAAAGAAGTGGGAGAGACTTCCCAAGAAATTCAACCACACAGCTGGTTCCAGGAGCCCCTCCCTGCACAACTGCAGCTCCCAAAGGACCCTGGAAGCAGCTGGCACGCTCATCCTACCTGGAATCTGAGCAGGACGCTCAAGCACTCCAACCTCCACGGCCAGAGAGCTGTCACCCCAGCAGCCACAGGCAAGCTTTTGGACAAACATACATCTGTACTCTTAGACAAATCTTCCTTAGTTCAATGTACCACCATGTGTGCTTCAAAATGCTCCCTCTGCTCTCCCATTAACTGTCTAACAAGATTCCACATGGGGAGTCCTGGTAACTTACAGTGAGCAATTACTGCTTGCAGTTTCAAATTGGAAGCAATCAGCTACACAAGCCATCAGTCCACGTCTATTATGTGCACACACCCCAGGGGCTGGCACAAGCCACTGGACTTGGCATCCAAGGTCTCACAAGCTCTACTGGCACAGGAGAAGTCCGAATCTGTTCTCCTACCTATGTACTTGTTGGTGAGAGTTTACAGTATTCAGCTCAATAACACCATGATTTTCTTGCTAGGAGCCAGATCAGAATCAAGCTTCAAATATTTTTTCACAGAAGTCCTGAGAAGGCATGAAAAACTATTGATAAGATATCTCTATTTCACATGTGGACACGGTGAAGCTGGCAGAATAGGAAGAACAGCAGAGACCTCTGAAATCAGTGAGTTGGAGCAGCCTGCCCTTCCATTTAACACTTCACAGTATTTGAATTTGGTATTACAGACAAAACACAGCCTGAATCATCAGGTCCCCTGATTACGGTCACACACTGTGGGTCCACTCAGCATTCCTGAAGAAGGCAAGGGGAGGTGAATCAGGGCTGGGAAGAAGGAAGACAGACCCAGATTCCTGGATCAAAGGCTAGCTCTGTCTGGCACAGCAATCAGTTCAGCCTTGGGTTACCTACAGATTAAATATTTACTGCTAAACAGCAGAAATATCGTATAATCCGTCCGATCACAGGACTAATCCTCTAAAACTGACCCTCAAGATTTTGGCTGCCTCTTTAGCAACCTCAAAGACTGTATCAGCCTTACTTGATATCTTAACCAACTCTCATATAGGGTCCCATGATACATGGCTCTAAATGATCCTTTCCCAACCCATTTCAACACGAAAAGGGGACTTGGAAGATGCACTGAGCTTTGCCATTAGAGAAGGGATGGTTTCCTTAAACCTGCCTCCTGAAATCGTGGCATTAAATGATAATCTCTACTTTTTTTCCTTGCCTTTTATTTCGCTGATTTTTTAAATACATTTCCTTTCTAAGAGATACAGATGTCTCCGATACAGGACTTGAGGCTCAAGGCAACATTTGGCCTTTTTTGGTTTATTTTTAATCTCGAGATTTATGAGAGGTGGCTGACTCATGTTTTGGCTGGCAAAGCCAGACTCTTCTGAATAACTGCATCCTAGCTAGTTTATTAAGATCAGTTTTCCCACTTCTGTTTGAGGTGTTGGTGATGCCATTGACTGCTGCAAGAAAAATGCAGATCTTTGCCTTGGATCTCAGGTAGGTGAAAGGCCAGACGTTTCCTTCTTCAATCCCAATTTCTGGCACGTGCATCCAAAGAGAAAGGTGCAGATATATCAAGTTTCCCAGCACCGCTCAGCTCTATCAGCTCATTCAAGCATCTCCTCCCACAGGACAGCTCCACCCTCAGCAAAAAGCAAGAAACCCTACACACACCAGGGCTACTGTGACTTGTTAAGTATGGTTTTGCTTCGCATACCCCAATTTCCTTTCCAGCAACGCACCAAAAAATTACTGAGGAAAGGGTTTGTAGCTGAGGAATTCAGTGAATGATTAACTCCATCCTGCCGATTAACCATTGCTCTCCATTCCCTCATGCCTTGCAGAAAACCCGCTTCCGGGTAGCGAGGCCATGCCAAAATCTGATATCCCGTTGGTTTTGCCTGTAGAGCGGTCAGGTGATACAGACGGTGCTGGCTTTGAGCTAAAAGACATTAAGGGCAGTAATGATTAATCCAGAGCCCCGGTACAAACTCATGGCGAAATGTTGTTCCTCCCGTCTGTCACTCCAAACTTCTCCGAACGAATCCTGCTTCCTGGAGGGCAGCACAGAGGAGCAGTCCCCACACAGGCCTGGAGAGGCAGGGCCTCCACGCACACCAGGAACAGGGTCTGGAGCAAGGACAGCTCTTTGCAAGGCACCAAAAGAACACGGTAACTAGGTGTTGCCCTCCTCACTCCAAACTGAACCACATCTAAGCCATGCTGTGCTGCATTTGGGGCTAGGACAAGACTGATTACAGCTCTCCCAGTCTGAAGATGCTCCAGAGCAGCGGCACCTAGATATAATCCTGCACTCCCACTGTGACATCTTCGTGTCAGATCGGCCCCATGTGCACTCGCAAGCCCACGTTTATTGCACTCAGCTGCACCTCAGAAGCTCAGGAAGGCTCAGGGCCTGGCTCTGACACACACTGCCAGTGGGACTGCAAGCAAGTCCCTCACTCCCTGTGCGCATAAAGCTTTTACATCCTTAACCAGCTGTAAAACAGGAAGATTTCCTTTTTATTTTGCCTCGTCTATTTCTATCACAAGATCCTGAGGATGAAGTCTGTTATTCTGCATGTCTGTGTATGGTACCCAGCACTATGAGGTCCCAGTCCTGACCAGGGCTCACAGCAGTACACACACAAATAACAATTTCCAGAGCTTTGGGTCTTTTCTGCAAGCCCACACATACCATGCAAGGTACCATGCCGCGGAGATACAACTGAGTCTCTGCACTTTAAACTGAGCTTTACATACAAATAGATGCCAGCACTGTTGATATGTCAGGAACTTACTCCACCAGCTTCTTCCTCATCATCCAAAGACTGGCAGTAGGTCAGAGGCCTGAAGGCCCTGTTCTGCTGTCAGGACAGAAAGTCTTTGGGCCCAACACTAAAAGTCCTGAAGTTCCCACTATAAGACGGGCTGTAAAATTTTACAGGCATCTGCTGAAAGCCACTTACTTCCACAGTCTGTCATCAAAGTCCCTGGCATAAAGCGCGACATGCGAGTAAATGGCTATTGTACACCCATTGCTAGGGCTGGGTTTCATCAATTAGTGGTGCTGAGTCCCTGTGCAGCCTCAGCCCGTGCACCAGAATAGATGTCTGCTGAGGCTGCTCAACACCAGGACCTCCACAGCGCACTCAGGTCATAGCTAAAGCTGTATATTGAGAGCTGAAATATGTGGACTCCCAGTGTCCCAAGACCCAAAAACCTGTCCTCGCGGTATGAGAGTTGGAATATTTATTTCATGGGCTGCACACACTGGCAGCCAAGCAGGGTTCAAGAGCAGCCCTTGCTCAGCACAGCATGGTGCCCCTGGAAGGATGGGCAGGACTGACACATTGCTCGGCAGAAGCCAGGACCCGATGCTGCCAAGGCCAAGGCTCTCACCCATCTGTGGCCTGTGCAGAAACAGACTCACAAAACACAAGTCACCCACGCTCCTCAGTTCTGTAGATTAATTCAGTGACATCAATCTGACGGGACTGTTCTCACAGCCACACCACACACACGGCTCTGTGCTGATGCTCTGCCACTCACGGCAAGCTCGCGTGCTCCTCAACGGGCTGTCAGCACCGCCTGCGCTGCCGCCAGACTGCCCGTGAGACAGGAAGAATTAGGACCCCGAGAACTTAAAAGAAACAAGTGTAGTAGTTGAGCTGCTGCCAGAAGGAGATCTGGGACCTATCCCTGCCATAGGCCTGTGTCTCATCTGAACAGTAAGCTCAAGGCTCCTGCTGGGGGCTTTTATTCCTCTAGATTCAATGAAAAAAAAAATGCTGCTGCTGAAATGTGTTTCACATTGTAAAAGACAACCCCCCTCCCTCTGGACGGCCACACTCCAGGCTGCAGTGGCAGCAGCGCGGCCGAAACACGGCTGTTAGTGCCCTGCAGTCAGTTTGATTAGGCAGAGGATCAAGGCGTCCTCGCACTCCCAGTAGGAATACCGAAGCGCACCCCTAAGGAGGTGGGAAGGGGCAGTCTCCTCTCCCTGTAATCAGCCATCATTAAACAAACAACCAACAGCAGGGATCCCACAGTACGCGCCACAGCCAAGAGCTACTGACTGCCGCATCCCGGACCCGCACGGTGGCGGCAGGCCCAGCTCCGCAGCCCGAGGCTGGCAGCCGACTCGGCCCCGTGGGATGCCCAGCCCCAAACACAGGGCTCACAGCACCCCTACCCTGCAGCCGAGCCTGGCCTCACGGCGAGGTGTGCACAGTCTGGGGTCCTGCGTGCCCAGCAGGTGCCAACTGCTCATGGAACAGAGACCACGGTGGTGCAAGGCAGGAAAGGAGGTGGACACCCCGCAGTGGCTGAGAGAGGCTGCTTGCCCCAGACCTGCTGCATGAAGGCACCCAGGAGGGCTGCTCAGGGCCAAGGAACAGGGCTGGGCCATTAACACCACAGAGACCTCCTCGCCATGTCCCACAAAGGGCACGGAGACATAGCACGACAGAGCCCCACGGCTGTGTAAGATGGCTGCTGGCGCGACAAAATGGCGCCCAGCCGAGGTAAATGGTGCCCGACTGAGGTGGGGTGCTCAGGAGCAGCACCACAGAATGCAGTGAGGATCACAAACGTGGCCAAAAGCCTGACATGTGGGCACAGGTTGTCCTGTCCCAGCAGCATGGCTCTGGCCTTGTACAGTCACCTCTGCAACTTCAGCCTGGGGCTGCATGGTTCCTCTCCTCGGGCTGCTCCTGGTGAGGAAATCAGCCCCATCCCCACGTCCTTCCCACGAGGAGCCCGCAGCCATGATCTTCTCGGGAGCTGGCACCCTAGAGCCAGCACAGACTTCGTATTTGGGGCTGGGATGTCTGTTTGGGAAACCGATGGCACTGCCTTGAAGCTAAAATAAAACTGGACGGCAAACCAGACTCTTCTCTTTGCAGATGTGTTCAAAAGGAAAATGATGGCTACAGCAGCACAGCGTGATCCAGCTGGCTCCAACACCTGCTGCACCGTACGCACCAGCGGAGCGCAGGGCTGTGTGCTTCGTTTGGGAGATGACAACAGGGTGGCACTGAGGCACGAGGGCAGGAGCAAGGTCACAAATAAACCACCAAAATGAGCAAAAGCCTGTGTTTTGCTGTTCTGCCCTGTACCTTGTTTGCATTGCAGAATCAGCATCCCGAGAGTTGGTACAGGACATTGTTTCACTGCCTTCTCACAAGGATGGCAGAGCACCAAGCAGTAGGAATTCGAAATCCAGGGCATCTATCCAGCAGCCACACATTTAAGCCTTCCACAAGCACTTAATTCCCATAAATAACCACTACAATACTCCCATGAGGCAAGGACGCATCAGCCCCATTGCTCAGACAGGGGAGACTGAGTGCAGCCGAGTCAATGACAGCCCAGCCCACGCAAGCAGGGTCAGAACTGAAAACAAAAGCAAGAAGTCCTGCTTTCCCCTGTGTTCCAGCTGTTAGACAACACTGCCCCCAGTAGCTCGGCTCTCTTCCCAAACTAAGGTATGCACTTCGATTCCCTGATTGTGGAGGGAAGAAGGACAGAAGGAGAAACAAAGCCTTAAGCGTGCTGTACACAGCCTCCAGGGCTGCTGCAGAACTTTGCAATTTCAGGAATTGCCTGGCAAGCCAATGCACAAAACACTGACTCCACTTTCATTTCCCCTCTCCTTAGGAGAGGACAGGAGTCGTCAGTGGGCACAGGGACAAAAAGGCCTCCATGTTTTTGATCACACCAACCACCGGCAAGAGGGGAGGATTTGGGGTAGGGCTGCAGGCCCTCAAAAGGTCCAGTGCACTCCAATGACTTGTGAAGTGTCTTTCCTAAATAGCTAGAGAGTTTTGTGTCCTGCGGGGGTGTTGGAGATTATTTTTCAAATGTAGTTTCCTCTCCGATTCTCTCCAAAGTTATGGGATCATGCTAGACTTGGAGTTGTCAAAGTTAATCCAAAGGAAGCCAGAATGTAGCAGCAGGCCTTGCTGGCTTGTTTTACAGATCTGATGACTAGCTGTAATTAACCTTTTAAATGCTGCAAATTCTAAATCATGCTGGAGGGCAATCCTCCAACCTGGCTGGCTGCATAATATGGGTCACAGCACTCAGCACAAAAAAAAAAACAACGCAACTTAAATGGTTGGTTGTATCAGATGCAATCTGCGAGTGTGATCAGAAACTAAACTGTCCAAGGACAGTGACATTACCACCCTTACCATTTACCCTCTTGCAAGCACTGGAGAGGCAGAAAGCTTTTCAAGAAATTACTTACTGCTGGATGCAATGACTGAAAGCAGGGGCAGCTGCGAGGGCCAAGGGCCTCAGAGTTCAGGCTCTGACTGTCATGCTACTGGAGTTGTTTTGTCTTGTATGAAGTAAAAAATCAAGAACTAATGATGCTGTTGGCATTCCCTGTAAAAAATGGGGTGTGTCTTCTTTCTAAATTAAAACTTGGGAATTGTATTCTGTCGGTCTAGCAGAGCCTCAAGTACCACCCAAGCTTTGTTTCCATGGTCCTGTCCTAGTATGTTCTGTGCCCTACAACAGCTTTATTGCACAAAGTGGCAGCATTTTTTTTCTCCTTTTTCTTAAGGAAAGCCTTTTCTTACTGCTGGTGTGAACCCAATCCACCACTTATATTAGCTACCACAAGTTTTCTTAATGCAACTGAAAGACTAACAAAGTCTGTCAGCCCCTTCTAGCTTTTGTCTTACTACCTTTGTTTTGTCTTCACTCGCTTTTCTTAAAGACTTCTGATACAAATTTTGTACTGATCTATGCAATCAAGGGTTGCAAATCTAGACAAAGTTCAGGATATGAAGCCAATGACTTCATGTTTTCCCTCTGTTGGAGTAAAATAACGTTCCCACACTCTGATAGAAACCTTTGATCTGCACAGATTTAATTCATTACTTATGAATTTCTGGCCAATGTCACTGCTCATTTCAGTGGCTCTCTACTTGCAGTCACCTCCTGTGTCTAGAAGGACACAGGAACCTCCCCCTACTCCCCCATTTTTTTTTTTTTTTTTTTTAATACTGTGGTGAAACAGCTGAGACGGGATCCCGACTAATGGATTCACAAACTTGTTGCTTATGTAACAGTTCTCTTCTAGAAAATCACCAAGGTAGCAATAATGAGCTGTCCTCTAAAACTGCTTCGCAGAGGGCTGGTCAGGAGCCAAGATATTTTTCCAGTGGAAGCTCTACTCCCGGGGAATCACCCTGCCTGCACAATCCACAGCCCTTGGTCAAGACCCGTCCCTTCACTCTGTCTGCACGGTGCCTGTCCTATGAGATCCCAGAAGTGGTCCAGCAATACAAAATAATAAAGGTGCCAGTTGATTGCTCTTTCCATATCCCCGTCTGAAACTCACTCTTTCCAGAAGACTTTCCAACTCTTTTCATCTGGGGTGAAATACAGCTCTGCTGAGGGCCAGCTCCATGCCGTGGGCTGCACACTACGCTCACTGCGCTGCCGCAGGCAGAGCGAGGAGCCTTTCACGACACCTTCCCAATGCTCCTGTGCAAGGAACTGCCTGTGGATGTCAAAACATTGTCCCCAAATCCCTGTCCTTCTCTTTCCGATGAAGAAAGCCAGCTTACGCAGAGGTGTCTGAGGGAGCAAAGAGCACAGCTATGTGCAGCGGATGTGGCTGTAACACTTGTCTTGGAGACTCTCTACTCTGCATCTCGTTGCGGTTTCTGACTGTTCCCATAGCTCTAAGCCCTGGGAGAGGAAATGCGGCACATATGCTCTGTGCTGGGAGCACGCATCACAGGATGGGGCCCACAATTATCTTTTTATCACCCCATGAACAACCTGGCACTGGCTAAAGAGCCCGGCTCAGATGGTTCTCCCTGCTCTCAAACAGCTCCACAGCCTCTGCACGTGAAAGCCGTGAAGCAACAGCACAGAAGCCACCCATGAGGCAAAACCCACCAACATTCATTCCCTTTCTGACAGTGCTCCAGTCCCTGCTACCAGCAGGACAGGGGGTGCTGGCACTGGGCCCCATGCACGGCACGGGGTGCTGGGCCCCCACCACACACGGTGCTGGGCCCGTGTGCCAGCACAGGGGTCCTCCCGTCGGAAACGTGGCACATGGGAGCGTCAGCAGCGGAGACGGGAATCGAAACATCTGTTTTATCCAGGCCACGCTTGGAAAGGCTAAACTGTTTTCAGCCCTTAAAACGTAACCAGCCCAGCTGTGAGGCAAGCCGATGAACACATGTAGAAAAATAGCCACTTCTGGAGTACTCTTTCAAACAACGTGAGTTTGCCCTACAAAAATAAATACATTAAAAAGAACAATGTTTTTTTCGGCTCTTAGAGGGACCCGTGTGCTCACATGGCTGCGGCACGACACCGGGATCCCTCTGGCTTAGCCCTGCATTCCTCGCACGCCCCTGCTGCCTGACAGCTCCCAGCCCCGGACCTGCCTGCGGCGCAGCATGAGCACAAGGTCCTGGTGGGACCAGGCACAGAGGCTCCTACCAACCTGACCTAAACCAAAACCCGCACGCTTTGGGCCGGACTCACTCCACCCCCTTCCCGAGGCGTGGCTTTGAGAGAGAAACTAACAGCTTTGGCCAACGCAACAGCTCGGCCGGGCTCTCGGCTCTGCTTTCCCAGGCTTAGCTGTTCCCCGGGTCCCTCCCTCAGGAGGACTCAACCCACACCCTAGATCCTCTTTTTAGAGAGCCACTCCCACCTCTCCGACATGGAGCATTTGCTGCAGCAGAACCTATTTAACCCGTTCCCAGCACAACCAGTGCCCCTTGACCAGGCAGGGAAAGATGTTTACGGAATCCCATCCAAGTCCCCACACAAGGGAAAGGAAGCAGAGGCTCCACCGCCCGTCTCAAAGCTGCAGAGAAAAAATGCTCTTTTGCTTCTGGGCTCTGCAGAAATCTTTCTCCCTGCTGGAGGAGCCCAGAGCAGCGTGGATGCTGCGGGAGCCAGGGCCGAGGTACTGCCAGCAGATGTTGCAATGAGCAGTGAGGAGGCGACCGCGGGGATCTGCGAGCACCATCAGCGGCTCTGCTTGGGAAGCGGGCACACGTTCCACCCGAGGCTACAAACTCCACCCTGGAAATCAGTTTCAAACCAGCGATTAGATCTCACAACTTCATCACAGGCATGCAAAGTAGTATTACACCGAGGCAAATGTGGTTTTGATACAAGTAGTTGTCTGCATAGGAGGGCAGAATGCAGGTTACCCGGCTAGCTAGAAGAAATAAGGGCATGGGATGCTGCCCAGGCGCACTTCCAAATGAATAGGAAAGGACTGGCTGAATCCTGGCTTGAAGCCACAATTCGTGTCACTACAGATTGCCCCGTAGGCATATCAACAACCAGAGCTGCTGCGGGCCATCTGCTGTCAGTCGGGTCGGCACAACCTCCTGATCGTGCTGCAGCAAAGAGCAGAGCCAGCACCTCCAGCACCACGGCTCCAGGGCTGGAGGCAGAGCAGGACCCAGCGTTAACACTCGTGCACCCCGACTGAAAAATGCCCTGGGTGGGAGATGCCCTGCTACGAACTGAACACTGTTTCTCCTCCATCGAGCACTGCTAGCAAACCAGTCTGTCACACTATCTCACCGCAGGTTTCCAATTAAATTAAAAATGACACTGCATCAAGGACAACAACTTATACCACATCTGAAGCTTCCTCTCTGATCTCAGTTTATTAAAGTTTTTACTAGGCTTGATGCCGGGAAGCCAAAGAGATGTGCTTGTTCCTAACCTGAGCGGAACTATTTTTACTGTCAGACAGGCAGGGAACAGCTGACTCCAGAACACTGTGCTTAGCTTGTTCTGATTAAATCTGTTTAAATTCAGTGGTAGCACATCATTAAATTGATGCAATCTTTTGGGAGAAGAGGAGCAGTTGGAAAAGTGAGGACAAAATCTGTTTACTGGTCACAGTTCCTATAATTTACCACAAATGCTATGGATGGTCAACTTGGATGTTGCTGAACCTCTTCCTGACCATAGTTATCCTTTAATGGGAATGGTGGCAATCGTATATTTTTACTCGCTGTGCTCTTTGCAAAGCAAAAACCCATGTTATGTTTCAATTTGACGTTTTTAGTTTTGGCAAACAGAGACGCCGACACAGATTCAACGTCTAAGCAAACAACAGCCCTTTGATAAGAAAAACAAGCTAATTGTTCAGTGCAAACGTGGGTTAAGGACTAAGGACCGGGGAGGTCTGAGGTCTCCTGTTGGCCAGGCAGCGACACGCGGCAGGGCGTGTAGGTGGCAGAAGCTGCGAGGGGAGCGCGGCCGGCAGCTCTGCAGCTCAGATGTTGCTTGCCAGGCCTTCAGCTTGATCTCAGCAAGACCCCTGTGAGAAGGGTGGGCAAAAAAAATTTAAAAAAAACTTTTCTGAACAGCAACAGTGCCTCGGGTGCTGCCCACCAGCAGAGCTGCCAACTTCACACCGTGGAAGGGACAGGAATGTTCTTTTTGAGCCCGGCAGCGACTGCCCAAACCCTGCTGTTGGCTACAGGGGGACTATTTCACAAGTGCCGTGTCCCCCACATAAGAGTAAGAACCTCTGTACAGCTCCCAGCTGGGAGAAACATCTGGGGACATGTGGGGTGAATACATGCAAGACACGAAATCAAGCTGAACTGCAATGATCAATCAAAAGACAACAAAGCTCGAAGAAATGAGAAAAGGATGACGCAGAGACCTAGCACGGAAACCACAGCGTGGAAACTGCGGCATGACGAGAGAAAACAAGGGATTCCATTAAATGGCAAGCAGGGAGCGAAGCATCAACAAACCAGATGAGTCTGTTCCAGCCCACCTTCCGATCAAGGGATTTTCTGCTTAACCCCCCTGTACAGGACAGTGTAACGAAGCAGCTGGGTGAAACCTGAGAGAGACCTGGAGGGGGCTTGCCAGCAGGAGGAGAAAGGCAGGACTGGGCCTGCACTTCCACTCCAATGGGGAAAAAAACACAGATAGATTGAGACACCCCCAGTAAACTTTAATATCGCAGGAATTAGGAGAAAAATCAATGTAAAAACAGTATCAGGAAAAAAAATAAAATAAAATAAACCAGATGTCAAAGAAACCGCGAAACACAAGGCGAGCACTGCCACGATCCTTTCTACTAATACCAGAAGTTATCACACCCCTGTAATGTCTCCATGGTGTACAGGGGAAGGAATTACTGCTCCAAAAGCTCCCCTGCATTCTCCAGGGTAGGGCCCTCCAGCTACTGAGATCCCAGGGCAAAGAATTGAGCCACGAGCAGCATTGAGGTGTCTATTTTATTGCATTTGCCAAGGAGCAGGAACACCTGCAACCACCACCCCTCCGGTGGATGCCTTTTCTTCTACTACATTTTTAACCACCAGCAAAAAACGGCCAAGGTTTCCAGGTAAACTTCTCAGTCATGGGATCAGCACTCAAACTTCCCTGAAACTGAAAGAAGCAGCATAATAAATAACCCGAACCTCATGCTCATGCCATTGCTGTGATGGCATCACGGTGACACTTCACTAACACCAGAAACCATTAGGCTCTGATGGAATAATACAGAATTGCCTCCTTGTTTGGTGCTTTAATTGCATTTACAACTTGCTTACGTGATTGGTTCCTTCCACGGGCTGAATGAATCTTGTTTGCAAAATATTTATCTAGCACCTCATTTGGGCCTTTTTCCCCTCCAAAATTCCTTACAGAAGAGAAACACAGCCTTCTTTTCACTAGGGATACGGCTTCTTATGAGAATGACATTCCAAGTTATTTACGTTTTTTCTAGAAACAGAAGTTAATCTATTTTGCCTTTGTAGACTGGACGGCATTGTACAGACACTCTGCAGCTTGTGGTTTTACTTGAACTGGATTTTAGTTTTAATTGGATTTTTTTTTCCAATAGCTTTTGAAGACACCTTGAGCTTTGAAAAAGCTTTTACCGAGTCATATAACAATACCAGAATCTACTGACCATTGCCAACTCTTGCAATTTAAAGACTTATTACAGACTGTAGGTTCTTGAATCACAAAATCTGTTTATTTTTAGAAGGTTTGCTTAGGTGAAGTCACCAGCTGGGCAGCCTAACCCCAGGACTCCTTGCCAAATCTACAAAAACAAATAAACAAACAAAAAACCCCCCACATTGGGTTTTGGATGAAAGTTACAAGCCCCCAGCCTGCAAACCTTATGCAGGCGTGTGGCGATAGCAGAGCTGCTCTGATATTTTCACCTTCTCTTTCTTACCCATCCACAAATAGTGCTCCACAGTAATGAGGGAGGAAAAATAAGGGACTTTCAGTCTTACAAATTGAGATTCTAATCTCCACTTCAAAACTACCGTGATACTAAAGAGATGCCAGAAACAGTCGATATTTGCAGGGGAAAACCAGAAAATCTTTGTGAGGTTTATTTCCAGCTGAGGAACGAAAGAGGCGACACCGTCTCATGAAACAGCCAGGTCTGAAAGTGAACGTGAGCAAAACCCGGTAGCCCTGAAAGCAACGCATCTGAAAAGAGATCAGAGCAGAACATTTCTCAGATGAGGAATCTCAGAAGTGCAAACGCTGCCACTTGAAGCTCAGTTGAAACTGTGCTCTTGGAGCACAGTTTTTACATTGCACACTGCAGACACTGGAAAAAAACAGGCTCAGCTCCTGCCTCCAGCCTGCACTTGGAAAGCCCGGCTGCAGCAGCGGGCTGGGGCCGACATCGCCGCTCGGTCTGCCTGGACACTGCTCCCATTACGGCTGCGAGCAGCAGGGTTTATTTCCCTAGTGATTCCTCCACGGGGCATTTCTTCTGTACTCATAGTAACAGCACTGCCGAAGTTGGCATTTTGTTTTTCAGAGTTGCTAGGTCCGCGATGCCGGATACAAGAGGAATTCATTTCCTAGGCCTTACTTGCACAGTGTGGCACGCTGTCACGTTTGCTTAGTGCAACCGCTGGCACACGCCTGCTGCAGAATCAGGGAGCTTTGGTGACGGTAATTTTCTGAACTCTGCCTTCTTAAAGGCTGTTTTCATTTCAGGGTAATAAAGCAGCAATATTTTGTTGAGATATAACTTTTCTCCTCTAATGAGAGGACAGGCAGCAAATTATTAAAAGCATTATTTACCTAATTTAATGGTGTTCAATAAAAGAAATATGAAATACGTAGATAAAAGCGGTTGCGTAACCTCACTCTGTCATGAGCCAGCGTCCCTCTCACCCCAACCAAAATTCATCTGCAAATCTTTCGTGGCTATAACAGCACCCTAAGCACACCTGCCTTCTTTCTCATTGCAAGGAGATCAACCAGGGAAGTAAACTGCTCCCCAGAGGACACCGGCGTGCCACTGCAGACCACTTCAGCACATCTTCACCAGTCACTAGAAGATTAGCAGCACGTTTTTTCAGCTGAGCTGTGACTACACGCACCAGACGATCAGCTGGCTGACGAGGGACTTCACCGTCCGTCCACTACACTCTGATGGCCCTTCCTCAGCGGAGCAAAGCTCTTCCCGTAACCTTAACACACTGTTCTCAACAGCACTGTAAACAGTTATCTCCCCATCAAAAATGGAAGAAAACATCTGTAATGCCACCCTGCAGTTTCAGTCGATTTGCTTTAGCAGCTTCCCGCTTCCCACACTCTGGACACTTTTTGTTGACCTGCCCAAGCTTTATGTCTACCTTCAATTTGTCATTGCATGACAGGATCCAATCCTAAATGGTCTGGGAGCTTTTATAACTCAATACCTTTGAAAGACAGTAACATAAGCAGTCTCAAACACTTACTACCAAAATTAATAAGCCTAGAAACACACTGTAATAACCCCAAATCCTTAAGCAGCCAAAGGAGCGAGCTATCACAGGCAGTCTTCAGAAGGCTGCTCGACAAGTGACCAGCAAAGCCCTGGCACGTTCCAGCTCTGCTGCGACGGCACATTCACCCTCTGGAGCAGCAGATCCACAAGTCTAACTGACAACAGATAACGCAACCTCAGAAAGCCCTAGATAAAAGTCAGCCTCTCCCAGTTAGGGACTTTCTGCATGGAACAATGGTTTTCTTTGGAAAAGTCCAAATACATCATGTAAGTAAACATTTGGAAAACACCTCATCTGCTGGACATGCAGGTTGTGTGTTTTCCTGAAGTTACTCAAGATGCATCTTGCCGATTTAATGTCTCCTGTGGTATTTATGACTTCTGCAACATTTGTCAATCTATATTGACACTACAAAGTGGAAACTTAGAAGAGAAAAGCAGACCTTAAACTTATTGAAATACCAGCAGAAATTAGTTCAAGGGAGATTCTTCTATCATGCCGGACCCTACGTCATCTTTCCTACATGAATCACTCAAAGCTTTTGCGTCCTCAAGAAGAGGAAAGTTACTCCATATATAGAGCAAATTTAGATTGAAAAAAAAAATAAGAAAAAGAAAAAAAGAAAAGAAACAAACCCCACAACTTTTCCCCCACAACTTTTCCCCTTGCTGTTTTTCACATCACACAGTGACTTGAAGGGACTGCGCATACGGAGTGCTCCAACACCCCTCCAAGACACACACCTTTGGGGTAGATGTTCCCAAAACTACAGTCAGTACCAGGACACAAGCACAGCGGTCACCCCATTCTCGCACTTTTATCATAGCATTTTGATTTTAACTTCTGAACCGAGTCCTTTTAACTTGCTGCGAGCAGAACAGCCTTTAAGCCACATCCAGCTGCTCATTTCATGCCACAGCTCCCCCCTTACCATTCCCTTTCACCTCGCAGCCCCCAGCACCACAAACACCCCCGGCTCCCCTGGATATCCCCACGGACAGTCCAGCTCCCCACCACCCAGGGGGGGTCTCCAGGAGGGTCTCACTCCCCCCAAAAGGCCACCAGCACTCGGGGGGCGGCCACATTAGGTGGGAGCAGCCCCTGCCCGTACACCCCCAGTGCGTGCGGGGGCTCCCAGCACCCGTCCCCCCCCCGTCCCCCAGCACCGTGCCGGCCACCAAGCTCCGTCTCCCGGAGCCCAGCAGCACCGCAGCCGAGCCCAAGCTCCCCGGGTGTCCCGGTGCCGTCCCCCCGCGGTACTCACAGGGCCGTGGCGGCCGGGGGGGCTCCGGGGGGGCGCTGCAGCCCCCGTGCCGAGCAGTTGGCGATGCAGGCGGCGCCGGGCCGGCCGTCGGTGCAGGTACAGTCGGCGGCGCAGGGCTGGCAGGAGGGGGCCGGGGATGGTGGTGGTGGTGGTGGGGGGGGAGTGGGGGGGGTCCTGCCGGCCGCCAGCCCCCCGCACAGCAGGGAGCAGAGCAGGCACCAGCCCGAGAGGGGCAGCAGCGCCGCGGGGACGCCATGTTTGCGCTGTGATCCAGTGTCTCCATTTCCAAAAGGCATCTCTCCCTACGGGCATGGCATGGCCCCGCACCGCCGCTCCCCCGGCCCGGCCCGGCCCGGCCCAGCCCGGGCCCGGCCGAGCTTTTTGCTTTGCTTTGCTTTGCTTTGCTTTTTTTGCTCCGCTTCTCTCCTCGCTGTCCCGCTTCGTCCCGGTCCCGGTCCCGCTCCGCCCGGCTCAGCACCCCCCGGGCATAGCGGCCTCCCCTCGGGGCTGCGCTGAGCTCCCACCGCGGTGCCCGGCCCGGCCCGGCCCCGCTGGGTTCCCCTTGCTGCTGACAGCCCCGGCTCGGCTCGGCTCGGCTCGGTTGGGCTCGGCTGTGCCGTGCGCTCCGCCCGGGCCGCGGCCCCGCCGCCTCCCGCTCCGCCTCCCGCCCGGCGGAAACCCGGCGCCGCTCCAGCCCCGGCCGCCCCCGCCCCGCCCGGCCCCGGCGCCGCCGGGAGCTCTGGGGGGGGGGGGGAGCTGCGGGGTACGGGGGTGCTGCAGCCGCTGCCCCGGGCACGGAGCCCCCGTTCCCTGCTGGGGCAGCCGGGGGTGTGCTGCTGGACGGGCCCTCCGGCACCCCTGGGTGCCCCCCCCCGGCAGCTCTGCCTCCCCCCGAGGGCAGCACGGGGGTCGCCTGCCCCCGGCTGTGCGCGGTGCTGAGGGGTCACTGCTTGGTGGCTTTGCATCCTGGCCGGGCTGCAGGGTGCGTGTTACACAGCTAGGGCACGGTGGTAAAATTGGGGGGTGGGGGGGGATTGGGGGCAGGCGCTGCTCGGTGCTGTAATGGGGACATAGGGCTTCCAGTGCTGCTGGTGTGTGTGTGTGTGTGTGTGTGTGTGTGTGTGTGCAAAGCGTGGCCCCAGCCATCAGCCGAGGAGGACGGACAGATGCTCGGATAATGCATGGAATGGAAGAAATGATTGCTTTTGAACTGCTCGCCGTCTCCAGTGCCGCATCGCTTTGGAAAGCAGAGCCATCAGCTCCTGCCCAGCAGGGATTGCTCGGAGCGGGGCACCAGGCTGCTGAGAAAGGCAGAGGAGCCTGGGGGGAAGCAGCGGGCAGGGGCCTGCCCCCACAGGCCAAGAGGCTGGGGAAGGGAAATTGGAGGGGCTTGGACCCAAAGGTGGTGCAAAAAGTCCTGCACATCCCCCAGAGCCAGGTGTTAGTGAGCTCATGGATGAAGTGCCAGCCAAAGACACTTTCTCCTTGGAAGACTTGCAGATCTGGACAAGGCTTTCAGCAGGGGTTTTGCTAAATAAGAACAAGAGCATTCTGCCTATAAACTTTTTTTTATTTTTATTTTTTTAATGCAACTACATTACTTCTTGCAGCCCTTTGTACCTTTTAAAATATTTATACGTAACATTTAAGTTCAGCACAGGAAATCGCAGCTCAGCCCTGCTGTCAAGCATGCGAGTGTGCCCACAGGAGCCCCTGGGACCGCCCGCGTGCACAGCTGAAGCCGCAGCTGAAGCCAAGTCTGTGCAATCACAGCTGCGGCAGCAATTGCCATCTAAGAAATCCTGCTCTCAGGGAGAGGGGCTGGCTGGATGACAGGCAGTCACTCACCTGGAGAGGTGTCGCACCCCTTCACCAGCCAGCTGCCCAGGCAAAAGGCCCTTTGTTCTTGTCCAAAGCTGCCTGCAAAGCGCAGCGAGGCTGGCCTCCTGCTCTGTGGGGGCTGCCCGCTTGCTGGGGGGCTCTGTCACCACCCTGTGCTCTCCAGCAGCCGGGCAGTGAGCGTGTTGGGGGGCTGCCATCCTGACACTACAGCAGGCGTTGTGTCGGTGGGGCTCTGGGGCTCAGGAAATCTGCCTGGCAGCTTTCTGGGGAGCAACCGCAACAGAAGGGGTGGGATAGAGAGGTGCTGGCTGTCCGAGCATCTGAACGGTGTGAGCAACAGGGAGCCAGAACAATTGTTTGGGGTGGTACCAGGCAGATGATGTGAGCCTGAGCCTGCTACCACTGCTGTCCTTCTCTAGGGACTGACCTGTATTAGCTGGGGTTCTGCATTTCCTCGTCCAAATGCTGTACGAGCCTTAAATAAGAAGCCTGACAGTGTCTGATTTCACTCCTTGGCATGGTGCTTAATGTATGTGAGAATTTACTTTCTGAAAACATTTTGTGCCTTTTGGACTTGAAATCTACTGTAAAGACACATCGTCTTCTGCGTGATGTATTGTGCCCAAAATAGCTCAGCGGTTACTACTTCCTCATGTGACTACCATGTATTTATTTCCGCTCCCTCAATTGTAAATTGCTTTCTGTTTTTCTTCCCTAATCTTCTGCACTGATGTCCATATTTCTTAAGATAACAGCGAGGAGAAAATGTCAGCAGATTAGATCACTAATGTAATCCAGCGGATGTAATGAGGTTAAGGGCTCTCCCCCAAACGCTGGGGCTGCCAAGCTGTAATGAGGGCAGCAAACAAGGAAATAATTGAGTGAGTGGGAAAAGAGACAGCAAATCCTGATCAAGTTGCAAGACAACAATTTGTTCACATTGAACCATAATTTTTGATCTTGGAGGAAGGTCTCGTTGCTGAGCTGGGATGGATTTTAAAACGCAGACTGCGGAAAATGATGGAAGTGGAAAATGTACTCGGGGGCCGGGAGGCTGTTGCTCACTGCGAGGCGGGGAAGGGCTTCTTGTGGGGACGGGATTCTTCTGGTCCCTCCTCCTGGCAGGAGGATGGAGAGTTTCTCAATACTGTTTACTCGAAGTAGAATTAAAACCCAACTCAGAGGGTGTTAATTCTCCCTGTCCCAGCAGCAATGCAGGCTGAACGCACCCAGCACAGCAGCAGACACGCTGTGGTCAGCAGAACGTGACAGGGCTGCGGCCAGCTGGGATTGTCCCCGCTGCCTCCAGCCAGAGCCCAAAGCTCCCCAGATGTCTGCGGTGGCACCGACGGCCCCGAGACCCCACCAGCAGCACACAAACGCAGCACCTTGGCTGTGGTTCAAAGAAAGCAGGAAAATAGCCTCCTCCTAAACTTCTGCCCCCCTTGTCACAGCCTTCGGGCCCTTTGGAGGGCAGCTGTGCTAACGTATGGCCACGTTGCTCATTTTGCCATTATTTCCCTGCTTGCCCTCAGTAGATGTCCAGGGGGTAAGAGCTTCCCACTTGCCATTACCCGGGACACGAGTACCTCCGAGGAGATGAAGATTTCCATTTCTCCAGGTGGAGGGAGCTGCTTCCATCCCCCCAGGTTGTTGCTTTGGGGCTGTGTTCCACACACAAGCGTTACAGCCAGTCCTGCGAGGGACAACCTGCAGCGACCCCCAAAAAAGTCGTCTCCTGCCCCCCAGGCCTGGCTCCTGCTTTGCCTGCCAGCACAAGCTCCCCAGCTGCTATCCACAACCAGATGACTGCAGCCAACCTCCTCATGCTCCACTGCCTTTCATCCAGACACAATACTTCTGCTTGCCTAGAAGGCCCGGGGGAGAGGACAGCTGAGCTGTTATCCTCTGTTATATCACACTTGCCACCACTGATCTACATTTGTTCTCCTTTTGCAGGGCTCTTTAGCTGACTTCATATCACGAGGCATAACTGCTGGTCCAGTGCCTTGGTGCGGTGATGCTGAGACCTGTGACAGACTTCCCCTGGCACCAGCTGCTCCTCTTGGCACCTTTCGGATAGGGCTGAAAATTAAAAGCAAGGAACTCACCACCTCCATGGTGTTGGTGCAATAAATCTCAGCCCGGGTGCCTCCTGCGTGGCTCAGCCCTGCTGAGAGCTATGGGGGGCGCGAAGCACCCCCTGGGCGAGCCGAGAGTGGGCGCACCCCCAAAAAAAAGAGCATCCTCCGGGCTGGAGCTCTGCGCTGCAGTTACTCCTCGGCTGGGTTTGGTTTGTGAACGCGTGGCGCCCTCTAGTACCGCCGGGCTGCCCTCCTCGCAGCCTTCATCCTCGCTTAAAAAAAAAAAAAAAAAAAAAAAAGAAAAAGAAAAAAAAGAAAAAAAAAAAAAAAAAAAAAGAAAACGGGAAAAAAGCCTGCAAGGCCCCACGAGCAGATGCGCACTACAGCCAGATGCAAAGGGAGCTCAGACAGACAGCCACCCTGTCTGTCCCTATCCGTGACACCGCACTGCTGAAGGTCCCAGCTCCTGCCCTCAGCCTCCCCCTGCACGGCTGCGCACCCCAGGACAGCACCAGTCCCTGCTGCCTGCACCTCGCAGCCCGGGACCATGTGGGGTGGTTAGTCCTGGCTCAGCCACGGGGAGAAAGGGCATCTTAACCCCTATCCCAAACATATTTAATCCACGAGGGATGAATTCAGCCGTGATCTCCCTGTCTGAGGGCTCCCAGCTGCCAACCTGCACTTGCTGGGCATGGGATGCAGCAGATGAAGTCAGGATGTGTTGGCCTGGCCCTGCTGTACTGACAGCACGGTGCCCACAGCCGGGTGGGATCCATGGTGTCCCCCAGCTTCTCCTCAGGTGCCTGGAAAAGGGACCCCCTGTCCCGGCTGTCCTCAGGGTGATGCTCTCCAGCGAGGCACGGGGCTGTCATTTTGTGCGGGGTTTTCAGCTGCACGAGGCTGAGCTGAGTCAGCAGTGCCAGCACATGCCCCCGTTGGGCTTATTCCGGATGAGTTTTGTGGGCAGTTTCAGCTCAGGAAGTGAATTTATTCACGCTGATCATTTTCATCCATTTGACATAGCGTGAATGCAAACCAGAGCCGAGCGGTTTCAGTGACAACGCTTTCTGCTCAGTAACTTAATTGGTGGCGATTCTGGTTTTATTTACCAAACGCTCTTTCAAAGCAAACAAAATGTCATGATTCCTCTCTCAGTAGGTTTTGAAGCTCCAGGCTTTTGCAGCTCAGGGGATGCTGCTGCTGAGCACGGGCTGGCCACGGGCGCAGGGTGCAGGTTCCCTGGGCAGTGGCACCGGAGCTGATCATGGGACGTGACCTGCACCCATCCAACCTCAGCACAGCTCCCCCAAACCGCTGCTGTTCCCGCTCGTTGTTAGAGCAATGCTGGTGTCCACACACCATTAGGAGGCATCTCAGTGCTGGGGCTGGCGTTTGTAATTGGGGCAAATTCAGCTGGGTGAAAAGCCAGGTAGGGGCTGGAGCTGCTCTCTCCCTGCTGCAGGGGCCTTAGGAAGTGGTCTCCCCTCTTGTTGCCCACTGACCCCCACTGGTCCTGGCATCGCCCTCTCTCCCTTCATGGAGTAATTTACACCCAAGGACAGAACTGAATCGGGAGGTCAGCAGTGCAGGGCACATCCCCGTGCACAGGCATCCCCCAGGACCACCTCTGCAGGTGCTCCCGCAGGCCCTCTGCCTCAGCCTCCCTTGGCAGCAGGCTTCCAGTTACACTTGTGCATTTGAAAACTTGGGAAAATGTGATTTTTTTTTTATTTTATTTTTTTTACTCAGATGTTCCTCAAAAGCTATTGCCTTTTAATGCGATGATGCGAATAAAACGACTCTGTGCTAATTAGTGCTGATGAAGCTGAAGCCAGAGGGCAGCCAGCAGAGGCAGAAATGTGCATTCAGAGCCTTTGGACTTGCTGGATTCTGGTGAAGGCCGGGAACTGGCAGCCCGGAGGCTGTTCTCAGAAGGGCTGGCAGGGAAGGACCCGCTGCACCACGATGGGATTGCTTTTGAGAAGCCAGCTTGGAGAATTCACTTGCCAGCAGCTTTTTTTTTGCTGTGAATTGGCTGTAGCTGGTTGCATTTGGCTGTGCCTCGCTCCATGCCTTCCCCAGGCAGGCCTGATCACTTACACATGTGCGCAGCTTTTCAGATGTGATTAGTCCCTCTGATTGCAGAAGGACAGCTAATGCAAATCAAATTGCTTGCAGACAAAATGTTTGCAGGACCAGGACAACCCTTAGCTTTGTTGGGGAAGAAGATGTTTCCAGCAATAAAGAAGAAACGCTTTTAAACAAAACAGGAAATTGTAAAATCACAGAAAATGGTAGGCAAGAAGATGCCGGCTGAGTGGCTCTATCGAAGCTGATTACATTGCAGAGCTGAGGGTGCCTTGAAACGCCTGGCTCTGGGCTGCTCATGCTGCTCGCTCATTGTCATCTTCAAGATAAAACTAATTGCCCAAACTTACTGGAGTTTTGCTGGGTGGAAGTGCTAAGCCTTCCTCAGAAAGCATTAACAAACATTATTAAACCTCCGAGATGCTTCTTCATAGCCCAGATTATTAATTAGTTGGAGCAATGCCACCTGCTGACAGCTCAGACCATGAGGACTCATTGCAGGTGCGTTGCTCCTGGGCTGATAACTACTGCCTGGTGCTGCCTGCCTCTGGTCGGTGACCTGCCACCCCTTAGTCCTGATGGGTGGCTGAATGAGCCTCAGCACAGCCCTGCACCTCCCTGGTGCTCAGCTCTGCCCCTGCCAGCTCACGAAAAGCTCTCACAACAGCCAGGAGCAGGAGGTGAAGCTGCTTTTCCCCTGCTGGTGAGGGGACAGGGCGGACAAGCCCACGGCAAGCAGCGATGCGATGGCTTGCTCCAGCAGGAGCTGCTTCCCGGGCCTGGCACTGAGCAGCCGACTTGTCCTCTGGAGCAGCAGCTTTATGAGCCTCTGCACGCTGCCGTGCTAGCTCATTAGGGCTGCTCATTATTTTACAGGGCCCCAAAGAGCACTGCACACATGGCTGAGCTGTGGCTGGCCTGGGGTATCTCTGGGTTTGTAACGCCTGAGCTGCAGATGGTGAAGATGAGCTTTTGGGGGTAAAATGCTCAAGCTCTGGGGGCTCTGCCTCTGAGGGTGAGAGGCTGGGTCCTGCTGGTGGTGCAGCAGAAAGCACCCCTCGGTCCCTCCTCTCCCTGACCTGCATGTAGGAGGACAAGCAGCCCCTCAGTGCTCACGGTGCTGCCTGCACCCAGAGGTGCCGAGCCTTGGCCATCCCCGCACCCTGCAGTCCTGCTGCTGCTCCTGCACGCAGCGTGCACCCGAGCGTGCCCTGCAGCACCCCGGGGCCCTGGGAACACAGCCCCAGCTGAGACGGCTACGGGACGTGATCCAAGTGCAGGTGCCAGCCCTGTGAGGAAGGCGAGAGGCTGGGCTGCTGCTGCTGGCCCTGGCCCGACCGGCACAACCCCATCCCTGCTGGGAACGGCTGAGTGCGTGCAGATAAAGGTCACGCCGTGTGGTGTTTACCCACTGGCTTTTGAAACTATAACCACATTCCAACCCTTCCCCGTTGCAGGATGTCTCTGTACAAAATATCTTGGATGGTTTTAAGATGAGATATTATAAGATATTTCTGAAATATTTGATGTCACTGAGGCATGTCAGAAAAGCATTTAAAATGTACCAAATAGCTTGAAAGTGTCTTTTATTTTGGAGGCTGAGCATTTGTTACTCAGCCCTCTCTCTCTCCATAGGACACATTTCAAAGGCCTTTTGAATATCCGACTTCATCATATTTGAAAGCTCTCGTGGGTGACTGCTGGAGCAGAGCCGGGCCGAGGGCTCTCATGCGCTCAGTCCTCCACCGGCTGAAATCTTGGCTCATTTCTGTCTTGGCACAAGTAAAATTAATTTCCTGGCCTCGGCCCAGTCCAGGCTCATTAGGATCTGGCACGATCACCCTGTTGTGCGCAGAAGGGGCGGGTGGGGGCGCGGGGCAGCAGCGCCGTTCCCTGGGGATGCCCATGGGGAATTGCTGAGGCAGTCCCTGCACCCCGGCACCCTGCTGGCAGCGGGATGGGAGGCTCTGTGCGTCTGCTGTGGTTTGTTTTGCAGTTCATTGCAGCAGCCAGGCTGTGCCGTGCTTGCCCCAGGTACAGCTCCTGCCTTGGGTGCTGTGCTTGGGTAACCCCAGGCTGCCAGTGCCCTGTCCCTAGGGGCAGCGGGGAAGCTGTGCCCCATGTGCAGGCACCAGGGCAGGCAGCTGGGAGCACTGAGGGCTTCTTGCCCCGTTGGGGAGGAGGGGAATGAGCCCCCCTTGGTGCTGCCACGGGCAGGGGCTTGCAGCTGAACGTGGAGTGCCAGGAAAGATGTTTTCTTCTCCTGCCTTGGCCTTCTGGAGAGGGAACAGGGGCTAATGGGGCATTTCTGTGGGTGAAGGAGCACCCAGGCTTTGCCTCTGGGCTGCACGTGCTGGGATAACGGCGTCTAACCTGCTCCATCATCCACTGAGCCCCTTGGGGGCTGCTGCCACTTCCACCACTTGCTCCAAAAGCAGCAATGTGTGCGTGGCATTAACTTGGCAGCCTGCAGGGGCTGCTTGCAGGGTTGGGGGGGCAGGTGGCAGCTCCAGCCCCGGCCCTTTTGGGGTCCCACCAGTGGCGGAGGCATTGAGGAGCCCTCAGGCAGTGCCAGGCAGGGGAGGCCAACGCAGTGCTGCTCGTTAAACAGGACCTGCCCCGTGAATAAATTATGGGTTTGAATGCCAGGAAATAAAGACTGGGCAACAGGCTGAGCTCCCAGGCTCCTGGTGCCCAGGGTTTGGTGTGTGTGCTCTGCGGGGAAACAGCGGTGATGAAGGGTGGGCAAAGAGCAGGTGGAAGCTGCCCTTTGGGACAGATCACAGGGAGAAGCTAAGGAGCCAGGGATGGAAACAGAGGGACTGCGCACAGAAGAGATGGAAAATGAAATAACCAGACAAAGGAAGGAGGTTTGCAATATAAGACTTGACTTGGCAATATAAGAAAGGGAAGAGACAAAAACAGTCTCCCAGCAAAACACTGGAATTTAACTTTCACAGCTGCAAAAGGAAAACAATTGCTTCCCACACAAAAATAACTGATGGGCTGCATTGATGAGAAGATGTCTGAGGAATTTCAATTAAAAGCCAGCAACACTGACAAAAGCAACAAGATTGAAGTGTTCAGAGGTAAGTGAGCAATGGGGAGGGAAGAACAATAAGTGGCGAGGAAGGGAACAATGACTGCTCAGCTCTGTGTGGGCTGGGACCCTTCCATGCAGGCAGAGGGAAAGCGCTCGACTCACCGAGCGTGGCAGGAGCCGTGGTCCCCAGCACCACGCGTGTCCTGTGCCCGCTCCCAGGTCATCTCCGTGCCTCTTCTGCTCGGGCACTGCTCTGGAGGCAGAGGTGCTCCTGAAGGAGGGTGTCCCATCTGTCTGACAGCTGCTGGAGGTCTGTCTGCTCGTGCACAACACGAGGCTGAGCTCCCGGTGTATTGCCCAGGCTCTGTCACGCCTGCATGCACAGCACTGTGCCTGATGTATTGGCCCCGGCACCGTGGTGTCACCTCTGTCTGCCTGCGTCTCCCATCCAGGTGCTGTCCATGCCTTCAGGTCCTTTCTGACCAACACCTCTAAGACTTTGGAATCAGAGCTGTTTGCCCTCGGCAAATGATCTGTAGCAGTAGAGAAAGCGAGAAGGGACACCGGGTTTACAAGGGACTGGGGGAGCAGTCCCCGTAACCTTGGCTGGAGGCACTGCAATAGGTGACAGCAGAGCAGGCTGAGCTGTGCTACGAGCAGAGCATGGAAAGAGCCTGCACCGGCTCTCCTGCAGCTGCCAGGGCACCAGGCAAAGAAGATGAATATCTTCCAAGACAGTGCAGCTGACATCGTCTCTGATGGGAATAGCTCGTCCTTGCAGCCTTCCTGCTGCAGACACAACTCCGCTCAGCCTGAGCCGGCAACAAAGTAGGAGAGAGAGCAGCAGGCTCGGGCCGTTGGGAAAGGCATTGGCAGATGCTGGCGAGGACAAGGTGGGTGTCCCTGCCTGGGGGGCAGTGCCTGGGGACACGGGGATCTGTGCCTGGGGGCTGCTGCTGTGGCAAGGAGCAGTCGAGGCCAGGAGAGCACAGGAGCTGCTGCAGCACGAGCCAGGGACGGAGCAGCTTGGGCCGGCGGGAGGAAGGAGGGCTGGCCTCGTGCTGAAATCTCTCGCTTGGCTACGAGCACGGCGTGCAGCTTCTGGCACACAGAGAACCCTGCAAATTTCCGTGTCGGAGAAAACAGCTAGATTTAAACCCCCAAAGTGCAGTGTTTGTGCAGAACAGCTGGTCAGAGCCAGTGCCCAGCCCCAGCCCCAATCTTCACGTCTCCAGCTCTGCACAGAGCTCTGTCCCCAGGTGGGGGAGGCTGAGCAGAAAGCAGGTGCCATCCTTAATGAGCTCGTTCATAACTCCTTGTACAGGCAGGCCCTGCCATAGGGATGTGTGTGTGCATTGCCCAAGGCGGACAGAAACACCCAAAACGCAGTCCAGTCCCTAAAGCAAATGGGAAACATTCAAGGGACCTGGCAGCTGCGGGCAGGGGGAGATGGGAGCAGCGGGACCACAGATGCTTCCTCTCATCCCACCCCCAATTTCAGAACAGCCAGGAAAGGCTTCATCCTGCACCAAGCACAGGGCCTGGGGCTGCCCCTTGGTGCTGCGTGGCTGCTGGTGCAGCAGGAGGAGCAGGAGGAGAGCTGCCTCAAAGCACTGGCATCCCCTGTCCTCCATGTGTGCCACAAACAGCCTCCTCGGCTAACAGCCCTGGTGGGGATGAGCTGATTTTCTGCCTTTAAAAACAAATCTACTCAGGCATAGGTACACCAGAGTAGCAAATAGCCACCATCGCTGCTGGCCCTGTTCAGAGCCCTGCCAGATCCCGCAGTCCTGCTTCCCCGAGGCACGCCGTATCTTCAGGCGTGTGTTGTTCCATTAATCTATTTTTAGCAAATACATTCCCCTTATTTCAGCTGCAGTTATCTGATTAGTTCCTGTAACTATATGGGGAACAACATTTCCAGGCATGACTGAGATCTGTGAGCAGGCTGTGCCTCTTCACACACATTTTCTGAACTTGCTGGAGGTGCTCCTCCCGTGGCCGTGCTGCTCTGAGCTCTGGCACTGCACGAGGCTGAGCCCTGGGGCTGGGGGCAGTGGGATCAGCCCCGCTGGCAGCTCTGCAGCACGCGACCTTTGATAAGGGCAGCAGCAAGCAGCACGCTTCCCTGCTGCCGCCCTCGATAAGGGGCCATCCTCGTACAGTGTTGCTCTGATGCGGCGGTGATAAGCAGCTGGCTTTGTTTGCTCGTGAGCACGAGGCTCTTCAAGATTTCCATCACCATCAGCTGTGGCTGAGAGCGGGGGAAAAGCAAAGTCCTCGTGCGTCAGCAGCGCTGGTCTCCCGGGAGGCTGCCCCGAGGGTGCTGGGGGCTGCACGCCCCCTTTCCCAGGCAGGGAAGTGCTCCGTGCCAGCTTTGTCACTGCACAGGGACACGCTAAAAATCTGACAGACCCATAGATGGCTCCAGCATTGCACTTTGCTCCAAGGCCTCGGCCTCTATTGACTGCAGCTGTCCTGGAAAATCAGATTATAGAGCAAAACCTTGGCATCAAGTCTGCTCTGACAAGTCAGGTCTTCCATCTCCCAGATGGATCATCAGGAGGAAGAAAGCGAGATGAGGTGGATAAGCCTCTGCTGTGAAAGCTTTTTCTCTGGTCCTGTGTGTGGGAGCCCAGAGCTCCTCCAGCCGTGCAGGAGGCTCAGGGGGGGAGAAGTGGGATCTTGCCCAGAACCCAGGCACAAGAGCTCCTGACCCCAGCTTGTCTCCCTCGTCCATGGGGGAAGCAGCCAGAGCTCTGCTCTCTGCTTCTCCCCCACTGGGAGATGGATTAACATCAGGTTCACATGCCCCTGGCAGAGCTATTCCGGCACAGACATGGAAACGTCATCAGGGGCAGGTGTTGTGTGCCCAAGAGGGGAGGAGAGGAGCCTTGGGGGATGGGGGTACCCTCATCCATCTGTGCAGCTCTGCTCCTGTGCCCACGCCTGTGGAAGCAAAGGGAAAAGCTCATCCTGGCCACAGCACGAGCAACATTTTGGCATCACCGTGGTGGGCATCTGGACTCTGGCTTTGGTTCCAGCTTTCCCAGCCTGCCCGAGCCCCTTTGTTTTGGCCATCAGCTCCTCCTGGTCTTGTGCAAGCGCTGTTACTTATTTACATCTTCATTGTGTGCCTGCCTGGCTTCTCACCAGAGAGATTTATTTTCCACTCTTGCTTCGATATGACTGCTCAAGCCTCCTTTTCCAGGAAGGATAAGACCGCGCCACTGGAAATATGTCACATAGCTAAAGACATTTATTTCAGTTGAGAGCATTGCAATTGCCTCAGGTGACACTTCATTTGCAGTCAGAAAGAAAGATGCAAAGTGTTGCTCGCTGAAACCAGTTGCTGAGACAGACTGGGGACAATGCAAGTTCCCCCCCCCAGTAGCAGCAGCTCCCGCCAGCCCGTGCCTCAGCCCCCTGCGCCCCGTGCGCCCCCCGGGCCGTGCTGTGCCAGCCCCTGCGGCCGGCTCTGCGCCTGCTGAGGGACGGGGGGGGGGGATGCTGGGGAGCTGCCCCCAGCCCTGCCCTGCCGGGGGGCCGCCCTCAGCCCCCGCTGTGCATCGCGGGGGGCACCGGGCACGGCTCGGGGACACCGGGCACGGCTCGGGGCTCGCTGCGCTGCCCCAGCGCCGGTCCCCACGGGGGGCTGCTGCCGCCGCTCCCCGGCCCGGCACGGCTCGGCACGGCTTGGCTCGGCACAGCAGGGCTCGGCACGGTTTTGCACGGCTTTACACGGCTCTGCACAGCTTGGCACGGCTCGGCTCAGCACAGCAGGGCTCGGCACGGCTCTGCACGGCTCCGCTCGGCTCTGCGCGCACCGGAGCGCGGCCGCGGGCGCCCCGCGGAGCGCGGCCGGGGCGGAGCGAGCGGGTGCGGAGCGAAGCGGGCCCGGCCCCCGCCGCCGCCCCCGCGGCGCTGCCATTGGCAGCGGGGCCGTGCCGGGCCGGGCCGTGCCGTGCCGAGCCGTGCCGGGCCGGGGAGGCGGCTGAGCGGCGGCGGTGGCACAGCCCCGCGCCCTCAGCGCCCGGCCGCGGCATGTCGCGGAAGAAAGCGGCTCGGAGCAAGGGCGGCGGCGCCGCGCCCTCGGCCGCGCTGCCCCCCGCCGCCCAGGGGCCCGGCCGCGCCGCCGCCGCCCCCCCCCGGAGCCCCGCGCCCGCCCCCGAGCTGCCCCGCAACGGCGGCGCTGCGCCCGGGCGGCCCTCGCTGAGCAGCAGCGGGGAGTTCTACGACCTCGCCTTCAAGGTGCGGGGGGCCGGGGGGGGGAGCGCAGCCGGGCGGGGACAGCCTTGGGGGGGCTCGGGGAGAGAGCGGGGGGCGCGGAGCGGAGCGGCCGGGGCAGCGCCGTGCGTGCCCGAGAAGTTCCCCGGGGATGGAGAGGGTGGGGGGCGCCCCCTCCGAGCCCCTCTCCGAGCCCCCGCTCCTCCGGGGCCGCCGTTTTCCCCTTCTCGTCCTTTTTCTCGGCCCCGCAGGGTGCCTCGGAGGCGCTCCCCCCCCCCAGCCCCGGGGCGCCCGGGATTCGGCACGACGAGCTGCGAGCGCATCCCTCCGCACCGCGGCTGCTGCTGAACTTTTGCAAGTGGTGCTAAAAGGCTTTTGGCTCGGCTTAGCGACTGTACCCTTCTGCTTCCTCTCTAACAACGTTAAAAAAAAAAGCAGGTTATAAGCCGGGCTGACGGTATTCCTTGAATCGCATCGAATCTGCGCTGGCTGCCGTTGAAATGTCTCCAGCTTATGCTTTCTTTTAAGGGCTCAGATGGCTTCTTCTTGCTGCTTGAGATTCTGGCAACTCACAGATCAAATGTATCTGCACCCCCCCTCCATCACACGACCTGATGCAAGCCCATCTTGGAGCTCTCTTACCAATTTTGGCTGAGGCTGTAATTCAGTGCAACCCATCTGACTGCATTTCTAGCACAGATCTTCATAACCGAGCGTGGGGGATTAAGCTGCGAGGAAGACAGTGTTTGCTATGGCACGGTCCAAGCCTTGGCACGCTGTGCCAGAGAGCTCACTGCCTGGGGCCATCCGCATGGCCACGGCGTGTTAAGATTTGGGATGTGGAGTAGGCGGTGATGGGTGTTTGAGAAGTGGATTTGGCTGGTTTGGTAGGCAGGTGGTCTCTGGTACAGCTGCAGTAACAGTTCAACAGCGTCTCTGAAATGGAGCCCTTCTGCATCCATGCTGGCCCTGAGCTCGCCTCTCACCAGTCCTGGCTGGGGTCTCAAAGGAACCCAAAGGCACCAGTAGCAAATCCCTCTGGTATTGGTCTGGGTGCTTCTCAAACACTTGACAGACCATGTAGTGTTTGGTGAAAGCCCAATCCAATAAACTTTCCTTATCCCTCTCCTGAGCTCTGCCACAGACAAACAGCCCACAGCACGGCACGGGGCCGGATCCTGATGGCCAAGCCCTTGGCAGGAGCCTGGCTGCAGGTCCCTGTGTGAGGCTTGAACGGTGCTGAGCAGGGAGCAGTGTGCTTTAGGGGTGCCTCTGCTCCAAGGCAGGTATCTGGAACGTTTAACTAAGTATCAGCACCACTATTTTGGACTAAAAAAACGACTTTTTCCCCACCATTGTTTGGACTCACGTACATACATGTCTTGGTTTCCCTGACCTTGCACCAGGGCTCAGAGTGGGGCTGTGTGTGGGGATCCCACAGGACACCTGCTGCAGGGCTCCCTGCCCTTGGGGCCGTGCGCTGCGGGGAGGGAGCCAAAACCGAGCCCCCAAACGGGCTACACCTGTGGAGTCCATGGCAGTGGCTGCTGCTGCTGCTGGCTGCTGCGTGGGCTTGGTTTGACCCAGGGCAGCGCCTGAGTTAAAACCATTTAAATTCATTCATGGGCTAACGACTTCTGAAAGGATAATGGCAGTCGGGCTCAGGGAGATGGAACCGTGCCACGGGCGCGCGAAGCCGTGCCGAAGGGAGCAGGTGCAGAAGCTGCGAATGCAGCTTGGTTTGTGCAGCCCCGGGGTTTCTCTGCGGTGAGAAGCTGTCAGCCTGCCCCGAGGGATGGGGTTGGCACCCACGGGGGGCAGAGGGCTTGGGATTGGGGCTGTGTTAGGGAGCATTTTCTGTCTTGCCTTGGTTTCCCGTGGCAGGGCAGGCACTGGGGGGACAGGCGGCACCGGGAGCTGCTCCCTCGGCATTGCTGAGGATCGGGGGTGGCCTTGGGGCTGTGCTGGTCCTGGACAAGGAGCTCATAGTGGGACATAGGTGCTCTGGGCCCCCCCACAGCCCCGTGTGGGGGAGTTCTGCAGGGGTGCGGGGCAGAATGGGGCCCTGCAGCTGTGGGGCACAGCCTGGCTTTCCCACACACAGCCCCTTTGGGTTTTACAGGGTGATTCCCCGTGGGAAGTCTGCTCAATACTGGTTGGGGGAAGGTGTCCTGAGTTGTGCCAGTGCTCAGGGATGTGCGCAGCGCAGGGAACACAAGTGATGCCGCTGTGCAGGGGCTTGCTGCTGGTGCACTGCACTGGCTGCAGCTCCCTGCCCTCCCCCTGGGTTCTGGGCTGTGACTTTTGGCTGGGGCTCCCCATCAGGAATGAGGATCTGCTGCTTGCCCCCGGGATGTGGCTTTTGGGACGGAGCTGGGAAATTGCTGTGGAGGGGCTGGAAATGGTGCCTAACCCGCTCCTCCCTTCCTCCCTCGCAGGTTATGCTGGTGGGCGACTCGGGGGTCGGCAAAACCTGCCTGCTGGTGCGCTTCAAAGACGGCGCCTTCCTGGCGGGCAGCTTCATTTCCACCGTGGGGATCGACTTCAGGGTAAGTCAGCAGCAGCTGGGATCTGCCAGGTTAGCGACCGTCCTTGCAGAGGGACACCAAAACCTTGCTCCAGCTGCTTAAAACTCCTGGTGCCGAGGCCCGTGTCAGCGGCAGGCAGGGCACCTCGGGCTGCGTCGGGCTCGGGAGCCATCTGATGACTGCAGCAGCTCAGCGGCGTTTTAATTACGGCTCTGCACAAGGACGGGGAGCGCGTCCTCTGCTCGGCGCTGCCGTGCCCTGGGGACAATCTGTGTGAGAATAACTGTTTGGGCCTGAACATCTGCCCAGCTAAAATATTTCCCCAAATCAGTTTGATTGTTTTAAAAGCAATTATAAGCCAAAACCAAGCTGACAGAAAACGATGTCCCCAGAGCAAACCTTTGGGGTGCTGACACGGGGCGCAGTGCAGGATCTTGGTGCTCTGTGAGGGTTTTGGTGGTGGTGATGGGGGCACCTCGCTGCTGGTGCTGGGTGGCCATCAGGAGCACCGAGGGTGACACACCAGAGCTGTGTGGCACTGGCAAGGCCAGCGGGAAGCTGCTGGGTGGGCAGGGAGGCAGAAGGGGAGGCAGCTCATCTCTTTTCTGGTTGTATGAAAGGGGGAGTTAGGGCTCAGACCATGAAGTCAGTGCCCTTTTTTGCACAGAGCATCCTTTGCCATGCAGGAATGTCCCAGAGCTGGCTGGGCTGGGGAAGATGTGCGCAGTGAGAGGGAGGGGAGATGGCTCAGAGGGAGATCAGTGTGAAGGAAAGTTTTGGAGCAGGTGTGCTGCTGGGCTGTTCCATAACCGAGGCAGTTTTTCCTAGTGCCTCCTTTGGGTGCCCTGGTTGATGCCTGGTGCCTGAAACTCCCTGTGCCTTGCTGCCGTTTCCCCAACCATTTGCTTCCCCCGAAAGCACGAGCTTGCAGCCCCCAGGCACCCCGCTGGAGCTGCAGCCTCCTCTGAGGAGGGAGCTGTGCTGAGAGTCTCTGCCGTGCCGGGACAGGCTGCGCTCTCTGCTGGGGGAGTTCTGTGTGACGAGGGACCTGGGAACAGGCACGTAAACCTGGCCAGACCGAAGGGAGATTAATGGGATGCAGCCACACGGAGTGGCCGGGAGCTGGGGCTGTGCCATCGCCCTGTGGGATGCTTCATGCTGCTTCCCAGCCCCTGCCCTCTCCTCTGCGGCAGTGTGGGATGGGTGGTGTTGTGTGGGAGCAGCCACGCCTGAGGGCTTCTTGGTCAGTGCCACAAACGTCCCCAGGCTGCTCGCTCCTGTGGCAGCAGGGGCTGCCCGTGCCACTGTGCCGTGGCTTTGGCTCCGTTTCCACACCACAGCGGTGCTGGGAGGTGCGGTGGGGTGCTGGTGGCAATGCTGCGTGCCGGGGTTGTGCCACGTCCTCCTGACTGCCTTTCCTCAGCAGGCAGCGTTTCAGGACTTGCACAGATCTTGTCCCGAGTGCAGAGCAAAGTGTGGGGCACTGCTGTGCCTGTGACCCCAGGCAGAGGTGTATCCCTGTCTGTGTGGTCTCTGCACCCCGGTGTGAGTGGGGGCTTTCCAGCTCATCCCACAGGCAGTGCCCGCTGTCCTCCTCATGCCTCCAGATCTTTCCCTCCGGACTCTGCTCAGCACTGTCTCAGAGCTCCCTTTCTTGGAGGATTTCTGTGAGATTGGTGCCTCTTGTCACTCGCTATTTTGCCGGTGCGAACAATAACTTGGGAGCACGGTGACAAGGTAAAGTGATGAGGCGATGCTCGGAAAGCCTTTCAGAAATAAAATGATGCTTTCCCTGCAAACCAGTGCTGGGTGCAGGGCAGCGCTGCGGGTTACGGCTGGCTGAGCCGCGGTGGCTCAGTAGAGTTGGTGAATTGGAGTCCATAATTTTATCCAGAGGTAATTACACTGTATTTCAGGTGTTCTTAAAAGGAAAAGCATTTTATTACTGATCGCAGTGATTGATACCAAGGGCAGTCTTAAAATCTTGTGACTTATTGATTAGAGTGCTGAAATGACTGCTACTGAGAAGCAATCAAATTAGGGTTAATTTACTTCTGTAATAGAGCTGCTAGACGTACATGGGTTTGAAACGGGCAGATTATACAGCGAGGAAGATCGTGCTTATGGCCTAAAATTCATTATTACCATCTTTGTGAGATACTCACTTTTTTGGAGACATGGAAATAGTTTTTTGATTACATATCTCCGTTCCTATCAAGATAATCCTGTTTGCAAGCACTGCGTAATTGTGCCCCCCTCGCGGTTTGCATTACAATGCAGATGAAGCTCTGGGGTGAAACATCGGAGGCTTCTGCTGCAAGAGCACATTTTGTTTTTAATTTTTGTCTTTCTAATCACAAAGCTGTCACATCGCATCTCCTTTTCTCTGAAATCCCAGAATTAGGAGCTGGGTTTTCTGGTTGGAGCCATGGAGCCCACTTGTGCCAACGAGCCGTGGGGTTGTGGCTGCTGGTCCCAGCCCGTGTCGGGAGGTGCTGAGCTCCCCTGAGGGCACAGCCACAGTTCCTCAGGGCTCGTGGCAGTCACGGAGCCGTGCTGGAGGCAGTGAGAGCTCCCCAAGGCCGCAGCAGGCAGCAGCTGGGCTCCTGCTCACGCACGACCTTGCTCGGCTGGGGCAGGCGGCTCGGGGGAGCTGCCCGGGGATGTCGTGGGGATGCGGCTGCCCCGCTCCTGCCGTCGGTTCTGGGACAGTCCCTGCTCCTCTCCGAGGCTGGCTGGTCCCTGTGGGGTGCCCGGTGCCTGCTTGGTCACACCCCAATCTCCTGGGCACCCGAAGGGCTCGAGGACAGCTGCTGGCAGCCGAGGGTGTCCGGGCGTTAGGTGCGCACCGAGCTCTGGCTGATGGATGGTGTCAGCCCGAGCAAATGTGAGCGAGGAGAAATCCATTTAAAATTAATCGGGCTTTACAATTCCTAATGGCCCCCTAGGTTTTTTCCCTCCTACTGTTTTATGTTACAGAGAACCTCTCACATTTTGTGGTTTGTTTATAATTGTCTCTTAAACAAAAAAAGGATGTTGATCTAAACATTAGTGCTTCATTTTCCAAATATGCTAGGGAAACAGAGATGTTGGTATTAGGGAAAAAATGCATCAAAATGGTACCTATTAGCTTCTAGTTTTGGAGATTCCCAGTCCTCTGGCTTCCCATCCTGTTCAAATCAGTTTTATTCTGGGAGTATTTTCAGCCCATCGGGAGCCAGCCAGCCCTCTCCTTTGGCCAGGCAGTGCCGGGTGCTGTGTGGTGCCAGGATGTGGCAAAGGGTTTGGGCAGCAGTGGGAGCTGCTGGGGTCAGAGCCAGGCTGCGACCGCTGCCATACGTGGTGGAGCTGGGGCAGAGCCAAGATCTCTGCCTTTTGTTGTCATTTCTTCCATCCCAGCTTCTCTGCCCCCTTCCCACCCCAAATGGAGCTTGGGGCTCCCCGGCCTCTTTCCCCTGCAGAAGGAACCCCTGCACAAGCTGGTGTTTCCTCCATGGGGTTTTGGTGTGTCTGCAGGTCCGTGCAGGGGCTCTGGCTCCCCAGGGCAGCTGTGACCCCCCCGGTGTTCCCGTCCCACCACCGCCTGCTTGCAGCTCCTCCCTTCAGCATGTGGGCTGGGAAATGCACCCAGGGTAAACAAACACCTCTGCCTCCAACAGCTTCAGCTTTGGGGTTTCCAGCCCTTGCTAGACAATGGGATGCTCAATTATTCCCTCCTGTGAGCCATGGCTGTGCTGCCAGGGCTGTGCCAAGCACTGGTCTCCCTCCTCATCCTCCCCAGGTGCCGTGGCAGCTCCCCAGGGAACCCCCCACAGCTGTCCCCAGCTGAAACCACCCAGGACTTTGCTGCACCCTCAAAAACCCCATGGGCCCCAAAGCCCCCAGGTGCCAGCTCTGTGGCTCCTCTCGCCCAGAGCCTGCCCTTTTCTCACTTTGTGTTTTAGGAATTTCAGGGAGAAAAAGGGCTCCTGGAAGCGAGCCGCTGTGTAAGTCAGAGGTGTGAATCCCAATTTTCCTGGTAGTGCTGGAGGAGCTACGTTTTGCTGTAATTTTGGGAATGCGGCAGAAACCTTGGCAGAAATTGAAGCTGCACAACAAATACTTGTGTCTGGTAGCAGCTCGCTTGGAGGGTTTTGCCAGAGAAAGCAGTGTGGGGGCAGCCTGCCCCCTGCCCCATGCCCCCGTGCTGCGCTCTGCCCCGGCACTCACTGCCCCTGCTTGGTCCCAAGCTGTGCTGAGCCGGGTGAGTGAAGGGTTTTGCACTAATTGGGCCTGAAGGGAGAAGAATACGAAGGGAAAACTTAAAGTTGAGCCTTTTCTGTGGAAAGAGGTGCTAATGAGTTTCTCTGCGTTAGCTGGGGAGATGGTTTCTGTGCCCATCAGCCAGGCGAGGCTGTAAGGGAGAGCTTTGCTGTTCTTCCTTTCCCTGAGGTGTGTGGTGGTGTCACCCCTCCTGCTGCCCCACGCAGAGGAGCAAACAAGCATCCTGTGGGCACACAGCACCTTTTGGTGCTGCGGGAGGAGCGGGGAGCTGACCTGGTGCCACGGCCTCGTGCTTCAGCACATCCTGGGGCTTTCCTGAGCAGGCAGCAGTGCACAGAGAGTATTCCTCTGAAGACTGGGCTCTGGCTTTCAGCAGCGGGCACCCGCTGGCACAGGAGATATTTCTGCATGTTGCTGCCCCGTGGCAGACCCACAGCGTCCCCCATACACGGGTGCACCCGCGCAGGGAGCGCTCTTTGCTCCAGCCTTGGCCGTGCCGCCGTTAATCTGCCCGCTGGAACAGTTGCTGGGGACGGTAAATAACACAAGCTGTCACCGGTGACCCTGAGCTGTAAGGACTCTTGATTATATCCAGCCCTGCGCCGCTCTGGAGGCGGAACCAGCGGTGCACAATTTGGGTTTTTGCAGAAGAGCTTCGTTGCATCTCTGGTTGTTTCTCGCGGCGTGTGTGTGCACCTGCCGTCGGCAAACAGCAGACGCCGCCTGCCTGGCTGATGGCAGGGAGCTCGGCGTGGCAGGAGAGGCAGGGAGCCTTGTTCTGGGGAGGCTGGGTGTGCAAAACAAAGCTGGCCCCGGTCTCGGTGTGGCCAGCCCGGCCCTCGGTCTCCGTGTGAATGAGGAGGGAGGGAGCAGGCAGGTGGGTGAGCAGCCCAAGCTGGTCGGGACCCTGCACAGGGGAAGGTGCCCAGGTCCTGGCGATGATGCTCGGTGGTGCTGGGAGTGGTGCTTGTCCTCGTGCCTCCTGGTGAGGGGCTGGTGTGGCCCAGAGCTGCTTGTGAGCCGAGGGCTGGCTTCTATCTCCGCGGTTGGCACCGAGCGTAGCAGGGCTAATTTCCAGATGGATCAGTCTGGAAAAGGTGGGAGGGGATCCGCTCAGGCCAGAAGAAGGGAATGGAAATAAATTAATTCCTGCATGTCTTTCAATGCAAAACCAGTCCTGAATGTCAGAGGAGCAGGGTGCTGGGCATTTGGTCTCTTCCACGTGTAAGCTTTGCCACGCGGGGTGGCCCTGTGTGGGGGATGAGGGGTGGGCTCCGTTGGTCCAAGGGGGCTGTGGGCAGGAGTGCAAGGACAGAGGGGACATCCTCAGCCCCTGGGTGTCCCTGCAGGGTGGCCTTGCCCTGGGAAGGGCACCTTGGTGTCACCCGGGCCGGGCGCTTGGTGCCCTCCTGGTGGCAGTGCCGTGCTGGGGAGGGACCCCACGTCTGTGCTGGGCGCGCTTCTCCTGCAGCTCTTCGTCTGAAATTGGCTGGTTCTGCATTTCTTATCACTGCATGAATTTTAATAGGAGCCAGTAGCTGATTTTCTACTTTTACATTTGTTGCTGTAAGGAAAGCCGAGCTGTGTTTGCCCAGAGCAGCTCTCCTGTGGTGCTTCCCACCCCATCTGCTGGGTTTCGGGGGGCAGATGTGATGCTGGGGCCGTAGGGACCGGGTGCTGCCCAAATCCAGGTGAGCTGGGGCCTGCAGGGCTTGTGCCTGCAGGGCTTGGTCTGTTCATGGGAGCCCACCTTTATTTTACTGATTTACTTAGTGTCTGGTTCCTAGGACGACAGCTGCTGCTGGCTCCTGCTCCCCGCTCCCTGGACAGGCTCTCTGGGGAGCAAAAAGCCTTTTTTCCGTGCAGCCGAGCCCTGCTTTGCTTTCAGCTGCTGCTCCCTTCCCTTGCAGAGGGACACAGCCGTGCAGTCTGCTCCTGATCACATGAAGCCTGTCATTTGCATGCAGGGGCTCAGTTGCCAAGAGATGCTGAGAGCAGAGCCCGTGGCGGGCTGCACCCTCTTCTCACATCTGCTAGTATTTTATTCATGTTTCTTTGGCTCTTGCATTTGAAAAATAATAAACCTCCTCAGCGTGCTCTGATCCTGCAGCACACTGGTGAAGCGCAGATACCCGCGTGCTGTCAGTAATCCCAGTGGACACCAGACTCAATTCCTGCCTTGGGGAAGGCAAAAAAAAAGAAGTAAGATTAATGTCTTCAAAGCAGAAAAGTGCTCGAGTCGCTCTTTAAATGAGCATCTGGAGTGGCCTGGAGACCCAGAGCCTGTTTAAGACGACTCTGAAAGAGTTTGTGCGGTGCTGTGAGGGTGCCTGCCCCGGTCTCAGCACACGAGGGGCTCTCCTGCAGCCCAGAACAGACTGGGTGCCCGATCCAGCTGTGACATCTTGCATCCATCTCAGCCGACAGCAGTGCTGCGGGTTTGCTTTGGAGGGGAGGGGGAATGCAGAGCAGTGCCCTGCCAGCCCGCTGCGGGGTCTGCGGCCCTCTGGGGGGCACAGTGCGAAATTGGCCCCCGTTTTTGGGGGGTGAGGGGCTCTGAGCAGGGCTGGAGCATCGATGGTGCTGGGCACAGAGCCGGGCTCTGTGCTAGGTCTGCTCGCGGGGCTGGGGCCTGTGATGGAGCGTGGCACGGCCACTAACGCGTGTCAGTGGGGCCAGAGCGAGTCTAAACGGTTTGAATATTTAATGGAATAATTTTGGCTTAAGTTCGCTTTCATCTTTCATTGGTGATAAAATATTGAGCTCAGCTGTGCAGAACTGGGTTTTTCTTTGAAAGCAGCAGGAGGGCAGCCAGGCCCGTGGGAGGCAGGGCTCAGGGTGTCCGTCCCACAGCGCTGGCCCCATTACAGGGGCTTGGGGACATCCCTGCCCCACGGTGCTCACCTCGCTCAGCCCTGCAGGTCCCCACTCGGGGCACGGTGTCCAGGCTGTGGGCACGGTGCTGAGCTGCTGGGAGCAGAAACCTGGGTGCTGGTGCTGCCCCAGGCAGTGGGGTCTGTGCTCAGCCCCTGCCCCGCACCGAGCACTGCAAGGATAACGTGGGCTGCAGCCCTGAAACCTGCACGTGTGAGCCCCCGCTGCCTCTCCCCTGAGCTGCTGACTCACTCGGTACTGCTGATTAATTATTTGCCCCCAGGAGGCTTCAGCACGTTTCTAAATAAATACGCCTCGGGGAGAGCAGGGCGCAGCGGAGCTCGCCTGGGTCCTGCCTCTCCCCTCGGGGTTGCAGCTGCCGGTGCTGGGTCTGTGCTCGGTGGGGGCAGGGGCTTCATTTCGGCTGCAGTGGGCACCAGGCAGGGTGCTGGGGCATTGCTGCCACCCCCGGGGGGCTGTGGTGGGTGCCGAGGCTGTGCCCAGAGCAGCTTGACTCCAGAACTCAGCCCCTGCCCCAAGAAGGACTGGGTTTGGAAAATGTACGTGGGTGGTTGAGCGTTGGGTCCTGCCCAGCACCAAGGCAAGGGTTCCTGATGTCCTCTCACCTGGGAGTCGGGTACGAGCCATGAAGTTAGACATGGCCCTGCCACGGTCGGAAAGGCTCTGCTCAGCCCGTGCCTGGTGTTTGTTATCCTTTGCAGCTCGGAACAGGCTGTGCCTGCAAGCGATCGTCTCCCTTTGGCTCAAAATAAAATAAATAATAAAAATCCAAGAGCGTCGGAGCCATGTTAGTGGAGGGAAGGAGCTGGCAGCGCGTTGCGTGGCTGAGCAATTGTCCACTCGTCCTTGGCTGGCGGTGGGGGGGCCGCTGGTTTCTATGGTAATGGGGAATTTAAAGATCAAGCGCTTGTTTACCTGCAGCGCCTTCGCCACGAGGAAGCTAAATATTGTGTTGGCGTCGTCCTGGGGGAGCAAGGGACGCAGGGGGCTCGGGGCGGTCGTTGGCGGAGAGCCCTGAGGAGGAGGATGGGAATGGGGCCGGTGGGGTTTGCTGCCCGGGACAGCTCTGGTGACACCATGGGGACGTCCCTGCCTGCCCTGGGAGCACAGGTTTGGCACACGGTGGGTGTTGCGGAGCCGTGGTGCTGCCCCGTGCGCTGCCGTCGGCCCCATCCAAGAGAGATGGAGCTCTGGTGCTTGCCCTGTAAGTGATCTCCAGAGCAGCAGTGTAATTCATGTGGCTTTGTTTGTCTAACAGGGGCATAAAGTATTTTTAATCCTGGCTAAGCACCAAATCATTACCTTGAAGGATTGCAGAGCCTCTCAGAAGCAACAGCAAATATTTCATATTTATGCCTGCATAGGAAAAAATGTTTTTCCCCAGTCGTAACTAATACGTGTCAGGAGCTCCTGCTCCTTCAGCTTTAGGGGGTGGTGCACATCGCCCTGGTCCTTGGTGGTCCAAAGACAAGGAGAAACACAATGGGGAGCCCCGGGGGCTTCCCCCTGGTGGGATGTCAGTGTTGGAGAGGTGGTGGGTCTGGGCAAGGGCAGAGGGAAACACTGCCCACACAAGGCTCAGCAGCAGCAAAGCCCTTTTTCCCTTTTTCCAGTGGTCACAAGGCTGGCAGCGTCTGTTAGGATGCAACTGGTCCTGATGTGAACATCTGGCAGGGTTGTGTTTCATTTTGTTTTTTTTTTTTTTTAATTTTTAATTTAGTCAAAGCTGTTAAATGAAAAGCTGTGAAATGGGCGGAATCCAAGCCCAGCTGCGTTTCTGCACCCGGTCCTGCACGGGTTGGATGCCGAGAAGCCGTTCACTCGCAGCGAGCCTGACCCTCGCGAGCCCCGGTTTAAGCCGGGTGCCTGAGCGCCTCTCAGGATGTTTTCCTCCTTCCTGTCAAGCCACGATGTTCCTATGCCCAAGTGACACATTTGGGAAATGGAGGCTTTTGCTTTTCCAGCTTTGCTTACGCGGGTGTCTCTATGGAAACCGCTCCGCCGCCCTCCCCTCTCGCCAGCGGGCTCTCTGATGGCTGCTCCAAGCGAGGAGCTTGTGTAACGCGCACCATTTTGTGGCACGAGCCTTGTTATTAGCGATCGCTGCTTGCTTTTCAGTCCATACCTGCCGGGTGATTCTCCTCCTGGGGGTCTCTGCCTGTGCTGCACCCAGTGCCACCCATCCTGCTGCTGCTCACCCCAATACTGACAGGCCATTGGGATCAGCTGAGCTCAGCTCCCAGTTCCCCTCCTGCCACAGAGAGCTGTTGGCATCCGCTGTGCTCTGAACCTTAAATCAACTCCTAGTCGTGCTTCTTTTACCCCTCAAACCCAGGCAGGGCAGGCTGCGAGGGGTACCCAGGCCCATGTTGGGGCACGCAGACCCGGCTGGCAAAGACCTTGTTCAGCCACGTAGATGGCAACGCTGAGCGTTGGGTCTGAGCTGCCAGGGCTTGCTCCTTGCCATCGTGCCAGGGGCTGAGAACTGTGGCTGCGTGGTGGGAACGAGCTGCTGCTGGTACGTCAGCAGTGCTGGGGTGCTCTCCGACAGGGCACCTATCCGTCCATCCATCTGTCTGGTGCTCCTGGGTCATGGTTGTGGGAGCCCAGCATTATCCTGCCCTGCCCTGGAGTGCCAGGCACTCACCTCCTGCCCCGAAGTTGGAGAAGCTCACACGGGCTCCCCGGTGCGCACGCAGCCCCGCTCGCTCTGCGCCACGGCGGAAGTGCCGAGGGATTGCTGCTACTCACAGCATCTCTTTTTAGAGCAGAGCGCGGGTTTTGGCAGTGGTGCTGCCCAGCCCACGCAGCCCCGAGCGGTGCCAGCCTCAGGGGAAGGCTGGCAGCTCTGCTGAGCTGGCGGGGACGCGGGTGAGTCTGCTGTGCCGTGCTGCGCCGTGTGCCCGGGGCTGAGCCACGCACTCATTGAAGGTCTGCAGGTGGAGAGGTGCCGGGGGAGCAGCTTTGCAGTTTTGAAGGCATCTCAAGCCTCTGGCTCTGGTGTGGGTTTGTTCGGGCTCGTGTGAGTCAATGGCTTCTGAAAGCCGATTGAAGAGAAGCGTTCCCGGGAGATCACGCATCACAAGTTCCAGATGAGTGGGCTTCTCTTTCTCCTCCAAGTGCCAAGGCACACGTGGCCTGAAGCCAACCCGGAGCAGCTCGGGTGGCTGCTCTGCTCCTGCACAGAGCTGGGACGCGGTGGGGGGCTGCTCCTTGCCCCCTGCTAACCCAGATGTGCCGGGTGCCCCAGCGCTCAGCACCCAGTGCCAGGCACAATTTGCTGTGAAATGTGGCCGTGTTGTGGTGGGACCCGAGAGGGGCCGGGCATTGCTGCCCTGCTGCAGTGCTTGGGAGCAGGGCGGGCAGTGGCGTGTCCCCACAGGACATCCCCACGGCACATCCCCATGGGCACCCCTTGGTGTCAGGGTAGGGCCCGGGCTTCACGAGGTCTGGTCACGGCAGCAGACCTCGACTCGTTTTCTGCAGGGTGTCAGTTCAGGCAGGTCTTTCTTAAATGCATTCACTTGCTGCACGTATTAATGTGCGTGAATTAATGTGAGAAGTGCTTGACAATGCTTAAAATAACTTTGTTCCCGAGCGGGCGTCAATGCACAGCATATGTGTTTTTCCCTCCTGAATAATTACACACGTGAGGTCAAATTGCTGCTAACAGCTCAGCTCACCCGCGGGACCTGCTGTGCTGGGAGGGCAACGGGTGCAGGACCCCCCCCAGAGACCCCAGCTGCAGCCTGAGCCATCGGCTGTGCTCAGGCTTCCCAGGGGCTGTTCCTGGGAGGGCAAAAAAGCCACGGTGCCAACGTGTGGGTTTTGGTTCACTTCTGTGAAGGGTTTGCAGGTGCCTGTTCCCCGGAGCACAGCCCGGCTGGCTGGGTGTCCCCAGGCACTGCCCCGGTGCTGGGGCTGGAGGTGCCGGATTTGGGCTGTTTCAGCACCTGCTGCTTTTGAGGAAAACTGGTTCACTGACAGGGCACTGTTCTGGCAGAGCAAAAAAGGTAAATCCAGCAAAGGGGGAGCAGGAACCGAGGGTAAGGATGGGAAAAACCCCAGGAGCTGCTGGCTGTGGGTGCTGTGCCCGTTCCTCTCCCCGTGCAGACGCAGCAGCTCAGCTCAGCATAGCCAGGGCGGCTCCACGTGCCCGTGCCTGGCAGACGGCATTATCGCTATTAATTGCTGCCGAGGTGTTCTGAGACGCCAAAGATAGGCCTGAGGAAGAGGCTGCGGAGAGTCTGCTGGCTCTGCACCTCGTGCCCGGGCGGGGAAAGGAGCCTGGTTTTGATCACATCGCTGTTTGGCATCGCACGGTTGTGTTTTCTGTTTCCTTCTGGCCAGAGGCTGCAGCTTGTGCTCGTTTCCCAGCCCGTGCTCGGGCAGCCGCAGTTCTGTGTCTGAAGCACGCCCGGGGTGCTCGGGGGCTGTGGCTGCACTCGCAGGGTGTGCGAGGGGCCTCGGGCTGCAGAGCTGTGAAGAGGGGGCGATGGGACAGCCGGGCAGGGACACAGCCCAGCACCTTGGTGTGTGCTGCACCAACACCTCTGTTGGGCTGTGGTTTCTGCATGGCTGTGGGTGTGGGGCTGGGCTGTGCAGCGAGGCTCTGGCCTCCTGGAGCCTCCTGGCCCCCCTCTGTGGGATGCTCCAGGGCTCTGCTGGTCCCAGTTGGGAGCAGGTGGGAGCGAGCTGGGCAGGCACTGCTGCTCCACGGGGCTTTCTGCGATGTTGAATCCTTGCGAATTGTGGGCTCTGACAGCAAGACAAACACAAGAGCTGGAGCTATTGCTGGAGAGCAGAAACTCTTCTCAAAGATCAAAGCCAGAGCTGCCATCAGCAGTGCCTTGGCTGCGTGCTGTGCTCCGCGTTAGCGCTCACAGGGATGCATCTTTGTGACTTCTTCCCTGTGCCATCAGCGAGCACCTTGGAGCTGCAGCCCTGGCGGTGGTGGAGGCATGCCCAGGGCAGAGGCAGCATTTATCTCGGTGTCAGTTTATCTCCCGGTCTGTGCCGGGTTGTTTTGGGCTGGTTCTGCTGGCTCTGCGGGCGGACAGCCCAGGAGCACAGCAGTGGTGCTGGTGCCCGTGGTGCAGCCAGCTGCTGAGGAGGGGTTTGCCCTGCGGGGAGGGGGCTGGTGCTCGCTGTGCTTCAGCCCCCACTGCTCCGTGCGCCCAGCTGCGGGACGCAGCAAGTGGGCTGGGGCTTTAATGAAGCACTGAGAGCTGGTACGGGCCGTTCCCAGTGTCTCAGTGGACTTGTATGAACTTCAGAGACATGGATTATATTACATTAGTTGCTTTTTTTTCCTCACTAAATCCTTCCTTCGAAGGGTTCCTGCTTAGGACAAGCTTTTGAGAGCTGCCTGGTGTTGCAGGTGCAGGATGTGTGCATTTGTGCGTGGATGCGATCAAGAGCTACAGATTGGTTTGTCAGGTCTGTTTTTTTAGGGATGAGAAGTGCTATTTAATAATGCTGTTTGCAGTGCTGTCTGCAGAAGATCTTCTGTTACTGCCAGATGCTGCTGGGATGTTTGCTGCTGGATATTCAGGCCTGATTTTTTTTTTTTTTTAAATTGGATTGCAAAGCGATTTCTGAAACTTCAGGCAAGTTTCCATCCATTTAGGTGCCAGCCCACCGATAGGAAGAAGCCTGGCTGCCGCCTGGCCGTGCCTCTGGCTGTAATTACAGCTACAGCTAATTGCACGCCGGGCCGCACAGGTGAGTCGTGGTGGCCACAGCCTGGGAGCCTTTCTCAGGGGCATCTTTGTTCAGCCCAAGCCAGTTCCCTGCACTGGGAAAAGTCATGTCCCTGGAGCTGAGATCGCACCGGGGGCAGAGCAGGCTGAGCAAAAGGCTGGGTGTGAGATGGGTGCTGGGACTGGGATCCCGGCTGGGGCAGGGCTGGGGCAGGATCAGGGGAGGGAGATGTGCCCGTGGGAGCTGTGTGTGCTGGGGGCTCCACCTGGGACGGCACTGGGGGGAGCGGGGAGGATGCTCTGCAGCTGCAGGTGCTCGCAGGGCCTTGGCCAGCTCCCTGCTTCCCAGTTATGGTTGGAATTGGTGATGAAAGCTTCAGAGAGCCGGACACAGAGGAGCTGTGCCTTGGGGGAACGGCTCATCTGCTGCACCCGAGGCTGTCCGGGTGGCCCAGCCCCAAGGACAGGCCATGGGGGGCTCCCAGGAGGGAGCAGTGGGAGCGATGGGGCCACAGGCGGTCACAGGGCTCATCCCGGGGCTCTTGCTGCCTCCTGCTCCCCCCAGCTGGTGTAACAGAAACCCCGAACGAAGCAGACTGTTTCTGACAGGGACTGGCTTCTCTGGCATAAAAACCGATGCAAGGTTTTGTTTTCCCCCAGGAGCAGAGTAAACAATTCCCTGTACGGCACTAATTGATGACCCATTTTTCATTCTTGTAGCATTGACAGGCGCTGCGTACGCTGCATGGGGGAACTGATACCACAATAAATGTGCTGTAAAGATTCCTGTTCTGCTTTGCCGCATGGTATGGCCTCGGTGGAGAAAATGAAGATAAATCTGTTTGTTGAGCACCACGTTTCTTATTCCCAGTATTGGCACGGATCTGTGTGAGCCATCTCTGCCCCCTTTGTTTCCAAGACTGCCTGGTTTAGAAGTGAGCATGGATATTTTTAAAAATCTCTCCCCTTTTATAAAGTGGAGGAGACGGAAGGGCTGAGTAATGCAGCTGGGACGGGGGAGCTGCCACGCAGTGTGCCCATGGTGGGAGGAGGACGTGCCCATGGGTTCTGCGGGCTCCCAGGACCCGTCCAGCACCTCAGCACCAGCGCTGGGAGGCACTGCAGCATTCTGCAGGCTTCTGCTTCTCGGTGGTCTCTGCAGGGCTGGGCAGGGTCTGAGCAGTTCTGGGCTCTGGGACCTCTGCAGCAGATGCTCTCCTGCACATTTTTAGGGCAATAAGCGAGTCTCTTCTTTCCGTTTCTCTTTTGGCGAGCCATTCTCTCCACCATCCTATGCAACCCAGAGGCACAGAGTTTCCTGTTCAGTGGAGCAGCCCAGGCTGAGGAGGGAGAGCTTTGGGAACACGGGCACCAAACTGGGGCTGCTCCTTCCCTGGGGTCACCTCTGCCAGGCACGGCTCCCGAGGGAGATGCTGAGGAGCAGAGCAGGGCTTGCTTTTACAATACATGATCCTAAACAGATCCTCTTACCCCTAATCTGTCCCTAAGACACGGCTCTCTCCTTCTTGCCAGAAAAACCTTTTATGTGCAGACTGATGTGAATAGAAGATGATAAGTCACTAATTCTTCAGTGTGTCTGCTTTAAAAAGAGGATTGACTCTTATCTCCTGCAGGGCCGGCAGCCAGGCAGATGTTAATTGGGCTTTAATGTAGCGAACGTGGCTCTCAGGAAGACGGGCAGTCGGACTCCTGCGCCTTGGGCTGCAAACGGCACCTGGGGCAGCTTGTGGGGTGGTGCTGAGCCCTGCTCGTGGTGCGGGGCCTGGTGTGCAGAGGGGACACAGCGGGGTGACCCTCGGGGGTGGCAGGCAGCGAGGGATGGCCCCAGCAGTGTCCGTGGCGAGGTGCTGTGTTCGTGTGCTGATGGTGGGGTCTGGCCTGGTCCCATTTTGGAAAGGACCTCGGCAGCGGGGCTGGGCAGGCTGGCTCTGCTGCACACAGGGTGTGCGAGTTCTGGGGGGAAAAAAGGCAAAAGTTTCTAAGTTTAGCAGCAGAACGGAAGCGCACGGTGCTGCCGAGGAGACTAACGGCCTGTCCTGGCAGACAAATGGCCGGGCTTGCTCTCCGAGCAGAAGATTTATGGGACGATGCGGAGGGCACCGCTGCGAGGCCTGCTGGCTGCCCGGGTGTCCCGGCCTCACCGGGGGACCTGCCAGGGCTGCCTGCATCCTGCCGTGCTCCCCTGCTTCCCAGCAGGTTTGTGCAGGCTCAGGTGCAGCGTGGGGCTGCTTTGCCTCCTCTGCTGCATGGCACAGGCTCCTCAAATGCTCATCCCTAAGCTGCGGGCTGCTGGGCTTGCTGTTTGCTCTCCCCATCCAGACAAAACGTGCTGGAAGCATTGGCTGCACGCACAGGACGAGCTCCTGCGCTTCTCTGTGACACTGGGACAGGGACAGCAGCCTGGCACCGCGTGCTCTGAGAGCTTGTGCGAGGGGAGATAAGAGCTCAGCAGTGCTCGTGCTGCTCTGGTGTCTGTTTGCGGTTGCTGAAACTTAAATATTTGTTCCTGGTTCCAATTTATCTCTCTTAATGGATCTTGATTTCAGAAGTGCAGCTCCTTGTGCAGTATGGACCTCGTGCTCTCTTCTTGTTTGTTACCCCATCGGACACAACAGAAGGTGTTATTTTTTTTTTTTTTTTTTAATCAGCTCTGTCAGAGCAGTTTCCCAAACAAGATGCCTGGGCAGCTTTTCCTGGAGGCCCGGCATGATACAGCAGCCTCGGGCATGGCCATGCTCAGGGACAGAGCCCCCATCCTGCGCACTGACACCTCCTGTTCCCGGTGCCTTCGGGAGCCCTGTGCCACGCTCCCATCTCCGTGGGGTCTCGCTGTAGCTGGAGAAGGCGCTGAGCACCCAGCACCAGCTCGCTGGCAGCGGCACGTGCGTGTTGGGGGGAAAACTCCAGGGTTTTAATGAGCAAATTGAATGCCGTGTCCTGCTGCTCTGGGCAGATTTCCACATCGATCCTTAATCCGTTTTCATAGCCGCTCTCAGGGGCGGTGTGTGTTTGTCTGTCTGCTACGGCCCCGTCACAGCAGTGTCCCTGCCACACTGTGGGGTGCTTGTGCTCGCCGTGCTGTGGGGGGAGCAGCCGGGGCAGGGGCTCCTTGGGGCTCTGCAGAGCGGATTTGGGGTCTCTCCTCGGCACAAACCCGGCAGGACCCCGCACGCAGCCACGGCTGGCACACCAAAGCCCTGGCAGCGCACCCAGCCCTGGCCGTGCGGCGGCCCTGGCAGCCCTGCAGCCCGCAGCTCAGCCATTACTGCCGCTAATTAACTCGGCGAGCGCCCCGGCCGTCGCTGGTCGGGTTTGATGTATGCTCTCTAATGCAATTGTTCCCCCTTCCGCAGGAACTCGCCCTCCCGCTTATTAGCGCGGGCGCAGGCGGGTGGGATGCTGCTGCCTTCAGAGCGCACTAATAACATTCGGTGGTGTTTTTTTTTTTTTTTTTCCCCCTATTCTAGACGTGGAGATGGCAGTGTGGTGGGGACCTGCCCCGTGGATGACCCCCCAGCAGCAGGGTGGGCACAGCCGCAGCCCCTGGCACTGGGAGGGGGTGTGGGGCTCCTTGGGGAGCTGCCGGGTCCCCGTGCCCCGGGGTTTTCTCTTCCCAGCCCTCCACAGGTGGCCGTGCCCAGGCTGTGCCGTGCCACCCGGGTGTGCTCAGAGGGGGACGCTGTGGCAGGGCTGTCGTTCAAGGCAGCCCTCGGGGTGCCGGGGAGCCAGGGCTGGTTTCTATTCCCTGGTGTCGGAGGGTTTCAGCAAGCAGCTTGTGATTTGTCGGTTTAATTGCGAAGCGAGTTAATCCATGTATCCAATTTAATCTTTAAGGCTTTAATTAATGAGCTAATGTGTGGAAAAGCTGCAGAGGCCGAAAGCAGGACAAGCCAGGACAGGGCTGTGTGCGCGACTGCTCACCACGGGTTTGTTTCCCTGCCCCGCTGCCCTCCTGTGCCAGGGATGTCCCCAAACAGCAGCCACAAACGAAGTGTCCTGAGAGCAGCAGGGCTTGGGGGAGCAGTGGGGTTTTGTTCTGCCAGTGGGCGCCTTCCTCCCCTCCTCTCTGCTTCCAAAAGGCAGAGCTTGTGCTGCGGTCACCGGGGTGGGACCGTGCTGCGGGGCTGCTGGCGCGTGGCTAACGCGGCCCCTAACTGCAGTAACCTGCACTTGGAAATTCAATTTCCCCTGCGTCTGCAAGGTTCCAGCTTTATTTATCTGTCATCCCGAGGAGTATTTAAGCTTACAAGCAGCTTGTTTCCTCCAACAAAGGCGCTCCACGCGTTCCACCGCTACTCCCACCAGAAAACATTTCCTAACTCCGCCCAAGCCCTGTGGAAGGGACGGGTAAGCACGGCTGTCCTGAAAGCAGGGAGCGACAGCACAGCTGAGCTGCGTGGACGGCTTCCCTGCCTGCTTCTGCGTAGCGGGGGGGCCTGCTGTGAGTATTACCTCCTTTATGTTAAACTGTGCAAGATGAGGAACAAACCCGCAGCAATCCAACACGGCTCCTCCTTGCATTCAGGGCCAGCAGCGCGGTTTGTGTTTCGGTACATTGGAGCATGTTGGCTTTTGTCTTTGGCTGCTTATTGTTCGCTAAAACACCCAGCTGTGCCTTTTAAGGGCTGTGAGTATGGCATTGAAGTGTAGCTCCCTGAGCTGGGAGCTGGCAGCCCTGCTGCTGGGGTGGGCTCAGGCAGCCCCTCCGCTGGGTACCTGCTGGAGCCGCCCCGCGGTGCTGGCTGCAGCCCTGCCCTGTGGTGCCGTTGCCTTTTTTCACCCAGCCTGACCTGCTTCTGCTCGGCTTTTTTTATCTTCTTTTACCTGAGTTTTGCTTCCAGCCCGTGCTCACTTGCAGTGCTCCTTTGCTCGCATTGACCCGATGGTCCTGCAGCAGATGAGCAGGAGCATCCCGAGCCACCTTTCTGCTCCAAATTCAGCTGCCCAAACTTTGCTGGTAGATAAACGCTCTACAAGTTGGAGGGGCTGAAAACAGGCACTTGGGAAAGCTTGCAAATGCACAGGAATTTGTGTCCCCTTGTTGGCACATCCCATGATCTCCAGGACCCTTCAGGCCACCTGCCTGAGCACACTGTGTAGTCCGTGCCATGGCTCCGAGCCCCCCATTGCTCCTTGCAGAGGGAGCCGGGGGGGCTGCAGCACGGTCACACTGTGCCAGCACCAGCCCCAGACCCCACTGAAACCCTGGGGACTCAAGGTTTTTCCCCAGCCTGGCCCAGCAGCACTTGGGTGCACACACTCCTCATTGCTCTTCTAGATTGCAATTAATTTTAAGAATCCCCCCCAGCACAAAATGTAGGTCAGTCCTAATTAGTTTGAATCCTGCTGCTGCCAGCTTTGCTTTTAATTAAGCTCCTCCAGAGGGGAGGCAGCGCACGAGGTGCGGTGCTGGAGCTGCAGCCCTCGTGGCACTCGTCACACGCCTCGTGGTCCCCGCTGGCAGTGCCCGGTCACCCGGCTGCCACCGCTGCTGGCACTGCGCTCACGGCATCGCTCACCACCAGGACAGGGGCACAGAGCCCCCCTTCCCACCCAGGGGCTGCTGTGCCCTGCTTGCTCCGTGTTTGGGGTGAGCCAAGCCCTGGGCACGGCTGTCAGCTGCAAACTGGCCCCGGTTTGTGCATCAGCTTGGGGCAGGGAGCTGGCCACGAGCTCCTGTTCCCCAAGATCCTCCTGCTGCAGGCAGCTGCAAGCTGTCGCCCGCAGGAAACCAGCTCCGGCTGCCAGTAGAGGTTTGCCTTTCATCCAGCAGCGAGGTTTGTGCTATGAAATATTTAGTGAGGACTGGCTGTCCCTCGCCGTTCGCTCGAGGCTGTGGCTGTTGCGGGGTGATGCCTTCCTCCCAGTCCCATCCCCTCTGTGCTGGGCAGGTGGTGGGCCAGGGGTGGGCTGGGGGCCAGACCCTGCTCCCTGACTGCAGGGGGGCAGCTCTGGCTCAGCTATACCGGCCTGTGTGAGGCCATTGGGGCTCGCCAGGGATTTCTGAGGGCAAACAGGGCATGGAAATGAGATCTCTTGCAGAACAGGCAGGCTGCACCTGCAGAACATGCATGGATTGGACTGGCATGAGGCAGCAGCGTGGGGCCAGCGCCGTGTGCTTCACAAGGGGTCTGTCACTGCAGGGGGGGCACTGGCAGTGGTGGACTTTAGGGTCCGCACTGGGACTTCTCCCCTTTGCTCACTGTGCTCTTTTTTCCAGCAGAGGGGTCCTGTTCCCCCCGGGGTGCCGTTACACCGCGGTCTCTTGCACTTTGTGTGTTCCCCCGAGCTGCTGTGGCTTTGCAGCCGATGGCGCCATATTTCAGCACCAAAACGTTCTGCTAATCCCTGACACGGTGTGAGCGGTGTCTGTGGAGTGTGGCTGCTCCAGCCCCTTTACATTCACCCTCGGCTCTGCAGACAGCGCGTGGTGCTGGCACCCTCAATGGACCCACTCCGTTCCCCTGCCACAAACCATGCGCCCGCAGCCCCCTGCCAAGGAGTTTTCTCAGCGCCCTGTGCAAGAGTGTTCGCCACCCACACCCCTTCCCCTCCCAGCCGTGGGCTGGCTGCCCGTTTTTACCCCTTCCAGGGCTGTGAATCACTCCGCTCCCTCATCTCAATCACTGCCTTTGAAGGTATTTATAAACTGCGACCGTCTCCCCTGCGCCTGCTTTAGCAGACGGTGTAAATTTAGCGCGCTTGTTGACTCCGCTCCTCTCTTCCTCGCCCGCATCCTTGCTGCTGGAGGAGCGTGGCTGTGCAGGAGCTGAGATCTTACCTCTGGCCTGATTAAAAACATCAAAACGCAGAGGCAGAGCCCTGCCAGCGCTGTCCTGGCGGGTGATGCCGAGCGCCAGCATCCCACAGTGTTGGGTAATTGCGGCAGGTCAGCGCGCGAGGCGCTGGGATGGCCTCTCCGTGGGGCAGAGGCACTTTGCCGAGCTCTGCCTGGTGCTTGGTGGCCGTGCCTGCTGCTGAGGTCACCTCACAGGACTGCCAGAGGGGATGCATGTGGCACTGTGCACCCCGGGGAGCTCCACACGCTGGCTGCAGGCTTTGGCTCAGTCGTAGATGCAGCAGGTGCCGGTCCCCAGCACACCCAGCCCCGTCACGCACCACTGCTTGGGATTGTTTTAATCACACCCTGGTGATTACTGTGCTAATTTCTGTCGATCTAGCAAGCAAATTAATCTCCTCTCTGCTCCGTCCTCTGGGGCTGTTTGATCTTTAGGGCTGGGTTTGATGAACGTTTAGAGCTGCCTGCAGCTCGCAGGGCTACGGTCTCTTGGTGTGCGGTCAGAGTGAGGCCCTGGCCAGGCTCTCCCCACTCACCTCATGATGCCCCTGTCCCACACCACCGCCAGCTCCGTCCCAGTGGTCGTAAAATGTTTCCTGTTGGCTCTGAAAAACAGGATCTGAGGAGCTGGCACTGCTTTGCTGGTGCCCGTGGTGCCCAGCCCCTGCCCTCGGGAACACGCAGGTCTTGCAGTGCTGTGGGATGGGTGATGTCTTCCCAACCTGGCTTTGCTCCCTCCCTGCTGCTGGACCTCGCAGGAACCTGCACCTCAGCCCCAGGCAAGCACCGGGGGGATGGCACAGAGGGGCACGGCCCCTCCTGCTCCTCCCTGCCAGCCCTGCTGCCAAACACGAGCAAAATGGGGAAAAACAAACCAAGAGGGAAAGCGGTGCTTGCTGGGAGAAAAATCAGCAAAAGTGGCAGGCAGAGGAGTTATTTTTACGTTGCTAACTGAATATGGAGTAGTTAGCTGCGCCTTTTGAAGGCCATTAGGATGGGATGCTGGCACTCATTAATTTATTGCCAGAGGTGGTCTAGCCTGAGCCGCGCAGCACACTAAATCAGCGGTGCAGACACAAAGATTTAAGTATCCAAATATATGTAACTTGCAGCAGACGCGGGAAATGATCTTCTCACTGTGCCACCAAGCAAATGACTCCAACAGGCGCTGTGACCAATTTATGCAAGTTTAAGAAAAGGGGAGAGAAAATCAGCATAAACACAGCGGTGGAGCCGGTGCAGGCGCGGGGCAGCAGCTGCCAGGCAGGCGGCCTCACCGCTGCTTCTCTTCTCTTTCAGAATAAGGTGCTGACGGTGGATGGGGTGAAGGTGAAGCTGCAGGTGCGTCCCCGTGGTCCTGGAGCAGCTCCTGCGGTGTTCGGGGCTCGGTAAAACCCCTGGGAGCCAATGGGCCAGGAGTAGCCCCAAAAGCTGGTCCCCATCTCCATCCCTTGCTTGGAAGCTGTCATTGCCTGCATGTACACGCGTGTGCAGTGCACCCCCTCCTCTGTCCCTCCCTGCCAGCCCCTCCAAAAAGCCCCGGCAGCAGGCAGAGCCCCAGCAGCTCGCCCTGAGCCCCAGCTGCTTCCTGACCCCTGTGCCAGAAGCCGAATAACGCCATTAGCACCGATCTTCCCCCGACAGCAGCGTGGCACTCTGGAAACATATCGCGGCATTAAGAGCTGATAAATTAAAGTAACGAGTCCCCACACATCCATCTGCTGGATGGATTTTCCGATTATTAAGGACGCGTCGCGAGCCCTTTGCCGCACGCCGCCGTCCCCACGGCCAGACGTGCTGAGGGGCAGGGAGGAGCTGCTTAAACATTCACTGCGCTTGGCACCGCTCCTCTTACCGGCCTCAGAACCCCCCTGCAGCCGCGAGGCACTCACGGTGCAGACAGAGCAGCCCCTGGGCTGCTGCTAGAAGCGAAACGCTGAGGGAACGTTGTGGGGTTGTGCCGTGTGCTCGTTCTGCCCCTCAGGATGCAGCTGACCCCTGTCTGTCCTCTGCCCTCCAGATCTGGGACACGGCGGGGCAGGAGCGATTCCGCAGCGTCACGCACGCCTACTACCGGGACGCCCACGGTGAGCACTCCGCGGGCTGGGGGCTCAGGGGGGGGCACGGTGCCAGCACTAACGAGCCCCTGCTCTCTCCGCAGCCCTGCTCCTGCTCTACGATGTCACCAACAAAGCGTCCTTCGACAACATCCAGGTACGTGCGGTGCCCCCCGGTTCTCTCCTGGTGGTTTCAGGCAGCTCCGTGGGTTTCCTGCACTGCCACCGCAGAGGCTCTGCAGCTTCTGAAGCCCTGAAAGCACTCAGAGCAAACCCACAGTGCACTGGCTGCAGGTGGCACTGGGATTTACTGGTGATGATGGTGCTCTGTGCCAGCCCTGGAGATGAGCAGGGCCTGGGGACTGGGGAAAAGCTGGGTCCCAACCGGAGGGAGCCCGGAGCAGAGCTGTGTGCCGGGGGCGCAAAGCGCGGCCGCTTCCGAGGGGCTGCGAGCGGTGCCACGCAGCCGGCTGGCAGCGAGGACGGTGCTGGGGCGTCGGAGGACGCGCGGAGAACATTTCCCTTTCCTGGCACGTGGAAGGGGTGACAGACTCACCGCACCGGCAGATTTGTGCCGCGTTAATTACAGCACCAGCTGGGGAGCTCGCTCCTGCTAAGCGAGCGCAGCCAGCCGCTAGGAACGAGGCGCTCCCTTGTTCCACGGCAGAGTGTGCTGAGACCCTGCCCTGGAGCATTGTGCTGTGTCCCTGCCCTGCAGCATCGTGCTGTGTCCCTGCCCCAGGAACATCGTCTTGTGACCCTGCCCCGCAGCATCCTCCTGCCCCCCTGCCCCAAGGGCACCGGGGGTGCTCCCTGCAGGTGTGGGGAGCGGGGCACGGCCAGCGGTGGCGTTTCGTGCTGAACTTGTGACTCCTCCACGAAAATTACTCGAAGATTTTCCCCCCACGTCATGGGGTGAGGGATTACGGGGAGTTAGGGTGGGTTTGATTCAATTAGGCTGGATTAGAGGAAGGCAGGCTCGCCACGTGCTGCCTGATCGTGCAGTGAAGCAGGCAGGGGGCACAGCCCGGAGCAAACCCTTGGCTTTGTGCTTTACAAACACAAAGGGATTTTTATTTTTTTTTTTCTGCTACAAGGATGGTGAATTTCCCCAATAGCAGCCTTCCAGCCAAGGAGGAAATTTGGGTCCTGGAAGTGCCTGTGGGCAGACCCCAGGGTGTGCAGGGGGTCTGTGGGACCCGGCTGCTCCCTGCCTGCGGTTCCTGCTGTGCCCAGCTGAGTTTCCGAGCTGGGCTTTTCATTTTACATCTCACCCCCAGCCATCTCCTCCCTGTGCCTGTGTAAAGCCCCTGGTGTGGTGTGGTTGTGGCAGGGTCCCCACGGAGGGGCCCCAGTGCCCTGGCCCTGGGCAGCCCCCATCCTCCTCCTCCTCCTCCTGGAGCCGCTGCTCCCGGCAGCCTCTTTCTGCTTGTCTCCCCCCAGGCCTGGCTGACAGAGATTCATGAATACGCGCAGCAGGATGTGGTCCTCATGCTACTGGGAAACAAGGTGAGCCTGGCGGAGCTGGAGCTGCCTCTGCCGACGGTCCTGTGCGGGTGCTGCAGGTGCCATCAGGGCATAACACACGGGTGGTGATTCCTGGTTAGCTGCAAATCTTGGGCCAGCAGAGCCACCAAAAGTGTCTGTTTGGCCTGGGGCAGCTGCTTGCTCTCCAGTTTGGGAGCCCTGCTGCTTGCTGGAACCCAGTCTCCCTCCTGGTGCATGGGAGCTGGCTCCAGCCCCGCGTGCTGCTGTGCTGCAGAGCCCCTCCTGGGAATACGGGGGTGAGTCAAGGTGCTGGAGATGACAGGAGCCTCTTGTGCCCATCCTGCAAATCCCCGCTGAGCCCCGGCTTCCCCTTGCTGCAGGAGCAGCACAGCACTGCTGCTTCCCCCTGCTGCTGTGAGCAAACTGCTTTTCCTTCTGCCTCACCTGGTCTGTGTGGATGTGTGGCACTGAGCCACGAGTCCCCTCGGACATGCCTGGAGCGGGGATCTCCAGCATCCCTGTGAGGGGTGAGCCTGCCCGTGGGACGTGGTGCCCAAAAAACCACACAGGCTGTGGCAGAAAGGCAGGAGCAGGGAGTCAGGGCCCTTAAAAGCGTTCAGCAGAGCCCAAAACCCTGAGCAGAGGGGAGCCAGAGGGGCTTTGCCCTGTGCCCCGGCAGCCCCGGGCTGGCCGTGTTTGGGAGCATGGGGGCAGGAGGGTGCAGGGGACATGGGGGCTGCCCGATGCTGACCTCCCAAATCATCCCAGCTTGCTCTTTGCTGTTGGCAGGTGGATTCAGCCCAGGACAGAGTGGTGAAAAGGGAAGATGGAGAAAAATTAGCCAAGGTAGGGGAGCTGGCTTTTTGCTGCAGCAGAGCCACTTGTTGGGTGACGGGGGGCAGCACACAGCCAGGCGGCTGCCTGGGAGCCACCTTCAGCCCTCGTCTCTCTCCTGTCTCCTTCCACCTCTGCTCTTTCTTTAAGCTTCTGCTGCCATTTCTTGCCTCTCAGTCCTATCCTGAAGCTCTGAAGAATGAGCACTCCTTTACCTGTCACCCCTCGTGCAGCTTTCCCCCCCCGCAGTGCCGGACCCCTCTCCCCCTGAGCTGAGCCCCGCGGCAGGCGCCGTGCCCGCCGGGAGCTGACTCGTGTCCCCCGTGGGCCTCCCTCACCTCCTCCTCGTCTCGTCCTGCAGGAGTACGGCGTGCCCTTCATGGAGACCAGCGCCAAAAGCGGCCTAAACGTTGACTTGGCGTTCACAGCCATCGCCAAGTAAGTGAGCGGTCCCGGCTGTGCCACGGATGTGGCCCATCCCAAAGAGCTGCGGGATGCTTCCCCGGGGGTCTAACAAAGCTCTTAGACCAGGTTTTAGCTCAGCAGAGCTGCTCCGGGTGGCTTAGAAGTAGGTGGCGTGGGCAGAAAGGTGATGCTTGTCCCCTTCCTGCAGGGAACTGAAGCACAGGTCCATGAAGCTGCCCAACGAGCCCAAATTCAAGCTCCACGACTACGTGAAGAAGGAAGTGCGGGGCTCGGGCTGCTGCCGGTCCTAATGCGCTCGGCGCGTTTGTACAGAGACTCATGCCACGTGTTTGTGCGCCGCGCTCTCTCCTCGTGGACGGTGTGTGTGCATGTCTGTCTTGTGTCTGTGTCTGCGTAAAAGGTGAGCTGAGACGTGCGGGGCGAAGGCAGCAGCGGGAGAAGCTCTTTGGGCCAGCGCCGAGGCCGGCCGTGCTGCACCACACGCCAGGCACGCTCCCCAAACCCCACAGCACCCACCCGCACCTCGTCGCTTGGGTCCCCACAGGGAAATGCATTTTTCTGGCCAGGCTGCTCTGCTCCCACCCGGCTCGGAGCCACTCTGCCCGCTGCAGGCAGGAGGGGACGCGGGGAAGGGGCTTGGTCGGCATGGCCACGGCTCCCTCCAGCTTCCTCCACCAGCTCAGCAGCGACGGCGCTCAGCCAGGAGCACCCTGGGGTTGCTTTAATGCGAGGAGGAACGATGGGGGAAGGGGAGTGAGTGCCTGCTCCCCGCCAAAATCTGGGTAGGAAAAAGTCCTGAATTCACTTTTCCCACATAAGCGGAATTCAGCTGATCCGATCCTTGGCCTGGGGCACACAGGAAAGCTTTGTTTTCAAGGCAACCATTTTTTAGCTGCTTATTTCCGTCTGTCCGTCCTTCCCGTGTTGTAACATAGCTCCTCGATGAAGGTTTCTCCTCTTCCCCGCAGAAGACAAGAGCTTAGGTGTCCGTTTGAGTAAGCTCCCGCAAACATCTGTTGTACAGAGGTTTCCTGACTGTTTACCTGTTCGGCGAAGGCTTTGGTTCTCTCACTGCAGCCATTCCTTGTACTTTAACGAGAAGAAAGCTAACGTACTGCAGCTTATTCCCAGTCCCTTCGTGTAAGCGCGATAGCTTTTTTAGACTGCAGCAGTGCTTTGCTCCGCAGTTCTCTCGGGACAGCTCTTTCTTCTGCAGGAAGAAGGGCGAGGAGGGTGCTGTAGGCACTGGCTGTACAGGTCTGAGACTCCGCTGCCAGCTCTCTTCAAGGGACCCCTCAGCCCTTTTGTCTGTGCCAGGCACGTGGCTTTTGCTTTTTTTTTTTTTTTTAAAGTTGCACTTCTAAGTACCAATCACAACTTTGGAGGAAGTGTTTGGCCTCTGGCAATTTTCGTATTAAAAAAATTCCACCTGCACGACACCGGGTGCCCTGCTGCCCTGACCCTCCGTGCACTGCCCTGAACAGAGCACTTAAATCCACCCGTCCCTCGCTCCCAGCTGGCAGAACACCAGCTCCCAGACGTTATTTAGCTGCAGCTGCCCCTTGTCGCAGCCTGAGCTGCAGCACAGCGCTCCCCAAGGACACAAATCCCTCGGGGCAGGATTCAGGCAGGCAGTGACAGAGCAGAGCCCTCAGAGCTGCGCTTGGTGAGCCACAATAAAATGCAAGGCACTCAGAGCTACTGCTAGAGCAGCTCCAGCACAACGATGGCTTGGAGCTGAAAATAACCTGCTGAGAACAGAGCATTTTTCCTTGCATAGCTTTTAGGGAGAGCTGTCTCAGTTACCTGACTTAAATTTTGTTAAAAAAAACTGTTCCTGCGGGAATGTTTGCAGCAACCAGCCTGGAGCAGCCCCTGCTGCTGCACATCGCCGGGCAGCGCCTGCTCCCTGCTGGCAGCAGGAGGCAGGGGCTGGGGGGAGGCAGCCAGGGCAGCCCCCGTTCCTTATCAACCCTTCCCAGCACCAGGGGCTCAGAAGAGCAGCAGGCAGCTCAGACCCAAGGCAGTCCCAAACCTGCCTCTGGTGTTTCTTCAGAATAACTCGGTGTAAGAGCAGCCCCTGTCCCAAGGCGCCAGTCACTGCACAGACACAGCCTCCTTCCCCCTCCTCACAGGCAGGACACCCCACATCTGGCCAGCCTGAAAAAGCTCACAGCTCTCTTGGTACTTTGGGGTGGGACCAAAACAATCTAAAAATAATTTAAATAGAGCAGCTGCAAATGCTACTCCTTTGGGAATCTCTGTCAGGACCTAACCGGTACAGCAGAAACAAGAGCCACATTTGCGGTACTCCTTAACCCACCCAAACTTAAGGGACTCCCAACCCCTGCCTGCCCCCTCACAAGCTCCCTGCGCACCCCTCACCCCCCGCACACGATCCCCGCAGCTGCAGCACCCCCTGCTCCTTTGGCATCTTTTTACACGGGCCTCTACTGCCACCACGCGCCGCAGGATGGGTCAGTGCATTCCAGCAGGCCGAGGACTTGGCATGACACGCACTGCTCATTTTCGCTGCCTCTTGTTTACAGCTTTTGTTTCATTCCTGTTAATAAATTTTTTTAATAATCCTTGTGGCTGCAGCGGTACTTTGGTTACTGTCTCTATGCCCGAACTGTTTGATCATCCCAATAGTTCAGCTCATTCTTGAACCTACTGGATCGCTGCATTACCAACAGGGGCTCAGGTACCCCAATGCACTCATCAGGAACTCAAGGGACCCCGACTACAGCTGAACTGCAGCACACGTTGTACAACAGCTCCTCCAAATAATAGCAGCGATTTGCAGTGTGCCCAGATGCAAAATTTACCATTAGTCTGTGGTTTTGTGTTATGCACAGGATTTGTAAAGAACAGAAACAAAAGCATAAGTCTTTTGAACGCTTTATTAAATAATCCATAAGCTGTAGAACCAGCCCAACAGAGACACAAAGCAGAGATATAGCAGCAAGCAGTTTAAAATTTACAACATTGATTTTTATTTGAGAACAAGGGAGGAACAAAGACCTGAACAACTTGTTAAATTAAAAAAAAGGTTAATTTTAAGATTTAAATCAGTCTCCTACATAATCACTGTGAGGACTGCTGGCTGTGACTCCTTTTGTTTACCTGTACTACTGCATCCACTGCCTGCCATTACCTTTGCTGTAGGCTACCACGTGGTAGAGGAAAAAACAATTTTGATTTTATTTCACATAATTCTGCAGCTGATGCTGCGTTCTTTAAAAACTGCACTGACTCTTTAATTGTACAGCATGAAAAGCATCAGTTTCACTGTTTGATACAGCAACCCCAGACGAGTTTTTTAGCCGTACTCGGGTGCATCCCTTGCTGTACTCACAGCCTGATGCCTACATTACGCCTGGGGTCACAGCTACAAGCGGCCCACCAGGCCGTTACTCCAGCCCCTGTTCCACTTGCCCCAAGCACCTCGTGGTCCCGCACAGCTTCCCGAGCCGGCTCAGAAGCAGCAGGCCACCACACACGTGTGCACCTCACCGCCCGGAGCTCCACGGCGCCCACCAGGCCCTCGTGCCTCCCTTCCCGGTCTACCGTTGCGGTGCGGGTCCCGCCGGCCCTGCGGAGAGAAGGCAGCGCGGTGAGAGCAGCCCGCCGCGCCCCGCATAGCCCGGCCCGCCGCTCCCTCGAGCCTCAGCCGCGATGCGTCAGCAGGGGCCGCGGCCACCCGCCGCCCTCAGACGAGGTGTCAGAAAAGGTCGGATCATCCCCGGCTCGCCAGGGCCCTGCCCCAACCCCAGCCCCGTGTGGCGCTCCCGGCCCCGCCGCTCCCCGCCCCGCCCGCCGCTCACCTACCTGCCCGCCGGAAAGGCCCAACTCCGCCCCCGCCGAGCCTTTTATAACCACCTCCCTGCCGCTATTGGCCAGGCTGCCCGTGGGCTCAGCCAATCGGCACCAGTTGGGGTGATCGCCCTCACCCATCTACCGGCGCTGATTGGCTGCCGCTCCTCCTCTCCTCAGTGGCGCGGTGCGAGCCGAGGCGCGGTTCGACGCCGCCTGATTGGCTCCCGGCGGAGCCCGATCGAAGCCAGTAGCAACAGCGCTTGTAACACCGCCTGAGCGCGGAAGCGCCAATCCGCTCTATGCCGCGCGGGCCGCTGGGATTTGTAGTCCGGACGCTTGGGAGGCGCGGCGAGGAAGCGGGGCGAAGCTGGGAGCGCGGGACTACAAACCCCGAAGTGCACCGGGGGGAGCGGCGCTTCCGGCCCGGGCGGCAGCGGGGCCAGGCCCGGGGCCGCGATGTGCCGGGGCCCGGCGGGGCAGCTCCGGCCGCTGACAGGTACGGGCCGGGAGGGGAGGGGAGGGGGGGCAGGGCCGGGCCTGGGGGGGCAGCAGCGGGCGGTGGGGGGGCTGGGTGGGCCGGGGGGGGCTCCAGGATCGGGGTCTGGGGGCTCCCCGGGGGTCGCACGGGGGCTGTAGGGGCCGGGCCCTGCGCTGCTGCCCCCACGGGTGCGGGGTGAGGAGGCCCGGGGTGAGGCCAGGCACAGCACGAACCCCTCAGCTCCCGTTGTGGCTTCACGGGGCCCTTAGGGCTGGGGAGGGCCCGCGAGGTTACCCCGTGCTGCCACCCCCCCCCCTTCCCGCTGGGCTGTGTCCCCGGGCACCGCGTCCAAGCTGCCCCTCGGCACCCCCAGGGCCTGTGGCAGCGCCCCCCGGGCTGTGCGAGCCCCTCCCGGTGCCTGGCTCAGCGCATCGGGATCACTCCCAGGTGAAGCTGCCAGCAGGAGGGGCAGCCCTGTGAGGTTCGGTGTCGCCAAGCAGTGGTAAAATTTCACCAAGCCCAAGCCAAACCCGAGGGAGCAGGGTGTTCGGTCAGGGAGTGAACCTGAGCTGTGAGGAGTGGGGGCTGCGTGCCCCGGGGCGGCGCTCACGCAGTGTGACCGTGTGTGCGCCTGCTCTGCCCCACGGGGAGCTGCTGTGGGCGCTTTCCGTGGCAGCTCCGTGCTAATGGTTTTTCCCCGGGGCGCCTCCGGTGCTGCTTTGCGGGCTGCTGGATGTGCAGCATTATGAACAGCTCGGGTACTGGCTAAGGAAGGTGAGAAACTCCGATTCCCTGAGAAGTGGGAGGTGGCTGAGCCGTCCCTGCGGATTCCTCAGGTCCCGGGCACAGAGCTGTGTGCAGCAGGAGGTGCTTTGCTCCTAACGCGGCAGGGATTGGCCGTGCGGGGCTTTTCCAGCTGGCTGGCCAAGTCCCCCCTGCTCCGCGTGCCTTTCTGCTTACCTCACTGCGAGCCGCAGGCACACAGCCGAAGGGACGATTTGGCCGGGGGAAGCTGCCCGAAGCTGTGGGGCTCGCGGCCCTGCCGCCCCCTGCCCCTGCGGGCAGCCTGCGGTGAGTGCTGCGGGAGGGCAGGGCTCTGCCAGTGAGCCCGGGCTGCTTCCCTCGGGGCAGCAGTGGGGGAACCGAGCTGTTCTCACAGCCCTGCTTAGATCAGAGTGGGGGCAGCAGGTACCTGAGGTCCAGCACGGGGTTAGAAGCGGTGCCTGCAGCTGGCTGGGGCTGCCCCGTGCTCCTGTTGTGGTCCTGAGTGTCCCGAGGCTGTGTGACAGGGACCCCAGCAAGTGCTCCCTGAGGTTGTCCCCGGTGGTGTCAGACAGGTGAAACCCTCAGGATTCACAGAGGGAGAGCTCCTGGTGTGATGGTGGGGAGCTGCGGGGCGCTGGAGGGTGCTTCTGGCTGAAACTGGGCAGTGGCTGTGCTGTGGTGGAAGGGGCAACATCCGCTGATTTCGTCAGCAATCAAGAATTCGGTGCTTATCTGTCTGGGATCTGACATCGCTAATTTAATGATACTTTGCCCGGCTCACCTGGTAGCTGTGAGGCACTGCAGTTTCTGTCCCTTACAGCAGGTGCCAGCTCTTTGGGTTGGGCTCTTCTGCTTGTTCTCAGTCAGAAACTGTACAAAAAAAAAAAAAAAAGGCCCATGAGACTGAGATTGGATGGAATCTTTTATTTGTAAAGAAGCTGGTGAGTTTCAGATGGATCCCCGAAGTGGTCTGGTTGCACCCAGAGGGCAAACGAGAGCACGGCGTGAAGTGTCAAAGCCCTGGAAGGTGTCTGGGGAGAGCAGGGGAAGGAAATGATGCGTGTTCTTCTGCCCCGTGTCCTACCAGTCTGACTGGGTGCTCGTGTCATCGTCACGATGCTCTGTAACTGCTGGTGCTGAGCTGCACAAGCACTTGGGAAATGGATGCTATTTCCTCCAGAGGCACTGAGCAGGAGGCTGCAGGGCCTGTCCTGTAGCAGAGCTGGTGTTTGAGCTCGGGAACCCTGCCTCCTTTGTGCCTCCTGGTGCTGAACAAGGTGGAAGAAGCCTGCCCAAAGTGACCTGATGTCCCCTGCCACCTGCCCTGAGGAGCCCTGCACCTGCAGGAGCTGCTGAGGTGCCTGGGGAAGCGGGTGTAATCCCTGAGCGGGGCTGTCGGGGCAGCTCAGCTCATCTGGGGTAGGAATATTCCCCCGGTGATGTGGCAGCACTGTAGGGGACGTGTAACCCTCGTGGCTCTGCCTGCGGCGTGGTAAGAGGAACAGAAACTTGTCAGTGTCCGTCCCGTGGAGCCGGGGAGCTCAGCGCAGAGCGGGATGGCTCCGGGCCTGCCCTTCCCACCCGGCCAGCCCAGCGGCCCCAGAGAGCCTCGGTGACCCCAGGGAGGGAAAAAGGAGAAGGAAGGAAGCAGACGCAGGGCACGGAGCTGAGCAATGTTGCGTAAGGCCGGGCTGTTTGCAGGTTTCTCAGCAGTCGCCTTGCAGCGGGGCGTTGCGCCCGGCAGCCACTCCCCGGGGTGCCGTGTTTTCCCTGAGAGCACCCAGCGCCCTGCCACCACCTCCCCAGGGGCACGGAGCCCAGCGCTGCCGCTGTGCCCGCGACAACAAGGTTCCCCCGTCAGGAGCTGGCTCCAGAACCGGGACGAGGCAGCCGACGTGGTGTTTATGGAGGACACGAGCTCTGCCAGCCCTACGTCTCCCCACGAAGCCGTGGCCGTGTCCCTGAGGTTGGCTGTGAGGAGCTGCTGGGAGCAGCCAGGTGAGCGGGTGCTCGGGGCGATGCCCTGCAGCCGGGGGTGCCAGCAGCAGCCCCACAGGCACCTTCCTTTATCAGGGCCCCGGGATCAGCACTGCTGCCCCCACCGTTCCCCTCCCTGCTCCGAGGGGTGCTGCTGGGCTTGGAGGCAGCCAGCAGGGAGCTGCCTCGTGCTGCCTCTCCTGGCTTCTGCAGTGGGGGGAAAAAAAAAAAAGAGTGCTGCTTTCCCCAGCTGTCTGCAACCAGCGGTGGTTGGGTTTTTCCTTCCCTGCCCTAAACGAGGAGTTTCGAGGCTTTTCTCCTCGCTGAGCCTCCGAAGCCCGAGCTGGTTGCTCTGTGTGGAAATGCTGAAAGCCGGCCCGGCCCTGCCTTGCATCTGGTTACCATCAGCCGCGTGGTTGGGTGAGCAGTGGGTTCCCACAGCTTCCTTTTTCCAGGGGAGATTTTTTTTCCCCTCGCTTTTTATAGTCAAAAGCGGCGCGGTTGCGCTAAAAAAAAACAAACAAACAAGCAAACTCCAGGCGAGGAGAGCCCGGACCACAGCCTCTGCAGCCCGGATCAGTGTAAATCCAAGGGTGATCCTGTGGAGTCCCAGGCTGGAAGGTGGGAGCGCTCCCGGCACCCCTGACCTGCTGCCACCGGGTGCTCAGGGGATTCCCGGAGCCCGCTGGTGTTCGGTCATCGAGGAAAGGCTTTGCAGACCGGAGGATCCCGTGGCTTCCAGGAACTCGGTTATTCCTTCTAGGTCACCGAGCACACCCCTTCCGTAAGGAGGCAGCTGGGAACTCGCCGGGTGGTTGTTGGCATCGCCTCTGCTCCAGTCCCAGGGTGCAGGGACGCAGCAGGGATTTCTGCTGATGCTGTAGGAAGCTGGTGTTAACTGCACGACCATCTCTGCTGCCTCCTTTTAGCTTTGCTGCCAGTTGGTAAAAGCCTTTCTCAGCCCCTCGAGGTGTGAAGGCATCCTCAGGGAGGTGCCTGCTCTGCTGCGGTGGTTCCTGCCGAGATTTGGGCTGAAATCAGATATTCCTGTGGTGGCTGGGGTTCTGCAGACCGGCTGCTGTCCCGCTGGAGATTTTTCCCATTGCTCGCATTCCTCTGGTTTCTGCTCAGAGCAGACACGAGCAGCTCCCTGCTGCTGGCAGGTAGGTCGCTCTGCCACGCTGCAGGGCTCGGGACGTGATTACGAGCAAGGAGGGGGAAGTCCCCGTGCCCCCTGCCTTGCTTTGGGTTTATCCAAGCTCTGTTGAGGTCGGCTCCTGCAGCCATTCCCTGGGCTTTGGGGCAGGGTGCGTGTGCAGCTACTGGGGAGGCAACTCGGGGGTAACTCTTGGGACCCCTGGGACAGCAGGGGGCTGCTGGCAAGTCCTAACCCCTGGGGATTTCGGGCTCCTCGCCCTCGGGTAGGAGAAGGCCGACAGCCCCCACAGCTTCCCGGTTGTTCTCCCACCAACTTCCCAGGCCCTTTGCTGGCAGCGGCTCCTGTCCCGCGGGGAGGGATTTGGGTTGTTTTAGTCAGCTGGTTTTGGCCAGCCTGCTCTCGCTGCAGATGTCTGTTCAGCCCTTGGACTCTGCTGCTGGCAGGAGAGCAAGGAGATTTAACCGTACCTTGGGCAGAAGGGAGCTTGTGGTCGGGATTTCTCCCTGAGCAGCTTACTCCTGGAGCCCCTGCGCAGGCTGGGACGGGCTGCAAGTGCCAGCAGTCCCTTCCTGCTGCCAGGGCGCCCGGGAGGAGAGCTCTGTGCCATGCCCAGCCTCTCTGCTGTGATGGAAACTTCTGTCCAGGCCAGAGGCATCTCTGTACGACGGCAGAGAGGCTCAGCTCCTTCCTGGGGGAGCAGCCTTGGTACCCGGCTCCCGAGGAGGCTGTTTGGGAGCATCCTGTGGGACCCAGCCAGCAGCGGGGCTCTGTGCCCTCAGCCAGCAGCAGGTTCCAGCAGAGGTTAAAGAAAGCCAGTCGCAGTGTTTCCGCAGGGTATTGTGCAATACTTTGCAAATTTGAGCCCATCTGAAGCCCTGTGTAAACAACCGAGGAAGAGAAGTGAGGAGCGAGCCCCTCGGCTGGCTTCTGAGGGGAGGTTCCTGGGCTTGGCCGATGACCCAGACCTTGCTGGCTGCTTCTGGGCACAGACTGTGAGTGGGATCCGGGATCACAAATGTGCTAATTGAATCAGGTTTCTTCCTGAGGCAGCAGGATAAAGGTTTCACCGGGACAGCCTCGCATCCTTTCTGCCCTCCACGCGTGCACAGCTCCCTCGGCGCGCTGTGGGGTCAGGTTTGTGTCTGTGGCTTTAGCCCAAATCTGCACGTCGTGGTGTGCTCTGCTCTGGGCCTGCTGTGTCTGGCGGAGGCAGCTCCGTGTTGGGATCCTGCTGCTGATCCCAGCTGGGTGTGGGGCAGCAGCAGAGGAGGTGCTCGGACCTACACTCAGAGAGGGAGAGAGGACCAGGTATGGAGACCGCGTAGGGCTGCTCTCTGCTGGGGCTGGGTTTGTGTCTGCAGTTGGAGCAGTTGTGCACTTCTAGATTACGGGTATTCCAGTGTTCAGGTGACTAAGAAATCATTTTAAAAGACACTGATTCTTTGAAAATTCCTCACACTGCTCAGGAGTGATTTGAAAGGGGCTGACTTTGACCTTGCTGCTTTCTTCTGAAAATCCAGGGTTATGTGAATTTAGGTAAATGCTCGGACTTAATGCTACCAAAGAGCGTTCTCTGAGCCCAGAGATACGTGCAGGGATCCTAACTCTCCTTCTGTCTGTCTGTCTTCCACAGAGCAAACTTCCCATGACTAACACGTGCTGGTTGGATTATGAGCTCAAACAAGAACGCTCGCTACAATCGTTTCTCCAGTGGCACAACAAACATCACTACTTCTGAAAACACTAACGGGGTAAGCCTTGCTCTTAGCAGGGGCCGGGCTAGGGGCACTTCTCGTGTTCTCCCCCCTCCTTTTGAGGAAAGGAAGATGGCTGTTGAGGATTTGGTACTTTCTCCCCTTTAAAGGTATCCACAGATAAAACTTGGGAATATTTACGCTATATTCGTGTATATCCACAACTCAGGAGAGGTAGCAGGTCTTCAGGCTGTGCTGCACTGACACACACTGACCTTCCTTCTGTCCATATTTCAGACAAGAATGGAAACAACTTTTGGGCCGGCCTACTCTGCTGTGACAACCATCACAAAGGGTGAGCACGTTTCATGTGTGGAGCTTCTCCCCGGGGCAGTGCGTGTGAATCCTAGCAGACTTTTCCTGGTTGTTTCACAGATCGTAAAGCTGTTGGGAGAGTCACGAAGTGTTCCTTACAGACAGGTGCCGAGGCGCTGCTTTTAGTAGTCTGCAGCCCCAGTGTTATTTAATCACGGCATCAGATCCCCAGACACGATGGAACAAGCATCCACGGGAATTTTCTCCTATTACACAGGCTTTACAGTACCACTGGGAAGCCCTTGATGAAGTTAGGGTGGTACAACAGGGTCTGATACAGAGTTTAGTCCCAAATGTTCGCTCTCAGCCTGCCCGTGAGTCACTCTGGACACTTTGGTAAAACCCCCGTGGCCGTTTTTAGCTCAGACAGGAGGGGGTGCGAGTGTACCTGCTCAATCAAATCCTTGTGCTTTGTTCTTCAAAGCCCGGCAGCTGAGGAGTCTGAGCTCTGACACATGGCGTGAATGCAGGAAGAGATCTGGTTTCACTTGGGAATAAAAATATCCGTACTTTAGTAAAGATAAGAAACTGTGGCACTTGACACTGATTCAGATAAGGAAATGAGCTATTTGCTGGGGGGAGGTGATTGGATTATGTTTGTACAGGGCTCTGGGATCTGGATGGTTTTGGACTTATAAATATATACATTTAAAACTTGATGAACTTCCGTAATACTACCTTTCTCCAACCATCCCCAGTTTAATATAGCACGTGTCCTTTGTGCTCCGAGAAATAGCCAGAGCTCCCTTAATCTAAGCAGTTTCTGATGGGTGACTGAGATACGTGTGAGTGTAAGGTTTCCTTTTAATAGTGTTCTTAACCTCTGGACCTGGACCTGGCAGAATGTTATCTGTGCTCTTTGCTGGGCAAGCTACCTTTGAAAGTTTGTATGCTTTTCAGCAAGCTATCGGAGATCAGGATTATCCTGGCTGCACTGAGGTGTCCAGGTCAGGAACTGGAGTAGGGGAATCCCTTCTCTGTGCCTTTTCCAAGGAACACATAGAGTTACAGATACCTGTAGCTTGGGAATGTCACCATGGAGCCTAATTTATTTATTTATTTTTAATTTGCATTAAAGCTGACGGGACCAATACTTTCAAGCAGCATCGTCGGACCCCATCCTCCTCCAGCACGCTCACCTACTCCCCGCGAGATGAGGACGATGGCATGGTAGGTGTTGCCAGGCCCCCCCTGGTGAATGGCTTAGCTGCTTGTATCTCACATGAGAGACATCTGGTGCTCCTCTGGGCATCTCCACCTCCCTCCTCGCTCCCACGAGCTGTGTTGTATCAGCTGCAGGTGCCTGCACTGGAGGCAGGAGCAGCCTCTGCGTTTCCTGGCTGCTCCCATGGCTGGAGCAGCGGGGATCAGAGGCTGCTTCTGGCCTGGGGCATTAGGCTGGCACCGCTTGGAAATGGTGCGTGGTTACCAGGAGCTACACAACCCCCAGACCTACCTGTGGGGATGCACCCACCTCCTGGTGTGAGCGGGGTGCTCTGACTCCCCTGGATGCAGGAGAACACAGAGCTGTTGGCAGCGAGGGCTGGGGCTGGGGCTGGGGCTGCTCAGCCTCCGTCAGAGCGTGCTGGACCTGCAGTTAGGACCAGAAAATATATTCCTCCTTCCACCTCCAGATGGGGCTTCTGACCAGAGGAGCAGGTTGGAAACCTGCAGAGTGGGATGCCCGGCCCTGGGGGCTGTGCCCAGCTCCTGCATTACATCAGTGGGGGCTGCTGCCACACAGCGTGCCCGTGGCTCGCAGACCCTCTGCAGAAAGGCACTGCCCAGTTTGGCCTCCAGTTTCCTCATTCACCTCACACAGTTCTCAGTAACTTCTTTTGGGGGGAATTTACTGATTCAACAGGCCTCGGGGTTAGTTGCTTAAAGAGAAATTAGATTGACAAAATCAATTAAATCAAGATCAGCAACAGCAAAGCAAACCTCAGTGGGCAGACAAATAGCACTGAGACCTGGATCTTCCCCTGCCCGCAGTGCTCCAGCCGTATCTCATAGCCTCACGCTCCTGCTTGTGAGTTAAGCATGTGGGTAACAGACCCCTCGTGCTAGGGACTTGTAAACTTTGTCAGGTTAGGGGACCCAGCTTCAGAGCTAGGGAAAATGGATCACTGCTGCTGAATAAGTGAGGTGCTGGCAGGGACTGGGGTCGCAGCACCAGTGTGAAGCTGCAACGCTTCTCAAAATACACTGACACCAGATTGCAAAAAGGCTTCATTGTCAGCATCCTATAAAGTTCCTTCTGTTGCTCAGAGATCTTGCTGTGTTTTATGTGAGCATGTGTTTGTTTTTCAAAAAGTCCTTTGAACATTTGGCTCGTGTCCTTGGCGCACGCAGCTCTCCCTTGCATCGCTGACCCCGGGGTGCTGGACCGTGGTTCCAAGGAGCTGGGGCTGTCAGCAGTGATCAGTGGGCTGCGTGCTGTGCTCCCTTCACCCTCTTCATGAGTTGTGCAGTTCTTAGAGTACAGATGAGGACTTGTCTGAAGGTGCAGGGGACATTACACTCATCCATGTCTGATGGAGAAGCTCCCTGGCTCCTTTGGAAACCTGTGTTACAAACTGGGGTGCACAAAGATGAGAAATTTCTCCTAGCACCTAGCCTCAGTCCTCTTGGACAGCATCAGCCCCTCTGCCCTGGAGTGCTAAAGATTGTTAGGCAAAAACAGCAAAAGGACTGACAAGAGGGTCAGGAAGCAACATGCAGCTTGTGTTGCTAGCTGGCGATGAGCACCACAGCCCTGCTCTGCTCCAGACAAACTTTTGCTAACCCCTTCGTGAAGCTTTCTTTGCTTCATCAAGAATTAATCTGGGATTTCCCTTTCTGATCACCGGGTTTTCCCTCCTCCAGAAGCTGCCAAGGGTTTGTCAGCCATCACGGGGACAGCTGGAGAAGAGTCAGAGCCCTCCTGTGACCCCTCTCCCCACTTCTTTCTTTTTAAAGCTTCTGTTAATGAAACCAAGAGCCGAGCAGTGTTCTGCGTGCAAGGCGGAGATTATTGAGCATCTGCTGCCCTCCCTGCAAGCAGTGCCACGTGCTCCCAGCCCCGCTATGCCTGTGGGGAACAGGAACGAGGATTGTGCTACAGCCTTCACCCAGGGGCTGCTTTTGTAGCTGGCGTGATGGGAGGGGACTCGTTCAGGACTGAGTTAGCCCAGCTACAAGCCAGTCGCCTTCCATCAGATGATGTTTGAGCTCTGCGTGCCCTGTGCTGGCCTGGGGCCCCCAGGGGCTGCTGCTGCCTGCAGAGCCCTCCTGTGCCGCCCTGCTCCCTGCCTCACCTCTGCACCAGGAGCTGTGCACAGTCACTCTCCTTATTTTAATAACTTCTGTTACTAGTGGAGGGAAATAATAAAATTAATGGATGCCCATAAAATTGATTTACCTCATAACTGTTCCTCCTCAAGGTTTACATATTTGACCAATAAACATGCCTTCTTTAAGAAAAAGAGCTTTATGCTTTGGCTGCTAAGCAGATGCAGCCTTTCTGAGCTCCTAGGATCCCAGGATCATAGAAATTATGAAGCACGGCAGTGTGGAGAGCCAGCAGGATCCTGCTCTGCTCCTCTCCTGCAGCCCAACGGGGGCTGTTCCCACCCTGCAGCATGGTCTGGCTCCTGGGGAGGTGGTCTCTGAAGCTCACATCTTGTATTGCTGAGTTTCCTGCCTGCTCCGCTGGCCTCCTTCATTGTGTTTGCCTGCCCTTGGGTCTCCTGTTGCACGCTTTCTCCCCGGGTGAGCACGCAGAATGCAGCTCGGGAGGTTCAGACTGAGCAGGAGGAAATGGCTTTGTGCTCACACGGCAGCGCAGGGCAGCAGCCCGGGGTGCTGGCATCTCCTGCACGGAGCTCTCCCGGTCCCAGGTAGGCAGCGCCAGGGCTGAGGGACCCCAGGGGCAGGGAGAGCCCCTCTTGGAGCAGCAGCAGGGCCGCTGGAAGGAGCTGGGGAGGCGGCAGTGGAGTCGGAGCCACTGGGTCTCCAGTTAAGCTTTGGTGCTGGGTTGCCTCCTGGCTGGTTGATGCCGCGCCGTTTGGGGTGCGCTACCGGCCGCTATTCCACGGCAGCCTTCCCTCAAAGCCCACCCCGAGGCTGCCGTAGCTGTGGGATTTTGCTTGATTGGTGCAGGCAGCGTCCACTTAGCTCTCCCCTCCCGAGCAGGAAGCGGCGAAGCCAGCCTGTTGCTGAATTGAATAGAAGGAAGTCTCCGCACTTACGCAAAGAAATTTGGCAGAAGCTAGATAGCGAGCGAAACAACAAGTGCTGCTGCAGAGATTAGAGAAACTGCAGAAGATGGGAGCTGTCTCGGGGGGAGGTTTGCAGAGCTTTCGGTGAAGGATTAATCCTGCCAAGCCTCTGCTTCGCGGGTGGGCGCAGTAAGTAGCCAAACCAATGCACCTTTGAGAAAATTCTGTGCCTGGGATGCAGATGTCGGCTCGTGTTGGCCAGTTGGAGCTGGCTGGTGCCCGTCCTGTCCCTGGGGGTGCTGTGGCATCCCCAGGGGTGGCAGACAGCAGCCAGGCACCAGGCACGCTGCTCCCTGGGGCCCTTCCTGCAGCTCGGCAGAGGGGCTGAACAAATGGAGCAGCCGAGTGTCGTGGAGGGGGGGCTGGACCCGAAGTCTCCGTGCATGGGGTTCTGGAGCAGGGGGGGATTATCTGCAGTAACGAGGTTTGGGTTTTGTCTTTTGAAGCCTCCGATCAGCACCCCGCGGCGCTCTGACTCCGCTATCTCCGTCCGCTCGCTGCACTCCGAGTCCAACATGTCCTTGCGCTCGACGTTCTCACTCCATGAGGAAGAGGAGGAGCCAGTAGGTATTGGGGATTGTCTGGAGGGAGCAGCGTGAGGAAGTTCACTGTCAAAAGAGTAGCTTAGCAGACCTGTGAGTGCATGGAGCTAGAGCAGACAGGTTTTCATGTGGGCTGGGAACTAAGTCTGGCAGTCAGGACCGTTGGTTATAATTGTGCTCTCACCACTGACTTCTGCAAGTTACTTTGCTTCCTTGTGTGCCATTTCCCCATACGTAAAGAGGGGACACTGGTGGCCTCACTCTGCTTCTCAGAAAAAACTCTAAGGCTTTGCAAAGTCGTGTGTGATTCCCCGGCTCTGCTACAGAGCAGCAGGGGGCTGTAAATCTCCAGGCTGGTGGTCTGGCCCTGGGCAGCAAGGCTAACGCATTCCCCACTGATTCACAGCCCCCATCCTGCATGTAGGGCTGTGTGGCACCCCACTGATTTGATTGTAAGCCCCCAGGAGGGTGCAAGGAATCGTCCACAAGTGACCCTTGCAGGGGGAGGCTACCTTTAAGCCATGCTCAGCTTGTGGATGCATAAAAGGTCAGGAGGCGTTTTGCCACAGATCTAGGGTAAAAGCGTGTGATTTGTATTTGGGAAGCCAGGGGGTCGTGTTTGCAGCTCCGAGAGCAGCGCAGGCTGAAGAGGCAGACGGGACTGCAGTGGCTGGCCTGAAATGCTCTGAAACTTGAGGCTCTGCCCTGCTGTGCCTCTCGGAGCTGTGCATCTTGGAGGTGCCATGCCCAGAGCCCGCACGCCAGCAGGCTTAGGGGGTAAACAAAACAAAATGAGCCCATTTTGGTACATGCAATGTTATTTCTGTATCATAAGGGAATGAAAGAGCCCTTCCGTCAGGACGTTTCAAAAATACAAAAGGACAAGATGTTTTAAAATGGCTACTGAACTCCGGGCTTACTACCAGGGACACTTACACTTGCCTTTGTATTAACTCTTGTGCTCTCTGCCCTGCTCCCTCTTCTCTCCAGGAGCCACTGGTGTTTGCTGAACAGCCGTCCGTGAAGCTGTGCTGCCAGCTGTGCTGTAGTGTGTTTAAGGATCCAGTCATCACAACCTGTGGGGTAAGGCAGCTCTCCTCCAAATCACGAGCTTGGGTCCCACGGATGCCCTGTGTGACCTCCAGCCGAGCCCTGCCTGATGGTCCCCAGAGGCTGCCAGCTTGAAACAAAGAAGAGGCAGTGCCTGGCTGGGGGAAATAGTCCACGGTGGGAGCAAAGATGCTGATGGACGTGTGGCAGGCAGGTTTCCCCACAGGGCGGCTCTGAACCAGTCTGCAGCAGGGTGTGAGGGCACTGCAGTTAGCCAGAGAAGCCTGAGGCTTGCTCACAACTCTGCTGCTTTTCCCAGTAGAGGAGGGCCGTTCGCCTCCCAGTCCTGGCCAAACTCAGGCTCCCTGGTGGGCTTGAGTGAGGTCAAAACTCCTTGTTCCCTGTCCCGCAGGGCTCTGCAGAGTGCTGCTGCCTTTTGGCACCCCAGAAGCTGCTGCTTTTCAGTTGTTCATATATAAGACAATGGCTTGCAGCTTCATTTAGTTAATGCTTGCAAAGGGATTTGACATCCGCTAATGAAAGGCACAGAGTATTATGAATATTCTTCTATATTCCATTTTATTGGGAATTTAATAGAAACTGTATATTATTCCTGCTTCTGTGCTACATGTGAAGAGAGATGGCTTTGTGACGAGATCACTAATGCTCCTGACATGCTTCAGAGTGCTCGGATGGAGCTCTAACAACAAGAGCAGAGGGCGGGATTGTTTATTGCAGGGGGGGTGCTATCCCCAAAGGTGCTGGAGGCTGGTGCAGTTCCCCTGCATCATTCCAGTGAGCAGCTCTTCATGGAGACACTGAGATTTACTGGTTAATATGGAAAAAAAAAAAAAGAGTCTCCTGCAGGAAGCAGGCTGGCTTCATTTGCAGCCCTGGTTTGGCAGCTCTGGAGAGAGCACCCTGCAGCTGTGCAGGGCAGGAAAAGGCCGCGTGAGCAGGGCTGCAGATAACAGCTCTGAAGGGCGACTTGCAGTGCTGCTGCCAGGGGAATGTGGCTGAGGAGGGCCCAGGGGACCCAAGGGTGAGCTCGGGACCAGTGAGATGCTGCAGCCTTTGTGCCTTGGTTTATATTCGTTAGCATGTCAGATTGAATTTGCCACTTTATCAGGTTAAACTGTTGCTGTACATTTCTGCTGGAAGCGCAGAGAGCTACTTCAAGTGGCAAAATTTACAGTGCGTTTGATGGGTTTACAAACCAGCTGTCCCATGCACCTGGCAGCAGGACAGCTTCACCAACAGAGCTACAGAAGAGTGCATGCAGGGAACCGACTGGCCAAAACAGGGAGAGGCTGGTGTTCTTCTCCTTGGAGGCTTCTCAGGAAAATGAGAGGAGTAACACGGGCTAAAGTGGAGGGTGAAGTAGAGAAACTGTGTGTGGACTTGAAGGGTAGGAGTTGCAGCATGGCAGAGCATCTCCGTGGCTTTAGCTTGCACCATGATTGTGGCCTGATCCTGAACAGGGCAGGGTCCTCAAAGCACCAAACCACGTGCTTGGTACCTCTCAGGCACAGGACCTGTGTTGGAGTCTCAGCTGCCTGCAAGCTGCCCCCTCTAGGCTGGTTTTTGCCCTCTGCTGCAGACCCAAGAGTGCCCCGAGCTATAAACCAGGCAGAACAGCTGCTGAGGCCCTTGTGCCACAGGCTGTGGTATCTCCATCCTTCCCCATCGTTAGCCACAGGGGGTAATTTATCTTCCATTGTTTACGCTGACACTGCTGTTCCCTTTGTCTCCACAGCACACGTTTTGTAGAAGATGTGCCTTAACATCTGGTGAGTACACAACTGTTCTCCTGTGATGCAGCCAAAATGCTGCCATTTTCTGGTTTGTTTGCTCTCACTTAAAAAGAAACCTGCAGAAAGAAGGGCTTAAAGCAAGCTGTCAGTCTCAGGCTACCACTGCAGCAGCGAGGCACTGGGCTGGGGGCTGTGCAGCCCTGAGCTCCCATGGTATGCGCTGCAGGATGGGCACCAGGGGGCTGGGCTGGCCCTTGGGCACAGGATGTTCTCAAATCCAGGAACAGGCCATGGATAATCCCAGGATAATGTGCATCTCGCCCAGCCTTGACCCATTGATTTCAGAGTGAAAGCTTTCTGTGGCTGCCTGTCCAGGGAACAAGGGGCTGCGTTTGGCCGAGGCCCAGCAGAGCCCTCCTCCCCCAGCCCATTAGTGGCAGCTCCCCGTCCCCACAAGCAGTGGCTCACGGGGCTTTTCAGGCTCCCCCAGCTCTTCCAGGAGCCTGGTGGAGCCCAAGTGCCTGGCTGCCAGCCTGCCCCAAGCAGCTCCCGCTTGGTTTGGGCTCTGCGCTGCGAGTACAGCGCTTGGCACGAGCCCCTGCCCCTCTTGGAAAGCCGCTCAGCACAAAGCCGGGCCGTTCACGTTGCCAGAACAACAAGCCCTGAGGAAGCTCCCCGAGGAGCCCAGCAAAACAGTAGCTCTTTCTGCCTTGAGATGTTCATCTTCCACCTGTCAGGGGTCCCTCTGCTTCACATGCCAACTTCTCTGTCGCTGCGCTGTCCTACTTCTATCCCAACCAACAGATTTGTAGCAAAAGGCAATTGCAGTCCTGCGTTGCTCCTGCCCTCAGAGCTTGTTTTCACTGCTAGCAGCGGTGCTGAGCCCCGGGTTTGGGTGGGAGACTGGGTTATGTGTGGGCACCAGCAGCTCTGGGGACACTGTCTGTGAATAATCTCGCACTTCAGCAAGCACGAGGCAGTCTGACTCAGCATGGTGCTCCTGCACTGGCAGCTAGCTCGAGTTATCAGGGATGGACATCAACTGTAAGTGCTCACCAAGCTCCAAGGCAAAGCAGAGCCAGTGGTTAGCAGATGTTCTGTGAATATTATGGCTCCATGGCTGCTGTCACCAACCTGGGAGTTGGCTGGCTTGGCCAGAGAAGGCAAAATAATAAAATCTCCACACGGAGACTCTTTGAAACGCTCCCGCTGTGTCCCAGCCCTTGCTGACTCTCTTTTTCTTCCCCACCTCTTAGAGAAGTGCCCCGTGGACAACGCCAAACTGACTGTGGTGGTCAACAACATCGCCGTGGCTGAGCAGATCGGGGAGCTCTTCATTCACTGCAAGTATGGCTGCCGGCCCGCAGCCAGCAGCAAGCCCGCTGCCTTCGAGGTGGATCCCCGTGGGTGTCCGTTTACAATTAAGCTGAGTGCCAGGAAGTAAGTGGCTTGTCACCAGCACGCAGCCTCCCCGCGGGGAACGGGCTCTGCCCCCAGCACTTGTTGTTGTATCCGAGCTGCCCGGCGGCTCCTAGGGACAGGGCAGCTCCCATCTGCAGCGCCCTGCTGGGTGTGCGTGGTGTGGGAATGGGCAGGGTGACTCGAGGGGACAATTTTTTCCACTGCATCTCAGTCTTAGCGTGGGGGCAGATGGGCTGGTGTCAGGGAAAGTGACTGTTCTCTGCTCACGGCTTGCCTGATGGTCTCAGCATCAGGGCAGGGGGCACAGCGTGAAAGCAGCCGCCTCACACCCTGGGGGAAACACTGGGACTGTGCTCAGGCAAGGACTTTGGGATTCGTTTTGTAAAAGGAGCTAGCGTGGTTGTATCTTGGGAACGAGCCTTCTGAAATGGACTTCCCTTCCCATCCTCAGTGTATTCAGTCTCTCCCCTATCACCTGGCCATTGTCTGCTGCTGCTAGCTGTCAGGAGCCTCAGCCCATCGGCTGCAAGAGCAGCTGCTCCCTGCATAAATGCAGCCTATTACTCTCAACTTGCTAGCCAGATGAGAATTTAAAGCTGGCATCACAGCGTTAGGCCAGGAGGCTTTGATCACCTGAGAGTGTCACAGGCCTGGTTAGCTCCTTTCCTGATGATCTGCGGGGTTTCCGTTCATTTTTCGCTTGTTGCTGATTTTCCTTCCTTTTGCTTTTCTCCGTGGGCAGAGACCATGAAAGCAGCTGTGATTACAGGCCCGTTCGCTGCCCCAACAACCCCAGCTGCCCGCCTCTCCTGAAAATGAACCTGGAGGCACATCTGAAAGAGTGCGAGCACATAAAGTGTCCCCACTCCAAGTACGGGTAAGGAGCTGGTGCTTTCAGTGGGAAGCAGCTGCAGTTTTTTCCACTGGTTTTGATGGCTCTAAGATAGGGCTCGTGGTGACACCATCTTCTGTCTCTTGCCCAAAATCTGCTGCTCCTTGCAGCTGCCTAGACAGATAGTTTGGGGACAGAGCCCTGGCCAGAAGAATTGGAACCTCCTGGCCTCTCTGTCACCCTGCAGTCACCTGCACCCAGCAGGGTGGTGAGCCACAGTGCCACTGCTCCTGGGAGGAGGAGCAGAGCAGCTGGGGACCCACGGAGCTGGGGCCAGCTGAGCAGCTCTCTCCCACTGGGAGCACTGCTGCAGCCAGTGCCTGCCTTCCCCCTGTAGGTGCACATTCATAGGAAACCAAGACACTTACGAGACCCACTTGGAGACGTGCAAGTTTGAGGGTTTGAAGGAGTTCCTGCAGCAGACGGACGATCGCTTCCATGAGATGCAGGTGGCAATGGCCCAGAAGGACCAGGAGATTGCCTTCCTGCGCTCCATGCTGGGGAAGCTCTCCGAGAAGATTGACCAGCTGGAGAAGAACCTGGAGCTCAAGTTCGGTGAGTCTGCGAGTAGAACAGCCAGCAGTGCTGCTACGTTATACACGTTTCCTGCACGTCTTTGCCATGCCCAGCCCTGACTTGCTTCTAAAATCTGCCGGGTCTTCAGCATCTAAGTACAATTTGCATTAGAGCAGCAGACACCTGCCTGCTTTTCCCTCCTCGTTTGGAGGTTAGGCAGCCGGGGGTGTTCTCTGCCTGCTCCCCTGGGTGCTGTAAGGGCCTCTGCAGTGACCGTGGGCCTCTCCATCTCTCGTAGATGTGCTGGACGAGAACCAGAGCAAGCTGAGCGAGGACCTGATGGAGTTCCGCAGGGATGCCTCCATGCTGAACGTGAGGATGGGGCTGGGCCCGGGGGTTGGCAGGGCTTGTGCTTAGTTAACTGTGGGTTTGCTACTCGTTAAGCTTCTCCTGCAGTGGGGGAGGCTTTGGGGTTCCCTCCAGCTTGCTGGCTCTGCTCCCCCCAGGTTTGGTTTGTTTTTACTGGGGCTGGGGGTGGGTGAAGGTTTCCTCTAGGCTGAGTTAAAGGCGGCTCAGGGGGTGTGTTCTGGGTGCTGCATCGAGGCTGTTGTTTTAATTGGTTCTGCTGCCTTTTCTCAGCCTCTTGCTGCTCTTGAAATGTTTTAACAGAGGAAAGTACCCCTGCTGCAGAGAGAGCCTTCTGCTCCAAAGCCTGGGCACTCCTCTGCCTTTTACAGTAGGCAGGGACAGTACGTCCTCCTTGCCTGCAGAGAAAGCAGGCAGACAAGCAGATCCCTGCTAGCAAGCTGGGAGTGAGAGGTGTCTCATGATTTTGGACCTCATTCAAGCACTGATGTTGGTTAGACATTCTTCCCTAGCTCCAGCAGGCTGCATCCCACTGGTTGCACTGACTGGGAGGAGCTTGCCCTGGCTTACCTAAGCACACTGATGAAGTGGGTCCTCGTGGGTGCAGCAGGGACTGGGCTGTGAAGGAGGCTACAGAGAGACCTTCCAGTTCTTCAGCAAAATGGGCTTCAAAAGCCCAGCTGAACAAACAGCCCTTGTAACCGATTTGATTATTTTTAGCAGTTTGGTGAATGGCAGGGGAAGGACAGTATGCTCTGAGAGGTGTTTCTGTGCCCGCCTGAATACTGAAGAGTTGAGTGCAGGTCCGAGATGCTGACAGAACCCCGTGGTCTCTGGAGAGAGGTGACAGGGAGGGAGGCAGCCCTAGAGCAGGAGACCTCCACTCGGAGAATGAGTCAGCTGCTAAGGGAGGGCATGCACGGGGAGGCAAGATCTGTCCAAGGGCAGGAACAGTTTTAGCAGTGGCTGGGGACAATCTGAAAGCCATGCTCAGAGGGGCAAGCTGCTGGTGATAGCTCTGCAGCTCATGCAGCTGCTTCTGTTTTTCAGGATGAGCTCTCCCACATTAATGCTCGACTCAACATGGGCATCCTTGGATGTGAGTATGCACAGTTCTCATCCGCTCGGGCTGGTTTTGGGATGATGGCAGCGAGCCTTTTTAGGCTAGGTCTCAGATACGAAAAGTACCATTTTATAAAAAGTACCAGATATAAAAAGTACCAGTTTTCTGCGGTGGAAGCAGTGATTTGTTTGCAGGATCAACACCGCTGCAGGAGACTGGTGGGAGATGGTTTGCCAGAAGCACTGGCCAAATGGGCACTAACTCAGTGCTGCGGGGTTCCTAGCTGCTGGAGATGTCCCTAGATCCAGCCTGGCAGTTGCATGAGGGAGATGAGTCCTGGGGCTCAAAGCAAAGATAAATCAACGTGCTGGAAGGGTGGGACACGAGACTCTCTGGCCAGACTGCTGCAACAGCACGGGGTGCGAGGAGAGTGCCAGGCTGGTGCAGGGAGCCCTGTCCCCTGTGAACTCACCCCAACGTGGTGCAGCATCCTTCTCCCCCTCTAACCTGCCCTCTTCTTCCCCTAGCCTATGACCCTCAGCAGATCTTCAAGTGCAAGGGGACCTTCGTGGGACACCAGGGCCCTGTCTGGTGTTTGTGTGTTTACTCCATAGGAGATTTGCTCTTCAGTGGCTCTTCAGACAAAACCATTAAGGTAAGGGCCCTGCCTCCTGTTTTGTGCTCCAGGTGGGACAGAAGCTGAGTTCCAGTTCAGCCGGGAGGCTGAGAGGGGTGTTACTTCCCAAGGTTTCTCCTGAAACCTTAAATTAATCTTTGCAATTATAACTGGGCAAAATCTACTTTGGTTTTGCTGTGAGGAAATGTTACATGATAGGGAAATCAAATAGTGCTTTTTTGTGAAACCCTGATGAGAATCTCGTTCTTGCTGCTTGTCTTTTTGCTTTATGTGGTGTCTAGTGCATCTGCACCTATTTCAGCTTCTGCTTTTATTTTCCATTGTTACAAAAAGTCATCTTAGAAAAAACGTTTTTCCCTGATAAAATGTGTCCTTTTTCCATTTTATGGCATGTTTGTTTTTCTTCGCCCTGTTTTCAGTAACTCAAACTGTCAGCACTGCTCCAGTGCCACCTAAACAACAGTTCCCAGTGTCACCGCGTTGGCTGCTGGCTGAGCTGGGGAGCTGTGTCATGAGCCCTGCCAGCAGCAGGGCTGTGGTTCAGTTTTATTTTGAGGGAGAGCAAAGCCACATGGAAGAAAATGGACATTGCTGCATTTTAGTGAAAGGGAACAGCTTTCTGCCCTGTCCTGGCTGCTCTGGGCACCGCCCAGCCAAGTGAGCACCACGTTCCTGCCTTCACTCTGGAAAGGAAGCTTAACCCTGCCACCACAGGATAGAATTACTCTGTGGTGGCAGAGCAGGCCGTGCTGTGCTGCTTGAGCCCCAGGGACAGGGTGTGAAATGCTAAAACAGGAGGCTGGGAGCTGCTGCTGTGGTTCAGTGTGGTGTTTTGGCCTGGGGCTCTGAAAGGCGGTGCTGGCGAGGGCTGGTGCGTGCTCCTCTTCAGTGCCTCTTGTTAACTTCAGCCTGACCCTTTGCAGTAAATTTCCTTTCCTAGACATGCTTATCTGTGCCTGGGAGCCAGGAACACAGGTGCCCAGATGACACCGTCTGTTTCCTCCTTTCCATGCTTTTGTGGCTTTGCTGACATCCTGCCCGGCTCCCCAGCTGCCGTGTGTGCAGGCGTGTGACCCGCTGCTGCCTTGTGTTTCCTGTTAGGTCTGGGATACCTGTACCACGTACAAGTGCCAAAAGACCCTGGAGGGTCACGATGGAATTGTACTGGCTCTCTGCATCCAGGGGTGAGTGGAGAGGGACACGTGCCCTGCAGGAGAGGGTTGCGAGCACTGGGGGCTCCCGAGCATGTCCTTGCGGTTCCCATCCTAAGTCCTGCACGTGCCAGGGTTGTGCACGTGTTTCAGGGCGTGGGTGGTGGGGAGAGGAGGCCTGCTGGTTCACAAGGTCCCAGATCTCACCTTTAGATGAACCTCTTCATAAATCTCACATCTTGCCTCTTTGCTCTTTAAAAATTGACAAAGTGCCTATCTCCATGGCTTCCCCTGCTGTCCTGGCTTCCTTCCCTGCTCGCCCATGGGGTGCTAGGTTGCTGCTGGAAGAGAAAAACCAGCCTGGCCCCCCCACAAGCCCAGGCTCTGCTCCTGGGGCTGCTGCCTTGGGTCTTGGCCCAGTGAGGCTGTGGGACTGCAGCTCCTCGCCCAGCACGGTGCCTGGGAGCGAGCTGGGGCCCTGCACTGGCTCCTCTCCGTCGCTGACCTCCTTTTGTTTTGTGGTGACATTTCAGGAACAAGCTGTACAGCGGCTCTGCTGACTGCACCATTATCGTGAGTATACCCAGGACCCCTGCCCTGCTTGGGGGGTGGAGATGTGAGATTTACAGGCAGCCCCGGGCTCTTGTACAGCAGGAGCTTGCAGCCTTTTTCCTACGGAGCTCTTCGGCTGCCAGTGGTGTAGGATTGATGTCCCGTGTGTGCTTCATCTAGGGCCTTTAGCCAAGTTCCTTGTGGGTTGGGTTTAGGTGTTCCTGCTGCCTGGATGTCCCGCTCCCCTCCTGCGTGGGGAGCTCGGGGGGCTCTGGGCTGGGGCAGGGTGAGGCCAGTGGCTCCCCCAGGTGCCCTCTCCTGCCTGTTTTTTCCCAGCTCTGGAGGCAAAGAGGAAGGGCTGCAGCACAAGGGGCCTGCCCCTGCCCCTCACGGGCACTCTTCTTCTCCTTTGCAGGTCTGGGATATTCAGAACCTGCAGAAAGTGAACACGATCCGAGCACACGACAATCCTGTTTGCACTTTGGTCTCCTCGCACAACATGCTGTTCAGCGGCTCCCTCAAAGCCATCAAGGTAGAGCTCGGGGGTGGCTCCTCTTGATCCAGTTGGGGGCTGATGCTCCAAGCTGTCAGGTAGCAGTTTCCAAGCAGGAATAAGGTGGCATTTTGGTCTGTAAGCTGGTTGCTCCATTCTCCAGAGCAGCCCAGGAAAGCCCAGCTACACGGAGCAGCCAGCACTGCAGAGGTTTAGCCTGTGCTTGGTGCTGGCCAGAGATGCTGGCTGAGAAAATGTTTGTTTTTTCCAACCCTGTCAACCTGAGGCTGCAGGTGGAGTTCCTTGGCAGTTCCTGAGTGTGTGCATCCTCGGGCCCCCAACAAACCAGCTCAGAGCATTGCAAATCGTGAGCTGGCTGCTGCTTCAGGCTGCCTGTTTTGAACCCCCCCCCCCTCTGAAGGATCTTGAATCTGCATTCTTTTCCTAAAACATGCAGAAATAAGGGAACAGCTTTGCAAGCTGCCCTTTAAAGCCTTGGCTAGATTCCCGTGGTTCTGCTTCCAGCTCCTGGTGAGACAGCTTCTGGGAGCGTCCATCTGTAGGAGAGCGCATGCTCTTTTCTTCAGCTGGGGCCCGGGGTGCTTCAGCTGTCTGCAGAGTGCATGGGGCTGCGGTTACAGCACCGAGCAGCAGGAGAACGTGGGGCCTTTCCTTGTGGTCATCCTCAGCCTCTTGCTGCCCGGTGAGCCGAGAGGTCAGCAGCACTGCTGGGAGCAGCGGCGTGAGCTCCGTCAGCCTCTGTGTGCCGAGGGCTTCAGCAGGAGCTGTGGGAATGGAGCCCTGCGTCCTGGGGACAGGCTGCGAGGGGAAGTCCAGAGCAGGTTTTTACTCTGGTTTTGGTTTAGGTTTTCCAAGCCCAAGGCTCTGTTAAGGAAAGGTCTCTGCCTGTGGTAACGCAGGCTCCGAGCTAGTTCTCCCAGACCCTCGGGGAAGAGGCTTATTCTGCCTCGTTATTGTGGGTTTTATCTGCCAGGCTGTGGGCGCAACTGATTCCCAAGAGGCAGGAGAATCAGCACAGGGCTCCACTTGGTGAGCTCTCAGGGCCCTGTGCTGACTGACTGCGTGTGTTTGTGCTCTCCACAGGTCTGGGATATTGTGGGAACCGAGCTCAAGCTGAAGAAGGAACTGACAGGTCTCAATCACTGGGTGCGCGCGCTGGTGGCTTCTCAAAACTATCTCTACAGTGGATCGTACCAAACAATCAAGGTGAGCCTGGTGGCAGTCCTGAGCCGTCGGCTGTCCCTGATACACATCTGTGCTCTGCAGCCTGGGCTGCTTGGGCAGGACAAAAGGCTCAGATGAGAGGGCACTGCTGTGGCATTGCTGGCACGCGGGGTTTTACTGTGCTGATCCCAGCAGTGCGGGCACAAACGCGGGGCTCTGGCTGGTCCCCGTGTGTGCAGCTGCTCGGGGATGCTCGCGGAGATGAAACACGGCCTCGCAGCCACGGCGCCTCACGCTGCCCCTGCAGCTGCTGCAGCGCTATCTGCGCTGCCAGTCCTGCTGATAAGAGAAGGTCACTGCCTGGGTGCAGAGTTACCATCAATCTGCGTGTGGTTTCCGAAATGCTCTCGTCTGTCTTGGCTCAGGCTTTGATGAGTAGCTCACCTCTCAGCATCTGGGTGACACGAGAGAATCTGAAGGTTCCCTCCTCAGTTAATAAATCCCTATTAATTTTCCTGCATCAGTTTCTAGTGCTATCAGGGACTGGGTTGCGTGTGCACGTGTGTGCATAGTCACACACACAAGGCATGCGATCTCTGCAAGTTTTTCAGTCTAGATGTCCAAAGTTGGGCAATTAAATAAGGCAGCAGGACTTTGCTCATCAGTGCTGGCTCTTTCAGATCTGGGACATCCGGAACTTGGAGTGCGTGCACGTGCTGCAGACGTCAGGAGGCAGCGTGTACTCCATCGCTGTGACAAACCACCACATTGTGTGTGGCACCTACGAGAACCTCATCCACGTAAGGGCTGCGGGGGTTTGATGCCTGTGGTGGCCTGGGGCTGGGGGAGATGGGCGAGGAGATGGGAGGCTGGTCAGACACGGCACATCCAGAGCATGGGTGCGCAGTACCTGTCCTGGAGGTGAGCACCACCAGAAGGTGGTGGCTGCAGCCCAGCGTGATCTGTGAGCCCTGCTCCCCTCCTGCAGGTCTGGGACATAGAGACAAAGGAACAAGTCCGCACGCTGACCGGCCACGTGGGCACGGTTTACGCCCTCGCTGTCATCTCTACGCCGGATCAAACCAAAGTCTTCAGTGCGTCGTATGACCGGTCCCTCAGGGTACGTGTCCGGGGCCGTGCAGCTGGGGCCGTGTGCTTGGCACTGCTGTTGGAGCACGGGCAGCACTGTGGGCGTGAGGGAGGGAGAGGGAGGACGGGGAATCCTCTTCCCTTCCCACCACATGGCCCCGCTTTTAATTTGCCATCTGGCCCAAACCCTGCGGCACTCGGCGTGCTCTTCCCTCCCGCTGCGAGGGTTGGGCCAGAGCCCTGTGCCCCGCGCTCGGCTCACGCCTCCTGTGTGCCCACAGGTGTGGAGCATGGACAACATGATCTGCACTCAGACACTGCTGCGGCACCAGGGCAGTGTCACTGCCCTCGCCGTCTCCAGGGGCCGCCTGTTCTCCGGCGCTGTGGACAGCACTGTAAAGGTTGGTTTCTTCCGGCTTCTGGGCTCTGCCAGTGCTGGAATTAGGGTATAAATTGAGGTAGGAGCTGGCTTCAAACAAACAAGGGGATGGTTCTCAGAGGGTGGGAGGTTTAACTCCTAGCAGAGGGTGTTACCGAGTCTCTCTTTGGGCTTTCAGCATCCACAAGATGACGAAGAGCAGCCCACAGAGCTGCTCAGAACGGTCACTGCCATGGGTTCCTCTTGTCTCTCCGCAGGTCTGGACGTGCTAGGAGAGCGCCGCACTAGTCCTGCACACTGAAAGACCAAAAACTCCCCTCCGTCGGCCTGCTGGGTGACTAACACCACTACGAACGACTGCTGCAGCTCCTCCCCGCACCGACCACTGCCTGCCGCTGCCCAGCAGCGCTCAGGACCTGCCCGTGGATGCTCCAGGTGTTCCCTCAGGTCTGCCGGGCATAGCTGGAAACGCCGAGGAACCCACTGGGGCGCCGGGGCCTCCCTCAGGGCAGCGTGCTCTCCTCCACCTGCCTCCCAGAGCTGGGGGGCAGCCTCTGGAGTGTGGGGCTGGCTGCTGGACCTCCCCAGCCTGCACCCCCCCGGGGGACGCAGCAGGGCCCTGGGCAGCGATGGCACCGAGCGGTGCGGGTGGTCACCGGCGGGGGCCACCGGTCCCTTTGTAAATGTAGGACTGAGCGTTAGGCCTCGCCCTGGGGTGGGTCCCCGACCCTTTTCTGTTTCTAGTATTTAATTTTACTGCCAAGATGTCAGGCTGATCCATCTGGAAAGAGGTGTTTCCTTGAGTAGCCAGGTACGATTTTTACGCCACAGCTAGTTCTCAAATCAAGTAACACAAGCCCATGGTTTCACCACCCTGTAATAATGGTCTCCACATTAAAGAGAAAAAAGCCTCCGTTGCATTTTTACTCACATTTTCTACTGTTTTTAAGATTGTAATATAGATTTGATTATTTCTTCATTGACAATAAAAGTGGAAAGAGTTCTTCCTGGCCAGCGTGAGTTATTGCAGGCGGGAGCACCCGTCCTGTCGCCACCCCCCCCATCCACCCAGGACCTGTCCCCCCACGAGTGGGCACCGAGGTGGGGAGACTTCCAGCCACAGCGCACCCAGCTCCCCTCCCAGGCTGGCACCCAGCCCTGCCAGGGCAGGGGCACCCCAGGGTGGCCCCAGACCACGCAGCACACGCACCCAGCGCACCAAGACCGTGCCACGAGGACCTGCGAGCTCCCAGCCCCCCCGGGTGTTCATCAGGAGCCCTTACGCCCCGTGCCTGGAGGGGCACCTTTTGGTCACAAACTGGTGGCAGCCCGGCAGGGTTTTATCTTTTTTATTATTTTTCTTTAAATATTTGTTGCCAGACTTCGTATAGGAGCAAACTTCTTCACAGCACCACGAGCCATCTACTATTCAGAATAGGAAGAATAAGACGAGTAGAGGTGAAATCTAAGCACAGAAGAGCAGGGAAAGCACCAAGATGCATAGCTTGACAGATGGGATACGATACAGTCCATAACTTAATCATAAAAAATATATATATGTATATATCCATCATGTAGAACTTTATGGATTTTTTTTTTTTTAGATACATATTTTTTTTTCTTTTCAACAGATATTTTCAGGCGGGTGATTTTTTTTTGTTATTTTTAAAGTCTTTTTTTGTGTTTTTTTAAAAGAAATTTCAAAGTTGTGCCAAACACATCTGGATCAGCGAACACAACAGGAGAGAGGGGAGACAGAGAGGGGAGAGAGGGAAGAGAAGAGGGGGAGAGGGAGAGGGCGAGACCAGTCTGTAGGTCTCAGGAAAAGAAAGGTACATCAACACTTTTTGAAACCACGAGCAAAAAATGCATTCATCAGAACTCAAGCGACTGAACCAGACTCCAGCTCCTGTTTGTACATGGATATACAGCCGTGCGGCCCGCAACGCACACGAGCACACGCACACACCCGCGAACGCACGCACACGCACACGCGCACAGGAAACGAATGCCGAAAAAAAAAAAGAAAATCAAAACCTGAAGACACCCCAAAATAAATGAAACACCTTCAGTATAAGAATTAACAAAAACCTCCATAAAACAAGGCACATCCTTTGAGTTCTTAACTGTGTAAAAATAAAGACGTTACACCGACTTCGAACAGAAAAACCCGAACAGAACTGCTTGCACGTACCTTCCACCCAGATAAAAGGTAAATATTGTGCTACTCGTAGAATGAGTTTGCCACAAGACACACAGCTTAGTATAATCTAATAGTTTTTCTCAAGCTAAAATCCAGTTTTCTCTTGATTTTTTTTTTAAACTGCTTTATATATAATTGCTAATATTTTTAAATCTTTTAAATATATATTTGTTAAAGTTTATTCTTTTTTATTATTTTGGGGGCGGGGGAAATCCATTTTATACCTCTCGTTTGTTTTCCCCTCCAATAAATTAATACTTCTGTATAGCTTATTACGTCCTCTCCCCTGGCGGCGAGGGGGCCGGGCAGGGGCACGGCCCGCTGCCCCCCGCCCGCCCCGACGCAGGGTGCTCGCTCACCAGTTTGCAACTGGTGCCAACAGAAATCCCCTCCCCACGCCCAAAAGGGAAGACCCCAGGCGAGGAAGCACGGCAGCACCTGCAGCACCCCTCTGCGGAGCTCGGGGCCCTGGCGCGGGGGTCCCGGTGCTGCGGGGGGCACGGGGAGCGGGGCAGCCCCGCAGCCTGGTCCGGCACCATGGCCCCGCGCCCTGCCCGCCCCGCCACTCGCAAACGACGACGGAAAAACAGGAAATTAAAAAAGAAAAGTTAAAAAAAAAGAGAGAGAGAAAGAGGAAAAAAAAAAAAAAAAGAGAGAGAGAAAAGAAACCCAAGTTGCCCATCCGGACTCCCCACCAGAACAAATCGGCACGGCCACCGCGCCAGCCCCCCGGCACGGACGGACAGACGGACGGACGGACAAAGGCCGTCTGCTGAAGGGAGCGGAGGAAGCAGCGTGGCCAACGCGCCGGGGTTGTGCTACATTCGGGGCCGGGGCCGGCAGGGCACGGGCACAAAGGCAGCGGCCGCGGGGCCGGGGGGCTGTGGCCACCGGACAGGTAGGTAGAGGAGAACCCCCGGTGCCTCCACAGCTGGCGAGAAGGGGGCGTTTGGGGCTGGGTCGTGTTGCTTTGTTTCTTCTGTTGTGGTTTGTTGGTTGTTGGTTTTTTTTTTTGCTTCTGCAAAAGGGAGTCCTGCCAGAGCCGTCGCGGGGCGGCGAGCGGGCGCCGAGTCCGTGAGCACAATCCTGAGGTATCTTCTTCTTTGTGCAAACCCCGAGGGATGGGATGTCCGGGAGGGGACGGCTGTACAAAGGGGACGGGGAGGGGGCGGCGGGGCCGGGAGGTCGTGGATCGTTGTGCCCTTGTGCCCACGTAAGCCCTGAGGTTCGCGGGGCCGTCGCGCCCCTCACTCCAGCATGGCATCCAGCTGGTCCGCCAGGTCGTCGAACATGCTGCCGATGTCGTCCAGGATGCTCCCGGTGCTCTTTGACTCCACAGCAGAGCTGGGGACGGGTGGAGATGGGTCAGTGCCATGCACAGGGACAGCAGCACTTGCACTGCCCCATGCCATGGCCCTGCTGTCCCTGGAACACCCCCACACGCTGCCTCTGCCCCACGGTGCTCAGCAGTGTCCCCAGTGCCACCTCTCCAACACAGACCCAGCTGTCACCACATGCTGGGGCCCCCCAGCCCATGGTGCTCCCCTCCAGAAGCATGGTGGCACCTCTCCGGTGCCATGCCCACATCCCCTGCCCATGCCACACCAGCATGCTGTCCCCAGTGTCACCTCTCCAGCACCCCGTGCTCCTGCACAGCCAGTGCCCCGAGGTGCTCTGGCACGGTGTCTCCCTCGCTTTGCGCTCTGGCACAGCCCTGCTCCTGCCGTGCTTGCTCAGAACACTCCCCGTCCCCATGCAGCCCCCTTACTCTGCCGCCTGGCTGTCCTCCTGCTTGATCTTCTCCTCCACGGCCTGCAGCGCGGCAGCCAGGGACGCGCTGGTCTCCTCCAGCTTCTGCTGCACCAGCTCGGGGCTGGCGCTGTCGACGGAGGGGCCGGCGATGGCAGAGCGCGGCGGCTTCACCGGCACCTGCTGGGGCTGCGCGCCGGGCGAGAGGGGCTTGGCGGGGCTGGAGCAGAGCGAGGGCGGCGTGCTCGAGGGCTTGGCGGTGGCGCCCAGCTGCCTGGCGGGGGACGGCGCCGGCGTGGAGCCCGCGCTCACCGACTGGATGGCGGCGTGGGGCTTGGGGGGCTTGGGTGCCGTGGGGGGCGGCGTGGGCTTGGGGGACACCGGGGGCGGCGTGCCGTGGACGCGCTTCACCTCTGCGGAGAGAAGGGAGAGGGGGTGGGCAGGATGGTTGTGGTGCTGGAACAGCACCCTGCAAGGCACCAAGGTGCTGCACCCAGGGGCACCCTGCACCCTCCCTTGCCGCGGATCTGCGGGCACCTACCTGGGCTGCCGGGGCTCGGGATGGGCACCTTTTTGGGGATGGGCACCGGTGGCCCGGGGACCTTCTGCGCTGGCTGCGTTAGCACGGGTTTGGGGGACACCGGCGGCTTGAAGGGCTTCTTGGGCTCGGCGGGCGGCGGGGGGTAGTCGGGGCCGTCGGGGCGGGTGGCAGGCGGTGGGGTTGGGGGCGGCTCGGCCCCGCTCAGCTCGGAGGCTGGGCGCCGCTTGACGGTGCCGGTGCCGTTCTGGTAGACGGCGAGCGGGGCCGGCTCCAGCGCCGGCTCCTTGTCCTTGGCCTTGGGCCGGCGCTTGACGGTGTCGGACTCGGTGAGGATGAAGCGGACGCTGTCCTGCTGGCTCTGCCGGGCCCGGATCCGCCGCTTCAGCGTGGCGCTGGCCTCCACCTTGGCCAGGTCCCCGTGGCGGTGGGCCGGGGACAGCCCCTCGCCCGCCTCCACGCGGGCCGGCCCCAGGGGTCGCGGCCGCGGCTTGATGGTGAGGTTGCCATCCTCGGCGAAGGGGATGGTGTCCGGGGAGCCGCCGCGCTCGGCCCGCAGCCGCTCGCCGGGGCTCTCAGCGCCCGTCTCTGACCGCACGCTGTCGGCACGCTCACGCCGGGCGGCTGCCACCAGCCCGGTGACGGGGCCGCTGATGGTCCGGCGCCGGTTCACCACCTCCCCGTCCAGCCCGATGGCCTCCTTGTGCTTGACAGTGGCCAGGACAGTGGCCACGCGGGCGCGCTCGGGGCTGCCCGGGGGGGCTCCCGGCTGCAGGTAGTAGCCCTCAGGTGCCTTGGCCGGCCCTGGCACGCCGGCTCCAGGCGGCTTCTGCAGGGCCAGCGCCCGGGCCCCGCCGCCGATGGAGGACATCTCCAGCATGGCCGCGATGCTCCGCACGCTGCCGGCGCTGCCCGTGTCCACGCTGCCGCCCAGGTCGCTGGCTCGCCGCTGCTCCCGGCGGCTCTCCCCCTCGGCGGCGGGGGGGCCAGCGGCCGCCTCACCCTCACCCTCCTTGGGGAAGTCCTCGGCCATGCCGGCGCTGGAGATAGCGGAGCTGGAGCGCTTGGGCGGGGGCGGCGGGGGCCCCTTCTTCTTGGGGCGGACGGCGAAGGACTGGCTGCGGTTGACGTTCTTGTCGCCGCCGGCGGGGGCCCGCACCGAGTGGCTGCGCCCCACGCGCCGCTGGACGGTGGCGTAGGGCCCCGCGTCGGGCACCAGCAGCTCGTCCCGCTCCTGCTCGCTGTCGGAGGCGGCGTAGCGGTTCAGGCTGTGCGCTCGCTTTTTCGGCCGCCCCGGCTCCTCCTCGCCCTCGCCCGCCGGCGGCAGGCACAGCACCGGCACCGAGACGGGCAGGACGGGCACCCCCGGGGGGGCCCCCTCGCCCTCGGCGGGCTGCGGCAGGACGTAGGCGAAACCACGGTGCGTGGGCGACTGGGGCAGGGAGCGGGGCGACGCGGGGCGCTCGCCCGGCGGCAGCAGCTGCGGGGTGGGCTTCACCTTGGCGGTGGCGTGGGGCACCGCTGGGCCCTGCGGGGAGGGGGGCCGTGGCTTGCCGGGGGTCTGCGGTGGCGTCAGGTGCCCGGCAGCAGGTGGGAAGGGCTGCCGGGGCTTGCCGGGCACTGGTGGTACACTGGCACGCTTGACGGAGTGGCCATGCCGTTGCGGTCGTGCCTCTTTGGGTGGCGCAGGGGGGCCCTCGGCAGCCCCCTCTGCCAGGTACTCCTGGCTCTTGGAGATGGCGGCAGCAGCAGGGGCGCGGGGGCCGTCCCCCAGCAGCTCCTGCGAGCTGCTCATCACCCTGGTGCGGCCGCCCAGAGCCGGGGGCGAGCGGTAGCCGGGGGCCGAGGGGTTCGCGGGCTTCTCGGGGGGTTCCTCGGGGCCCTCGCCCGTTATGGCCACCTGCAGCTCGCTGCTGAGCTCGCTGTCCTGGAAGGTGGTCATCTTGGGCGACTGGCACTCGGGCGGCTCAGGTGGGGGGGACTCGATGGCCAGCACCTCCGGGCACGCTGCTGCCTTCCTCTTCAGCGTGCCTGGCTCGTACTTGCCCAGCTCGGCCCGCTGCAGCTCCGCCAGCTTCTTTACTGCCAGCATCAGCTTCTTCTGGTGGCCTGGGGGCGGCACACGGCGTCAGTGCCGCGGCGAGGGGGCCGGGGCTGCCGCGGTGCCGTGGCACAGGACCTTACCCAGCTTGGTGATGCCGATCTCCTGCAGGTCCTCCCAGGTGATGTCGGTGATGAAGTCGATGTTCTCATAGCCGTTCTCCACCAGCAGCTTGTAGTACTGGGACAGGCCGATCATGGAGAGCCACAGGGCCAGGTTGGCCTAGGGGGTGCGGGACACGGCTCAGCGCCAGCTTGCACCAAGGTCCGGTCCCCGGCACGCACGGTGCCCCTGCCACGCGAGTGTCCCCAAGCCTTTGGGGGACACCTCTGTGCTCTGCAAGCCCCCCAGCTGGTGGGGCAGTGTCAGGGCACGTGTGGTGTCACACCCAGCGGGACGGGGCAGAGGGGCCGTGCCGCAGGGGTCCCAGCACCTCTCTGGATCAGCGCGCCCAGCCCCACGCCGCCCTTACCGGCTTGTACTCCGGCAGCCACTCGGGGATGTTGAGGTTGTTGATCTCGGAGGCGATTTTCTTCCTGTGTCCCGGCTTGGTGACACCGATGGCCGTGAGGTCCTGGGGCAGAAAGGGGTCAGCATCACCCCGCACTGGCCACGTCCCCCTCCCGGTGCCGGTGGCCAGTCCCGGTGCCCCCACGGCCTCACCTCCGGTGTCATCCGGCTGATGGTGGTGATGTCGTAGCCGGCGTTGATGAAGTTGGGTGCGTAGAGCTGCAGCTGGAACTTGCACAACCACTGGTACACGGCCTCTGAGCTCTGGGGCGAGAGGGGCAGCACGGCTCAGGGCTGCCCTAGGGACAGGGACCCACCGCCCCTGTCCTTGGCACGGCCCCTGTGCGCCCTGCGAGCTGTGCCCACATCCAGCTGCGGGCTGGCAGAGGCTCAGATCTGGCACTGCAGAGGGGCCCCAGGGATCGGGCCACCCCATGGGCACGGCATCGTGGCCAGCACCCAGAGCCAGCACCCAGAGCTGTGCCAGCCTCAGTAGCTGTGTCACGGCTCTGCCAAAATGCCCACAGCTACAGGTGCAGGGGTGTCCCTTGTCACCACCCCCAGTGCTCCCTGCTCACCTTCCCCTCCGAAGGTGGCTCCATCTTCTTCAGCTGCTGCTCGGCGGCCGGCTGGGGGGCATAGGGGGAGCTGGCCACGCTCTGCGACCGTGAGGAGCCTGCCGGGGAGGTGGTGGTCAGAGGGGACCAGGGCCTTGCAGCCTCGTGGGGCTGGGGTCCCGGCCAGGCCCTCCCCACCACTGCCCTGCGCTGCAGCCCCCGGGTGCTGGCTGGGCAGGATGGGGAGCAAAGCCCCTGCCAGGAGCAGGGTGGCACAGCCACGTCCCTGGGGCAGTGGGGCCGGGGCAGAGGAGAGCCATTTCCGAGCCCACAGAGCCCTGAGCCCGGCAGCACACCCCGGGGTGCCCTTACCCAGGCTCCGCTCCCCAGGACGGTCACAACCCCGCAGTGCTGATGCTCAGCAGGGCTGGCAGCCGGGCTGTCCCCAGCCTTACAGCGGTGGCTGCATTGGCATGGGGTCCTCCTGGACCCTCCCTGGCCCCGTGCAGCTCCTGGTGCCAGGGCAAAGCTGGGGCAGCGAGGGGATGGTGCTCACCTGCGTGGCCCAGAGCCAGAAGAGCCCCTGCCCAGCCCGGACTGGGGAGCTGCAATGCCCTCTGAGCACAACCAGGAGCAGAGGGACCCAGCAGGGGCTGGATCCCCCTCTAGAGCTGGTCTTGGCTGCCCACATCCCCCAGGGGCAGCCTGAGGGGTCCTGCTGCCCAAAGCCATCCGTGCCTGCTCCTCTGGCCCTGCCACCAGCCCAGGACTGGGCTCAGCCTCACTGCAGCGAGGAGCCCCCGCCGGGGACAGCAGGCTGCCACGGGCTGCCTTGCCCCCAGCGCCCCAGCAGAGACCCCCAGGCATCCCCACTGCTCCCATCCCATGGACGGTGGCCGTCACCAGCCCTGCGGGTGGCAAGGGCTGCCCAGAAATCTCCGCCTCATCTCTCGAATCTGGATCAACAACAGCCTCCCCTTCCCCCTGCTGGCAAGCGCGTCCTCCTCGCCTGCGTCCCCGCACTGTGTGTGAGCAGCCTCCTTGCTTGTGGCTCTGTGTGTGCGTGTGTGTGTGTGCGCAGCCCTCTGGCACCTGCATCCCAGCTGCGTGTGCATCCTCCTTGCGTGTTTCTGTGTGTGTGTGTGTGTGTCTGTGTGTGTGTGTGTCTGTGCCCCCCCCAATGTGTGCGCATCCCCCTTGTGCGCGCATCCCCTGGTGGCGCCCGCACCTCCCGTGCGTGGGCAGCCGCCTCCCACGTGCCTCCCCCTGCCATGTGCCTCCCCCTCGCGTCTGCGCCCCCCTCGCGTGGGCACCTTCCCCACGTGCGCATCCCCTCGGCATCTGCACCCCCCTCTGCTGCCCGCAGCCCCCCGCGATGCCGGCACCCCCTCCCCGGCGATGCGCGTCCCCCCTGCGCGCAGCTCCGCAGCCCGGGCACCCCCTGCCCATCGGCCCCCGCCTGCGCGGCTCCCACCTTTGCCCCCCACGTGCCTCCCCCGCGGCGTGGGCAGCCCCCAGCCGAGCCCCCCGGGTGGCGAGGAGGCGGCGGGGGGGCCCGGTGTTGGAAGGGGCCGGGGAGCTCTCTCGCCCCCGCTGCCCGCCCGCGCCGCCCCCCCCGCGGTGCCCCCACTAACCGAGGCAGGAGAAGGCCTGGCAGCAGCCGAAAGGCGAGAGAGTCATTTTTTACCCACACGTTTTCTTCTTGCGCCGGGCGCCGTGGCAATAAAAAAAAAGACAAATCACTCAATCCACGGCAAGCCCGCGGCGGGGCCAGGGCTCCTCCTGCTCCCAGCAGCCGGGCGGCTGGCGGCACGCACCTGCGGGGATGTCCTGCGCCTTGGCCGGCCCATCGCCCACGGCAGCATCTTGCGCAGAAGCCTTCTGGGAAAGGACCGTTGCCAGCAGCTGAAAAACACCCCGGGAAGGGGGGGAGAGCAGGCAGGAGTGAGGCGAGCGGGTGCCCAGGGTGGGGAGGGGGGGGGGGCGGCGGGCTCGGGGGGTGCGCGCGGCGGGCGCTGCGGGTGCTGCAGGGAGGGGCGCAACGGGTTTGGGCTGCGGCGGGGAGAGCGGGAGCAGCACTCGCAGCACAGATGGTGCCTCGCGGGCGGCGGGAGCCTGCAGCACCGCGGCACCCCGAATCCAGCCTGACGCACACCCGGAGCAGGCTGCCAGCGTGGCCCCCCCCCCCCATCTGCACGGCGGTGCCGCGGTGGCCGTCGGCACGGGGCCTGGCGCGGGGGCATGGGGACACGCAGAGCTCAACGCACGGCTGGGTCTGGCATCATGCGGGCAGTGCTGTGGGGAGGTGGGCTTGTGGGGCTCCTCGGGATGGGACGTCGTGGGCAGGGGCTGCGGTGGGCAGTGCACAGAGGGCAGGGAGCTATGGCACAGCATGCAGTGCGTAGTGAGCAGGGTGTGATGTGCAGTGTGTAACGCAGTGTGCAGCGTGTAATATGCACTGTGTAACGTGCAGTGTGCAATGTGCAGTGTGCAATGTGCAATGTGCACTGTGCAGTGTGCAGTGTGTGCCATGCAAAGTGCAGTGTGTGCCGTGCAGTGTGTTCTGTGCAGTGGGCAGCAGTGCCCGGCGCAGGAGCGTGCAGCAGGCAGATGGCAGCGTGCAGCGCGTGGCTGCAGCGGGCGGGCGGCAGTGCGCAGCGAGCAGTGCAGTGCGCAGCGCAGACGCAGCCTCGGAGAGGCAGCAGAGACGCACGCCTCCAGCCTGGGCCACACACTGCTCAGGTGCCGGGGGCTGAGCTCAGCCAGCAGCCGGGGCCGGCAGGGAGGGGACACGCCGCTGACCGCCGGCAGTGGCAGCCACGCTGGGTGCCAGCAGCACCTTGCAGCACCGGGCTGAGCATTGATCTGAGCAGGGACCCGGGGGCACTGCTCAGGATGGGGTCACGGCTGCCCAAGGAGCCAAGTCCTGCCCCTGAGCAGGCGCCGATGCCGGAGCCGGGTGCCACCTGGAGCCCCCACCCCGCGCCCAGCCTTACCTTGACGCCCTCGGAGCCGGCGTGCAGGGCGTGCGCCCCGCTGCCCGCGCTCTGCCCGCTCCCCGAGCTGCGAGCCGAGGCCACACTGCCCGTGCTGCCCAGGCTGCTGCGGTCGCCACCTGCACACGGAGAGGAGAAGGCATCAGGGCCCCGAGCCCACAGCCGGGCAGGGGGACACCGCGGTGTCACGCTGCGTCCTGGCGCGGGCTGCCCTGGGGACAGGGAGCTGGCAGCACGTGCCCACCGTACCTGTGAAGGGTTTCCGCAGCACCCAGATCTCCTCGGTGGGAGCCGGCGCGGCCGATCCGCCCTGCGACGGGGAGAGGTGGGACGGGCTCATGTCGGCCCCCCGGGACCCTTGGTGGCAGAGCAGAGAGAGCGGCCGTCAGGCGTGCGTGGCCCCAGCACGCTGGGGCTCGCATCAGGGTGGCATGGGGAGAGGCGAGCCCCGGCCCCAGGTCCGTCAGCACCAAATGCAGGGAAAAAAAGAACAGTCAAAAGTTTCCAGGAGATGCCTGGGGGGGAGGGACAGCGCTGTCCTTGGTTCCCAACCTCCCCGAGCAGCCAGCACAGGGTGACAGGGAGGACAAGTGGCTGTCTCCAGGACCCTGTCCTGCAGGGCACCCCATCCCTGCCACCAAGCAGGGACAGAGCCCTGCAGGGTGTCCCAGTGGTGCAGCTCAGCCTGGGCAGGGGACAGAGCCGTGCTGTCCCCATGCAGAGCAAGATGGGGACATGAGCCATTGAGGGGGACAGGACTGGGCACCCCGCTGTCCCCCGCCGAGGTGGCTCTGTTGCTATCCCAGTGTGGTCACCTGCACCCATCGGGTGGAGGATGCTGCGTGGAGCCAGGCACCAGGGTGCTGTGCACCCCAAGCTCCCCAGGGTGCCCCAGGGCAGCCAGTGACAAGGGTGACACAGCTGCGGGCGAGGGGACCCGGCCCCCACGCAGGTGCAGCTTCAGGACCACCCCAGAAGCGCCCCTCCACCAGCACTGCGCTCCTCCCCGCTGCCCCAGCCCCGCCAGGCCCCGCTCACACCGGGGACAGCCGGGGGGTCCCAGTGCTGGATGGGACCCGGGCTAACCCCCTGTGGTGACACCGGGGTGCAGAACAGCATCAGATGGTGGTGGAGAACGGCCCCACGCTGCCCGAGGGCCCTGCCAAAGCCCCCGGTGCCGGGCGCTGCGCCACGCTCAGCCATTAAACCTCTGGCCCAGCGCACGGCCGGGCTGGAGCGCAGGGCAGATGGTGCAAGGTGATAAATTCCCTGCAGGAGCGTGAGCAGGAAGCCAACAGGCACGCTGCTGTCAGGCTGGGACGTGCCCACGCTGCGTGCTGCAGCCAGCGAGGAGCCCGCTGTGCCGGGGGGCGCGGGGCTCAGCACCACCCGACCCAGAGAGAAAACCTCGGGAGGGAGCAGCGCTGCGCCCTTGTCCCCATCTCTCCGGGAAGCCACGAGCGTGGCCAGCCCAGTGTTCCCCCAACACAACGCGCGCTGCCACGGCTCGTGTGAGCACCCCAACCCCAAAGAGCCAACCCCAAACTGCCACGGCAGCACACCCAGGCTGCACCCCGGGGAGCCCTGGGCACGTATCCGCCCTCCTGGCTGTCCCAGCATGGGCACCTCCAGTGCCATCACCCGACCAACAGCGCCTGTCACCTGCCTGTGCCACGGGGACAGCGCCCAGGCTGCAGCCGGGCACTGCCTGCACGGAGCCCATCCCGAGAGCATCCCCTGGGAAATGCTCCTGCTGCTGAGCCCTTCCCCGCTCCGAGCGCACAGCCCCGGCCCTGTGAGCTCAGACACCCGCCAGGAGCTGGGCTGCCCAGGGCAGGGGCTCAGCTCCCAGCCAGCCCCATGAGCACGGCCCCGCACCCCCAGCACCCCCTGGCAGGACGTTTTGGGGCTCCCTACGGATGCTGCAGGCTGTGGGCACAGCGCACGCGGCCGGGGGGCTCAGCACTGCCCCCAGAGCTGCCTGTGCAGCCAGGGGATGCCCGGGGGGAGCAGGATGTGCCCGCGGAGGGGCTTGGGCACAGCGGGGGCCACGGCTGCACCAGGAGGGGAGGGCGGCGGAGGGGCTGGGTCTGCATGCACGCGGGCACACACCCGCACACACCCGCACACACACGTCCGCCCGCATGCACACGCACACACGCATGCACACGCCTGCATGCACACGCACGTGCACACGCACTGGCACACGGGCTGCATGCACGCGCACGCACGTGCACGCGCCCGCAGACACGCCCGCAGCCGCGTGCAAGCACACGGCAGGCAGCGAGGCACGGGGGGAGAGGAGCCGAGCGGAGAGAAAAGAACAGAAAACACACTTCAAAAGGAAAAGAACGAAATCCATCGAGAATGAAGCGAGCGGTGAACTACCTGGTCCGTAACGCGGCTCGTCGGCACTGCTAGGGGAGAGCCTGTGATAGCCAAAGGAACTGAAAAGAGTCTGATGGGAATGTGGTGGTGGAGGTGGAGGTGGAGGCAGGGAATGGAACGGATGGGACGAGGCGTCACCGTTTAGCACAGCAGCCCCGTAAGCCGGGAGCGGGATCTTTTGGTACTGTTGGGGGATTGTTACAGTCTCCCATGAACCTGATAATAAAACATAACAAGAGACAAAATGAAAAGAATAAAAATAACAGAGACACGTTCAGCGCCACCAAAAAAAAAAAAAAAAGGAAAAGAAAAAAAAATAAAAATAAAGAAAAAAAAAAAAGAAAATGAAAACAAAAAAGCAGCAAACCAAAGAAGCAACCAAAGAGATGTGGAGAAGCCAGAACCGAGACCCAACCAAGGAGGAGCTGAGCCAAGGAGCAGCAGCGGGAGCTCAGTGCGTGGCACAGCGCAGCGGCAGGTACGGCCTGGGGGCACATCCCACGGACCCACGGTTGTCCCGTGGCCGGGGACAGGCACGGGGCAGCCCTGCGCTCGAGGCAGCGGCATCGCCGGGTGCTCCTGGAGCCGGGGGGCTCCGGGTCCCACTGCCTGCAGGGCCATCTCGGGGGGAGCAGGGCTGTGGGCACAGCTGGGCCTGGCTGGCCGAGCCCTGGAGCAGCCCGTGCCCGAGCCCCTGAGCTGCGTGGGGCTGCGCTCGGCTGCTGGGATTGCTACAAGATCCAGGACCCTGGAAACACCACCGCGACAGAGCTGGCACAGGAGACACGGACCTCAGCCCCGCAGCACCGGCACGCAACCCCCTCCTGGGCAGGGGGCAGCTCTGCAGCCCCACAGCCCCACAGCCCCACAGCCCCACAGCCCCTGCAGGTTCTCACGGCTCCACTCCCCACAGACCCCACCGAAACGCCGCCGCCTCCTGCCTGCGCCCCACGGCACACCGGGGGCACACAGGGCTGGGAGCCACTTGATGTGGTGCCTTTGAACACATCGGGGCTGTGCCAGCCCCGTTGCAGTGCTCCCAGCAGCAGGCACCACCATGGGTCAGCCCTGGGAATGCGCGTCCTGCAGGAATGGGGACAGGGACAGGGATGGGGACAGGGCAGGGGAGCAGGGTCCTCTCCCTGGGATGGTCCCTGGCTATGGAGAGGTCCCCACGGGGCAGCACCAGGTCCCTGGCACTGGTGCCCAGCCCCACGTGAGGCTGCTGGCGCTGTCCCTGCTTGGACACCGAGCACCAGCTCCTCCCAACAGCCGTGACCCCCCGGCGATCCGCATGCACCAACGCTGCCCACCTGGCACCGACCCCCAGGCACTGACCCCACACATGACAGGGGCACCGAACCCACACGGCACCATCCCCGCTCGATGGGGAGGCACAAGAGGGGCACCAACCCGGTGCTCAACGTCCCTGCACAACGGGGACACCGACCTCACATGCACCACGGGGGCATCGCCCCAAACGGGCCACACCGGCTGCACCTCGCCCCCCTGAGACCCCAGGCAATGCCAGACCGAAATGGGGGTCCCCAGGGCTGGGCTGCGCCTGGGGACACGAGTTTGGGAGCAGCCCGGGGAAGGCAGAGGTGGGGGGATATTTGCCTGTTCGCTTGCTTATGGCCTCGACGAGGCTGGAGGGGAAGTAGCCCACGCGGTCGTTGCCGGTCCGGTTGTCGTGGATGCAGCCCTTCCAGCGCCCGTCCGCGTGCTGCTCCAGCACCTGCGGGCAGCTCAGGGTCAGGGCAGGGGCTGGGGACCCCCGGGTACGGCCCCCCCCTGGGTCCCGCAGCCGCACTCACGGTGATGACGTCTCCGGCTTTCACGTTGAGGCTGGTCAGGTCGTAGTTGTTGCAGTAGTCCTTGACGGCGCGCACCTGCAGAGCGGCCGAGGCGTCTGCGGGGACAGAGGGCGGCGTCACCGGGTGCCCAGCCCCAGGGTGGGGGTCACCCAGTGCCCCCCCGAGGTCCCAGCCCCGGCGGCTGGGGGCTCTCTGCTGGGTGACGTCCCGAGCCCGGGTGGCCGCCCGGCAGCCCCTGCCCCTACCCCGCAGCATCTGCTTGATCTCCTTGCTGGCCTGGCTGGTGGTGAACTGGTTGACGATGTCCAGAGCCGTCTGGTTGTACGTGTTCCTGACGTGGGCGTTGATCCCGCTCTGCAACGGCACCGAGAGGGCTCGGGATGAGGCTGCGCCCCCCTGCTCTGTGCCATCAGACGGGGGGGCCGTGCCGCCCAGCCCCACGGGCACAGCTCGCTGCCTGCCCCCCAGGACCCTTTCCCCGCTCCCCAGGAGGTGCACACGCTGCTCCACACCCCGCAGCCATGGGGCTGCTCCCCTCCTGTGTCCCCTCCCTGTGCTGGGGGTGCCGGGGGGTCCCTTACATCCAGCAGGAGCCGCACCACATCGGTCTTGCCGCACAGCGCCGCCTCGTGCAGGGCCGTGCCCGCCTTGGTTTGCCGGTTGATGTCGATGCCAGCTTGCAGCAGGAGCCTGCGGGCACATGGAGGGGTCAGCGGGGTGGGGGGGCACGGGGCCGGCGCTGTCCCCCCTCCCCATGTACCCAGGCACCCACCGGATGATGTCGATGTGGCCGTTCTTGGCCGCGAGGTGCAAGGGGCTGGTGCCGTTGGGGTCGGTGGTGTCCCCCGGCTTGGGCTCCAGCAGCGCCGCGCACATGTTGCTGTTCAGGAGCAGTTGGACCACCTGGATCAGCAAACACAGACGGAGCAGGGCTGCAAAGACGGCTCAGCCGCCTGCCGGGGCTGCAGGGCCCCACGCACAGACGCCCTCCCTGCGCCCGGCCACCCCATGGCACGTGGGAGCAGGAGGTGTCCCCCTGCTGCCCCCCCTGTGGCCGCCCTGCGCCCACCCCTGGGTGCCCCCTTACCCCAAGGGCCTCGCCGAGGCCCCCCCCACTCCCCGAGCTGCCTTTAGGGCCCCAGCACTGCGGGGACTCACCCCGACCCGGCCAAACTCGCACGCCAAGTCCAGCGGCGTCTTCCCCGAGTTGTCCATGATGCAGGGGTTGGACTGGTGCTGCAGCAGCATCTCGGACTGCAGGGGAGGGACCCGAGCACGGTGAGGGGCACGAGCAGGGGCAGGGGGAGCAGCACAGCCCCACCGCCCCCCCCTGTGCCCCAGTGCCACCCCCTGCCCCACCGCGGCCCCGCTGTACCACGTCGTAGTGCCCGTGCTGTGCCGCCAGGTGCAGGGGGATCTGTCCCTCGTCTGACGGGATGTTCACGGAGGACCCTGCCTTCAGCACCATCTTCATGGGCTCCTTCTTGCCTTGCCAAGCCGCGTAGTGCAGGGGCCGCATGCCTGCGGGCGGGACATAACCCACTTGAGCACATAACCCACACGGACACGGCCTGCCAAGGGGCGCAGGGCCGGGGGCACCGGGCAGGACCCCGCAAGGGGATGCAGCCCCCACGTCCCAAAAGGGGCCCCCCTCACCTCCCACCCCGGTGTGCCGGCAGCCAGGCACAGGGCACCCGGCGCTGGCTCTGCCCTGCGCACCAGCCTGGGGGTGACGTGGCCCCGGGCACTCGCCTTTGTTGTCCTTGATGTCCACCGCAGCCTGCGCCTCCAGCAGCAGCGAGATGAGCTCGGTGTTCCCGTTGAGCGCCGCATGGTGCAGGGCAGAGAATCTGGGGGCAGATTCTGGCATCAGGGGGCTGCGGCCACTGCTCCAGCAGGGCTGCCCCCTCCAGCCTGCACCCCCTGCGGCACCCCAGGGTGCCCACACTGTCCCCAGCCATGCACGCGTGCCCTGGTGCTGTGCTGTCTGCGCTCAAAGAGCCTCAGCTGAGCCACTTCATTTAGCTTTGTTCAGCATTATTTAGCTTTATTTAGCTTCTCCTGGGGTGCTGCAGCCCCAGGACAGCCTCGTGGCCTGGTGTGGTGGGACACGGCTGTGGATGTTGGGTGAAAACACGGAAATCTGCACCGCAGGAGCAGGGGCTGGTGGGGCTGGTTTGCGGGGTGCTGGAGCGAGACCCAAGCACCCGAGGCACTTCCCAGCGTCTGCTGCAAGCCCAAGGGGCTGCAGGCAAAGGGCCAGGCACCGGGGGGCTGGCGCCAGGGAGGTGCCCCCCCGCTGACCCACTTCCCCCAGCCTGGCCCAGGCGATGCGGCTGTGGGCACCGGTGCAGGGGGGGGCAGGCTGCCAGATGGCCGCGGTGCCCCTACCCCATACCAACCCCCCCGGGGGGCTGGGAAAGCCCCTCGCCCTGCTGCGCTGCACCCTGCTCTGCTTTCACACGGCGCCGCCGAGCCGGGAGGCTCCCGGCAGGAGCTGACCTACTTGCTTCTCGCGGCAGCAGCATCCTCCGCACGGCTGCGCTCGCGCCCACCGCCCTGCTGCTCCGGGCCCTGGTTGTGCACGGCACCCCTGGACCCTCCCCGGGGCTCCCCGGTGCCACCAGAGCATGGGAAGGGGCTGCGGGCCCCAGCAGGACCTCCTGGCCCCCAGGGACCCCCTACCCAAAGGTGGGCGGTGGGACTGGGATCCCGTCACACCCCCATCTCCGGGACCCCATTGGAATGGGGACATGTCCCCACCCCGCAGCGTGCTCTGGGCACCGTGGCCCCGCTGCCCGCGGTTCCCCGCTCGCTCCCGCACTGGAGCCGCGATGAGAGCAGACAGCTCGCTCAGGAGGCTGATCCCCAGCGTCTGCCTGGAAATGTCAGCATTTTCTGCTCCAGCGCCCCGTTCAAATCGGCTCAAGATGGTGCAAATCACAGCACAACCCCCCCCCCTCCTCCCCCGGGCTGCCTCAGGGGCTTCTCCCGTGCACGGCCCCGCGCTGTGCAGGGCACCGCGTCCCCTGCGAGCGTGGGACACCCGCACACTGCTCACCACTGTGGAGCAGCAAATGAAGGAGAGATGGGGAAACCGAGACAGCACCAGGGAGGAGGACACTGCCCACTGCAAGGCTGCTCCTGACCCCCCGAGCCAGCTGGGAGCCACAGGCAGGGTGCAGGCAGGGTGCAGGCAGCTCCCCGCCGCTGCCCCAGCCCTGCCGTGACGCTCAGCCCCTGTGCAAGCGTGCGAGGGGGGACACCGGGGGACAGCCCCTGTGCTGCCCACACAGCCAGCACCACGCACCCTCCCCGGTGCTGGCCGGAGTGCCCCCGCGCTGCCACGGCCCCGCACGCACGCTCGCCCACGCCGGCACACCTGCATACACACGCACGCTCAGCTGCGCATCCGCACGCTTGCCTGCACCCACCCGTGCACGCACACACGCACACGTGCGGGCTGGGGGGTGCAGGGTGGGCAGCAGGGGATGGCTGCTCCCACGTGCACCGCCTGGGGCGAGGGGCAGGAGCACCGGCTGCCCGTCAGCCCTCGCCTCCCCCGGTGCCCGCAGCGGCTCCGTGCAAGCACACGTGGGGGGCACAGGCAGCGGCACCTCCACTGCATCGCACCGGGGAGCCCGGCACACCCCTGGGGATGCTCCCTGCAGCTGCGCCCTGCAGTGCACGGCCCTGGGGCGCCCACACCCTGCTCGCTGCACCCCAGGGCGCACACACCTCATTGCACGCTCCCCGGGAGCAGGGCTCCCACTCACCCGTCAGTGTCCTGGAAGTTGACGTTGACTCTCTTCGCCGATCCGAGGAGCTCTGGGAGAGGGAGAGGGGAAAAGCTGTTAGAGAGGGGGGTGGAGGGGCACGGGCTGGGCGCTGGGGAGCTGGCACAGCTGCAGGAGGGCTTTACCCCCTGTCCCATGGGTTGGATGCCCATAGCCCCAGGCTTAGGGGTGAAGGGGACTGATGCTGGCAGCCCTTGGGCTGGTGTGGGGTTCTCCTGGGTGTCCTTTCCCTGCTCCTTCACCCTGCAGGACCCCTGTGATGCCCCCAGCCCCACACTGCCTGCGTCCCTGCTGCCCTGCCCCGTGCGGCCCCACTGCCCCAAATCTGACTCCTGGTGAAGGCGTGAGGAAATTAAGCCCCTCGGAGCAATCCAATTAGCACAGCGAAGATGGATGGAGCCAGATTTACATAAGATTTACCCACAAACGCCACTCAGGCTTTTCAGTGAAAGTGCTTTTCCTTGCATCCCTGGTGCAGAGCCACGGGCTGGGGACCCACACAGTGCCTGGGAGCAGGGGATGTGGGCACTGTCCGTGGGCCACCTGCACCCTCAACAGGCAGCCTGGCAGGAAGAGGAGCGAGGCCGAAGGCCAGGCAGAGCCACAGCCCTTGCAACACCCCCAGGGGGACGTGCAGCCCTGGGAGGAGCGGGGACCCCAGGCCCTGTGGTGTCCCCACGTCACCCGGCTGCATCCTGCCTCGGAGACCATCCCCAGCCTGGCTGCAGGCGGCAGGCAGCAGCAGCACATCCCTGTCCCCATCCCCGTCCCCCTGCCCACGGGATGTGGCTGCTGAAGGGCTGGCGGAGAGGAGGAACAAGCCTGGAGGCATGCAGGGGGACAGGCACTCGATGGCAGGCAGGGCCCTGGAAGGGGCCGTTTCAGCTGGGGAAGGGGAGAGCAGAGCAGAGGAGCCGCTCCTTGCGCCCTGGGGCTGCCAGGACCTCGCTCCTGCTGCGAGCTCCACTTCTCCTTATCAGCATCTGAGCGCGATATTCAATTACACGGCACAAAATGCTGCGTCAGCAAACCGGGGCGCAGCGGGACGCCCGCCAGGTGCAGGCAGCGAGCAGCTCCTGCTGTCCCACCGCGGACATCTGCACGTGCCAGCGGCCTGGAGTGGGGTCCCCAGCCATGCCAGGGCTCCCTGCTCCAAGCACCAGGGGCTCTCAGCACCCCCCTGCCTGCTTCCAGGGCTGGGGAGCAGGAGCAGGGCTGGGGGTGGCTGCAGCCGGGGCAGCGCGGTGCCCCCAGACCCTGCCCTGTGCCCTCACTGCAGCACAGGGCAGGTCTCACTGCAGCAGCAGGGACCGTGAGCAAGTAAAGTCGGTGCCTGAGCAGTCACAGCTCCTCCGAGCACGTAAAGCCCTGATTGAATTTTAAATCCCCGTCCATGCGGCACAGACGGGGCCAGGTGCATGCAGATGAGGTGCCTGGAGCTGGGGACCAGGCTCTGCAACCCCTGCTGACGTCCAGCGCTGTGCCTGGCGCTGACCCGTGAGGGCTCCAGGGCTCCATCCCAGCCTCCTGCCCCTCTGGGCTCCCCGGGGCAGGCAGGAGCCGGCCCTGCAAAGGGACACGTGCTGCGGGTGGTGCTGGGCTGTGGCAGAAGTTTCTCCCAGCCCACGCGGAGGCAGCGGGCTCGGCGTGCCCCGGAGGCAGCTCCCTGGTGCGCTCCATCAGCGGGCAGACAGCCCGACCAGCGGGACACGTGTTAGCGGCGCAGCCCGGCGCCGATGGGTGACAGATAAGGAGGACGGCTTTGGAATAGCAACAGATATCAGCGCCCATCCGTCAGGTTCCCAGCCTCTCCTCCGGGCACGCAGGGAAATGGAGCGGCTGTGGGATGGGCAGGGGCACCGCGGGGTCCCCATGGCGTGGGGAGGGATGGGACAGCACTGAGTGAACCCCACACAGCCCCCGTGACAGGGAGACCCCTCGCCCTGGCAGCACACACCAGTTTAATGAAGGCTTCCAGCAAAGCCCCCACATCAGTGTAGCCGGACCCTGGGGTGTTACAGCCCCCGTGCCCCATCCCCGCTGCAGCACCCCGGGAAGGGCCGGGCGCTGCTGGCACCACAGCCCCGGCACCGGGGCCGAGCGGGTGCCCGGCAGCCCAGGGCTGCCGCCAGGCTCCCCAACAAAGGTGCCATTCAGGGCCGGTGGAGAGGTGCCCAGGGCCGCTTCCGCTGCCCGCTGCCGCCCCAATGAGCTGCTCCTGGGAGAGGGGCCGAGCCGCCCTCCGCCATGCAAATCGCCGGCGGACAAAGGCAGCGCGCTGGCGCGGGTGCAGGAGCGGCCCCGCGCCCAACACTGGCTCCAGTCTTCAGCCCTGGCCCTGAGACGGGCCCCACTCGCTGCCCCTGCAGGACGGACGGACGGACGGACGGACGGACAGGCGGCAGCAGGGCCGCGGTGCCTGCCCTCTCCCACGGGCTGCTCCCGGCGAGGGGCTTCCCCTGGGGATCGGCAGCACGGGCTGCTGCGCCCTGCTACGCTGATCCCCGCGCGCCCACCCTGCGATCCCAGCTGGGCTAATTTCCCAGGCAGCAGTTCCTAATTATCTGCTATTAAGGCCCAAAGTGCCTTCTTTAAACCCAAATCAGGGACACAGCTCCCTGAGGATGCAGCAGCTCATTCCTCCGGCAGCAGGCAGGGAGCAGCAGCGCAGGGGGGCCGGCTGCCGTGTCACCTCTGTCCCCACCTCGCCGGGGGCTGCTGGGCAGCGTGGGGGGACACACAGAGCAGCAGCCCTGTCCCCAGGCTGGGTGGTGTCACGCAGAGCCCGGGCTGCACCCACGGCAGCCCCCAGCTCCGGCCAAAAAGGCATCGGCCGAGCGAGCTGAATAAACCATAGCGGAGGAACTCTTCTCCCTGCACCTGCAGAAGAGGCTGCCGCTGCCAAAATCTGTTTAGCACTTCAATAAATGCTCGTGCCAAGTGCTTAGTCAGTGACTTCCAGCCGCGCAGCGGTTTGACTTTCCTTAAAACCCTGGCAGCGGCCGTGCGCACCGCGAGCCCCGCTGCATCCCCCTCGCCTCGGCAGCGCTGCGGAGAGCTCGGGGCCCAGCGCGGCTTCTCGGCTTCACACACGGCCGAGGTGCGGCTCACGCTGATGGGGAGAGGTCCTTAGGTGGGTGCCAGTTGTTTGGGTGGCCGCCAGCGTCCCCGGAGGGAGCAGCCCGTGGTCCCGTGCCTCCAGGGTGCAGCACCCCGGGGTGCGCCCCGTGGCACGGTGAGGTGCAGATGACAGCACGGAGAGCTCACACGGACGGCTCACACGGATGGATCACACGGATGGATCACACACGGACAGCTCACACGGACAGCTCACACCAACATCTCGCACGGACGGCTCACACGGACAGTGGCTGGCACCCCCACCGCCCCCGCCACGGCCCCAGATGGCAAGAGCCGGCGCGGCTCCATCTCCTGCGGAGCACCAGCCCCGTGTCTGTGCCAGCACCAGGGCCCCTGATGGATGAGGGCTTTGCACCGGCAGCTCCCCGGCCCTGGGCAGGGCAGGCCACACCACCAAGGCTCCCCAGGGGCCTCAAGCAAAGCCCTCGTGGCCATGTGGCCCCGCAGACCTGCAGTTAACCCCTCCTGTAACAAAGCAGCATGCCTGCCTGGCGCAGAGGCTGCCCCGCTCCTGGTCAGGGGTCCAGCTGATGGCACACTTTGGCACGGGGCATGGCACAGCACAGCCAGGTGCTCACAGCTCCCAGGAGCCCAGGGAGCAGGATGGGTGCCCTGGGGAGCAGGGTGGGCATCCTGGGGAGCTCCCCAAGCACACTCCTGGGTTTGCAGCCCGGGGCAGTCTCAGGCACGGCGCGGGATGCGCGGCCTGCTTGGAGGGGGCGAGGCATGAGAGAGCTCGTTAACGGCATGGAAGAACCAGGAAAATTCCATCTAACGAGGGAGAAGAGAGGAAGCTGAGAACACTGCCAATTAAAAATACCGGACACAAAAGGCGATGGGCAGACGGGGAGGAGAGCACAGCTCCTGCACGGCCGCTGAGCCTGCTGCTGCATCTCACCCGCGCGGCACAGCCCCGGCTCTCCTCCCTGCCAGGGCCACCGGAGCAGTGACAGAGAGCACCGGGCACCCGTGGGCACCAAGCACTGTCCTGTCCTGCTCGCATGGTGCAGAAGCCAGGGCCATGGGCATGTTTTGCAGCACAGAGGGACAGTGGCACCCCCAAAGCTGGGGCCTTGCTCAGAACAAGTGAGCCCAGCCCTGTCCTTGGGGCACCCCGGTGTCCCCTCTTTGCTCCCTGGGGGCTGCTCGGGTGGTGGTTGTGCCATCACGAGCAGGGTGCACCCCACAGCATCCCGAGGGGCCTGGCAGTGCCCAGCAGGATGGGATCAGCTGCTCCAGGGGAGGGAACTGAGCTGCTCCGGGATCCGAGCCCCAGCACTGCCGGTCCATCCTCAGCCAGAGATTGCTGTGCACACAGAGAGACGCAGACATCTGCCATAGACACCGACTATAAACAGAGTCTGCTGCGTGTAAACACCGCCTCGGGGAGCTAATCCCAGCTACTACTCCCATAAATGCCTTTACTTAAGCGACGGGATCGCAGCAGCTCAGTGCACGCCTGAATTCAGAGCCCGGCGTGTGGCGGCGGAGGCGCGCTGCCCTGCCCGGGGGCTCCTCTCCCTTCCCGTCAGCGTGCCATCCTGCCAACCCCCTGCGCTCACAGCCAGCACAGCGCCAGCAGCGATCGATCCCAGCCGGGGTCCCGGGGGGCTCCCGGCCATGCCCCCGTTGCCGAAGCGCACGGAGCAGAGCGGCCCCGCGGCACGCAGGCGTCCCGGCCCGCTCCCCCCGGCAGGGCTGGGTGGCCGCGGCGTGCCAGGAGCAGGGAGAGGGAGGCTGCACCGAGCAGATGGCTCCAACCTCCGCGAAATCAACAGCCGCTTAATGAGGGGAAAGCTGCGTCTGCCCCCCCCCTGCCTCCCCGGCTCGGCGGCCGCTAATGAGCCGGGGGGCAACGGGGTGACCCCGCAGGGTGCCCACAGCTCCGTGTGCCCGAGCCCAGCCTGGCCACGGCCCCCAGGCACCGAAGATCACGGCACCAACTTCAGAGGGTGCGGGGGGGATCCGGCAGTGACATCGCTGTGAGCTGCCAGATAAAGGAAGCATCCAAAATAGCTGCTCTTAATTATATCCCTGCTGACGAGTGCCACGCCAACAACGGGCGCTGGAAGCTCGCGTTGCATGAGGAGCCCTGGCAAGAGCAGTCCGACTTGCTCTGTGTCACCGGGTCCCCACGGGCACGCGCATGGGCAGAACGTGTGGCCACGTGCTCTGCTCACGCGTGTGCCCCCGGGGAACGTGTGGAGGTGACAGGGGGACGTGCCCGGCGAGGACCAGGACACCGCAGGCTGTGCCGGGGGGGGGCTGCTCCTCGCTGCTGTCCGACAGCAACGTGCCTGTGCGCCTGCAGCCAAGGTCGTGCCAAGCACCGAGCCCCGCGCTATGCTGAGATGCTAATGAAGCCATTATCATCTTCTGATCAATGTTGACTGTATAAATAATGCACCGGGAAGCTCGCGGGCTGCTGGCGAGATGCGATTGAAGCAGGGCTGTGTGCTGCCTGCACTGGAAGGGGTTGGCTGGGGCAAAGAGGAGCAGGGCTGGGACGGACACACTGCAGCTGGATGCTCAGTGCCCACCTCAGCTGGGTGGCAGCCGCCCGGCACAGCGGCACAGCCTCTGCTCGCCACAGCTGGACAACAACTGCCCGGCACAGCTGGATATCTGCCTGGCACAGCTGGACAGTGCTCAGCACAGCTGGATCCCACTGCCCGTCACAAGCTGTTCTCCAAATCCCCGCGTGCTTTGGGGGCTGCTGGCCCCGTGCTCAGCATGTGAGGGACCCACAGCTCTCACGGGGAGTCCCTCCGTCCCTCCTTCCCCTTACCAGGGTGCTGTGGGTCCCATGCTCAACCCGCTGCCGTGGCAGGGCAGGGACACCGGGTGCAGGAGGGCTGCGGAGGCTGCCGAGCGGCTGGGTGCAGCAGGGCTGTCCCCAGGGAAAAACAGCTCCGGGGGGAGGCCGAGGGGCAGCGTGGGGCCACCCTGGCCATGGGCACGGATTGCTCCGGATGCCCCGGCCGTCGCGCGGAGCCTTCCCTGGGGAGCCGAGAAATCTGCACTTCAAAATCAATAGGCCGTGGCAGCCTGAGTCACGGTGCTGCAGCAGCGCAGGGCTGTCCCCTGGGGCCAGAATGAAGCAACTTAAATGCAGCTTTCAAGAGGCAGCGGGGACTCCTTTGTATTTTTTATAAAAAGGAAACTTTCAGAACCAAAGGGAGGAAGGACGGGCTGTCCCTCCAGGCCGCCAGGGCAGGCAGGGATGGCACGGATGGGGGAGGACGGAGCGCAGAGAGACAGGCGGAGGGGACCGGGGGACACCCAGAGCAGAGCCAAGCTGCTGAGCAGCTGGGGCCAGACCCAGCCACCTTGACCGTGGCCGTGCCAAACCTCAGATCCTCCCGTCAGGAGACCCTGTGGTGCCCACCAGAGCCGTGCCGGGGCAGCGGCGCTCAGCAGCAGCTCGGTGAGCATCCCCGCTCCCTCGCGCCACCAGGACGTATCCTCACCTGACCCCTGCCGCGTGGTGCCGTGTGTCACCGGCACTGCAGCCACCCTGCTGTCACCCTGCTGTCACCCTGCTGTCCCCCCTGTGTGGCTGGGGCCATGGGGAGGGCAGCAGCAGCACGGGCAGGGTGGCGAGGTGGCAGTCCCAGCACCGCGTGCCGCAGGGGGGCACGAGGCTCTGCAGCGCCCCGCCGGCCCCACGCCAGCCGCACGCCCACCCCCGGCTCCGCTGAAATCCGTGCTGGTGCTGTTTTCACGGAGCCTTAATTGAAAGTCTATTCTCCCAGCTCCAGGGCGATGTTAAACAGGTAATTTTCAGTAATCGCACCGGCTGCAAGGAGGCACCGCCAACACGGCGAGGCTGCCGTGCGCTGGGGGTGGGGGCAGACGAACACGCCTGGGTCAGGGCTGGGGGAGCGGAGAAGGGAAGGTGCTGGCACTGCCTGCCTGCACCCCGGGGCAGACACAGCCCTGCCTGTCCCTGTGCCTGTCCCCCTCACCTTGTCCCTGTCCCTCGCCTCCTTCCCAGGGCCAGGGAGGGTCAGGAGGTCCAGCCCCAGCCCCGCTGGGCAGCAGAAAGGGACCGGGATCCTTGAGTATCTTGGAGCATCATTAACTAATGACCCTTGCTGTCATCTGGCCTCCCACGAATCCAGCTGCAGCCCAGGCATTGCTGGAAAGCGTTGGGGAGCTCCCTGGCAGACACAGAGCCTGTGCCTCTGGGTGCGTGCAGAGAGCCCAGATAAGCACCAGGGAACTCCGCACCGCTGCGGGGCTGGGACCTGGGCTCCCAGACCTTGCCCTGCCAAAGGAGGCCCTGGGGGCTGCTTTAAACACAGCGCCTGGAGTGCTGTCATCAGTCCTCAACCATGTGGAAACCTGCTCCACCTCCCCCAGCACTGCCAAGCTCTCCATGCCCACCACGCGCCCTCAGCACCGTGGCCAGGTGGGCGCAGCGTGGGGACGTGCAGCAGGGTGGTGCTGTGCAGCCAGGGGATGCTGTGTGGCCAGGGGATGCTGTGCGGCCACCCAGAGCAGCCAGCTGCAGGGACACGCTGCTCCTCATGGCCTCACAGCGCTGCGGGGCAAGGACAGGGCTCGCGGGTCTGCTCCCAGTGTGCCCAGTGTCCCCAGCACGGCACACGCTGGGAGGGAGCTGGCTGGGGAGCCGGGTGGGGAGGGCTCACTGAGAGAAAACCTCAGGGTCTGCGAACGCCGGAGCAGAGACAGCCGGAAGAAGAGATGCTGACGAGCAGCACAGAGCCGCGAGGAGCACGCCGTAAACAGCCCAGCTGCAATGCAGGAGCCGGGCAGGCGCTGCTTTGTGCGCTCCAGCTGCTCCGCCAGGAACGGGCCCAAACCTACGTGGGCCTCGGTGAGGAGGCGGCGCGGAGCCGGGCTCCCGACAGCCACATCTGGAAGGGATCAGCCGGCGGCTGCCGCCGAGAGCCGTCCCCAGCGCCGAGCCCCACGCCAGGCCAAGGAGGAGGCGCTGCCGATGCGGCCGGCGGAGACGGCCACAGGCATGTGGTGCACATGGATGCACGGGGATGCACAGGGACAGAGCATGCACACAATGCACACAATGCACACGGTGCACAGGGATGTGCAGGGGTGCATGATGCACGTGGGAGCTGATGGACACGCATGCACTCAGGGCACACATGCACATGGCTGCACACAGGCACATACATGCACACGCGTGCACAGGGGCACACAGGCAGGCTGGCAGAGCAAAACCAGAGCAGAGCAGCCAGCTGGGGGCACAGAAGGCAGCAGAGAGAGAGGCAGCACCCACAGTAGCTGCACACTGACCCCAACCTGCTCTGTCTCGGGCTGATTTGGGCCAACGCAGGGCACAGAGCCGGGGTCCCGGCAGCACCCAGGGTCCCAGCAGCACGCAGGGCGCAGCAGCCCCACCACCACCTCCATCCCCACTGCGAGGGCCCTGCTCTCACCCTGCAGCCACAGCGACCTTGCTGGCAGGGCCCAAGGAGACGTGGGCAGAGGGGGCACCCCCCCGACAGCCGCTCACCCCCAGCGTGCCGGCACCGTGCTCCCCCGGCCGTGCGGCTCGCCCCGGGCCCGGCATCCATCCGTCATGGTGCTGGAGCAGCAGGCCGTGCCGAGGCCGGCACTGCGTCCCTGACTTCCCATTTTTCAGGCTGATTGCTCCTGTCGCTGCAGAGCCTGGTGTTAAACACCTCATTTTCTACTCCCGTATTGAGTTGGAAAATACTATTAACATTTCATTACAGCTTAAAGATCCCTCTCAGCCTGGCACGAGGAGCTGACCTGCCGGTGCCACCGGCCCCTTGCCGGGCAGGCTGTGCTGCCTGCAGCCCTCAGGGCGAGGAGGGCCGGGAAAGCAAGTCCTGCTCCTGTCCCCGCTGTGGGCAGGACGGTGACCGGGGCAGAGCTGGGTGCTGGTGCTGCTCACCAGCTCGGTGACCGGCCTGGCACAGCACAGCCTCCTGGCACACTGGTCTGGAGCAGCGGAACAAAGCAGGGATGGAGGCACGGGGCAGCAGTGTCCGAGCAGAGCACAAGCGGTTTTTGAGTCCCAGCCCCTTTTCCTCACCTGCAGGAGCCTGGCCCAGCAGTAGCACAGACCAGCCGTTAAATATCTGCAAATTCACTCTTTAGTGCTCTCCCGATGGTGCTTTGAACACTTGTGAAAGGCACCTTTAGCTGCCCAGCGTGGCAAAGCCAGTGCGGAGTGGGTTTGTGGTGAGCGCCCAGCAAGAGGGACAGCAGCCCCGGACCTCGGGCACACCCCACTCCCAAAACCCACACCAGCAGGAAGAGCACAGCAGCAAACTGTGGGCACGGCCCTACAGCCACGCTGCCCCCAGCCCCACGCTGCCCCCAGCCCCACACCACCAGTGGGACCGCAGCCCCTGCCTGCCGTGTGTCCGACACCGAGGACCCCACAGACACGGCTCTGGGGTGGGCTCCCGCTGCACCCACTGCCCCACGGGCACCCACGGGGCCCTGGCACTGCCACGCAGCCACATCCACGGGCATCACCACCGGGGCTGCCTCGCGGCCTCATGACGCACGTGCAGCCACCCGCAGGGCCCCGTGGGCACAGGGGAGCGCAGAGGGCTGGGGGCACCCGGGGGCACCGAGCCACAGAGGTGCTTGCAGCCCTTCCTGGAGGCTGGGGAGGGAAGGGAAGGGTTAAAGGGAGTGCAGCCCGAGCAGCAGAAAGCCAGACGCCAGGCTGGCTACGGGAAACCGCAGGGCGGCTGTGGAGGGGGAGCTGGGGCCGCAGCACCCGGCCCTGCGGCACCGCCGGACCCCGAGCCCCCCACGGCACCACAGCCCCCTCCCGAGCAGCCCGGTCCTGGCCGTGCCCTGCGGCATCGCCCCGCCACCGAGTGCTGGCTGCTCGGGGAGCGCGGTGGCACCGGCAGCACCGGGAGCACAGCGCGGCCGCCAGCAAGGTCCCCGGGCGGGAAGCACTGCGAGAGCCCCAGCACAAGGGGCCACGGCGCAGACACAGGGCTAATTGGTGTCAAACCAGGTGAATTCGGGACTGCCGTGAGGAAATCCAGGCCAGTGAGGGAGCCTGGGGCTGGGCGCCGAGCCGCTGGCCCACATTCCCTGCTGCCCAGGCCCCGCAGCCGGCCCCAAAACGGGAGCAGGAGGGAAGGGGAGGGCTCGTGCCGGCAGCCTCAGCCCAGCCAGAGAGATGCAAGAAAATGTAAAATAAATACATGTCACCCCGGGCTGAGTAATAATCCCCCTCTGGAAGGAAACTTGGCGCATGTCGGCGTGCTCCCAGCTGCCAAGTCCCTGCTCGGTGCGAGGTTTCACACGCAGGTTATAAACCCCGAAAAGAAGTTTATTGGGGAAGCACTGACACGTCGTTACGCACGGCAGCCACCCGGCCCCTCGGGCCCCACGCTGGGGATGCGCTGCCCTCTCCCCGCAGTGCTTCACTCCTCAATCTGTGCTGAGGGGGCCGGGGGGGCCGGGAGAACAGTGTCCAGCCGAGCGATGGAGGCTCCCAGCACCATCACCAGGGGCACTTGGCCGAGCTGCCGCAGGATCCGGCCCCACAGCCCTTTCCAGCCTGGCCCCGCTGGAGGCTGGTGGCACTTGTAGGGTCCCTCCCGCTGCCCAGGGTGGCTGGATGGTGCCTGGGCTCTCCCTGCAGCACGCAGGGGCTGCCTCGTGCAGCATTGGGAGCCATTAGCAGCGGCTGCCGGCCAGGGAAGTTTCCTGTGTTGCTGGAGGGCTGAGGGGAATCGGGCAGCTCCGGCGGCTGCCGGCCACACGCGCCCTGTGCACTGCACCACAATTGGATTTGCAGCTGCCCTGCCTTTTACTGCATGGAAATTGAATTGTAAAATGTCAAAGACATTTCCTAACTGCGCCATATTAGCCCGGTTTTATTAAATACTGTTATCAGAGGAAATTATTAATGCAATCAAATGCAGGCAAAAAAAAAACCTGGAATTAACTGGCCGCCGCGCAGGAGGACACGCCGGAGGGCAGGAGGCCTCCCCCGAGGGCTGCATCCCAGGGTCCCGCTCACACCCAGCCCCTCGGCACGGCAGGGCCCTGCCCGGGACCCCAGAGGGGTCTGGCTCCTGGCTTCTGCCTCCTGGCCCCGGGTTGCCTCTGCTGGCCCCCTTTGTGCTGGGACGGCGGCTGGAGCAGCGTTCCTGCCTGGAGCTGTGCCCCAGCTCGTGGCCCAGGAGCAGTCCCCATGGGATGGCAGCGTCCCGAAGGGTGGTGAGCCCCGTGCCCAGCTGTGAGCCCGGCCAGGCAGTGCAGCTCACCCGGCCCCGGGAGCCCCACAGAGGGACCCAGAGCTCCTGCAGCACACGAGGACACGGGACAGGATGTCTGTGCTGCACAAACCTGCCACACGTGGAAGTGATTTGCAAAGTGCCCAGCACGGTGGGTGGGCGAAACTCAGCAGCGGGACCCGTCCCTCAGCTCCAGGTCCCTCCCGCAGCACAGGGGGGCCATGCAGAAGTGATTTCCAAGTGGATAAGATGAGCGCAGCAGCAACCTCACAGAGAAGGAGCCCGCCTGCTCCAAAATGCCACCACCGAGGGACCCCCCTGCCAGCACAGCGCAGCCCCATCTGCTGCTGCCCAAAGGCCTGGGACGGGGACGCAGCAGCACAGCCCCTGCTGGGGACGCCCCAGGTCCCCGTCCTGCCCCGCAGCGCCCGGGCTGGGGAGGCGAGGTGAAAACGCCAAGTCACTACAATTCTTCGAGGTAGCACCAGGGAGGAGGGGACAGGGAGGGAAACAGTTTGCTGCCAAATCCCTGCATCTGATTTGCGTAACTTTCAGACAACCTCATCAATTATGGATGCCCGGGAAGCGAACGCGGTGCGCGCTGCGGCCGGCCCGGGCCCCACAAACTCTTACTCCACTCTGCTAAATCGGGCCCCACGTCGCCATAGCAACCCGTGTTAATTCACGCAGGGATTTTTAAAATCTCATTTATTAAACCCCACATGAATAGGATATTATCCAGATAACAGAGCTAGAGTTACAAATCTTCCCGGTGCCGAAGAGCGCGGGGAGCACCGGAGGCACGCGTGGGAACGGCACATGGAGAGGGGGCATGGGGACACCCGGCATCGGGACAGCCACTGCTCAGCGCTCCCCCAGCCCCGCTGCTGCTGCCAGGAGCATGGCACCCGCTGCCACACACACAGCCCTGGGTCAGGTCCCCGGGGAGCAGGAGCAGCCCAGTCCCAGCACAGCCCCGGGGGCTCCAGCAGAGCTGGAGAGGTGCAGCCCGGCCAGGGCATGGGGCAAGCAGCCGGGCCTGCAGCGGGCATCCCCCCGGTGCCAGGCTCAGTATCACAGGGGTCCCTTGTCCCTTTCCCAGGAGCCTGGCACTGGGAGCACTGCTGGGTCCCACGGGCATCCTGCTGCACAGCACCCGGGGGGGCTCCGCAGTGGGACATGCGATGGAGCGGGGCTGGGAAGAGATGGGTGCAGGAGGAGGTGGTGGCACTCGGCACGGCACCGCTGGCTCTTGTCACAGCCATGCCAGCTGTGTGCCCAGGCCAGTGGGGGCTTGGGAGGGGTGCGTGGGGACAGTGTGTGGGCCACACATGGTTCCTGGACCCGTGTGCTGCTCTGGGAGGCTGCGAAGTGGCAGCACCTGAAGTGGGTTGGGAAGAAGGAGGCTTGGTGCTGGAGCCTGTTCCCTCCCTGCACAGACCCTCAGGAGGGGCACTGGAGGCACAGGGGACACCGTGCTGGTCCTGCATGGCAGCTAGACACAGGGACACCGTGCTGGCCCTGCACAGCTGTGGGCACAGGGGATGCAACAACGGCCCTGCACGGCACCAGGACATGGGGGATGCCACGCTGGCCCTGCACAGGAGTGGGGACATGGGGGAGGCTGTGCCAGCCCTGCTCAGCACCAGGACACAGGGGACACCCACACTGGGCCAGCTCAGAAAGAAGCCAGGCAGAAACACCCCTGTGCGGCCAGGATCAGGGGACGCTGTGCCAGCCCCGCACAGCTCCGGGGCCACGGGGGTGCCCACATTTGGGGGGCACCGAGGGAAGGACTGTGGGCACGGTGGTGGCGGGGCTGTGCGCAGCGTCCCCGCGACTCGGTGCCGCGCGGGTGCTCCCCGGGGGCCGCGCCTGAGCCCAGGGACAGCCCCCGGCCCCGCCAGCCCTGCACGCCAAGGCCTGAAACCTGCGGCTGCATCAGCACCATGAATAATTCAGTCCCGGGTAAAACGCCTCAGCAGAGCAGTTGGAACGCACGGAGAGCAGACACTCCCGGAGCCACACACATGTACACACACGGAGACGCACAACTACACCCCCGCAGCCTCGCGCACGGCCGTCCACGGCGGTGTGCACGCCTGGAGAGGGCTGTGCACAGCCCGGCGCAGAGATGCTCGCGGGGAGACACCCGTGGAGATGCATCCAAACACCCCCACACGGAGAAACACCAACACAGACACATCCAAACACACATATGCCAGGGTACACACCGGCACACCAACACAGTCCCGCACCCAAACACAGGCACACACGCACACCCGGGCACGCACGCAGACGAGCACGGGCACAGCTGCACCCAGGCACACGCACATATGTGTGCAGGCGGCGGCAGCCCTGGTGCACGCACACACACACACACACACACACACACATGGTCCGTGCACACAGACGCGCACGGATGCCCCCCCCCCTGCCCTTCCCGACCCCCCCCCAGTGCTGCAGCGGCCCGGCCCGGCTCCCCGGGGGGCTCGGAGCCTCTCCGGGGCGCGGGCAGTGCGGGAGGCGCTGCGGGGCTGCACCGGGACCGCCGAGCCCCTGCAGCTCCGAGCACCCGCGCGGCTCCCGGGGTCGCTCCGCCGCCGCCGCCCGCCCACCCCCCCCCCCCCCCGCGGCCCCGCCGGACCCCCCCCGCCCCCAGCCGGGCCGAGCCCCGGGGCGCCGCCGGGGATGCCCGGGGGCCCCCGCCCGCCCCGCCCCGCACCGCACCGCGCCGCACCGGGGATGCTCGGAGCCGGGGAGGGGCAGGGCGGCCGGGCTGCGGGTACCGGCGCCCCCCCCCCGCCGCCCTGCCCGGGGCCGCTGCCGGTCGCTGCCCGCTGCTCCGCCGCCCCCCCGCCCGGTCCGGCCCGGCCCGGCCCGGCTCGGCTCGGCTCGGCCCGGTCCCCGCGGCGCGGCGCGGCACTCACTGGCTTTGCCGGGTTTGGGCCTCTGCAGCAGCTTCTGCACGGCCGCGATGTCCTCCGCCTTCACCGCCTGCACCAGCTCCTGGTCCTTGCCCATGGCTCCGCGGCGCCGGGGCTGCCGGCTGCGGGCTCACGGCCCGAGCATCCTCCGCGGCGAGGGGCGGGCGGGCGGCTGGCGCGGCTCGGCTCGGCTCGGCTCGGGGCCCCCCCCCCCCCAGTCCCCAGCCCGCTCCGGAGGCGGGGGCGGCGGCGGCGGCGGGCGCCCGGGGCGGGGCGGGGCGCGGCGGGGCGGGGGGGGCCCCACCGGGAACGTGGGGGGGGCACCGCGGCCGCTCGGGAGCCGCACCGGGGCGCACGGCAGGAGCGGAGAGGGGGAGGAAATACGGGGGAGAGGGGGGGGGCACGGAGGGGCGGGAGCCCCGGCGGGAGAGGGGGGGGGGGCGCCGGGAGCGCGGGGAGGGGGCTGGGGGGGTCCGCGGGGAGGAAGGGGAGGGGGCGCGGGGGGGGTGCCCGGGGCTGGGGGCTCCCGGAGAGGGGCTCCCGGGGGGGGGCGCGGTGCGGCCGGAGCGGGGTAAGGATGGCGGGGGGGGGGGGCTCGGTGCGGCTGCGGCACCCGGCGGAGGGCCGGGGGGGCCGTGCCCGCCGGGAGGCCCCGTCCCAGGGCCCCGTCCCGCGGCTCTGCCCGGCCCCTGCAGTCCCCCCCCCGGCGGCTGGTGGAGGGAAGCGGGCCGGGGGAGCTGCTGGATTCCCGCAAATAAAGCCCTGATCGCTGCCTAATTTTCCGCCTGTGCAGACACAATGGCCGGTGACATTTCGTCCCCGGGCGTTTTTTTGCGGCTTGAAGGACCCGAAGGCACTGAAGGTGCTGGGTGGGGGCTGCCCGGCTGGGCCGGGGCCGGGAGGGTGCTGGGGAGCCCCTGGGAAATGGGGCAGCGATGGACAAGGCTCTGCCAGCACCTGCACAAAGTCGGGGACAAATTTCTGCTCTGCCAGGCGAATTAATGCCTAAAAGGCTTGCTGAGGTCCCAGCTCTGGAGAATCAACCTTGGGGTGTGCGTGCCCAGAAGCTGGCACCCAGCTGGGGCGCAGCGGGGCAGCGAGCAGGCGGCTGCACAGGGCAGGCAGCTGCAGAGCCCCACGGGGTGCAGGGCACGGGGACAGGCAGCCACAGACCCATGTGGCAGAGGGAAGGATGGGGGGCACAAGGCAACACCCAGACCAACAGCCCTGAAGTGCCCCTGGCCCACCCCAGGCCTGCCCAGGCTGGCCGGTGCCCAGCTGGAGCCACGGGCACCTTCCTCAGCCCCCACCTCCCCCTGCAGCCCCCGGCTCTGGCTGACTCGGGGGCAGCGGGGTCCTTCTCCTCTCCCTGCCCCCATTTTCCAATCCAGGACATTTGGGTTTCCAGCACGAGACGCCGCCTAATCTGCCCTCTAATCCCGCAGGCTGGTGGTGCGCGGCCGCACGGGGACCTGAGCTGCTGCGGGGGTCCCCGGGGCTGGGGGCTGGGGCTCTGCACGTGCCCGGGCTGCCCCGGCAGGTCAGGGCTTCCCTGGGGTCTGCCACCACTCGAGGACATCAACACAGCTCCTCAGCAAAGGGCCCTTTGTACCCCACAGCCTCTGCCTCAAGGCTTTCCCACCCAGCACCCGGGGATGGGGCAGCCCCCAGGACACCAGACCGCACTGGGACACGGGTGGCAGAGCTGTGTGCCCCCCCCCCCCCCCGTGAGCCACGCTGTGGCAGCAGGAGCCCCAGAGTGCCCCGTGTTTCTGCAGCTCCCTCCAGGCTCTTGCCAAGCCTCGTTGGTCCTCACGGAGCAGCACAATGTGCAGTGAAGCATCCACATCACCGCCCTGTGCACGCGGAGCCCAAACCGGTGTTAGGACAGGGAGAGCTGTGGGCACGGGGGGGGCTTCCCTTCGCCTCCCCCTGCAGCAGGGCCGGGCACGTGGGGGCACCGCCGCACAGGACCCCTTGCTGGCAGCAGCCGGAGGCAGCCCTGCTGCAGGACGCCCACCCCGTGCAGGCTCCCCCCGTGCAGGATCGAGGGCTGCCCCCACAAGAGGCACGGCCACCTTGGCTGGGGCAGGACCTGCGGTGCCTGAAAATGAAAAAGGGGCCCCAGCCCCGAGCAGCTGAAGCCCCCCCGGGACAGAGAAGCAGGGTCCCCTCCCCACCCAGCCGGGCTGATCCCTGCCCCTGCTTCCCCTCCCTCTCCCCTGGGGAGGGGGCAGAGCCGTGCCCCCCTCCATCACCCAGCAGCATCTACAAAAATACTTTATTGTGGGAGGGGGGCGCGCAGGAGCTCTCTGTGCAGTAGGGAACAACCAGCAGCCATGCCTCGAGCAGGAGGGGGGTGCAGCCAGCAAACCAAACCCCGACCGGGGCTCCTGCAGCCCAGTCCCGGGGGGCAGCTGGAGCTGGGAGGGGGGGGCACAGCCCCTAGGACGCCTTGGGGCGGGCGTTGAGGCGGATGATGGCCCGGTAATCCCGGACCAGGTCCCGCAGCTGGTCCAGGTAGGGGTTGACGTTCTCCTCCATCCACTCCTCCACCGTGTCGGGGAAGTAGATGCTCTCCAGCTGGGCACGCAGCTCACGGACCAGGCTCTCCCAGTCCTCGTGGAGCCTGGGGTGGGGAGAAGGGAGTGAGAGCTGGCTCCGGCTTCCCCAGGGCGAGACTGGGACCTCCTCAAAATGAGGGGGGGACCCGGGGCTGCTCCTGCCCCCCGGCACCCCACGTACTTGAGCAGCTTGCTGCCGAAGCTCTCCATGTTGCGGGGGTTCCCAAACTGGTGCTTCCGATGGTAGGGGCTGAACCAGCCCTTGATGCCGCTGGGGAGGCACAAGGGAGGGGGGGTGCAGGGGGCAGGGGGCCACCCAGACCCTGCAGGGCCATGCCGCTCCAGCCCCACGGCCAGACCCTCCCTCCGCCCTTACCTCTCTTCCTCCAGGGCTTTCTGGACGCTCTCCTTCAGGTGGCCGTTTACCTGCTCCACCATGTGATAGATTTCCACGCCGGGGAAAGCTCCCCTTCCCTCACTGCGGGGAAAGCGTGGAGGGGAGGTGAGAGCCCAGCACGTGGCACGGCACCAGCCACGGCTCCAGGCTGGGTGGTGAGCCCCCAAACCCTGCAGGGCTGGGGGCAGCACTCCCTGCTCCCCCCCCGGGGCACCCCGCTCCGTGCCGCAGCCACGCACCACGTGCCCTGCTCCAGCTGCAGGCTCTGGAAGCCCAGCACATCCAGGACCTTCCTCCGCGTCTCTTCCATGAAGCCCCCTGGGGAGGACGAGGAGAGGGGACCCAGGTGACCCCACACCACACCAGGGGAGCCCTGCTGCCCCCTCCCCGGCAGCCAAAGGGGCTCCAGCGATGCTGGAAGGGTGTGGACGAGGGGCACGGCCCCGCTCACCGTGCACCAGGGTCTGCAGGCACGCAGCCAGGGAGGGGATGCCGACGGGCAGCAGCTCGCAGAGCACCGAGTAGTGGTCGTACCTGCGGGGCAGGGACAGCCGTGTTGTCACCTCGTGCGTGGCTCCCTGGGCGGTGGGGCTGGGACGCGTGGCACGGCGCCCACCTCTGCCAGCCGGTGAGGACGATGCCCTGGAAGCGCAGCGGGGCGAAGCGCGGCACGGCCCGCATCACCCGCAGCCAGCTGAGCTGGTTCCTCACGTGGTGGTTCAGCGGGGGCCAGGCTTGCGCCGGGCCCGTGGTGCCCTTGAAGGCGCTGGCGAACCACACGGCCTCGAAGCCGCTCTCCGCGTATTTGGCCAGGAACTGCCCTGCGGCACCGGGGAGCGGGATCACGCTCGTGGCTCAGCGGTGTGGGGTTGGCACGGGGTGGGCAGGGACCCCCAGCTGCCAGGGGCTGCGCTGCCCAAAGCAGGAGCCTGTGCACAGGGGGGCTTCTCGGGGCTGGAAGGAAAGCGGGAGCCAGCGTGGCCGAGGTGAGCAGGAAGCATCACCCCTGAGACAGCGGGATGGCAGGGACAGGTACCAGACCCTGTGCCACCCCGTGCCACCATCCTGGGGGCCAGCTGGGCTCGGTGTGGTGGCTGCAGCAGCGGTGCCACCAGCCACGGGGTCGTGTCCCCCCCCTCTCCCCTCCCCAGGGTCCTGGCACGGCACCTTACCAATCTGCTCGACCTCGAAGTCGGGCGCGTAGAACCACACCACAGGCGAGACCTGCTTTGCTATCCCAGACTCTGCAAGGCAGGGACAGGGACATCAGCATCAGGACCAGCAGCAGGAGGGTGCCTGGGGGTCCTCACACCCCCACCAAGATGCCCAAGTGCTGCCGTCCCCATCCTCTCACCCCGCAGGGCTCCCGTGCTGATCTTCCTCAGCATGTCGTCCCACATAAGTGCCCGCAGCCCCCGGTACCGCGCGGCGAGGAAGCCCAGCACCTGCTTGATGTGCTTCAGGTACATGGTGCCCACGTCCCCCCTGTTGTGGCTCATCCAGCTCTTGGAGTCCATCCCCTCCCCAAGGTGGAAGACCTGGATTTGGGGTTTCAGGGGGTGCTCAGCACGCCTCGGGGCAGGCCTGGCAGCCGGCGGTGCCCGGGGTCCCGCAGAGCCCACCTCGTCCGCCCCGATGTGGATCCAGGAGGAGCGCCTGTGCTTCTCCATCACCTGCGACAGGAGGCTCTTGAGCAGTGCCAGCGTGTCCGGGACGTGGGGGTTGAAGCTGTTGGGGAAGCGCTCGACCTCCCGCAGGTGCTGGTACTTCTCGTGCTTGAGGATGAACTGCGTGGGGAGGAAACCCCCCGTGGGGGCCAGATGTGGGCCAAAAAGGGGGGATAAAGGAACAGGGCTGGGGACACGGACCCAGTGACGCGGACCCAGTGACGCATCCATCTCCAAGCCAGGTGCTGGGGACACAGCCCCCCTCCACCTCTCAGTGTCCCCGTCCTGTCCCCCCCCCAGTAAATGCTCCTGGCCCCTACCTCCACGTGCCCAAAGGTCTGCACCAGGGGCACCACCTCCAGCTTGTGGAGCTCCGCCAGCTGCTGGATCCAGTCGATGTCCTCCTCGCTGGGGAGGGCAGGGACAGCCTCAGTGCGGGCCACATGGGCACAAGGACATTCCCTCCTCCTCCTCCTCTTCCTCCTCCAGCATCCTGCCCCACCCCAGGTCTCCCGGCTGCCCCATACCTATGAGGACTTGGCTTTGGGGCCACAAATATTGACCCAGCAGAGCAGGGAGCAGGTCTGCCTGCAGCACCGTGCACAGCTCGGGCACAGCCCAGGCAGGGCACACCCAGGCTGGCACCAGCAGTGCCAGCATCCCCTCGGCCAGCCCAGCACCAGCCCCATCTCACCTGTAAGCGTACGGAGACCTGAGGACTTCTAGCTCGCCCTTGAAGGGGAACATGTCCTCGTACTCGATCAGGACCCCGTTGGCACCCAGCCAGGACAGGAGTGGGAAGAGCTGCGGGACGGCAGGGCGGGCTCAGCCTGCTGGCACCCCTGGGTGCGGGTGTCAGCGGGGACAGCCAGGCCCAGCCTTGCCCCACTTGGCTGGTCCCCAGCGCCTTCACCTGCTCCAGGTAGGAGACCTTGGGCGCAGCTCCCTTGAGGTCGAGGTGCACGAGCCTCATCTCGGTGGCACTGCTGTCCTTGGGGCCCTGCTGCCCGGGGCCCTGCCTCGGGGCCGTTATCTTTGCCACGGGGAGCTCCAGAGCCTGGCTCCGGGAACCGGCGCCCTGGCCGGTGTCACCCGTGTCCCCCCAGAAGCCGCTGTCCTTGGGGATGTGCCTGTGCAGCTCCAGGGTCAAGCTGCAGGGAGCAGAGCAGGGCTGATGGGCACGGATGCACCACCTGCCCCTGGCACCCAGCCCCCGAGTGGGCACAGCCCAGGAGCTCCCCGCAGACCCCCGCCGGTTCCCCGACCCCGCAGGGCTCCCCCAGCTTGTGTCCCGGTCCCGCTCCCACCTCACCTGTCGCGGAGGAGGAACTTGATGCCGGCCAAGGCCACGACGAGCAGCACGGCGAGGCGCAGCAGGTTCAGCTTGGTGCTCCGCTGGCAGGCCATGGCCGCAGGGCAGCGAGCGAGACCCCGAGAGGCAGGGCACCCCACAGACCCGCGCGAGGCCCAGAGGAAGGGGACGCGGCGAGACCCCTCCTGCCACCCTGCTCCCCCGCAGGGACGGGCACTGAGACCTCCGGTGCCCCCCCTACCTCACGTGCCCCGGGGGCTGGTGCTGGGACCTGCCTCTGCCCCCACGTGCACCCTCCTCGGGTGCTCCGGTGTCACCTCCGAGGGCGGCGGGATGGGGGCTGCTCACGGGACAGCCCTGCCAGGTGGCATCACGGGGTGGCCATGGCACCTGCGGGGGGAGAAGCGATGGGCAGCGGGTGGTGGGCACCGGGCACGGCCACGGTGGTCCTCCCCCAGCACCAGGTGCCCCCGGGGAGCGGGCAGTGGCGCTCACCGCACGTTATTCCAGCTCCCGGGGGTGCTGCGGTGCCATCCCCGGCACCGTCACCTCCCCTTGGGCTGGGGGGCAGCCCAGAGCCCCTCGCCCTGCCCCGCTGCCGGCTCCTCCCGTTATTTAACGGGGAGGCGGCGTCCCGGGGCTCACCCCCCCCCCGCGCTCAGGCCCGGTGCCGGTCGCTCCCCGGTGGCGGTGGCAGCCGCAGCGCCGTGCCCGCAGCCCCCCGGGAGCGCGCCCCGCTCACCTGACACAGCCGGGACCCGCGGGCACGGCGCGGCGGGGGCGGCCCGGTGCCGGTCCCGGTGCCGGTCCCGGTCCCGGTGCCGGTGCCGGTGCCGCTCCGCTGAAGCCCCCGCTCCCCCCGCCCACCCTCACCGGCACCGGGCGCGGGCACGAGCCCGCCCCAACGCCGCTCTTAAAGGGCCCGCCCGCACCGAGCGCCGCCGCCCACCGGGAGCTGCCCGGTGCCCGCTGCCCCCCGCCCGGCCCCCCCCGGTGCCCCCCCCGGTGCCGCCGCCTCTCCAGCCCCGCCCCCTCCGCGCAGACCACGCCCCCTCCCGTTCTAGCCACGCCCCTCCATGCGCACGGCCACGCCCCTCGCGTGACGACAGCGGGGCGGGAGAGGCGCGGGGTGCGTGCGCGGGAGGCGCGCGGCGCATGCGCAGAGCGGGGCAGCGTGCCGGTGACCGGGGGGTGGCGGCGGCGGGGCCATGAACGCGGCGCAGGGCACGGTGGGCAGCGACCCGGTCATCCTGGCCACCGCCGGGTACGACCACACCGTGCGCTTCTGGCAGGCGCACAGCGGCATCTGCACGCGCACCGTGCAGCACCAGGACTCCGTATCCTGCACCGGGAGGGGGGGGGGGGGGACCGGGGGTGGCACCGGGGGGAGCCGGTGGGTGAGTGGGGTGGGTGAGGGGGGTCCCGGTGCTGGGAACGGGGCAGGGATGGGGTGTGTGGGGGGGTCCCGGTGCCGTTAATCGGGGGTCGTGGTGTGTGGGGGGGTCCCGGTGCATGGGGGGGGTCCCGGTGCCGTTACCGGGTGGGCCGGTATGGGGGGGGCTCGGTGCTGTTACCGGGGGGAGCCGGTGGGTCCGGGGGAAAGCTCGGTGCTGGGAACAGAGGAGGGACGGGGTACGTGGTGGGGGTCCCGGTGCCGTTACCAATGGGTCCTGGTACATGGTGGGGTCCCGGTGCTGTTACCGGGGGGTCCCAGTGCATGGGGGGGGGGGTCCCGGTGCCGTTCCCGTCCTTACCGGCACCGCAGCAGGTGAACGCGCTGGAGATCACTCCTGACCGCAGCATGATCGCGGCCGCAGGTGAGCCCCGGGGTTTGGGTGGCGGTGGCGGGGCCCCGTCCCTGTCCCCCCCCCAGCCCCGCTGAGCGCCGCCCGGTGCCGCAGGCTACCAGCACATCCGCATGTACGACCTCAACTCCAACAACCCCAACCCCGTCATCAACTACGACGGCGTGAGCAAGAACATCACCTCGGTGGGCTTCCACGAGGACGGCCGCTGGATGTACACGGGCGGGGAGGACTGCATGGCGCGCATCTGGGACCTCAGGTGGGGCTGGGGAGGCCGTGCTCCCCCCCCGGTATGGGGCCACGCGGGTGCCCCGGGGAGCTCCGGCACATCCAGGCCGTTCCCTTGCAGGTCCCGCAACCTCCAGTGCCAGCGGATCTTCCAGGTGAATGCTCCCATTAACTGTGTCTGCCTGCACCCCAACCAGGTGAGCGTCATCTCCTCTGCGATTTCCCAGCTCGTGCTGCCAGCACTGCTCCTGGGGAAGCCGGGGGGCTGCAGTTTTGTGCTGGCAGCTGCAGCAAGGCGTGTTCTCGGGGTGAAAACACGCGTGACACTGGCTGCGTGGGGCAGGTCGGTGGGAGCAGGCTCTCAGCAAGGTGATGCAGAGAAGGTCGTTAGCTCACAGCCACACGCAGACAGGTTTGGAGCTGTACAGCTCTGTCTCTCCTAGCCCCTCACTGCCGTTGTGCCTGGAGGAGGTGGTGGGCACCCCAATGCTCGGCCCCCGGGGGCTGGGGGGTGCTGGTGGCACTGCGGGACCAGCAGTGACAGCTTCGTGCCCCAAGGGCTGGGGTCGGTGTGGGGACAGCCTCGTGGTGCAGGCAGAGTCCCTGCCACTGCCTTGCACAAGGAAGCAAACACTCCCCAAGAGGGGCTGTGGGTGAGTGGACATCCTGGGCTTGCACCCCTTTTGTTTGGCACCTGCTGCAGGCTGACGTGGGTTGTGTGTGGGTGCCTCTGCTGAGCTTTGTGCTAATTGCTGGCTGTTGAGGCAGCGCAGTGGCTGTCAGCCTCTCGTCCCACCCCTTGGGGACCACCCCATGAGTCAAACCAAGGGTGTTAGCGCTGCCAGCAAGAAAAAGCAGAGAGGCTCACAGCCCCAGTTCCCTTCGTGACTCCTGTTGGATTTGCTGGGGAGCCACCAGTTGGTTCAAAAGCTGCCACAGGGATTGCTTGGGCTGAGGAAACAAAGCTAACAAGGAGTGTGATGTGTTGGAGGAGATGGCAGTGAGAATCAGTGCATATCATTGCAGTGTTGACAGCATGTCTGGTCCATTTTGCATGCACAGGGCTGCAGGGTTGGAGTTGCAGACGTGGCAGTGCAAGGTTTGTGTGTCTCGAGAGCAGATCTTTTTAAAAAGACCAGTAACAGAAATGTTTCTTTGCTTTTGATTTTGCAAGGGTTCAGTTTTGCAAATGCTGAATTTGATGCTGGTTATTTGGACCAGACTTCACCCAAATGCTGCAGATGCTCCCATAGTGCTGTGAGAACGTATTGCAGCGAAACAAATGCTGTACGTGGATGATAAACGTGAACTAATCCCTGACCATGATGCTGCTGAGTTGCAGGAGAAGCGTTGGTTTGCGAGCAGGCCAGAGTTAATTAGCCCAGAGGTGGCGGTGTTTATTCAGGCAGCTTCACCACTCTGTGCCATTCCTCGCTGCAGCGCTGCTGGCTCAGTTCTCAGAGGGATTTCTCGCAGCCTGGGTAAAGCCGTGATGGCTTCAGCATAGCAGTTGTACTCGCACCTGCTAAGGGTGGGCTGAGGGCTGCGGCGTCCAGAAGACGCCTCTGCACTGCACAGTCAGCTAAATATATCGAGGGAGGATTGTCTTCACCAGAAACAGGCCGTTGCTCATGGGTACGGGATCATCTGTGCCTGATGACCTGATCTCCTCTAGGGATTCTGCTAAAATCATGGGCAGTGCGGGTCTGTCGATAAAAGCCCCGGTTTGAATGGAGAGCTGCCAGCATTGTCTGCTGGGCTGAGCAGGGATCGGAGCCAGAACTCCTGCCCTTCGGCTGGCTCCTGTCCTTACCCTCTCGGAGAAGGGGAAAGAGAGAAAAACCTATTTAGGCTCATGTTTTTCAGGTGTCTGCACGCTCTTGAGTGCTCCAGTTGTTCTCTGGCCAACCTGCATCCTCATGCCCGCTTCTCAGACGTGCTGAAAGTCACTTGGCCTCTGTGGATGTTGTTTGGAGCAGCGGCTGAACAACAGCGCTGCAAATTAGGCACCTGCTGCCTGTTCTGGGGTTTATAAAATTAGCAAACACTTCTGCGAAGGTAAACAGCCTTTTTGCAGAGCGTAGTGTGAGATTGATGCCTGGCCTGTTCTCGGTGCTCAGGGCGATCAGCAGGCTGCTGGCTGCCTGGGAGCTGGGGCTCCGAAACCATTCCCGGTGGTGAGCAGAGGCCCAGCTCTGTGCTGGGAATGGTCAGGCAGAGGAGGACCCCGATGCTTAACACCAGAGCAAGGCTCCGGCTGGTGCTGCAGGGACGTGCTCTGGGGCTGCTCTTTTGGGGGGATTTCCCAGAGGTTGCTGTTTCCTTGCAGGCCGAGCTGATTGTGGGCGATCAGAGCGGTGCCATTCACATCTGGGACCTGAAAACCGACCACAACGAGCAGCTGATTCCAGAGCCCGAAGTTTCGGTGAACTCGGTGCACATCGACCCCGACGCCAGCTACATGGCGGCCGTCAACAGCTCGGTGAGCTCCGACAGCCTCGGCCGTGGGGTGCGATGTACGGGTGGGCTGCTCCGCCTGGGACATCCTCGCGTGGGCAGAGCTCCCCGTTCCCACATCCCGTGGAGTTTTCCTGCGCTGTGGTGGGGCGCAGGGAGCCCAGGATGCTTTCGGGTGGGGGCCACCAGCCCGGCCACAGACCCCCCCTCTCCCCGCAGGGAAACTGCTACGTGTGGAACCTGACGGGTGGCATCGGGGAGGAGGTGACCCAGCTGATCCCTAAGACCAAGATCCCGGCGCACAACCGCTACGCCCTGCATTGCAAGTTCAGCCCCGACTCCACGTGAGTGGCTGCTGGCCCCGACGGGAGCAGCCGTGCCCCTGGCTCTGGGCTCCGTGCTGCAGGGCCCCGGGAGGAATGGGGCGGTGGTCCGGGTGTCCCAGGGGTGTCCCAGAGGTGTCCCAGGGGTGTCCCCGTGGTCCCTTGGTGTGCTCCTTCACCAGTTTGAACTCAGAAGGCAGAAAATACAAAGCCAAAAAAAATCTGATTACAAAGAGCGCAGCTCTCTGGTTTATTACTGTTCCAGACCCATACTAATGAGAGGCTTTAGGCACACGGTGACTAACTGGCTTACCCGTGCGTGTCTCGTTGCAGGCTCTTGGCTACGTGTTCTGCAGACCAGACGTGTAAGATCTGGAGGACTTCAAACTTCTCTCTGATGACAGAGCTGAGCATTAAGAGCAATAACCCAGGGGAAACCTCTCGTGGCTGGATGTGGGACTGTGCCTTCTCCGGGGACTCCCAGTACATTGTCACAGGTGGGACACCGACAGCTCGCTGCCCATGGGGCCAGGCACTGACACAGGACTGAGGTTCTCTAGGGGAGACACTGCCAAACCCCGATGTGTGTGTGAGGACAGAAAACTGTTCTGGTAGAGTCCTCAGCCTCCTGCCCACCGCACAGTGCACAAAATCCCTCCAGCTTTCAGCCTGTGCTGTACTAGGGCAGCTGTTGCCTCCTGTTTAAAATGGACAGGTGATCCTCATGCGTGCAGTTTATTTCGCCTGCTAGCAATGCTGCCTGCAGTACTTGCAGCATGATAGCCCATTCAAAACCTGTGTAATTTGCACAGTAACTTCTCTGTGATGAGCTGAATATCCCAACTAATACCAAAATGCCCTGAGTGTCTTGTTCTGCACAGCTCCCTTGCCTATCATCAACAGCACTCAGAACTGTTGAATGAAGCAAGAGGACAACCTTTCTTCTAATTAAAAAAAAAGTTTGAAGGGCAACACCATATCTCCTCCTTCTCTTTTTCCCTTCTGTTGCAGCCTCCTCTGATAACTTGGCCAGACTTTGGTGCGTGGAGACAGGAGAGATCAAGAGGGAATACAGCGGCCACCAGAAAGCAGTCGTCTGCCTCGCCTTCAACGACAGCGTGTTGGGATAACGGTGACGTGGGGGAAAGGAAGGACCTCTGCTTGTTTTCCCTTGTCTTAAAACAGCCAGCACCCTCCCTGGAGCATGAGACAGGCACTCAGTGCTGTCCCCTTGGAGGGAGAGGGCTTGCTCTGGGGCAGCATCTGCCTGGAGCGAGACCAGGCTTCAGCTTTGGCCTCACAGGGAGGCCACTTGGACAAAAGGGAAGGGGAGGCACGGGGCCACAGAGGGCAGCTGGGCGCAGAGCAGCTGGAGGCATCCCTGCGGAGGCTGCTGCCAACAGCCCCGTGATGGTTTTGTACCCCAAAGTGGAAAAAAAATCAGCCTAACGGGAGTCGGCTGCACAGAGGAAAAGTCGCCGTTTTCTTGTTTTGCAACCCCTTTATTCCAAGTGTATTTCACAGCCTGACTTGGAGCGCTGTGCTGTTATGAAACCAGCCACCCCCGACAAGTTTAATAACCTCGTGTCGAGCAGGGCGCGTGGCCAGCAAACACGAGCTACTCCCCGCGGTTCCTGTCTAGGTCTCCTAGTAGCTACGTACTCGATGCAGCCCTGAAGCAGAGCTGCAATAAAGCGTCTGTACCGCCGGTGCTGAGCAGAGTCCTGTTATTTTCCTAAACTCTCCTGAACTGCAGCGTGAGAGCAGCAGGCAGCCCTCGGGCGATGTGGATGTTACCTTGTTGAAAGCAGAGGCTTTTCAGTTCAAGTATGTAGAGCAGCGAGAGGGCAGCCGCGGCTGCGGGACTTACTCGGGGAGGTAATAGAAGCAGATAGACACGCAGATGTTGCTTGGAAAACAGATGTCAATGCACAGGTAGATCAGCCGCTGCTTCCCCGGACCTGCCAAATGAGGGAGGGCAGAAAGGAGGTGAGGGATGCTTCTGCAGACCTGCAGCTAAGTCCCCAGGGAGCCAGAGAAAGAGAACGCCTGAGGGAATGACCACTCATTAAAGCTGGGGTATGACCAGAAGGAGAGCTCCTCAGGCGCCAGCAGGGCAGCGATCCCTGAACAAGGGCCTGATTCTGAATGCAACTTACCCCCTGCTCTCCTCACCCAGAAGATGGGTGTCTGCTCACACAGGGCTTGGACGGCCTCCCCCAGGCCGCTGGGGTCCACTTGTTGCCCCGCCAGGATGCCCAGGAACTCGCGGTAGTACTTGGTCTGGTTATTCTGCTGCAGCAGCAGCTCGCCCTGGAGGAAAGAGTCCCATTAATTCCCCTGGGGCACCTTGTGCCTCCCTGCCCTGCCTTCAGCCCCAGCCCTGCTCGCACATCCAAGACACCCAAAAGAGCCCCCCTGGAGATGCTTGTGGTCAGTGGAAGCTGGGGAGCTTTCATGAAGGAGCCCCAGAGCCTGGCAGGAGCTTGCATCTCCTGGGGAGCCAGGGCTCCTCGCACCCCTGCTGGGTGGCATCCAGCAGGGACCAGGGGGACCCCGGCAGCCCCTAGGAAGGGGGGAGCAGCCGGCAGGGCACAACCAAGGCAGGCAGCTGGCTGCTGAAACAGAGCACCCCCTGTGCATCCGTTACTATTTTGTTCAGAGGGGCTGGGTACGTGACTCACCTCCTGTGAGCTGCTCACAGACCCCTCTTTGTTCTCTGTTCCCCAGAATTTTGAGCAGGTAACAGAATACAGCGGGACTGGGCTCTCTGAAAGCCCTGCTGTTCGCCTCTGTGGGACGGAGCCCCTTCCCGACCTGCAGCTCTGCTCTTTCTCACAGCAGGCAGGCTCTCAACAAAACCAGGAGCTGTCTGCGTGCTCCCAGACTCGCTCAGAGCCCGGCACCGAGCAGGAACCGAAGCAGCACTGCCTGGAGCAGCATTGCCCAGAAGGCAGCCCCTCTGCAGAGGGCGGTCAGCGCAGCCCCCCCTTCCCTCCAGGCACCCCCCGGCCGAGCCCATCGCTCACTCTCAGCTCAGCCGTGCTCAGAGTCCCCCTCGTGCTCTCACGGTCCCCGGGCTCCATCCTGCGCAGGTAGCAGGCGTGCTGCTCCGCGGGCCGGTAGCAGATGTAGCCCTGGGAGATAAAACGTGCCCTGTTAGAGCAGGCAGCACGCTCCCTCGAGAGCCCAGCCGTGGGCATCCCTCCCTGGCCCTGCCTCGTTTCTCCTCTGTGCAGCAACCACCGCGGCTGCGCCTCGCTTAGCACGGGGAGCATCCCAGGCAGGCTGTGGCTGCTGGTCCCTAGGGTGCCCCCAGGGGCTGTGTGGCACTGGGGGGCACAGGGGGACGGGGAGCAGGGGCAGGTTGCTTTTTTTTCCCTGCTCAGGCACACTCACGTTCTGGCTGTCGTACAGCACGACGGCGCTGCGGTTGCTGCGCGAGGTGATGTAGTAAGTCACGGTGCTCCTGGACGCGTCCACCAGGGCCGTCTGGTTCCTCGGCGGGTCCTGCTCCCCCTGCAGCATCACCCGCACCGCCTGCGAGCCGGCCTGGGCACACAGCGAGGGCAGCCCCGGCCAGCAGCCACCCACAGCACCTCCGTGTCCCCACCCGGACCCTGCTGACCCCGGGGGGGGGACAGGACGTCCTGCACCGTGGTGTCCCCGAGCCCCCCTGCCCGGTGCTGCACCAGGGAAGCTCTGCTGGGTCCCCCCGGCCACCACGGCCTCGCAGCCCGGGCTCGATGCCTGCCCAGCTGGCGCAGCGTGCTGTGAGAGCGTGGGGGCTCGCAGGGACGTGCCCGCGCAGCAAAATGCCAGCCTGGGTCTATATTTACAAACGATGCTCTCCAGCTCCTCTAATTTCAGGCAGGGCTGAGCGAGGCAGCAGCTGCTCAGCTCGGTGCCTGCAGCACAGCCTGGGCTGAACCCAGCCCCGCACCCCAGGCAGGACCCCCCCTGCACCAACCCGCACCCCTCACCTGGGCAGAGCTGGGGCCGAAGCCGAGGATCCCCCCAGTGCTGATGCCAACGACTGCAAGGAGCAAGGCAACGGCCAGGATGATCCAGAACGTCCTGGATGGACCCGGGAATGGTGCTGCCAGCCTCCTGTCCTGGGGGCCAAGGCAAAACGAGGGAAGAACAGGAGTTAAAATGAACACTTCTCTGCCATAAAAAAATAATGTTTCAGTTCTCCGAGGCACGAAGAAACTCAATAAATTCCTGCGGTTTGGCTCGCTGCAGGCAGACAGCGAGCAGGCTCCTCGAGCCCCCATCAGCCATCGACCTCAGTGCTCTGCAGCCTCCCCCTGATGCTGCGGGAACGATTCCATCAGTCCCGGTCAGATGTGACAGCCCCAACTGTGCCGGGAAGATCCCCGATAGCAAACAAAATCCCCCCGGTGGGAAAGGAGTGCACAGACACAGAAATGCAGCTCTGCTCCCCCGTTACCCCAGCATCCGACACCGTGTGAGCACAGCACCTGCAGGGAAACCCCGCTGGCAGACCCAGCTGCCTCACAGGGGGCTGAAGTCGGTGTTATGCCCCGGAGAGGTGAGGAACCAACCTCACCAGCACCACGGGAGCTGCAGGAGCTCAGCCCCGGGCAGGCACCGCGGGAGGGCTCTGCTGTGATCCCTGGGGCTCAGGGGAACTCACCGCAGGGCCCGCGCTGCTGGTGCTGCTCTCGCCCTCCATCCTCGCTTCAGATGAGGCCCTCGCTCCTGCAACTCTGCCTCCGGAGCACACGCAGGCTGTGCATGGTCCTGGGCTCCGAACGTGCCCGAGAAGCTTGGGCACGCAGCTGCAAAACGTGAACGTGGTCCCTGCGGCCAAAGCAGCGCCCAGCCAGGTGCTCCTGCCTCAGACCCGCGAGGAGGGCGAAACCTGAGAGCTGCAGGGGCAGGGGGAAGGAGGGGGGGACCCGATGCTGCAGAGGGATCCTGTCAGTGGTACAAAAACCGCTCTTCCTGCTTACCTGGCGAGCCACCGGAGGCACGCAGGTGGAGCATAACTGAGGGCTTTGTGCGGGGCCTCCCTGCTGGCAGTCCCCAGTAGCAGGACCGAGTAAGTCTCATTACGAGACGAAATGAATAGGGAACAGTGGCAGGCTGCCCTTGTCATCGGTTATTTCTACATTTCAGCACGAACTTTGTGCTGCCCGAGCTCCGTGGGCTGAAGCCAGCTGTTTATCCTGCGGGCTGGCGCACCGCAAGCCTTGGCTGCGGCCGTGCCCGTGTCCCACCTCCAGACCCTGCCTCATCCAGACCCAGGGGAAAGATCCGAGCTGCAAAGTCCCATCCCAGCTCCAGCTGCCCTCGTGCTAACACCCATTTCCTGCAAGGAGAAATACCCCACGGGGAACAGAGCTGGCCAGACTTACTTCTCCTGCCAGCCCAGGAGCCCCTGACACAACTTTTTATTTTTGAGACCTGCCAGCCAAACATAACCAACCCCACGGAGGCAAGGAAAACCCCAACAGAGTGCCTCCATGTGGCATCTATTAAGGGAAGATCTGACAAATGTAGCCCAGGGTTGGCTTTGTTTCTTTTGCTAATACTCTACATAAGGAGTACAGATGGCACGCACAAATGTGTCCTTAGCTCCCGGAATTTCCACAAAGCACAGCAGCACCAAAGCACGCACAGAGACCACAAAATGAGACAATGCAAGGGAAAAGCAGGTTTGCAAGTTTAATGTGAATTCAAGTAGTGGGTTCAGAACCGTTGGGAAGTTGACACGGTTGTGCAGCACGAGTGACACTCTCACCAACACATTTCAGCGCACGGGAATCGAGGTAACGGTTGCCTTGAACAGTGCACAGTCCTCAGCGGGGACAGCGTGCTGCTGCAGGAGGCTGAACGCCCCACTTGGCATGGACTGGTGTACCTGACAAATTGTGAAATGAAAAGCACCAGAGGCAGGAAGTGGATTAAAGAACACACCGTTGAGTCAGACCCTACCTGCAGTAAACCCTTAACGTCCATTTCCGTGTTACCCAGCTAAAGGGAGAGGTCTTTTGTGACTTCTGTAAGCCTTCTAGCTGGAGACAAGAACAGGGAAGAGATTATTCTTGCTTCCTTACACAACCCCGAGTTACGAAAGATCCAGCTAACACTGCGGTAACAGAGACAACGAGCCGTGGCTATCGCTCTACAAACACAGTGCTAAGTCCACGCGTCTCTGGTGTCCGAGGGGAAGGAAACGGCATCGCTAGGGCTAGAGCTACTCAACTGAACTTTGGCAGATGAGGGAAGGGCAGCACTTAAATGTAACTACCAATAGTTGAATCTATAGAAAAAAAAGTGTTATTTGCATATATAATTTTCTTAATTCTGTAATACAAAAGCTTTGAGCTGTGGCCTTTGATTCAGCCTGCATAAAAATCTATCCCATAGCCTGAGCTGCGCATCACCTAAAACGTACCTAGAGATCTAGCTAAAATCATCACCTGAGCAAGCAAGCACTCTTCTTCAGGCAAGCAACTGGTGCCTGGCCAGACACACAAGGAAGATCTTGAGATGAGATGTTTAAAGGAAGCCCGTGCTATTGTCGCACACAGCCAGCACTCCTTCAGGTTTATTTTGGTAGAGTTGTAACGCGGGTACCACATCCATCCTCTACAGACTGAGTCTGGACTCACACCCGACAGCTAAAGCCGAGGCAGGTGCTATTTTGATGCTGAGGCAGCAGGGAAATACAGGAACCAAGGTGGTGTCTAACCCATCCGGATACTTCTGGGGAGCAGCAGTAGTGAGGGACAGTCCTATGTGGTAAAAGCTTTCTGCGTCACCAAACACAAAAGCTCATGAGAATTCAAACTACCGGGATCGGTGACGTACATTCCTCTTACCTTCCCCTTCTGGGGAAGGAGATATATTACCATATACTATACTTAGATTTATACCTTAAATATATTCTGATCTATAGTTAGGATCGGGGGAGCTCTTGTACGTACACATACCTTACACACACACCCAACACTGGGACAAACACAGGATACAGAAGACATTTTTGTGTTTTGTGAGCCAATCGCCCCAACCTGCATCACAAGTGCAATTCGTAGCGGTCACACGAGGAGACTGCTTACAGCTCCTCCGACCCGACGTCACGCTTACAGTGAGCTGTGCTGCTGAACATGACCCCATCCCAAAAAGTCAATCAAAGGCCAAAGACTAATTCCGTCAGCCCCTGCAATCGCTTCTAAACACAGCTGCTAAGTTACTACACACTCCAAAAGTCATTTCCCTGAATAAACCAGACTGAGCCGCAGCCTGCCCAGGAGAGGACACACTGCAAATTGCTGGGTTCTCTTCCTCACATCAGTTGGCTCTACTTCCCTCAACTCAGCCTAGAGGACAACACAACATGGAGCATCACAAACGTCTGGATGCACGTGATACTTATCATTAAAAAAGCCCCAAACCCGCAAGACTCGTGTGACGCCATAATGCCCTCCTTGTTTCAAAGTGCATTTTAAAAGACCGAGATGTAAACAAAATCATATCGAGAGGACAGAAAGGTTAAAAGGCTAAGGATCGCTAGCTTCAGGTGGTATCAGAGTGAGTACATTACTGCCACAAGGTGACTGACTGGGGCCCCCCTCGGGGAGCCCGCTGCCAAAGCGGCGTTCTGCTCTATTAATCCTCCAGAGCGGGGAGAAGGTCGGCTATGCTATCGACATAGTAATCGGGGACCAGGCTCTGCCTGGCGGGGCAGTCGCTCTCCTCGTGGCCCTTCACCTCCTCCAGCGCGGTGACCCCGGTGAGGGTGAGCAGGGTGGTGAGGCCGCAGGTGTTGCCCATCAGGATGTCCGTGTCCAGCCGGTCTCCCACCATGATGGTGCGCGCGGGGTCGATGTCGAACTCGCTGGCCACGCAGTCGAACATGTAGCGGTTGGGCTTCCCCACGATGAACGCCTCGCGCTCCGCCGCCGTCTCCACCGCCTTCACCAGGCAGCCGGTCCCTGCGGGGAGAAGCCACAGCGCCCGTTAGAGGCTGCAGGGGAGCGGCGGCACCCAGACAAAACCCCGCAGTGCTTTGGGGACGGGACACCCCAAATAACCCGAGAGCCTCCTGCAGGAATGCAGTTTGACGTGAGATTAGAGGGGAGCAAAGTACAGCAAAGGGCGGTGAGGCAGGGGGCAAGGGGCGGCTCTGCTGCCTCTGGGAGGGCTGCGGGGGGGGGTCGGGAAACCAGAAACGGGACCACCGGGTGCTGGAGGGGCTGGGGCCACCCTAAACACCCCTCCCCCGGCCCGGACACCCCCCGTACTCCCGGTTACCCCCCACCCCCTGGCACCTCAACTCCCCCCCACCCCATCTCGCACCGGGGATGGCGGCGCCGCCCTCGAGCGGCAGGCGGTGGTCGCGGTTGGTGGCGACGAGCAGGCAGTCGGGGCCGCGCAGCAGGTAGCGCAGCGCCTGGCACAGCTTGGCGTAGCTGAAGTGCTCGTCGAAGCCCACCAGCACGGCGCCCACCGCCGGCTCCAGCGGCGCCCGGGCCCAGTCGGCGGGCGCGGGGCCGGGCAGGGCGGCGGGGCCGGGCGGCAGGTGGGGCACCCCGGCCTCCCGCAGCTCGGCGGCCAGCGCGGGGCCCCCCAGCACGTAGGCGGCGGCGCCGGGCGGCAGCGCCTGGCGGAGGAAGCGGGCGGCGCAGTGGGCCGAGCCGAAGACGTGCCGGGGCTCGGCGGGGGGGAAGCCGAGGCGCCGCAGCTTGTCGCAGTAGGCCTGCCGCGTGCGGCTGCTGTTGTTGGTCACGTAGCACAGCCGCTTGCCCGCCGCCGACAGCCGGCACAGCGCCGCCGCCGCGCCGCCCAGCGCCGCCTCGCCCCGCCACAGCACGCCGTCGCAGTCGAACAGCAGCGTGTCCGCCGCCCCCAGCACGGAGCGCGCCGCCTCGCCCTCCAGCCGCCGGCACCGCCGCCGCCCGCCCGGCTCCGGCTCCTGCCCTTGCTCCCGGTGCTCCGCCATGGCTTCACCGCTCGCAGCCGCCCGCCCCCATTGGGCCACGCCGCCGCCCCCGCGCGCTCATTGGCCCGCGCCGCCCCGCGCTCGGCTCCCCGTTGGGCGCCGCGCGATCCGCCGACGGATGGCGCTCGTGGGGGTCGCGCTGCTATTGGTCGCTCAGCCGAGCAGGGCGCGCTGCTATTGGCTGGGAGGCAGAGGGCTCCGCCGGCCATTGGGCGGCCCGCGCGCCGCATCCGGAGCCCGCTCGGGAGGGGGGAGCGGCGCTGAAACACGGGGGGGGGGGCGCAGCCCTCAGCCGCCAGCACCCCCCTGCCCCCCCCCTCCCCACCGGAACCTCCTCAGCGCGGAACCCCCGCGCCGGGCGCCGTTCCCCGCCGAGCCCCTGCGGGCGGCCGGCCCGCGGCCCGTTGTTATGACGACACGGCCGTAAAGCCGCCATCTTGGCCGTGCGGCGCGTTGCGACATGGAGGCCGCGACGGCGGCGGGCGCGGGGCCGGCGGCGCTTACGGCAGCCGCGGGCGGGGAGCGGCGGGGGGCGGCAGCGGCGGCACCGGCACCGGCACCGGGCTCCTGCCCCGCCGGGCCCGCCGCCTTCCTCGGCCTCCCCGCGCCCTTCGCCGAGGAAGGTACCGGAGCCGCGCCGGGGCCGGGGGGCGCCGGGAGGGCCCGGGGGGGGCGGAGGGGGGCGGCGGTGGGGCCGGTAGGGCTGGTAGCGGGCACCGGGAGGGGGCTGAGGGCTGGAGGCTTGGGGTGCTGGGGTCCCCTGGGCTTGTGCCAGCGTCCCGGTGCCGTGCTGGGTACCGGCCGTGCCCCCCGGGCAGCCCCCAGGACCCCCCCGCCCGGTGCCGGGCCCGTTTCCCCTTGCAGATGAGGCCGACGTGCACCGGTGCGGCCGCTGCCAGGCGGAGTTCACGTCCCTGGAGGAGTTCGTCCAGCACAAGCTGCAGAAGGGCTGCCAGAGAGCCCCCGAGCCCCCCGCGCCGCCGCTCCTCCCGCAGGAGGCACAGAAGGTGATGGGGGGGGGGGGGGGGGAAGGGTCTGAGGGGCTGGGGGGGGGTAGAACACAGTGCTACGCCTTCAAAAGCAATAAAACTAATAAAAATTTCCTGCTACAATGTTTTCTGTCACGGCAGGTTGTGCCCTCGGTCGAGGAGTCCATAACGGTTGCCCACGTTGTTGAGGCGTCTTCTATAGCAGATGAGATCGGGAATGCGTCAGCGATAGTAGGTGAGCTCCAGATAGGAGGTGAGCTTCATGGAGTGCTTGCCTTTACGTCCCTGCTGTCAGGAACCTGGTCACTTGTCCTGCATCCTCTGCTGTCTGATCTGTGTTGTGGCTGGGTGAATGACGTTTCTGTGCTGCATGCTTGGGACTGACCATTATCGTAACGAGGCAAGAGGCATCCCTAGGCCAGCTTTGTGGGGACACAAACTAGATTTAAACTTTCATTCAAGAAATACCCGTTGTATCATTAATGCTATAACAACAAGAGCTTTATAAGGATCAGCATTCCAGGGTTTCTCCTTCCATTTCTCCTTCCTACCACTTGAAATGCTGAAGGAGTAAGTTGATCTAGTCACATAAAGCCGTCTTTTGTAAAGAGCATAGCTGTCTTTGTGTCCTTTTCCCAGGTAGTGGGCACATAAAAGAAGTCATCGTTGCAGGAGACCACGTTTTTGAAAACCCAAATGGTGATGTTGATGGGGAAGTCGCTGAAGAGCAAAGCAACCCTGATGATCAGGAGCAGGATATTTCCACAGAACTGATAAAGGTTAAGCTTCTGGTTAACAAGGAAGGGCGATATGTGTGTGAAATGTGCCAGAAGACGTTTAAAACAGTAAGTATGACTTCCACTCTGTTAGATTAGAGCGATATTTAGGCTGGCTGTTGCACTAAGATGTCTCAAGATAACAATGCGCTTTTCTCCTGCACGCTATACTTTAAAATTAGAACTTTACTTTTGTAAAGGAACTTTTTTTCCTTGATAAAAAGCGCATAGTTGAAATGTAACATCCTTTATCATTTGAAACGTCTTTTAAAACACATTTCTTACCCTAGGCAAGCATCCTCAAAGCTCACATGATCACTCACAGCAGCAGGAAGGACTATGAATGTAAACTCTGTGGAACTTCCTTTAGGACAAAGGGGTCTCTGATTCGACACCATCGGCGCCACACTGGTAAGAGTATCCAAATTGTTCCTTACTGCTCCAGCTCGCTGTGTGTCATTATCCGGCATACTTTAGAGCAGAATTTTTTGCTACTTTCCATCATCTGCTGAGCTCTTGAGCTCCCTGATGTCTGGGGTGCTGTAAGGTGGTGCGGGGTTGTGGGATAAGCATAATTTCCCTGCTGTAAGGAGCTGAACGCATTCTTCTCTAAGGCTATTGCACAGAACTTTAATAACAGGCAGTGGATAGTTTAACACAGGTATTTTGATTCTTATTCCCAGATGAAAGACCTTACAAATGCAAGAAATGTGGAAAAAGCTTCCGGGAATCGGGAGCTTTGACTCGGCACCTGAAATCTCTGACGCCTTGCACGGAAAAAATCCGCTTCAACATGAACAAAGAAATAGTCGTCAATAAAGATGACTTGCCCGCAGGTCAGTGATGCTGTAAATGCCTGCCTTGTGTCTGATCAAACCAAGCGTGTTTCTGGTACTCAAACTATAAATTCTTTTTCATTTGAGGAAAAACATAATGCTGTGGCATTCAATTCATACATTTTGCATGGGGAAAAAGAAATTTTATATTGATCTAAACAATTAACCCAAAGTGCACATAGTCAGGCACCAACTGTAAGAACGCTTCAGGATCTGGTACAAAGGTGGTTTTAACAGGCACCTCGTGTTCTAAGACACGTGTTTAGAGGGATTGGCAGTGTACCAGATGATTAATTCTGCTGCTGTTCTTGAAGGTTCCTGCAGTTCAAACGCAGACACCGTTTCATCAATGGCGAGTGAATCCATTGAGACCTCGCCTGTGATTCATCTAGTGACAGATGCAAAAGGCAACGTGCTTCATGAAGTCCACGTCCAAATGCAGGAGCTTCCTGTCGTAGATGAAAAATCTCTGGACCAAGATGTGAGTGTTGCTTCTCTTGAAAACCCACCATGTATTTTATGCAAAGAAGAATTTGAAGTATTTTACTTTGTGAAAGTTTCTTAGGTGCCCGATATCATGGCATTAGTCACCTTGGTAATAGTTACTGTTCTACCAATATTGCTGTGGAAAAAAAAAAAAAGCCTGTGTATTTGCTGTAGCAGTTGTTGGGCTCTTTATTCCTTCAGCAGCCACATCCCGAGGAGCTGCCATGTGAGGGGGAACCAAACAGCGAGAATCTGCTGAGGCAGGCCATGAGGAATTCTGGCATTGTGATAGAGAGAGTTGCTGTGGAAGAAGTGCAGAAGCCAGACGAGCCTGCTGTACCGGCTGCAGAAGAACTAGAAAACGAAGTGGTGGAAGCAGAAGAGGAGCCCTGTGCGGAACAGTGTGTTGAAATAGAACAAGCAGAGTCTGTACGTTTGTACTTCCGAAATAGATTCTTAATCTTTGCCTACGCTTGGTTGTTTACGGTGGTGTTAGCCTGATCACCCTGCACATTGTGCTCCGTGCAGGTCTCCCTGTCCCTGTGTCTCTGTGCCAATTTTTATAGCGTGTCTTTGTGCTCGTTGCGAGGGTGTATGTTAGCGCACGCTCTTCTGTTAACATGTACATCTTCCTTGTCAAAGCTGGGGTATTTAATTGGGAATTTAGGTAGTAATACTTACTGTGTGTACCAGTACAAAAACCACATATGCTGTACTCTTTTCTTTTCAATAGACAGATGCAGAAAGAACAAATGGGTACAAGAATTACGTTTGCCCTCACTGTAATGAAGCCTTCAGTGAAGCTACTTCCCTCGAAACACACATCAAAGGCCATTTAGGTAAGGCTCTGCTGCATATGCCGTTGTCTAAATGCACCGTGTCTTACCATGATCTTGAACGTGGTGTACTTTTTGTTGTCTCACGTTCCTTGTCTTTACGTGGCCTGTTCCTTGTCTTTACGTGGCCTTCAGCCATGCAAATCCAGTCGATGCTTTTCACATTTGCATGCTAAGGTTGGAGCAGTTGACTTTTGTGAAGTTCCAGAATAGAGCGTAAAAGAGGTGCAAAACAGGCTCCATGTTTCAGGACCTGCATTGCATCCTCAGAAATAGAGTTTTGTGCAGGGGCCGATTTAAAAGAGCAGTGAGGTGATACGTGTTGAAAGGCTTCCTTGAAAGACACCAAAGGCCCCAAGATCAACATCTGGGTGGAATTCACTTATGAATGAGACAAAGCCCATGCTCTGCATTGAAAATATCACTTTGCTTCTTTTCTGGATTAAAATTTCTGTAAGAATTTTGTTATGGCAGTACTAGATACTTTTCTGGAAAGGGCTGAAGTGCAGAAGAGGGCAATGCAGTCAGCAGCATGATGTCTTTTTTTTCCTGCCTTTGGCTTGTGTTCAGAGAAGGGCCTCTGTGATCTGTTTTAGCCATCAGTTAGCCACGATCTGTACGCTACAAACTGTCCCAAGACAAGCCTTGCTTCCTGTAAGACACAAGCGAGTAACTGCACCATTTTCATTAGCCAGATAACGATAACCTGAGCTACTGCTGGTGGGTAAAATTGCCAGGTTTTCTTACTGTGTGGTGGCAGGGAATGCCAGTTCACAGCAATACATAATACATAATGCAGTAATACCCTTTGGGTTCGGTAATGACTGCAGGATTTTCCTGCTTTGCTGCTCCTGGTTGTCCTGTATCCGCCATGTGTTCTCTCTCTAGATTACAAGCCTTTTAAGTGTGAGGAGTGTGGCAAAGAGTTCACAAAGGGTTATCTGCTAAAAAAGCACCAAGAAGTGCACGTGAACGAACGGCGGTTCCGCTGTGGCGAGTGTGGCAAGCTCTACAAGACCATCGCACATGTGAAGGGGCATCGCAGGGTGCACTCTGACGAGAGGCCGTATTCCTGTCCAAAGTGTGGCAAGCGGTACAAGACAAAGGTGTGTCTCCCTTGCACAACAGGGTTGCCTTCAAAGTTCCCCTTCCAGAGCTAGGGTTTGGGAGAAGCTAGGAGGCTTCACTACTGAATGAACAAATGCCTGCTCACCTGCCTTTTACGAGAGCAGAAAATGCTTTTTTTATTAATGGGGAAAGGAGGGACAGTCTTAATAAAACCCTCACGTTTATGAGGAAACTGTTCCTTTGTGTATGGAAACTTTATGTAATAGGAATGCAAACGTCTTTGACGCATCTTTGATGAGAACAAGTCCTCAAAGATGCTGTCTCTTACATTGGAAGCTAATGTACTGCTTGCTTGAGTTTGTCACTGAGCTTCTGTTACTTCTCTCTCTGCACAGAACGCCCAGCAAGTCCACTTCCGTACGCATTTGGAGGATAAGCCTTACGTGTGTCAGTACTGCAGTCGGGGTTTTCGGGAAAAGGGCTCGCTGGTCCGCCACATCCGCCACCACACAGGGGAGAAGCCTTTCAAGTGCTACAAGTGCGGGCGAGGGTTTGCAGAGCACGGTACTCTCAACAGGCACTTAAAGACCAAAGGTGAGATGGCAAAGCTGCTCGGTGCTGCGGTGGGGGTGGATGTCAGTGTTCTGGGATCTGGTTTGGACAGGCTGCATTTTGGCTGAATGATGGTGAGTTTTCAGGGCGGCGTGAAATGTTTAGGGTGGTTCTGATGACCTTCATCCAAGGCCATTTGTTTATCTGCATCTCTGTCGCATCAAAAGAGGGGATGCGGGGATTTATTTATTTATATATTTCAATCTGTGTTGATCGGTACTTTGTTTAGGCCAAAAAATGACCACTGTTGCTCCTTTGCTTCTTAAATGTGGATTCTCAAACTTCTGTGGGTAGTGATGATGATACATTGAGATTGTCCCGTGAACCTGTGTTATCCTTACAATAAAGCTTCCTGAATAGATCCTGAAAGGCAGTGCACAAGCAGAAAAGATACACTGCTTAAACCATGCCAAACCAAAAGTTTTACATCTGTTGTATATTCTTCACATATGGCTTTTGAAATCCTGTATGATTTTACACATCTGAATTTAGTTGTGTATTTCTTCAGATTGCACTGGGCAGCTGCTCTGCTGAAGGCTCAGGTCTGTCTGATGTAGCAGAGGCCTCTTCTAGGTCCGTATCTGGCTTGGTAGGATTAGAGCATGCTGACTGCTGGCCGTTTGTCAGCGGTATCCTGTTAAAGGGGTCTCATTAGCGCTGCAGAGTACTTGTCAGGTACTCCAATATTTGAGTTGGTTCTGGAAAATAATGTGTGTTTTTTTCCCTTTTCCTTCACTTTTGGAATACCAATCAGGTGGCTGCCTTCTGGCTTTGAAAGAGGTGGAGGAAGTGATGGTGTCTGAGGAAAGTCAGTCGGCTGATAATTTAGCTGCAACAGTCATCTCTGAAGATCCTCATACTGTTTTGGTAGAGTTTTCTTCAGTGGTGGCAGACACTCAGGAATACATTATTGAGGTAAGAAATGGGGCAAAAAACCTTGTTGTCCTGCATGTAACAAAGGCACAAAAGTGAGCACGTGGGTAAGACTGTCCATAGTTAATCAGAAGGCTGAGACAGAGAACTTCTGACTGTTCAGGATTATTGTCCTTGCTTCAGCTTACTTTCAACATTTAATTATTCTTTTCTCCCATTTTTAGATAGCTTTTTTTTTTTTTTTTTTGTCCGAAATAAACATTTTTTAACCGTCTCTGGCTGCCAAAAGCAATGAATGATGCATTTCATTTTCTTCCTCTTTGTGACAAGGAGCTAGCCCTCATCTGTGCTGAATAACAGCCCATTATTGAGTGCCTGTAGTGCTGCCATAGTAAACATTGCGGCTGCTACTAACAGGAGAAAAAATCTGCCCGTTGGCAGAGTCCTGCTGAGAGAGGATGTTCTCTTTTGGTTGTTTGTGAGCACTTTGCATTACTCTGAAGTAGCTCTTCATAGTGGGGTTTAGAGGAAACTTTAAGTTTTTGTCTTTAGAGTAGTTACTGCATCATGGAGGAGAAACAGGAAGACTTTTATAAAAGATCTTAGTGTCTCGGAAATAGAAGATTTTTCATAATAATCTAAAAAGGGAATCATTGTATTTTGTCTTTCAAGACTGCTACCGAAGACATGGAGACCAGTGAAGCTACTGAAATAATAGAGGGAACAAGACATGAGGTAAAGCAGCCATTGAAACTGTTCTTTCTGGGTCCTTTCTGTAGGTGAAATTAATTACTTTTAGAGTCTGAAAGCCATGCTAAATAAACCCAACTTCAAGTAATTTATTTACCAACTGATGCAGTTTTGTAGACCTGTCTGTATAAAACGCAACAGTGGTCGTACTGGGTTTGACCAAAGCTCTGTCTAACTCTATGTCCTGTGAGTGATGGTGGCTAGGAACTTGGAGGGCTTAATACGTGAGAATGGAGCTGCTGGCTACATAGAATTGTACAACGCTTTGGCTTTTGGAAAGTCATCCTCCTAAGGAATTTGTGAATGCTGGAAACAACGGTGGTTGCAGTCAGAGGCTCTTCGGTTGTAGTCAGCCAGTCTGAATGACTGGGCGTGCGTTGTTACGGTTTTGCTGTGATCTGACTTGCTGTACAAAGTACCCTGCTGGAGAAATGTCTTCAGTGACATGAGATGCAACTTGTTCTAAGAGTCTGCTCTTCTTGGGTTGATGAGAACTTCAGTGAACAGCTGGAGGAAACTGGAATTAAATGCTGCTTGTAGTACTGTGCTGTTAGTAATCCCGCAGTGATTAGGGTTATAATTGTATGTACTTCTAACAGAGTGCAACACATCGAGAAATAACTTGGCCTCTTTTCTCATCATGTAGGTCGACAGCCACATTATGAAAGTTGTACAACAAATAGTAAATCAAGCAAACTCTGGTCACCAGATCATTGTGCAGAACGTCACCGTGGCAGAGAACTCCGAAGTAACCACGGATGCTGCAGACACCATCACCATTGCGACCCCTGAAAGCCTGACGGAGCAGGTGGCCATGACGCTGGCTTCTGCCATCGGAGAAGGAGCAGTGCTGACTACAGAGGGTAGCATCGAGACAGAAGAAGCGACAGTGACCATGGTGGCATCAGAGGACATTGAAATAATGGAACACGCGGGAGAGTTTGTGATTGCCTCCCAGGAGGGGGAGGTGGAAGTCCAGACTGTGATTGTGTAACCATCAACGTGCAGCTACTGACAGATGTTAATGTAAAACTAATTATTTTTCTCCAGGTTGGGGAATTTGATCAATTCTAAGTTTGCCATTACAGTTGTTCAGAGAGCAAGGGAGGGAAGGCCTCTATAGGTAAGTGTCTTAACAGGATGATACGGGCCTGAGCTATTTTCTGTTTAAAACGGCAATTAGTAGTTAAAAACCTCTGCGTGGGTATACTGTGGAGGTGACCAATATGCCACGTTTGATGGTCTCAGTGTTTTGTACAGCTGCCTCAAATAAAGGAAGAGCCTTTGCAAAGCATTTACCTCTGACCACAGGACAGTAGCGTTCTGGTGTTTAAATTTAAAAAGATTCAGAAAGTGAAACAAGTAAATAGGGTCTCGTAAGAGACTACTTAAATTAATCATATGCATTTAAAACAAAATAAGAATACCAAACCTAAGGCATTCTGGCGTGCATTTACTACCAGTCAAACACTTTCATGCCTTTAACCTCACTACTTTACTTCTCCTAAGGCATGGTACTGCAGTATTTTCTTTTTTTTTTTTTTTTTTATATTATTATTTTGTATTCTGGACGAGTAGCCTTATGTACTGGTCTATGAAAGAATGCATCATTGTACCCTTGCAAAGCCAGACAGGCTACTCTGAGAGCTAGTCTGTTGGTGTGTAAAGCCATAGTGTACATGATTTTTTTAAAATCGTATATGGATTTTTAATTGCATATTGTACAGATTTGGCATGTAAATACATTTTTAAAAATAAAATTATTTAAAGTTCTTACTCTATTTTTCCAATTTCTGCTATATTATCACTCAAACAGAAGAATTTCTGGAAGGAGAAAAGAAAGGGCTACTTACTATTGCGAGTAAGAAACCCTCATCACTGGGGGAGTCAAAAACGGTCTTCCCCTGAGAGAAATGCAGATCTCTTAAAGCAGCCAGTACCTCCCTGCTGGTGGAGGTCTTTCAAGTGATCTATAGTTAACCTTCCAGTTAGAGGGATTTCAGAAGGTCACTTGCATAGCCATAAATACACTTCTCTCTGGAAGGACACTGCCCAAATGCCTTTCAGAGCTCACCTAAAACATCCCTGTGCGGAAGTGGAAGGCCATGTTACCACTCTGCTTTTAGAGGTGCCTGTTCTGTGAATGCAGGAGAGCAGCCTTAGAAACAGCTTTGGCAGCTTTTTACTTTCCCTGCAGCAAAATGCCTAAACCACAAAGAAATACCGATGGCAGGGTCAGGTCTCTCCCTCATTCTACATGTTGTTAATAGTAACGGGTTAAACATAAGCCAAGTAAAGGCATTCACTGCAGTCTGTTGGACTGAGCTTGCTTCATGCCAGCAAGTTCATTACTGGTCCCTCTAATAACATCGCACTAAGTCAAGTATCTTAAGTAGTGCTCTGCAGAGGCACTGTTAAGCAGCATCTCACAGCCGACTGCACCACTCTGCCTTCCTACAGGAATAATCAACAACTGATGTCTCTTTATATGATGTTCCGCATGTACGTCCTCACTCCATTGCTGTAAAGTCTCCTGCAGGAAGACATAATTGAGATGTACCAAAGTAATTTAGGAACTCAGTTTGCCTGTTGTGCAGTGGCATATGTTATGCAGCACACAACCAGTAACAGTAACTTTTTTTTTAAGACCCTTGCCTGTGTGTGTGCACACCCCAGCCGAACCTACCTCTAGTACAGCTGCTTCTGGGCTGTGCTTGTGTCTGAAAAGACTGACACATCACTTTAACAGCTGGTATGAGCAGTGTTACAGACAAACTTGCAAACACTATTTTCTGAAGATTCATCACCTTTATGAAAAGAAAGTTTCTAATTAACTGAAATACAGTAACCTTTTTTTTTTTTTTAACAAAAGTTGCTCGTGGTATCAAAACACGCTGCTGAATCAACGTCTTAGAAAAAGTAAAAAAATAAAAAAGAAAATCCTAATCAAAGGGGTAGTAGTTTCATGTTTTCTTCTTTTCCAGCACTGTGGGAGGCTTAAAGATTTCCTTTAAATTCATCCAGACTCCTTTAGAATAAATATTTTTGTAAACAACTTGTCTGTCACAAGGTTGCAGTGTTGGATGGCGGGAACACCCAGATCTTCTGGATTTATGCCACTCATTGGAAGTTTGGTTGGTTAAGGCCAAATAGAGATTGAAACAGCAGTACGCACCCAGCAGAAGCGTGAGAAGAATAACAAACCCAAGCATGAGGACAATCCTAGGAAAAGTCAGGAAAAGGTGCTGCAAGGAAATAAAATAATAACTTGGTTACAAAGTTGGAGTCACGGCATTAGAGACAGTGCAACATCCCACCTGAAATGCTTGTCTATACACGTAACCTCAGCCCCAGAAACAAGGTCATAGCCCCATCCTCCCTCCAGCTCAGCAATGCTCCATTCCAAATTGAATCTTTGAGTAAAAGCATGCGGATTTCCAGAAATTTATTTCCTTTCAAAGCTTGCTAATAAGCGGGGGTATTTTCTAAATCCATTTATTTCTGAATGTTTATATTTTTGTACTAGAGAGTTTTTTTTATTATTTTATTAAAAAAATCATCAACGCAGAAGCACTGCAAAACTGCCAGACACAGAGGTCACAATCTGGTACAACTTCTGGTTTTGGTGACACAATACAGTTTAAGCAGCTCTTTGGTGAGTTAAATTCCAGCACTGGGGAATCTAAACTCCAGGCAGGTTAACGGCCCAGTGAGCATAAGCTTACCTGAATGAGAAAGCGAATCTCAACAGCCTGCTCTTGGCCTTGGTCATCAATGTAACTCCCATGCATCATATTTGTCAGCAGCACCACTTGGATGAGAAACGCTGCTGCGATGATCGCAATGGTTGCGGCTGTAACTGTCAGCGTGAAGAGGTAGAGGAAGAAATACCTTGCATTGAAGGCACCAATGCAGTTGTTGACCCACACACAGTGGTGATCGAAACGGTGTACACAGACATTGCAAAAACCTGATCAAAAGTGAGTGACAAGACAGCTTGGTTAGTTGGCTTTTAAGTAATCAATTTGATTTTTACACAGTTTCAAATAGCTATTCATCAAGAAAAAACAATGGCCGTGATTTAGGTGATAGTATTTTAAACAAATCAATGAATTTCAACCACTTACCCCGAAATAAACATTCAAAACAAACACGTGTACCTCATTTCTTCTTTTGTTCACCAACCAAGACTAGATCCAGGTTGGATGGGGCTTTGAGCAACCTGCTCTAGTGGAAGGTATCCCTGGCCACGGCAGGGGGTTGGAATTAGATGATCTTTAGGGTCCCTTCCAACCCAAACCATTCTGTGATTCTGTGACTTTGGCTTCTCTGACAATACTGCCTATTGTGGCATGTGAAAGTTAGAGATTGTATCTCCCTGCTTTATTTTAAGTGATGATGGTAACAGCAAGTTCTGCAAGAGAAACACAAAATCCTGAGCTCAGCTCTTGGCAGGCAATGACTTTTATTTCACCTCTAAATACTCAAATGCTTGCCTATCCCTGACCCAAAAGCATACCCTCAGAACTGGTCATTTCTGTGAGAATAATTAACTGCAAAATAGTTCTGTGAATGGGCAAAGGGCAGCTGTGATCTGGGACCCTGCTAAAAATGAACAAAATTCTATGTGTACTGAGTGGGGTAACAAAACAAAAATAGTGTGAACTGCAGTTACTGATAACGAACTAATTTGGGAGTACATTACTGTTATGCTTGCCAAGCAAGTTAAATTCTTACGACAGTGTTTGGATCTGGCTGGCTTCTCCATGTCGCACGTAGGGCACCGGATGCCTTTCTGAAATAACGCACCATCATACACATAAATCTTCATCAGTGATGCATGATTTGATTTTGTTATTGTACCTGTGAAAAACAAAAACGAGTAAATAGTAAAAGCATTGGTGCTGGCAACATTTTTTGGTTCCATTTTCCAACAGCCGCAGCCCGCAATCGGCATGAGCTTACCGGGATCGGCACGGGAGCAGAGAACGAAGCAGCCGATGTTCCCAGCCAGCAGCAGGTAGGGCAGGAGCAGGAGGAGGAGGTGGAACTCCAGCTCCCAGCAGTAAGGAAACACTTCCCACGTGTATTCAGCATAGACTGCCACCTCCAAGGCTACGTGCAGGACAGTGAACAAATGGCTTCTGCAACAGAAAGGGGACCGTCTGTTTATGCTCAGCATCCCAATTAATGGATCAAGTACGCTCAGGTGATCAGCACAGGCTTTCCAAATGCAATGGGACATCTCTTCTAGGTTTTTAGGCCAACATGGACTGCATATTGAGAGTGTTCTCTCACCCAATGACTCCTCTTCTTTGCACATGAACTCCTTAAAAAACGCCAGCTAAATTTACTTCCATTATTAGCATGTCCTCTGTATTTTTTTCTCTCAGTCAAGTACAGTCTCATAGTCCCTGTGTGCTGCCAAAATACGTCACAGCAATAGGCTACAAAATATTCTGCCAAAAGATATTTGCTACATGCTGCTCTGAAAGCAAAGAAAACCCCCCAATAAAAGGTAAATTTAAAAACCTGTAATATAGAGGAGCTGCAAGCAGCTGTTCTAAAAGAAAGCGTGGCAGGAGGTTACCAATGGCGAGCGCTGGTTCCAGCCTGCCAGCAGGCTGCAGCTTCTGCAAGGCAAGCTGCACAGTGCCTGGCATGCAGGCTGCTTTGGGGTGCGTCAGCTGCACCGCAGCTTCCAGCAGCCTGGCAAACCAACACCAGATAAGCCGTGTGTTAGGAGAGTGACTTCCATTACAGCTCCTTGCATGGTACACCAGTTGGCTGGACTTTCACCACCAGTTTGAAATAACTCATAAGAGGTATGTTCCTACAGCATGTCAAGATCTCCTCTCCTGCTCTCTCCTACACCATTTCTGTGCACAATCCAGTGAGATCCTGGTGATCTCTCAGCTGCAGGGCTGCAAGAAGGCTCCCTCAAGTGCTGCACCTCTGCGTGAGATGAAAAGTCTCTTGGTGAATGAGGTGATGCAGCGGGAGGGCGTGCCTGAAGGATCCAAGTGCCTCCAGCACCCCGCGTAAGCTAGCAGTGACAACTACACCAGGCTCATCAGATAATTGCTCTGTTGCTGACTGCACATTTGACAGTGAAACCACTCTCCTGGGCTGTGTTAACTAACACCAGAAGATCTGCACAGCAGGCGTCGGAACAACAGCAGTGTGCAATCGACAGCTGTAGACACCCCTCGAGTGCCTGGCAAACTGGAGCTGCCACCCCCAGGGGAAGGGCATTTAAGTAGTTCCCAAAGCAGATCTTAAAGTACCCGATTTTACAGGACACTACGAAATTCACCTTCATACAGCAGGTTGCACGCTGGCAGCTGTGCAGCTTCCCCTTGAGCCACCTGCACGTCCAGGCTGCTGGACTAAGACTAATGGGATCTGAGGGGGAGCAGGGATCACTGGCTCTGTCTACGCTCATTCCACAGCTGCCAGGGTGTTTGTTTTGTAATTCTCCTGTGGATGCAGCTTCCCACCAGTGTGACCGGCATCTGTTGTAGTGGAAACTCCTGAGCCACATTTTTTGTCAAATATGTTCACATATTTCAGAGTCCCATCTTCTCAACAGAAGGAACAGAAAGACAACAGTATGGCAAACCTTAAGGGAAATCTGTAATCCTCACCAAACATCCCTAATGAAGATGGAATATCTGAGGGTAACACCGAAAGCTCCGGTGGCAGCAGATCATCAATAATAATCAGAAACATTAGCAAAAATAATGTCAAAAGCATATAATAAACATGCATTACCGTGTGTGGAAGAGCCTGTGAAGCACCTTCTGTGTCACTCTCTGGAGCCGTGTGGGGATTACCAATGACAATACCTGAGGCAAATGAAAACACTGTTACTGGTACTGCACATCACTTCTGCCACAGGCACAGTTTAAACAAAAATGTAAGTCACCTCACCCCCCACTTATATATCCCTGTACCCGTACCACCAGGGAGGAAGCCCGTCTTTAGGGGATTTTGAGCTCCTAGGCAAGCAGTTGTTGGGGTTTCCAAAAGGGGAGCAAGGTTCTCTATTCCTGAAGCCCAGCAGGCACAAACAAATTTATCTGGGTTAATGTGTGAAAGTTATAAGGAGCTTTTAGCAGGTTAGAGACTGGGTCAGTGGCTGAGCAGGGGATAGAACTGAGCCATTTCTCAACTACAATATGCTCCATCAGGCCATCAGACAGATGTAAGCAGAGATAAGCAAAGAGATAAAGCCTGCTATCCTCCAGAAAAAAAAAAAAAAAAAAAAAAAAAAAAAAAAAAAAAAAAAAAAAAAATACACAAAACCACAAAGCAAAACCCCAGCTTCTTCAGCTACAGCCACGATTCAGCCTGATAGCTCCACGTCTGTCTGAGTGCCGTTTCAAAGCCAGGCAGACACAATGCAGAATAAAGCTGCCTGTCTTCATTCAGGGACATCCTCCGCAATAGGCTGTGACTCTGGGGTTGTTTGGCTCTGCTGTTCAGAAGATGACAGATCTCTATAGCAACACGCTGCTCCATCAGCGGTGGAAGAAATAGAGCAGCTGAGCCTATTTCTAGCAGACATGAAGAGAAAATATGCAGCCAGAGCTTTTTATCTTAGATGTGAAAGACCAGAAGGCAAAAAACATATGTAGGGTTGAGAAGATGTCAAATATTTCTCTTTTAACCGGTATGCCTCTTATCAGCAGCTCAAGTTACAAGCCTTTTTAAAAAGAGATTGAATAGTGCAACAGGAGACGCATTAGGCAACTAGACAGAAAAGCAACCTATCACACAATTGCTAAATCCAAATTTAAATGAACTGTGTGTTAATTACAGCCCTACATTGCACTGATAGCCTGAAACACCCATCATTCGCCCACTTACAGAACACCCATCCCTTGTGCTTCAGCCAGTTCTTACATCAAAGAAAAAAGCTCCTAGAATACGATTTGTGCTTGCGGTGATAACAGAGGTGTGAGGGAACGAGACCTGTGTCATGAATAAAAGCAGCCTGCGCAGCTGAGCCGCTGGTGGGTTGGAAAAGACTCGGGGGTGGAAGATGACTTGCCACAGAGCTAAAAACAGCTGTGCTGTGTGCAAGGGGTTATTTCTATTGCTCACGATGAATACTTTAAAGGGTGTTCAAGGAGTGCAGTCAAACAATTTCAATCCACTCCCAGGTTTATACACTTTAATTAATTACAGTCAGAAATTAATTTAAAATACAGTGTCTACAGAAACAAATTAGGACTACCTATGTTTATTTCATGCCTACAAGTATCAGTTTCATTTCTCCAAAAAGGGATGTTATAACACAGCAGCATTTTAGTTGCTGATTGCTACATGTTTCTTAAAAGTACCTATTAAGGAATGTGGCAAAATAATAAATTTCTCTGCACGGTGATCTGAGTGTCTATGAAACAAAATGGTAACACTAGGAACAAAAATCAATGTCTGTTTAGACTCTCATAAGCAGCACTAAATATTATTTACAACTTACGTAATTGCCTTATCCTTTCCCTAGCAAGATTGCTGTGCCTTTTTTCCCCATCCAGACACAGCCCAATAGGCAGAGAAATAAGCTAATGCCTTGTCAGTTCATTCCCTGCCTTTACAACAAAGCACCAACTCTTAATCCTCTCCTAAAGCTCCTAATTCCTTCACTTTCCTAGGAAACAACAGCCTGCAACATTATCACAGACTCACCTTAAAAGCCTCCCCTAAACCATTTATTACCAACTATAACTCTCTCCCTATTTTCATTCTCAGCACCTCCCCAGAACTTGCTCCCCTTAAGGGGAGCAGCGAGTACCACCAGCTGCACATCCTTGGGGCTCGTTACTGAGGAGCATCTCCCAGGTGAGGTGCGAGGCTGTCACTGAACAAGGGGATTTCAGCAGGGCAGGAAAATGTGATTTTGGCACGGCGAGATGTGCCACCCTGCCACCACCCCGGTGACCTGGGGCAGCCAGCCTGGCGCAGCAGCAGCAGCAGAGGCCACCCCTGGGTGCGGGCAGGCCGTGAGCAGGCACCTGGGCAGGGTTTTAGCAGCCTGAAGGACGCGGGGTGCTGCTGGCAGTGCCGGTGGGCATCCCCCTGGGAGCTGGGCACCCACCTGAGAGCTGCCAGTACAGGCCGGCCTGCACATGGCCACCCAGACCCACATTTTTATGCAGGAGACACACACCCTCGGACATACAATACTGATGGAGGAGGCCGAGAATCCAGGGAGGGACTGGGGAACCAGGACCAGCCCCAGGGGCACGACCCAGCCCCAGCCCCAGCCCTATCCCACCCGGCCCGGTGCAGCCCTACCAGGGCCCCACCGCCCTCGGAGGCCCTTGTATCCTGCTCACACCTGCCCCAAACCCTCCCTCTTCGTTCAAAGCCGCCCCCCCCGTCCCCTCAGAGCCCCCCCTGTCCCCTCAGAACCTCCCCCCCAAACCCCGTGGCCGCCCCCCGGGCCCTACCCGCGCCGCGCCGCCCAAGGCCCCGGCCGCGCTCCGCGGGCAGCCGCCGAGCAGGGCCACGGCTGCCAGCAGCAGCAGGCCCAGGTACAGCGCCAGCAGCGCCGCCAGCTCCATCTCGGCCCCGGCCGGCCTCGGGGAGGCTCCCCCGGCACCGGGAGGCGGCCCCCGGACGGGACTCGGCCGGGCCCCGGAGGGCGCTGCGGGGCCGGGGCCGCCGCTCGGAGCGCCCCCTCCCGGGCCCGTGCTGCGGAGGGGCCGGGGGCGGCCTGCAGGGGGTGCGGGGAGGCCCCGGGGCTGCTCGCTAAGGGGGGGAGGATTTGGAGCGATGCCCGCCCGGAGCCTGAGGGAGCCCCGAGTGCTGCGGCCCGAGGGGCACCGCCTGGAAGCGGGGTGCTGAAAGGGAAAGGAGGGGGGGGTTGGGGTAGTATGTGGGGACATGGGGTGACACGGTGACATGGGGTGACACTGAGTGACATGGGGTGACACAGAGCAGCATGGAGTGACACAGAGCAGCACAGGGTGACATGGGGTGACACCCAGTGACATGGGGTGACATAGAACAACACAGAGTGACACAGAGCAGCACAGGGTGACATGGGGTGACACAGTGACATGGGGTGACACCGAGCAACACAGAGTGACACAGAGCAGCACGGAGTGACATGGGGTGACACGGTGACATGGGGTGACACAGAGTGACATGGGGTGACACAGAGCAGCACAGAGTGACACGGAGCAACACAGAGTGACACAGAGTCACAGGCCCTTAGGGGCTGGAAGGCACCTTGGAGGATCCCCCCCGTCCAACCCCCAACACCCAGAGCTGTGCCCGCTGTGCCCCGGGGTCAGGGGGTGTCAGCAGTCCCCGGCCGGTCCCTGCCCGCTGCCCCTGAGCTGGCTCCGTCCCCTGGCCCTGCTCGGGCTGCGCAGTGCTGCTCATGAGTGGCCTATTGGGTTACTGTGCCGGGGCAGTTTGCCATAGAAACTCGGGCGGCTGCTGCCGCAGGTAACTGATCCAGAAGCTGCCTTGTGGCTGGGATGACTCTGCCAGCCCGTCCTCTGCGTCCCGGGCAGCCGCACCGCGGGCACCACAGGTAAGCCCTGCAGGGCGCTGGGGACATGAAAATAACTCGCTGGGGCAGGAGAGGCTGCAGATGAGGTGGCATTTCAGGAGGGGATCTTATTTTCCCTGCTAAGTTCTCAGCCAACAACACATCAAACTTGAGACTGAGAGGACATTCAGCCTCCATTTGCACAGGGGCACAGCTGCCCCAGAGCACAGCGCAAGGATCACCAGTGCTGGTGTGCAGCCCGGGGCACTGTGCTCTTGCAGGAGGGCACAGTGGAAAACTTTTTTTTTTTTTTTCCTTCTACTGTTTACAGCAAAATTTCTGCTCTGGGCACAGCCACAGACTGGGGACATTCGCTGCAACACTGCAAGTTTTGGTGTGAGGCTGTGTTTGTGTGGGCAACACACGGGGTCTGTGCCACGTCTGTGCACAGCCAGGGCTGGCCGTGCTCGGGGCTGGTGCTGTGTGTGGCTCCGTGGCCACCCGAGCTGTGCCCCGGGACAAAACAGCAGCAAAGGCTCTAGCAGCAGGCTGAGTCTGAAAGAGGTGAGGGTCATTCAGTCAAAGCGCTGTGAAAATCAGCCAAAAGCCTCATTCGATCAAAGTCTGATCTTCAAGAAAACCATCTTCTTGTTACCCACAGATTTAGCTTGGAGTCCCAGAACTAATTTCTTGCAAGGAGCAACACTTAGTCATTGTTTAAAGAACTCAAGTCACTTAGAAGTGGTGGGAAAGGAAGCAATGACTTCACTTGCTGAAAAAAAAACAACAACAAAAAAAAACTTTGATCATAGCTGTGTCTGCAGTTTTGTCTGTTGGGGCAGTTAGCAGCAAAGATCCCTGGTGTTTTGTAGCACCCACTGGGGCAGGCAGCACCCCCCAGCACCCGCACAGCTCCATGGCCAGGGGCAGTGCAGAGCACAGCACGCTGGCGAGGCTGAGATCCTCCACCACAGAGCACGTCCTTGCAGCTCCCTTTGTTAAGGTTTTGCCCATCCTGTGCCCTACAGCCCAGGTTTCTGGGAGGCTGCTCCCCTTGGCCCGGTGCCGCTCACCGAGGGGAAGGCAGGGTTGTTGTGTGGTCAGTAATGGGATGTGCTGTCCCTCTGCAGATCCCCAGCCCTGCTGGTGCCACAGCAGGACGTGTAATACCCTAAAACCTCTTAGTGTGCTAAGCCCCGGGATCCCTAAGTGCTGAGGAAGCAAAAGAGAAAATCAGAAATAGCAGCTTAATGGGGGAGCTGGTGGGAGCACGGGGCTGGGCTGCAAAATACTCCCTGCTGCGAGGAGCTGGTGGCCCTGCTGGGGAGGGAGCTGTCCCGAGCATCCACCCCGACGTTAGCCTAGACCCCAAATCCTTGCAGCATGTTGTGTACTGCTGGGCAGACGTGCACCACCAAAGGTTCTGGTTTTCCACCCAAATCTGTGGTGGTGGGGTCTGCCGGGTCTCAGGGCGCTGCGTCCCTGCTGCTTTGCAGAGCCCGTCTTGGGATTTGCCCCTGTGGGTAATGGATTTCCCTCCGTGTAATCTGTTTTACCTCCCTTCAGGCCCTAATCCCCCCTCAATCTGCAGGCTCAGGTCAGCACTGGGCACACCCAGGGCCAGCACGGCAAGAAGTCTGTGCGCGGGTCTGCAATGGGAATAAAGTCAGCAAGGACCGGGGGAACCAGAGGCAAGGCAGCCCTCTCGGTGTGCCTGGCCTCAACCCTGAGCACCTGGCAGGGCTCAGGGCTGGAGTGAGCAGCTGGGGATGTGGCTTTGGCCGCCTGGTGCAGCAGCCCTGCCTGGGGGCTCCCCGGCCGTCCCCCCCGTGCTGGCAGCCCGCAGGCTGTCCCCTGGGGTGGCAGCGAGGAGGCAGGAGCTGCGGGAAGGCAGGACGCGCTGCTGCGGGCCATGGAGGAGACCCCAGAACGCCCAGACCCCTTAGTGGGACAGAGCTGCACCCCACAAACACCCACCGGGCTCGCTGCTGTGGATTTCTGTGAGTGCTGTGGCAGTGGGACGCCGAGGTGGGAGGGTGGTGATGGTTGTTGGCTGGAACCTGGTGTCGCTGTCAGCATCCTGACAGAGGGCAGGGACAGCGGTAGCTGCAGCATAGTGCTCGGTCCTTTTCCATACTCCCTGGTGAGGTCAGTACTTCTACTGCCCTTCGTAACGCAGTCTCGAGCAGCTGGTGGTGACCACGGGGCAGGCTGGGGTTGTTGACACAGATTTCCGAGGTCGTGCTGTGTTCCCAGCCCATCCCCATCCTGCTCTCCAGCTGTCCCTGTGGCCTCTGCTGAAACAGGACACGAGAAGCATTTCATTCATCTCTCTGGCCTCCAGTAGGGTATAGGGCCGCATTTTCAGCACGGCTGAATTTTGGTCAGTGGGGAGAAGATTTCCCAGGTCTCAGAGGAGTGGGTCAATGGCTTTCGGTCACTCCAAACGGAGCCCTGCAGTGACACGGCAGCGGAGATGCCTTCGCTGTGCTGGCCTGAGCAGGGACCCTGGGCTGGGTGGGCAGGGAGCAGCAGCACTGGGTGAGGACTGGGACTGGCACTGGGGGCTGGCACCGGGGGCTGGCTTCGTGCCGTGCCATGGGGCTGGTCTGTGGCAGGGGCTGCTGCCTGTCGGGAGCAGCTGGGCTGCGTTGCTTTGAATCCTGATCTGAAGAGTGCGAAACTAAGGATGCATTGCTGAGGAATGTTTCTGAGTGATTATGAGCCTTCATAGTCCCCCTAAGATAACTTGCCCCGATAAAACAGTCTGGGTTTCATTTCTGTAAATGCTTAATGCGTGCTAAGTAACACAGGTGGAATAAAGGTGGGAATATAAAGCATCTTCAGGCAGCTAAGATGAAATGAAGTGAAACTCTGCATGCAAATTAATTTAGCAACTGTCAGCAGACAACAAATGCCCTCACACTCCAGCAGCATCAAAGGGCACCCAGGAGCGCTGCTTTCCTCTGCTGCAAGTGCTCCACGGCCATCAGCTGGGCTGGTCCTGCCCTGGCAGAGACTGCAGGAGTTTGGGACATTTAGCTGTGCCACTGTCCCTTTGAGCACGCTTCTCCCACTGCACCCAGAGCAGGTCCTAACCCACGAATTAACAACAAAGTGCTTTTGAAAATCCTCATCTTTGTGTTTCAGGGTGCTGTTGTCAGGTTAATGCTATACATGGGATGTTTTGGCCTTGGAAGGATGAAAGCTGTTTTGGGGGAAATATAATGAGAAGCATCCCTCTGGGGGCATTTCCTCCCCCGAGGAGGCATGGAGGAACAGCCCAATACAGCATCTACAGGAGCAGGCACTGGGAGCAGAGACACCCCACAGCCCCATCTCCCCTTTCTCTTGCAGTTGCAGCCATGCCGGCGACCAACGAGGGCTGGCCGGAGGCGTTCGGGTTCTCCATCGGCGGCCGCGGGCCCTGCTACGTCCTTTGGGTGGAGGAAGGCAGCAGCGCGGCGGCGGCGGGCCTGCGACCAGGGGACGAGGTGCTGGAGCTGGAGGGGCAGCCCGTCGCCTCGCTGGGCCGCCCGGCGCTGCTGGCACTGGCCCGGAGCTGCATGGCCGTGCCCCCCAGCATCGGGGTGCTGTCCCGCCTGCAGCGCGCCGACCTCCCCCCGGGACCCCGTGGCCACTTCGGCTTCCAGCTGGCGGGCGGCAGCCCCCCGCGGGTGGCCAGCGTGGCCCCCGGCTCGCCCGCTGCCTCCTGTGGCATCGCGCCCGGGGACGTGGTGCTGGAGGTGGACGGTGTGCCCGTGAGGTGCCCCGCGGCCGCCGCCGATTTGGTGGCCTCCTGCGGCGGGCGCGCTCTGCGCCTGGGGCTGCTGCGGCCTCAGCGGGACCTAGGGCACAGCGCCGATGCCGTGCGCCAGGAGAGGAAGCAGAAAGCACGGGAGTTCAGCAAAAAGGTAAGGCTGGGGATGTGGGGGCACCGGGCACCCCGCTGTGCCGTGGCCATGGGGGCTTGGGGCTGGATGAGTCTGGGCGCTGGGGGGTTGTGCTCTGGGGTTTGTGTTGCCGCTGTGCCATTGAAGCTCTTGGGGCTTCGGTGTGAAGAGAAGGGGCCAAATTCCCTGTGTGGCAGTGATTGCTGGAGGAATAAAGGGTGCTGCACAGAGCTTTGAGATCTTCCACATGCTCGCTCACTGGGCGCTGTGGGAGTCGAGTAGGAACCCAGGGGCAGGGCCCTTCCTGCAGCTCTCCGGCTGTCCTGCAGACTCGCTAGCTCTCATTTCCTTGCAAAGGGAAAACTGTCATCCTGATTACATCCTCATCGTGCTCCTGAAGGCTGCCTAGAGGGCAGTTTACCAAACATATCGCCTCTTGCTAATTATTAATTTGATCGTGGTTGTCTTTTAGTCTTTCTAATTTCCATTTCAAAGTAGCCTTTTAAAATACTGTTATGAAAATAACCAAGCTTGTATTTTTTGATCCCGAGCTAATAGAGGAACAAGGCATTCATAAAGAGATTCGTGGGGATCAGCCGAATCCCCTCTGCCAGCTTTTAAATTAAAGATTCACAAACAGGCGTTGAGGTTTGGATCCTAAGGTAGAGCACCGCGTGTGAAACAGATACCCGCTGATTACAGGAGATTAATGAGTGGGGGAGAGGCTGTTCCACGCTGCCTCCCTCTAGCGAGGCCACATTAATCCACGTAAACGTTTCTTGGCTGATCACAGGGGAGCACTTTTGAAGCCAGTGAACCGGTGGTGCTGCAGGCACCTTTTCCCTGCCAGCTGCAGCAGCCCCCGGTGGCGTGGTGGGGACCAGGCCGGCCGTGCTGCGCACACCCCTCAGCAGTGCCCTGCTGCCCAGTCCTGCCGGGCACGGCCACCGCAGGGCCACGGTGTCCCCACAGGCAGGGCAGAAGCAGGCGCGGAGCCACGCGTGCTGCTGGAGCACAGCCGGGATGGCAGGCAGCGTTCCGGAGGGACTCGGTGGCTCAGATGTTTCAAGCAGCTTCATTTTCATGTGCTGCAGAAAATAATAGAATTTGGGGGGGGGGGCCTCCCCATCATTGCCCTGCAGGCTCTGCTCTGGTAGGTGCCTCTGGTGCTGGCACTGGAGGCAGCACAGGGCAGTACCCAAGTGACACCATCCTCCTGGCATGGATGGGGGTCAGAGGGTGCCAGGGCTCACATTTCATGCATGCACTGCTTGCAGGTCGCTCACAAGCCTGGGGAATGGAGGTTTTCATCACCCTCCTACATCCAGCAGGGCTCCTGTTCTGTTACTGCCCGGGGCAGGACGGGTGGTGCTCATAAAAGGGCTGGAGTTGGGCTGCCCACACCAAGCATTGCTTGGGGCCATCACCAGAGGTGATAAAGGTGCTCGTGGTCTCAGTTTGGGTCGTTTCCCTTTGTTTCCTGCATGCTCAGGGACCAGCTGAGTGTGGTGCTGACACGAGCTGGGGCAGCGCTGCCCCGGTTCCTGCCGCAGCGAGCCCCTCAGCCCCAGCCCAGGGGGAGCTCAGCGGAGGTGGCCTGGGACCGAGCTCTCCAAAACACCACGTTCTTTGTCATCTCTGTGCTGGATCCAAAGACAAAAGCGTGCAAAGCCATCCGTGGGGAGGCAGCTGCCGCTACCGCCCCAGATTCGGTAACCTTGAAACGCCGGCTGCTCCGCGGCGGCTGTCACACAGCCAGTGGCACCCGGTGCCTGGGGGGGTGTCAGGGCGCCCGGGGAGCTCCCAAATGGAGTAAGCGCCTGGAATAAATGGCCCTTCCCCTCCCTCACCAAGTGCCTCTCCCCACGGGAGTGCTGGGCTCACAAGGTATCACCCCTTGGCTTGCTCTGCAGTGGGACACAACCAGCGCAGGGGACTGCAATGAGCTCCTCTCCTCCCACTGCTCCTCCCCACCTGAGAGCTGCCGAGGCCCATTCCATGGCCGATGCTCACACCTGAGTCCTCTCTGCCCACATCCCCACAGCCTCCAAGAGTTATGGGCAACACCACGGTGGGACCAGAGGCATGGGCACCTCTCCGGGCACACCGCGGGTACCCCAGGCTGATCCACCTGGCCAGCAGGGTGCTGCCCCTAGACAGACCCGTTTCTGCGCTGTGTGTGCCTCTGTACCACGCTTAACCTTGCTGCTCAGTGCCCCTTCCCCTTTGCTCCTGCTCCTGTGCTGCAGGTGGACGACATCCTGGGGGACCAGCCGGAGCTCAAGGAGAAGGTGTTCACCGTGCTGAAGCAGTACGCAGCAGAGCGCAAGGTGGAGTGCCTGGCCTCTGCCCTCTGCATGGTCCTCACGCAGGAGTCCCACCAGCAGCTCATCGACAGCATCAGGTACAGGCTGCCCAGAGCCCCCGTCCTGCTACACTGGTGGTTAACCCCTGGGGTCTGCCTGTTGGTGACAAGCAGCACGGCGCAGCAGCACTCACTGCCCGCGGGATGGGGGCACCCCCGGCTGCCCGGCCATCCCCATCCCTGCAGGGAGCAGTGCCCACCGAGTCACCAGCTGCCCCCGCCACGCGGGACGTGGCTCATTTTTCTGGATGTCATTTCAAATTAGGTGCAGAATGGCTGGTGATTATCCAGGAGCCGGGCCAGAAAATCAACCAGGCTCTGCAATTAGAGAGCTGCCGGTGGCTGAGGCTCCGCGTGGGGCCGGGGCTGCCTCGGGGCGAGCGCTGCCTGCAGGGTCTCAGGCTGTGCATGCTGGCAGAGCACAGCTCGGGGTCCCCAGCACCCTTTTTTTCCCTGCAGAACAGCCGTGGGTGGGTGTGCAGCCACTGCAGCTGTTGTGCTGCTCTTGTTGCGGCCAAGTGGCGCGGGATGGGGACAGGGCTGGTGCCGGTGCGCGGGCACGTGGTGGGGATTACGGCCAGGCTGAGACGATGGCCATTAGGGAATCAGGTCTCCATCTGGCCCCGCTCCGGGTCTGGCTTTCCAATTCCTGCTTTAATCAGTGGAATTGCAAGATATTACAGTTACCATAACAACGGCCCCGTGCTGGGGTCTCACCGCGCTTGCCGAGGTCCCGTGGAGGGGAGGGTGGGGGGAGCAGGCGGGTGCCATGGCCCACAGTGCTCCCTGCTCCCCAGGGCTCTGCCACGGGGCCCCCCCAGCCCCTGGCACCAGGAGCCCCTCGGCACCCCCTGGTCAGACCCCAGCCAAGGTAGCTTGGCTGTGGGGAGCCCAGCAGAGCTGGAGGCACTGGGCACTGTCAGCTGGGCGGTTATATGGCTTATTTTTTACCCACAGAAGGTGTTTGAATAAGTGTCTAAATTTCCCTGCAGACCCGAGCCCCTCTGCGGGGGGCACAGCCGGTTTCTTCCTGGGGTGTCCCTGACCCAGTGCTCCCAGATGAGAGGCTGAGGGCACGGCCAGACCTGGTGCTGCCGTCCCTGTCCCTGCCATGCACAGCCTGCCCTGATCCCACTGCGAGAGGTTAGCGCCAGGGCTGGGGCAGCACGCTCAGGAAATCAGGCAGCTAATCTCAGTTTAATGGAAATGAAATACTTAGCTTACGGAAAAGATTTACCCTCTAATCTTAATGAAATGAATTCAAGGGAAAAAATAATAAAAAAAAAAAAGTTGCTTTGGAAACCAGGTTTCCCAGCTGAGGATGTGCTGGTGGGAGGCACACACAGCTGTGTGTTTGCTGCTTGGGCATAACATGAGCTGCTTAACCCGCAGTCTGTCACCGAACAGGTTTGCTGCTGAGCAAGAGCTTTTAATGCTTTTAATAACTCACCAAAAGGTGGTGAGAGACTCCCACAGGCGCCGGGTGTGTAGGGCTGTGATTTCATTTGGGTTATTTCCCAACTGGGAAAGGGGCTGGGTTGTGGGGCTCAGGCTCAGCCCCCCCGGCAGAGCAGCCCCAGGCCCCCGTGGCTGTGCAAAGCCCAATCCTGCCCACGGCTACACCCACCAGCAGGGCAGGCAGCGCTGTGCACCCATGCACCAGGACGAGCCCCTCTCACGAGTGTGGGGCAGGCGAGGGCAGTGCCAGTGGCAGGGGCAGGGGAGGTGCTGGGGGTGATGCCGGGGTCCCCAGCGCTCTGTGCTGGCAGCCCCGGGCTCTGGTGTGTGGTGGTGGCAGTGGCAGTGGCAGTGTCCCACTGTGGGTGACTGTGTGGCATGCAGAGCCAGGCAGATGGCACATCCCCGTCCACCGCTGTCCTGGTGCTGGCCTGGCTGGATTTCCCCCTGCACCAGCTGTGTTCAGTTCTGGGCTGCTGTCACTCTCCTCCTTCTCGTGCCCCTGCCCAGGCTCCCCCAGTGCTCCCCGCGCGGTGCTGCTGTGCAGCGTAACCCAAGACCCCAGGACTCAGCACAAAGCTCAGAGCTCGCCCTCGCAGGGACCGGGGCTGCAGACAGCGCTCCTCCTCCGGCTGTCCTCAGGCTGGGCTTTTTCGAGTTTTTTTTTTTTATTTTTATTTTTTTTTTCTTTCCGTTTAGCTCAAATGGATTCCATCCTATTTGCCCAGAATTAAGCTCCTGCAGATTTTAATTTGCTGACATTTTCTTCATCCGTTGGGTTGTGGATAGCAGGGATAATGCACGTGCTGCGCCAGTTCCTCCCTGCGCTCAGATCCCCTGCCCATATGGTTGGTCCGTGTAGTAAAAGTGCACAGTTGTAGTTCTGCTCAGGAATGATGAAAAGCAGCAGCGAGGGGGAAAGATGAGCTGTCTCGGGTAAGTAACCAACAGACCTTCCCCGGGACCCGAGGGGGCTGGGAGGGGAATGCTTTTAAAGCAGCTTAATTCTCAGACCTAGCAACCCCTGGCTCCGCAAAAATGAGATGTGTGAAAAGTTAATTAACTCTTTGCGTCCAGATTGCATCCGAGCTGCTGCCGCCAGAGGCTCTGTGGGCATCACAACTCTGCTGGCCGGGGGAGAGGGAAATCTCTCGTTTTGTGTGCCTCCATCACCTGCGAGCGCCAGAGTCAGGGTCGTGTCCCGTGTCCTGGTTTGGTGGCTCCGCTCCCTGCGTGTGCAGGGCTGCAGTGTGCTGGGAGGGGAAGGGGCCGGTGGGTGGTGTGGGGCAGGGGGATCCCGGGGGTGTGCGCCTCGCGGCACTGCTCACCTTTGGAGATGTCTCAGCCAGGGCAGAGCTGCGGCTCTGGCAGAGGGATCGCATCAGCTCTGCACCGAGCAGTGCCCAGGGCTTGTCCCGGGGCTCGGGGGACAAAGTGGCCCCGGGCCACTTGGAGGCAAGTGGTGCAGACAGAGCCTTGCCTGCATTTCTGTGAGGCTTAAAGCTCGTGACACACCGCATACCAGTCGCTGTCTCCCTTTGTGCTGCCCCCCAGCAGCATCCATCCCCATGCCGGTGTTGTTTCGGTTCCTGGCAGCGATGTCTGAAACATCAGAACTGTGGGGTGATGGAAATCACACAGATCTCCTCTCTCCCCGTTGACCTTTACTGTTACAAAAGCTCGTGCACTGACCACCAGCGCAGATGCCCCGTGTGCAGGCACCATCCCGTTAACCTGGATGTGATCAGTGGGGTGCGTTAAGGTCCAGGGTGTGTTAACTCGTCGGGAGGCAGCTCTGTTTGTTTGGGCTGTTAGGGGTTGTCGTGGGTCTCCTTTGGGTCATTTGCTGTGCTTCACTCTGCTGCAAGGAGAACACAGTCAGCTGTAGTTTGTCCCTTCACTTCTTCGGCTGCAGCATGCTGCCTTTGCAACTGCCCCTGCTCGATTTGGGAGCCAAGGCAGGGACCAGAGGTGGCCCCGCTGCTGCAGGGGCCACACGGGGACTGAGCTGCAGCGAGCTCACTTGTGATTGCAGCCGCTTCTGATCCCTGACAAAGATAAAATCGCTGCCCAACGGGGGTTCCCTTATCACGGGAGAAATCCCACCGCCTTCATTTTAATAATGCTCCAAACAATCTATTTGTCTCGGCTTGTTTTTCACGGCAATAAAATCGCTTGGCGTGTCCCCGCATTAAAATGCACCAGCCATCTGTGACTTTCTCTGGATAAGAAATTTCATTTCATCAGGATTTATATAGGATAGATCGCGCTGCTCCCCTGCCTGCCCCCCTCCCCACGTCTCCCTGCCTGCAGGCTTTGGGGAAAGCTTTCCTCCTCGCTGGGGCTGGAACTGCAGCTCGGGTGAGGCACGGGTGATGCCGAGCCCGCTGCGTCGAGCTGCTGCCCCGGGCTCTGGGCAGGGCCACTGCATGGCTGTGTGGGCAGCAGGACGATAACGGAGGAAAAGCAGCTCTGGTTTGCTTCCGTTATAAAAAATCACTAATCTTACAGCCAGACGTATGTTAAATGGCCCAAAAAAGGAATTAGGGCAGCAGGAAAAAAAAAAAACGTGCCAGCAGTGAAAGCAGTTGGGAGCGAAGTCCCTTTTATTGCAGCTGAGTTCAAATAGGTCATGACCAAAATGCCTCGGTGCAAAATCTGTTATGGGATTAATTTGGTTTGACAAATCAAGCCGCTGCTGTAATGCAGATTTTATCAGCGGAGCCCGCTTTCACACCAACACTGATTTCCAACTTTGATTTTGGAAAGCAGTTGCCTGGGCTGAGGGGTTTCTCGTGTCTTAAACATGAGAAACTGCATTTGTCCTGGTGTTCCCATGCTGAAGAGCTTACAAAAACAAACAAACAAAAACCTGCATGGTGCAGGCACGAGGCTGACATGGGAAGGTGACCGGGGGGTTCTCAGCAGCATTTTGCTCAGGGCATGTAGGGGGGTCCCCGGCCAGGGGCTGGGAAGGGCCGCGGTGGGCTCTGCGTCTGCGCTGCCGGGTGGAGGAGCGCTGTCAGTCCTGTTCCATGAGAGCAGCAGCGGGCACCTCTGCAAAACAGCTGCGGCCAGATGAAGGATTACTGAGCCTTCCGTTCCGGGGGGTGGGATGGGAGCCCTGCCTGCATGGAGAACCCGCTGTGAAAACCAGAGGTCTGCGCCCTCCACCTGCGAGTGCCGCTGGTGCTGTGGCTGCGTCCCCACGGGGCTGGAGGGCAGCACGGCCCTGCCCATCCCCACTGTCACACCATGGGATGAGTGCCCAGAGCCCGGCTACACTCCGCAGAGGTGTCAGTAGGGGAATCCAGACAGGGAAAAACAGATCAGATTTGAGATCTGTGCAGTTCCTTACTGTATGGGTGAAGAATTTTCTGTCACAGAAGCGTGTGAAATTTAGCATTGCAGCTTATTATCGGGGCAGAAGTGTTTTTCCAGCTTGGCAGCTGTTTATACGGCATAATTTAGACATAATCCAAATGTAGCTCAGTGTTTTAATCCACCCTGGGATGTGTTTTCTGCACAAGCGACAGACTCAAGGTCAGGCCTTTGATGGCTTTTTTGGGGCTAAACCATACATTTTTCATTTTTCTTTGCTTTGCTGCCTGGAGATCGTGTCTTATTTCTGCAGCTCTGGGAAGCTTCACATCCTCGTTATCAAAGGGCAGTGCTGTGTTTAAAGACGGCATTATATAAAAAAAAAAGTTGTGTTTTTTTTTTATCTTCTATCCCTAATGCAATGCGCGGCTGCGTCACCCTGGGGGTGAACGATGGGGGTGAATGATGCCCCGCAGCACAGCTTTGGGCCCATGAAGGCAGAAAGCTGAGGTCGGGTCCTGGCCCTGCTGTCGGTGACCCCACGAGCCAGGGCTGGAGCCGGTGGCCGTGGTGGCCGTGGTGGCTCTGCCGTGCGCGAGCAGCGCCGCACCCGTGCCGTTGCTGTTTTCCTTTAAGGTTTCTCACCCATTACAGCGGCATGTAATTTAAACAGAAGCACTTTAGAAGTCAACTAATTAGCACCAGCGAGGCATCCCCCTGGAGTTCGGCGTGGAGCCGTGCCCTCCTTTCTGTGCAGCATCCTTCCCAGAGAGTTCCAGCTGGAAATTACAGAGGCTGCAGTTTTAGGGAAAGCAAAAGGCTTCGCAGCCGAATTTCGGGGCAGAGCTGGTGCTGGGGAGAAGGGAAGGCAAAGCAGACGCTAAAGCAGAACTGATAAAACAGGAGGAGGACGCGGCGCGTGGCAACCCCGGCGCTGGGAGGCGAGGTGAGGGCAGGCAGCCCAGGCGCTGCTGGCCGCCCATCTGGCCGCGCTCCCCGCACCACGGGGTGCCAGGGCAGGGCCCCGCTGGCACCGCTCGGCTGCTGGATCCGCGTTGTGGGCGTGAGCGGAGGCTGAATCTGAGCTGCATGAGGAGCTGAAGCGTCTCCCTTTTGTTCCCGCCGCACCTGGACAAATGGGAAAGGACCGGAGTTTCTCTCGGCATTTTCGGTACGTCTCTGCTCTGCCGCTCCGCGTGCGGTGCCCGGGGTTAGATTTACCGGGCAGGGCTGGTGCTCCCGTGGGCATCCCCGCGATGTCTCTGCTGCCGTTCCCTCACGCGTGGCGGGGCACGGCCAGCGAGGGGACCACGGCTGCCAGCATTGCCTTGGCCTGGCCAGATCCTGCGCCCCTACGGCTGTGGTGCGGGGAGCTGGGGCAGTCGGGCAACGCTCAAGCAAAAATTGGGGCTGGGGGCTGGGGAGGTGGGAAGAGTTCTTATGGGTCTGCTGTGGTTCCACCCCAGTAACCCACCAGCAGGCTGGTTTGGGGTGCTGCCTGGTGCCGGGGTGGGAAGGGGCATGGAGCGGGGAGACCTCGTGGCTGGGCACCACAGCTGGTCCCCAGGGAGGTGGTGGAAGCTGTGGGTGCTGCAGAGCGCGGCACAGCACCAGCACTGGGCAGGGGGAGGCCCCTGGGCTGGTGGGGGCAAGAGGAAACCCTTAGCAAGTGCCAGCTGAGGAAAGAGGAATATCCGTGAGGAGATGAGCTGCAAATGACCTGTCTGTGAGTTTTAAAAGGAGTGGACAAAGACTGAGACGTGCTGACCACCCTCTGCTGAAGTGAGCCTCAAGGTGGAGAGCTGTGACGGGGCAGGGCAGGCGGGCTTCTGCCGGCCGCATTTCCCAGCCCCGTGGGAGCATGCAGCAACTCGCAGCGCTCGGGGACCTCTCCTGGCCTGGAAAATGCCCTGGATTCATATTGGTGCTGGTGCAGACTGAGTGCTGTTGAAGAACGTGTCCTGGTACTCCACAGAGGAGGGCTGTCAGTGCGCTGGGGCTCTGCAGGGCCGGGCAGTGGGTGCAGGGCCACTGAGGCCAGGGCTGGGAACACCTTTCCCATTCCCAATCTGACAGGGAATGCAGCCGACATGGAGCACACGAGGAAGAGGAGAGGGAGGAAGATGAAGGTGTGAGGCCAGCGTTGCCTGGCTCCCCAGCACTGTGGGGCTGCTGGGCTGCCAAGTCCCCAGCTGCTTGCGGGGAGAGCCCTGCCACAGCATCCCTTCTGGAGAAAGGGAACTCAGCCGGGTGCTGGGCAGGGATGCCCAGGAATGGCCGGGCATCACGGGGCAGCTGTGGTTTCCCATGAATTGCTGGGCACCATCCGCCCTGGTGCTGGTGTCGGTGCTGGTTTTGGTGCTAGTGTCAGTGTGTGCTGCGTGGGTGCATTGCGCTGGAGCTGCAGCATCAGGCCAGCGCCATGCCCTGCGCTGCCTTGTTGGTGTGCTGCTCGTTAAGGAGCAGATCTGAGCACACGCAATTTCTCAGGCCAGCCAAAACACGAAAGCACTGCCCTGCAGGTCCCCCAGCAGCGCCGTGGCCGTTCTGCACTCCCCGAGGCCGCTCTGGAAATTCTCTGCAAAAGGTTTCGCAGGAGGAAAATCATTTGCGTGCTCTAATAGGATTATTTTTACCAGTCATTTTGCTCCTCTCCATTCTAACACGCAGTTTCACTTTGAACACTGAGCCAATCCATAGAGAAATGTCTTTGTGCCTGCGACGAGCCAGCTGTACCTTGCTCCTCAGCTCCTTTTGTGAGGTAGCCGTCAGCGCAAAGTGGGACGGTCCTGCTGACAGCAGTGGGACCGAGCTAATTTGGCCAGCTGAAACGAGACCGTGCTCGTTTTGCCTGCGAGGGGCTCAAAACCTTTCCCCATGGGAGGGGAGCGCAGCCCGGCCCCGCTGCTGCCCGGTGCTCGCCTCCTCCCTGCCACGGGGCCGCAGACGCCTGCATGCAGCTGGGGGAACGGTTCATTAGCACGGTTTCGCTCTTTTCTAGTTGCTGCTTCATCACAAATTGACTGTGAGTTGTACCAACGTGTTACTTATTTTAAATTATCACCAAATGCTTCGTGCGAGCATATGTCAGCATCGGGCCCAGCTGCAATCTGCCTGCTCTGGCTCAGCGGGAGGGCACGAGCTGCTCTGAGCTCTGCCTGTCCTCAGGAGGCAAACGGAGACCTCCTGGTCCGAGGGTTGGGCTCGGAGGTCTCCTCTCCTCCAGCTTCATCCAGGCTTTCAGGTTCCTTTGGAGGCGGTGCCCAGGAGCCCCTCTGGAGCCCCCCAGTACCACTCAGCCGGCCGTGGTGCTCAGCAGCATCCTGCCCCGCGTCCTGCTGTGATCCTGCCTGCACCCCTGCCACCCCCTGTGTGAAATGTGCCCCCGGCGCCTGGCAGCAACACCCACCACGGGTGCCAGGACTGCTGCTAGCGCAGGGAGTGTGGCTATGCGTGGAGGTGAGGAGCAGTAACGAGGGGCACGAGGCGGCGTCTGGCGAGTGAGTGCAGCTGCAGCAGCCAGCCACAGCCTGGGCACAGCGCACGGAGTTGCTATAGAAACACCAGGAGATAACGATAACACCTCCTCAAGGAGCCCCCAAATGTGCAAACGGAAAGGGTGGGAGGAGGTGAACGAGGTGTTGGTGTTTGGCGGCTGTGATGGCAAGAGGGAAAAAAAGAGAAAGGAAAAGGAAAGCGTCTCCCCCGTTGCAACAAGCACGGGAGGAGTGCCACAGCCCGGAGCAAAAGCCGCAGGGCTCTCAGCAGAGGGCCTGGGCAGGAGATGGGCAGCGGCACCGTGTGGGTCCTGGCGAAGAGGCTGGGTCTGGAGGTGTTCTGGGGGCTCTTGTGCAGGGCTTGTCCACCTGGACAGCAGGGACAGGAAAAGGACCCAGAGGAGGGCAGAGAGTCTCATTCTGCTTTTGCTAACACCACCCATCCCATCCCCTCCTAACACTGCTCTGAGCCACCTTGGGAGCCACAGCCCTCAGCAGCAGCGAGGTTTGCTGCAGGACACGCTCCACAGAGCGAGATTTTCCCCCATAGGGCTGGCTCCTGAGCTGCTGTTGGGAGAAAAACAGTTCATTTAAGCCTTGAGCTGAACCCTGTCATTGGTATACCAGGGCCAGTGGCTGAAGAGGTCTGGGATGGGACACAAGGAGGAACGGAGCTGTTTGAATTGGTCTCTGCAAGTGGAGGGCTCTGAATTCCTCACCCTGATGGAGCTGTGCATGGGACAGAGCAGGAGATGCAGCCAGCATCCCTTGTGTCCTCAGGGTTCCCTCTGTTCCTGACATCCCTGGTGTCCCCAGCCCTGCGCCCTGGTGCTCACAGCTCTGGGGAGGGCTGAGGCTGACAGCACACAGGGGCTGGTGCAGCTCTGGCCTCTCCTTTCCCTGATACAGCAGGATCCGGAGCTCTGTGCCACGGCCACCTCGACCCCAATCCTCACCCCCTCCCTTGTCCTGTCTGCCAGGATTTTCATCCCCAAGAAGCACCGGCAGCGCTTCGACGAGGTGGTGTCGCAGAGCCTGATCAGCAAGCTGTGCCGCTCCAAGAGCCAGCAGCACAGCAACCGGCTGCGGCGCAGCCGGAGCGAGGACCACCAGGAGCGGCTCCTCGTGTCCACCCGCGCCAGCTCCGTGCCCCGCAGCCACGAGGAGGCCAGCAGGAGCCTGCGGAAAAGCACCTCGCTCATCACCAGCAACGTGCCCTCGGGGGCTGCCCGCAGGTAATGCCTCCCCCGGGTGCCCTTGAGCTCACGGCGCTCGGGAGGGGATGGTGGTGTGCTGGGTGGGTGCTGGGAGGGATGCAGGATGCTCAGCCCTGCTGATGGGCCACGATGCCCAGGCACACAGCAGGCTGCATCACCCTGCCCTGCCCCGGCGGTGTCTGGGTGCCACAGCAGCAGGAGGAGGGGAGGACAGTGGTGCACAAGGGATTAACCCACTTCCCGCTGCCCATATGGCCAGAGCTCGGCAGCCCTGGAGCACCGAGCTGCCCTGGTGCTGCCCTGCTCTGCTCCCAGCCCCAGCTCCCAGGCAGACAGAGCGGGACTGGGACTGTCAGCAGAGCTGGGGAATCCTCCCAGGGAGGGTCCAGGAAAGGGGGCTCTGGTGGGGCTGGGGAAGAGAACAAGAACCAAACGCTTGTCAGGCTCTGATGTCTCATTTGCTTTTTCACCTGCAGAACCGTGCGGGTTTATAAAGGCAACAAAAGCTTTGGCTTCACGTTACGTGGACATGCACCAGTGTGGATCGAGTCTGTCCTGCCAGGTAAGAAAAGCTGCCAGCCTCAGGAGTCAGAGACCTAGCCCTGGGCTGAGCATGAAATTTTAAGTGTTTGTTGTTTGCTAGAAAATAGCAGAAGGGACTTTGACAAGGCTTAGTGGTGGAGCCTCCCAAGTTGAATAATTAATAACTTCGTTAGGATTTATCTTGGTTTTATGCACTCCCTGTTTTGAGAAGTAGAAGGCGTATTTAGTGAATAGTCTGAAACCACACCTGCTTTTAAGTGCAAGCTGGGTGCTGGCATCAGTGAGCCCAGTGGGCAGGGGCCCATCAGCTGAAGCCCCTCTCCTTCCCTTGACGTGCAGGGAGCCCAGCTGAGAAGGCTGCGCTCAAAGCTGGAGACCGAATCCTATTTCTCAACGGCCTGGACATGAGGTAAGAGGCTCCTTAAAGCCCCTGGGATCGGGGGGACTCTGGGCAGTGACAGGGGGGCAGCACGGTTGTGTTCCTTGTTCACCTTTGTGTGACAAAGACCAGATTTGGGTGTCTGTGAGAGTTGGCTGCTGGGGTATGAGGGTTTTTGTCCCGTAAGGACATCTCCTGTAATATTCATTTATACAACTGGCTCTAGGAGGAGCATTTCAGCTCCAGCCCTGCTCTTCCTTTTACCTCACCAGTGCAGTGGCAGCAGCCCGTATTTCACCAGCTTGGACTTTCTGCACAAAAAAGCAAGAGCAAAGGGTTAGAGCAGGCTACGTGATAAGAGAGAGCGATGAATATTTAAAGGTTAAACATCTGATGCTTCTGTCAGTGCTTCAGTTCTCACATTTCGGCTGATCCAGCAAACTGCTGGCTGATGCAGCACTGCCAGAACACAGAGGAGACCCAGCTGAAGATTGTCCTCTGAGCCCACATTTTGGCAGGCACTGTCCTGGGTCAGCCTGTGCCCTTCCCACACAGACTGGCCTGCCTACAGATGTGCCCTTCACACCCACCCTGCATTTTCTCTCTCTACACAGAACAGGGACAAGCAGAGACCACAGCAGTACCATTTAAATGAAGAGTTATCTGCTGGGTCTGAGCGTAGCTTGAAGTCACACTGGCTTCATGTAGCACAACAGCTCTGGGAGGTGCTCGCACGCGCTGACTCCTTGCTGCGGGTACACCCGGAGCATCACGGCGTGATTCATGCTGCCGGTCTGATCAGCACAGCTGGAGCCAGGCAAGGATGGAGAGCCCAGGGAGGCCGCAGCCAGGGCAGCAGGGGCTGCCAGCAGCCAGCCGGGGCTGTTTGGCAGAGGAGGGCAGCTCTGACCGGCTCTCCTGTGCCCCGCAGGAACTGCTCCCACGACAAGGTGGTGTCGATGCTGCAGGGCAGCGGGGCGATGCCCACCTTGGTGGTGGAGGAGGGGATCGTCAACTTCTCCAACGGTAAGCGTGCCGGCCAGGAGGGGCCCAGAGCTAACAGGAATCCCAAATCTGAGGGCTCCCAAACTTGCCATGTCAGCAGGGAAGCACCACACACCCTCATGGGCTCAGCACGCTGCAGGCACTGCCTCCAGCTGGGGCAGGCGGCTGCTGGCTTTCTGGGGTCAGGCTTAATCCCCGGCCTGGCTGCTGTCCAGAAGGCTCAGTGTACTGTGTGATTGTCCTTGACAGCCCTGTCCAGCGTCCTCCACATGCAGTCTGTGCCGTGTACTTGGCTGAAGTAACCCAACCCCGTGCATCCATGGTCGCTGTGCAAATACCGCGGTTGTGCACGGACTGTGCTGTTCAGAAGAACTGCTGCTGCTATGAATAATTTAGCTCACTGCTGGCGAGCGTGTCAGCAGGAGGAGGGTGTCTGGGGGTGATGCGGGTATTTGTCAGTGATTTCAGCACCACAGCTCAGCGCAGGGCTTGCTGTGGTGTTCCCAAAGCAGGGTGAAGGCAGCAGGGTCAGTGCGTTATTGGGGTGCTGCTCTGCAGTGCAGGAGTTAGCGAGTGGCTTGTCCAGCCAGAGCAGTGTCAGACTCCCCCGAGCTCCACATTGGCAGCCCGGTGCTACCAACCTGATTGCACGTGCCCTAGAAACAAAAGCAAGACCTTCACTGCTCATCAGTAGGGTCAGTGGCACTCAAAGCCCCTTGAAAGAAGCTGAGACAGGATGGGATTTCTGCCCCCAGAGCCCTGGCCACATTCCCACATTCAAGCACACCCCAGAGCTTGGCCAGGTCCCCCTCCCAGCTGGGTACATCACCCCACACTGCTCCAGGCTCCGCATGTGAAATGCACACCAAAGCATCCCCTGCCTCAGCTTGCTTGCAGGTAGCACTTGACTGGTGCTACCAGTGATTATTGTGAAGTGCCTTGAAGTTTGAGCACAGGCTTTGGAGAACAGGAGAGGGTATGCCACTGATGTGTTCCCAGACAAATGCAGAAGCAGCCTGACCAAATTGCTCCCAAGGAGCAGCCCAGGCAGAACATCCCTGCCCATTCAGGGCAGGTTGCTGGGCCTGCTGGCACAGCCAGGAGGTCAGGACCAGCCAGCCCAGCTCCCCATGGCTCAGGACAAAGGCAAGGGCAGCCCCTGCTCCAGGCTGGCCAGAAAGCAGCCTTATATCAGCCATCCAGAGACCAAAACCTGTTTGATTCCTCCCTGGTGCAGCAATGTGCGCACCCGCACATCAGGCTGTGTATTTCCATGGAGTGAGGTGCTCATGCTCTGGGAAAACCAGGAGGTGGAGCAGGGTATGAGTGGTCTGGGGACACAGGCATCAGCCTGAAAGACCCCAGCAAGACCAAAGGGACCCTGCGGGGCCCAGATGCTGCATTCAGGAAGGAGGCCAGAGGCAGGTTACAGCACTGTGGCTCCACAACCTGTGTGGTTTTCCAGCTGGGAGGCACAGACCAGCCCCAGCGGCACCATTCTCACTCCTGCCCAGCAGACGGGGCTGCTGCAGGGCACGTCCTGTGGCCCCAGTGCAGCCCCTTGCTCTGTTGAACTTTCTTTTCTCTCTACCTGCGCCTTGCAGACTCTGACTCTGCTGACTCCCCGACCGCCTCCTCCGCGCTCACCTCCCTGCAGTGGGTTGCAGAGATACTCCCCTCTAGCATCAAGATTCAAGGGAGGACCTTCCACCAGCAGCTGGAGCACCTGCTCACACCACCTGAGCGCTATACCATCTGCAAAGCCCTGGAAAGCTTCTTCCAACATCGGTAACTCGGCAGCAGCCCCGTTCCTCTGACACTACCAACAGGACAGGTAGCGATGCCCACGTCAGGGTCAGTCCTGCAGCAGGAGCAGACCTCAGCCTCACAGGCTGTCAGCAGTGAGCTCTGATCCCTCTCTCCAGCTGTGCATTTCCCTCAGGGAAAGAGCTGAGGCTGAGCCCATCTCTTGCCAGGTGTCCTGGCAGTCAGATGCATTAGCTTTGGAGGTCAGTTCCATCTCCCTTTCCCCACCCCACCGTAAGGTGACCTTGTCTCCCACAGCGCAGGCTCTCCTGCTGCCTCTGGCAGTAATCTCACCACGCTCCATTCCCAGCTCCTTGCTCTTCCCAGCATTTTGGCTGCAGCAGGACAGCTGCACAGCCCTCACCCTGTAGCTGCACATGTCTTCCTTGTCCTGCTGCAGGGCTGAAACCCATCCCTGGGCAGCATCCAGACTTGCTGTAGTGGCCTTTTTTTCTGCCCTTGGTCTTTAACCTTCCCGCACAGCAGTGCAGAAGCCACTGCTCAGGGTGCTGGGAGGTGCTCGCTGCCCCCCAAAGCCCAGCTCCCACCACAGGCTGGGGATGCACCAGGCAGAGCCAGGCAGGCTCCTGCTGCCTTCATGCAGCATTCTGCTTTATAAAAAGTCAGATAAGGATCTGAGTCCTCAGTTTTACAAGGAAATGCAACAAACCCCTCTGTATTTAGGTCACTGGCAGCAATAGACAAACTCCCAGCAGCGTCACTAGGGCTGCACCACCACAATGCGACCAGAGCCCTGTGCTGCCCACAAGCCTGCAGGTGCTGAGGGAGGCACAGCTGCTGGAATCCCCCCCCCAGCAGCTGAGCAAACCCTCCTGGGGCCCTGCAGTCACTACCTCCACCACAATAAAGCAGAAGTCATTGCTGTGAGCTCTCCCGAGACCACTCTGCTTCTGTGGGATTCCCCCAGTGGGCATTTGTGTGAGAACAGCTGCAGGGCACCAGGGTCTGCAGCTGGGAGAAGCAGACCTGAGCTGAGCTCCGCAGCACCAGGGTATGAATTTGAGTCCTGTGAACAGAGCCAGGCAGCTCCCTCTCAGCAGGGCTGTTCCCAGGGCCATCACCTTCACCTGCCCCAGGGCTGCATGGGCTCCTTCTCCTGAGGAGTTTGTCTCACCTGTAGCTGCCCCATTTCACAATAATTCATCATAAGCTAATTGTGTGCCCCAGGTGAGCTAGCTGTGACCTGTAATTGCCCTGAGAAGGGCAGAAATCCCCAAATAATAAGTTTATGTTGTCTGCAGGCTCAGCAAGCAGCAGCATTTCCCAGCTGTGAGCACAGGAGGGAGCAGGACACCCACAGCTGGGCTTGGGCCAGCTCAGCCTGCCCACAAACCGGGAGAACAGCGAGCCCAGAGGGCACAGCAGCACCTGCCCCTGCAGCACCTCCAAAATACCAACCTCCGAGCAGGGAACAGGCTGCTGGCAGCCAGGAGATGAGCCCAGCTCCACAGAAAAAGCAAATTAGCACAGAGCTAGAGAGCAGCAAAATAACCCCTTTCCCCCCCTCAGCTCTCCCTCCCAGACCTGGTCCCTGCTCATTAGAGGACAGGGATGCTCCATGGGGTTAATATCAAGACAACAGATCTGTTCTAAATACACTCTCCTTCCAGTTTTTTATAAGAAATTCTTGCTGTTGCTTTTACAAGCAGGATGCAGTAGTTGCAGGAAGCTTTGGCCTCAGATCACCACCTCAGCTTCTCAGCAGAGGAGCAGCCTGACCTCAGCTCTCAGAAGGCAGCTCTTCCTGAGGCATCCCTCCTTCCCTGGGCTGCCTCATCCTCCTCCCTGAATCAGATGCTCAGCCCTGGTGTTCTCAACAGCCCTTCCACCACCTCCACCCACCACAGAGCCAACACAAAGCAGAGCCTTCAGCCCAGCCCTCCTCTCCAGCTACCTGAGCCTGCTGCCATCAGCACCTTGGGCCTTGCCAGAGCATCTCTGCCTTCTGGGGCTCCTCCAGGCAGCTCCCCCAGAGCCCAGCCTGCCTCATGAACCAGGTTTTATAGCCCGGCTGCCAGGTGCTGCTGGGCCCAGGAGATCTCTGTGCATTATTAGCACCACCTGCACAGCTCCACGTCCCTGACATCTCGCCCTGAAGGGCTCGGTCCCTCGCTGGCAGCTCTGTGTGTATCTGACCCGGTGTGCTCGCACCGAGAGGCAGGCCGGGAAGCACAAAGCTGTGTGCTGGGGCTGTGCAGCTCAGGACGTGCTCACTGCCTAGCCCTCTCTTTCCAATCTTGCAGGAATATTGACACTCTTATTGTGGATGTGTACCCGGTGCTAGACACACCAGCCAAGCAAGTCATTTGGCAGTTTATCTACCAGCTGCTGACGTACGAAGAGCAGGAGCACTGCCAGCAAAAGATTGCCAGGTTTCTTGGTTACAAGTCCTTGGCAGGTGAGAGGAAAGCCCCCGCCGTGTCCCGCAGGCCCCCAGGGAGCTTGGTGCTGCCCCTTGCTGCCCCGTGCAGAGCGCGGCTCCGGCTCCTGGCACCGATGAGGGTTTGATCTGTGACTGTCAGGCTGAGGTTGAGAGGAGAGGTGGTGCTGGTGCAGTGGCAGAGGTTGTCTGCGGCAGCAAAGGGCTTCAGAGGCTGCTCAGGAGGTTGGAGGTTAGGAAGGGAATGGGTGGCCGAGGGGCAGCGCTTGGCTAAGAGAGGCAGGTGATGGATGGCAGCGGTGTCTCGGGAGGTCTGCAGCAGTCAGCTGTGCACGGGCACCTGCTGTTAACGCTGGGGTAGGAGGGGGTATCTTGACCTGATGATGCCAGAGGGGTGGCAGGAGCGCAGCTCGCCCAGAGACATCACTTGTCCCTGTCCCCTGAGGGATGCCTGCGGTCCGCCTCTGCTGCCAGCATCGCTCGTTGCTGTGGCAACACAAAACCAGCTGTAGCTCCGTGAGGATTACGGGCTCTGCACTCAGACAGCGGAAAGTGGAGGGCAAATTGGGACTGAAATGCTTTAATCTTTGGATTTGGGCTTCTTAGTTGCTTTCAGATTCTTCTATTCTAGGCCATTTGCATTTTGTTGTTATGTTTATTTGAGACTCAGTGTAGGTAAAACTGTATGAAGAAGGTGTTTGAATTCAGAGAGGCTTTTGGAAGAGCACAGTTCTTTTGGCACAGCTTTTCCCCTCACAGGGAGAAACAGCTGAGCAGTCCTGGTGCAAATACCCCATGGAAAACTGAGGGGTATTTGCTCACCAAATCTGCACGATTTCCACTGCTTTTGTGTGTGTGAAATCATGGCTCGATGTACCTAAATTGTTGAATATTCCTAGGAGCTAAGACCCTAAAAATGGAGTTTATAAACTTCAGATCTCAGGGGGAAGTCTGTATGTTTGCAGTCAGCAGCCCATGTCAGGGATGCCAGGCAGGTGTCCCCAGCCATGGACAGAGGAGGATGGTGCTGAGCCTCCCAGGACCACGCTGTGCACGGGCTGCTCCCTGGCTCCTTTCAGCCTCTCAGCAGCGAGGGGCAGTCTGTGAGCACCCCAGGTTCTGGCCTTTGCATGATGTGTCCACGTGTGGGAGCGGGATGGCCGGAGATCCACGAATTTTGGATGGCTCTTCACCTGGGCTTCTTCCAGACCCGGTGGCTATCTCTGACCTTGGTGTGTTTCGGGCTGTGTGACCATCAGTCTGTTGGATACCAGGGAGCCCGGTGCTCCGGTATCCTCGTCCTGCTGTGTCTGTGCCTCTGAGACATCGCACTGACCTGCACACAAATTAACTCATTAGCGTGGCTCCTGCAGGCAGTGCTCTGGTGCTGTCCCGCTCCTGGGCTGGGGGGCAGAGCGGCTGCGTGCCCCAAGGGCTGGGGGCAGCCCCATGGGGGGGGTCCTACACAGCTCTCCATGTCTCACCGGGCATCTCTCTGCCGCAGTCGAGCCGGAGGCCGAGGAGCGCTACCGCAGCTCCGTGCGAGGGGCCTCGCTGTGCCGGGGCAGCCTTCGGACCCCCCGCCCCGAGGAAGGGGGGGCTGCAGGTGGGTGGCACGGGGCCGCGCGGGGCTCCCGGTGTGGGGAGGAGGGGGCTGGGGTCCCAAGGGCTGCGCCCGAGTGCTCTGCCCCAGGTCGGTGTCCTGGCCTGTCCCTGAGCACCAACGGTGGGAAAAGGTGGAGGTTGGGATGGGGTGGGCCCAAAGTCTTTGTCTGGAAATCCCTGCTTTTTGGAACAGCTGAAACAAGCAGTTTCAATACGAAGCCACTTGGGCTGAGCCTGAACGTTGTTTCCAGCCCTTTCCATTGCTCAGAAGTGAATTGCGAGGGTCAGCAACCCACGGGGTTTTCAGTAATCAAAAAATATATTTTATTTATTCCCATTTAGACAGACTGAGTACAGAGAGGTACGGGGCAAGGCACAGGAGGATTGTCTCTCAGCTGTGCTTGTTTTCTGGTACATGCCACGTTTCACTGCTGGGTGGCTGCTGCTGCTGCCACGTTAAACCACCCCCTGCCCCTTACACTTGCACCCGGGGCTGCCTGCACCCATCCCTGGGGGCCTCGGCCCCGGGAGCTCGCGGGGCTTTGCTGCATGCCTGGTTGGGGTGAGGGGTGGGCAGAGGATGGGAGAGACCTTCACGGGTCAGGACTGTTGGGGGCTGCTGGGGGCATGCACAGCATGGGAAGCTCCTGACGGGTTTGTGTCTTCCTTCGGCAGGTCAGAGTGACACCGTGGAGGTCCCGGTTCGCCTGATCCCTGGAGAGAGGCAGGCTGGGGACGGCACGTCCCTGCCAGAGACCCCCAACCCCAAAATGGTGCGGCTGTCGCCCGTGGGTGGGAGGCGGGGAGGGCTCCTGGCAGCGATTTGCCCCAGGAACGTGAGACTTTTGCCTTCATGGCGTTAGTACCAGTACAGCGTTAGGACCAGTGGGGTCTGTCCTTGTCTTGCAGCCTTGTGGGAGGCTCCTGGGGAGCTTCAGAAAGTCAGGGTAGCCTAGGTTTGGGGTGCAGCAGTCCTTTAAAGAATAAAGGACATCTGTGCTGGACGTCGTGCCCTGGAACATCGCAGGTCCCTGGGGAGGGGTCACAAGCCAGGTCTCAGTTCGGGCACTGCCAGCAGCTCCTTGCTCCTTGCTCCTTTCCCCAGATGTCGGCTGTGTACGCAGAGCTGGAAAACCGCCTGCTGGGCAGCTTCGCCAGCAAGATGGGCACTGCTGCCCTGCACAGGGCATCGCCTCCGGCCCCGGAGCCAGCGCGCACTGCAGGTACCGTCTGCCTTCCCGAGGCAGAGCTGGGGGAGCTCAGGGGGGCTCACCCAGTGATCGTCGTGGTGCAGGACCCCCGGCAGCGCCCTGTCCCGCAGGTTCCCGCAAGTCGGGGGTGCCGGTCTCGTGGCCGAGTGACCCGCTGGCCTCCCAGCAGTGCTACTACCGCCTGCACAGCAGCATGCCGTCCCCGAGCAGCACCGAGTCCAACCCCTACGTCAGCCTGGACAGCAGCCCGGCCCCGTCCCCCCGGCACCGGCAGTACCCGCTCAGCCCGCTGTCGCGGCGGAAGAAGCTCTTCACCTTCTCCAGGCCCCCGCGCAGCCGCGACACCGACCGGTTCCTGGACGCCCTCAGCGAGCAGCTGGGACACCGGGTCACCATCGTGGATGATTTCCTCACCCCCGAGAATGACTACGAGGAGGTGAGCGTGGTGCTGGGCTTGGCGCATCATCTCTCCTGTCTCCACCAGCCCGCACGTGGCGGCCTGGAGCATCTCGTGCCAGGCTGGGGACACATCCCAGGGCCGGGTGGGGGACAGAGGGGGGCAGGACCCTGCTGAGGCTGGTGGCCAGGGATGGAGGACGAGGAGCCTCCTTCATCCTCTCCCTCTTTCCCCCCCAGATGAGCTTCCACGATGACCAGGGCAGCTACGTCACCAACGACGTCAGCAGCAGCGAGTACATCAGCAGCAGTGACGAGGGCAGCTCCCTGACCTACTCCACGCTCTCGGACCACATCCCCCCCCCTCCGCTCAGCCCCCCTCCGCCGCCGCCCCCCCTGCAGTTCCACGACCCCCAGGCCGTCCCCGCGAAGGCGGAGGCCGCCAAGGCGAGCGCGTCGCCTGCCCCCAAATCCCTCATCAGCCACCTGCACCCCATCCCACCCCCTCCGCCACCGCCACCGCCCCCCCCGGTGCCCTGCGCGCCCCCCCTGCACCGGGGGCTGCTGCACCGCAGGAGCGAGACCAACCACATGAGCGTCAAGAGGCTGCGCTGGGAGCAGGTGGAGAACTCGGAAGGGACAATCTGGGGGCAGGTACGGCCCGGGTGGGGGCACGGGGGCTGCAGGAGGTTTTATCAATGGGAAACCACGAGTATGGGTGGCAGTGGAGTGGGGGGGAGAGTGCTGAGAGCACTGGGGGGCAAAGCAGAGGCAAGGAGTGAGGCGTGATGAGCCTTTGGCCTCATGGACTTGAGGTGATGGAGGGGATTCAGGTCCCTGTAGGGAGGAGCTGGCCTTGGTGGAGTTCAGCTTCCAGCCCCTGTCTTTCTCCTCCTGCCCTGAGCAGCTGGCTGGAGCTGTGGGATCACCGTCCAGCCCCACAGGCACTGCCCTGCAGCAGGCACCTGCAGCCCCGCATCCCTGTGGGCAGCTCCCTCTGCTCAGGCACTCTGGGGAACGAGATGTTTTTTCCTGGTGATTTTTTGGATGCAAAGAATTCCGGAAACCTCCGGATTTCTTACTTGATCCTTTAGTACAGCAAGTGTGCCCCAGCAGCAGGTGAGCAGCACTATTGTTCTGTAGGGCTTCAGCTGTAGGACAGCAGCGAAATGAGCCTGTGGGGCAGCAGGGCCAGCTGCAGGGACAGCTGGAAACGCTGACAGGAGTCATCTCAGGGCTTCCTCCTCTCTTATCAAAAGAGAGTGGGTCCCACGAGGTGAGCTCAGCACCTTGTGTAGAAGCCACCTCCGCAAGCAGTGAGCGATTCACAGGTTTTCAGCAGGGGATTTACGACGGCTGACCCTCCTCTTACAAGGACGGTGCCATCAACGTGTCCTGGGCTTTTCAGAGCCCGGGGTGACGTTGGAGGGAAGGGGCACAGTGCAGGTGGCAGTGCCCGCCGGTCCCGGGGGGCAGCGCAGCCACCCACCCGCTCTTTCTCCTCCTGCAGCTCGGGGAAGACTCGGACTACGACAAGCTGAGTGACATGGTCAAATACCTGGACCTGGAGCTGCACTTTGGGACGCAGAAACCAACCAGTAAGTACCGGAGCTCTGGGGCGGGTGCTGGTGGCAGCTGGAGGGCCGGGGGTGTGTGCGGCTGTGGGTTTGGGGCTGAGCGGCCCCCAGGCAGCGGGGTGCTGGCTCGAGGCAGTGCAGCAGCGTTCACACACGGGGTGCTGCGACCAGCAGTTAAGGTGGAGGTGGTGTAACTCTCCCTCAGTCCTCCTCGCTGCCGCTGTCTGTGCTCGTTGTCTGTTGTCGCTCTGCATTTCAGTCGGGCTGAGCGGTGGGACTCAGCCGGACGGTTTTGCTCCCGTTCTGCTTCCCACTCTCATGCTCAGTCGGCTCTGCCCGGCCGCCCTCAGGCTGTCGTGTCCCAAAATGCTCCTCATTGCCATGACAGGCTTGGCTTCTGACAGAGCAGAGCCCTAAACCTGCAGCACCTTTGTGCACAAGCTGTGCTCCCCGTGCGCCGGGCAGGCAGTGCCCGCAGGGACAGCCGGCGGTGCTGTGCTGCGGGCTGGGAGCAAACTGCAGCTCTGCTGCTTGGGAACTCAGCCCTGAAAAAGCTGTGAAAACATTTCTCTGCCCGTAGAGGGCATTACGAGTAATGTTTTTTTGTTCTACCTCTGTAAGGTGTAGCAGTGACAGCAGATGCGGGCTGGGCCCAGCTGGGGGAGGGCAAATTCAGAGGGGTTTGGTGGTGGATGTGGGACAAAACAGGACCCTTCTCAGGGGCTGTTGTTTCGGGGATGTTTCTGGGCAGTCTGGGATTTTCTGTGTATTTCACCTCTTGTTTTACCTTTTTCAGCTCCTACTGAGTCCTCCATTCAGGAGATCTTTGAATCGCAGAATTCAAGGATTCCCGGAGCCATTGCTGTGTGCAAAGCATCAGCTCTCCTCACTTTCATTCATGGTTTCACTGTTTTCAGCAGTTTTCTTCCCACTGGAGCCGGCAGAGCCTGTCCTTACCCATGATTAAATCTCTCAGTTTCTCTTCCAGAGCCAACTCTCTTGCCTGAAACCTTTAAAAAGAAAGACGTGGTTGAAATTTTGTCCCACAAAAAGGCCTACAACACATGTAAGTAAACATCGTGGTGATGTACCCCCAAAACGGGCCCCGAGATGGGACCAGGGATGTAGAGAACTGGCAAGGTAACAGGAAGGAGGCTACATGAGCACAGTCCCAGGAGCACAGTCCCAGCACGGCTCCTCTGGCCGGGGCTGTTCTTGCAGCCCAGCAGAAGCCGCTGCGAGTGCCCCCAGGCTGGGCTCAGCCCGGGCAGGGGGACGAGGGAGCGGGATGGGATGTGGCTCATTGGCCTCCAAGGGACAGGGGAAGAGCAGTGTGTGGGGCTGCCCCGTGCACCAAGGGGGGGCAGTGCCACATCTCCAGTGCTTGTGGTGGGCAGGAGCACTGGGAGGGCTTGGTGGGACCTGTGAGCTCCTGGCTCCCCGGGCTGCAGCGATGTGGCAGTGGGGGAGGCTCTGGGCTCGGTTTCCAGTTCCCACAGTTTTCCAAATGGACCTGCTGGGGATGTGCTTGAAATATGTTGCAATAACCTGGCTGGGGTCAGTGCAGGGAAGAGTGACTCCTGAGCCACCCCTGCAGCCTCTGCAGGGCCTCGGGGGGCAGAAAGCCCTTCCTCCTCCCACAGCTGCCCTTGTCAGTGTGGGCACACGAAGCCCAGGCTGCTCTCGCACCACAGAGAGGTTGTGCTTCCCCTCCTGGCCCCGTCCTGCCAGGCAGCCCGGCCCCTGGCCCCCTGCTGATGTCCATCCCTCCCCGCAGCCATCCTGATCGCCCACCTCAAGCTCTCGCACATGGAGCTGCGCCAGATCCTCATGACGATGGAGACGGACCGCCTGGAGCCCTCTCACATCAAGCAGCTCCTGCTCTACGCCCCGGATGGGGAGGAGGTGCAGCGCTTCCAGAGCTACAAGGAGAACCCCGGCAAGCTGAGTGAGCCCGACCAGTTTGTGCTGCAGGTACCTGCTGGATGCAGGTGCTCCGGGTGCGGGGCCCTGCCCGAGGGATGTGCTGCAGAGGGACAGGGGAGGAGGGCACAGCAGGCAGCACGCAGCCAGCGGGGCTCTGGTGTGCTCCGAGTGCTGCTGTGGGTGGGAAGAGCTGGGGGCACCCATCACCTGGACCTCCTGTGCCGATGCCCGAGGTGTCCAGGAGCTCCCAGCAGTGGCAGTTTCACAGCTGAAGCATACCACAAAATTTACTGCGTGCTGAGAGTGATGTTGCCCGCCTCTGACTTACTTTCTGTTGACACTTGTGGGTATGGGCACCAAACCTTCTCCTGCAGCACCATACCATTTTCAAGCACAGGGAAATACGCCAGGGAGCGTCATCTAGGAAGGATTTGGTTAAAGGTGACAGCAGTAATTCTCCTCCTTTTGCTCTCAGATGTTGTCAGTACCAGAGTACAAGATCCGTCTGCGCAGCCTACATTTTAAGACCACCCTGCAGGAGAAGACAGAGGAGATCAAAGCAAGCTACGAGTGCATCTGCAAGGCCTCTCTGGAGCTGAAAAGCAGCAAGAAGCTGGCTAAAATCCTGGAGGTCAGAACTGTCCCCGTGGGCAGCAGCTGCTGGGGTCCCTGGCATACCTCCGGGGCCCTCAGAGGTGGGGTGGGTGGCACAGCCCCGTGTGGCCCAGGCCCCTGGCCTGCAGGGTCCCACCACTGGGTGCTGGCCTGACTCAGATGAGCTGCCTCAAATTAATGCTAATTCATCCAGCTTTGGCTTTAAAAAAAAGCAGGTGGGATGAATGGGAACACGGTGTGACTGAAGGCGTTTCCAGATGAGAGATGAACCGCGTTGGTGGCTCCTGGCCAGTGACCCCAACACCTCGTTAAGTGCTGGGGAGGCAGTGGCTGGCTGCACATTAACGAGCAGAGAGCAGGAATCCCGAGAGCCCCAGGCTGACTTCCAGGTGGTCCTGAGGGCCCTGCTGTGCCCCTGGTGCTGCAAAGCCACAGCATAAGGAGTCAGCCTTCTGGAGGGGAAACAGCCCTGCTGGAACGCTGCTTTTTCTTTAAAAGATCCCCTTAAAGATCTGCAAAATCACAGTGTGCTGAAAGTGGCAAAGGAGCTGATCCAGGCAGCCCCTGGCCGCAGGAGAGTCCTGCCTGACTGCTGCAGGGGAGGGAAGGGACTCGTGGGCAGCACTAACGTAAGCTGCACTCGTGGTGCGGCTCTGACCCTACAGCAGGTGCCAAAGGTACCGAAGGAGACGGGGATGGGGCAGTGCAAGTGCTGGAGGAGGCTGGCCAGTCATTCACCACCGTTTGTGTTTGCAGTTTGTGCTGGCAATGGGAAACTACCTGAACAACGGGCAGCCCAAGACCGGCAAAACAACAGGCTTTAAAATCAACTTCCTCACCGAGGTAAGGAGAGCGAGCGCACTCCTCCTCGTGCTGGAGGCAGCAGTGCCGGGAGCTGCAGTGACCTGTGATCACACCTGTGCTCCTACAGCACCCCTGGGTGCTGCAGCTCCCAGTGAGGGCCCAGTGGCAGGGCAGGGGCCTCTCACAGCACCAGCCCCGGAGGCCTTGGCCCTGAGAGCCCCATGTGGGCTCCATCCCAGCAGGGATACAGCCCACCGCAGGGTGGGGGCACTGCTTAGCATCTCAGCGCCTCCTGTTTGGGTGTAATGTGCTGCATAAACACTGAACGTTGGAACAGGAATGGACACAGGCTGAGCCCCCGTGCCACCAGCCCCACTGGGTGCTTCCCAGCCCTGCTCTGCACAGGGTCTGCTAACTTGTTTTGCTTTGCTGTAGCTGAACACGACCAAGACTGTTGATGGGAAATCCACCTTCCTGCACATCCTTGCCAAATCACTTAGCCAACACTTCCCAGAGCTCCTGGGCTTTGCCAAGGATCTTCCTACAGTGCCGCTCGCTGCCAAAGGTAATCGAACGAGAGCATCTGCAAGAGCATCCGCACTGCCTCCTGGTTTGGTACGGGTACAGGACTGGCCATGAGCATTGGTACAAGCAGGATGGTGACCCGAGCCAGGGTGAATGGTCTTGAGCGACAGGAGGGGGCAGGAAAGGCATGAGCTTAGTGGCAGGGGTGCTCCTGGCTGTGACACGCTGCTGCACCCAGCAGTGCCCAGACACGGCTGTCTCTGTGCTGAGCCTTCCTTCTGACACGAGAAGGTTTGGTGGCGAGTTCAGGTGTACCCTGTAAGTGCCTATGAGTAGCAGAAGTAGGAAGTGCCAGAAGCCATCCTGCTGCACCCAGCCCCTGTCTCTGTCCATCCCCACTGCACAGCACCCCAGGGCTGGTGCCAGCGTTGTTCCTGCCTGCAGCGTGCACCACCTCGCAGTTAGGGGTTCACAGTCCAGTCGCAGGTTTTGCACGGACTGAGGATCACACAGTTTGGCTATCTGCCTTTAAAATAGTCACCGAGATCTCAGGGTTACCATCTGTGTGCAGTGGGGGGGTCCCAGCAGGCTGACTGCAGGCAAGCCGTGGGGCTGCCTTCCCCTTGCACGTCATCGCCTCCTGGTTGCGAGCAATTCCCCTGGGAATTGGTGCTACGGGGGGTAAAGAAAGAAGAAAACTCAGGCCCAGAGATGTAAATCTTCCCCTGATGAAGGTCACTTTCCTAGCTGGATTTTACACTTGGCCCGGCTGCTCTTTGCACCCCATGGGCAGGCAGCACACAGAGCAGGGTGCATGGAGCTGCGTGTCCCTGGGCAGCCCCGACCCCTGCCACGGCCCCCGCTCGCTGCCCGTGTTAGGGGCAGGAGGGCAGCCAGACCCAGGTAACGCTGCTGGCTCCTCTCTGCTCTGCAGTGAACCAGAGAACGCTGACGGCCGACCTCAAGGACCTCCACACCACCGTCAGCGACATACAGGTGGCCTGCCACAACATGCCCGCTACCGCAGAGGACAGATTTGCAATCGTGATGACTGTATCCTTTGGGAAAAGGGCCAAATCCCCAACACAACTTAAAAAAAAAAAAAAAAATTTAGTTGTCATTGTCCCTTAAGCCATCTCTCCCAGTCCTTTCTGGAGAGTGCCCAGCCCGCCATGCGCTCGCTGGATGACCTGCAGCACAAGGCCATGGAAGAATTCGGCAAGGTGCTGTCCTTCTTCGGGGAAGACTCTAAAATGACAACTTCAGAATCTTTCTTTGGCATTTTTGCAGAATTCATGAGCAAGTTTGAGGTGAGTTGTATTTCTCAAAGCCAGCCAGTGGGGGGTTTCCTGCTAAATGGGGGCGAAGCACCGGCCATGGGGAGGGTGAAGCCAGAGCTGTGGCCCCCATTTAACAAAGGCTGGCTGGCAGCACCCCAGGGCGGGTGGCACCGAGTGGGTAACATGGTGGTGCCATGGGGCAGTTTGGGGGGCAGTGAAGGGCGCAGAGGCCGGTGCTGGTGCCGTGTTCTTCCTGACCACAGCAGCTGCCTTTGCCTGATGCTCGTCTCCTGCTCTTTGCTTTCTCTCCCCGCAGCGGGCACTCACAGACGTGCAGGTCGGTGAGAGCCAGCGCAGCCCCAGGATGACGTCCCCCCTTGCCTGGTGACAGGCCGTGGCAACACGAGGTGCAACCATTTATTGCCAACAAAGTGCAATTTGCTCCCGCTGAGTTTGGTTGTAAATACACTGCTGCTGCCTGCTACCACCGAGCAGAACCGCGGGCCGAGGGGCTGGGGCAGCTCGGACACTGAACGGGCACCACAGATGGAAGCAAGGGTGAGGCATGGGCACAGGAAGGCAAACACCGCCTTGGTTTGACAGCGTCCTTCTTAGCATCCTCCATTTCAAGTGTATTGCAGAATCAAGGGCTTCAGACACACCCAGGTAGAACCCCGCTGCCCTGCGTCCTGGCACCAGCAGTCGCGGGAGCCCTGCCCCTGTCCCCCATCCCCGTGGCCAGTGGTGCATGCGCAGGGCCCCTGCCCCTCGTGCAGGATGTCCCCTTGTGCCCAAGCAGAGGAAGAGACAGCACCTTGCAGAACCCCACGGCACACCCGTGTGATGCCAACCTCGGGTCCAGGCTGGATGTCCCCAGCTGCTCAGGAGAGCAAGGAAAGCCCCAGAGCCCTTCTGGCCATCAGCTTTGCTTAAAGCTGTGGCAATGACTGATAAAAAATCTTGTTGATAATTTGATGTCATCAGCCCGAGACTTACCTGAGCTCGCCAGGAGACACAAAGCCCTGAGCATTTTGGTGCCTCCTTGAAAAGCACAAAATCCTTAGTAGCTTAAAAATGAGAGGGAGCCCTCTGAAGCCTCGAGTACTGCCCCGAGGGACAGCAGAGCACAGCCAGAAACATCTCCTGTGCCCTCTGGTATCCGCTGCCAGGGGCTGGGGTCCTTGCAGTCCCTTCGGCGCACCGTATGATGTGACCAGTTTGTGCTGGATATGCCCAGGGAACTCTAGAAGCATTCATGCCCCTCTTCCAACAACAGCTGATTGTTATATACATTAATTAAATTCCCTGCGAGCTGTCGCCAGGACAAAAGGGCTAACAGCACCCTGCGGGCAGTGCATGCGCCTCCAGGCAACGCAGCACCCCAAGAGCTTTGCGGCAGCAGAACTACCGTGCGTTAATATTGTGAGGCATTGCTCCGTGCAAAATGCATCCATTGCCTTTCCAACCCGACACGCTCAAACCTCCCGGCCCGCCGCAGCCTCGGTGAGCCTCTGCACGTCGATGCCAGAGCAAGAGCTCTTCCTGCAGCCTGTGCTGAAGCGCAGAACCACCAACCGGTGCATTATTTATGGGAGACCTTACGACCATCACACTTTCCGTTTTCATTATTTTTTAAACCCTGCTGTAGAAAGTGAAGTGTTTTCACAGCGTTTTCAGCCCATACAGTTGCAAGTGCCAGGTAGTTTCCAGCCTTGTGCCGGCGGAGCCCAGCCCTGCCCGTCTCGGTCTCTCCTCTCCACTGACGGTGGTGACAGGGCAACGCGCACTCAGCTCCACTCCCCAGTTTGGGTGTTGCACACTGCTTTCATTTTTTTTTTTTTTTTAATAATTATGTTAAACATTTAAATTCCTGGAGTTTATTTTGAAACTGTCATTAAAAATATGAAAGTGCTGTACATAGATTTTGCTACATGTTGTAACTTTCCAGAATAGTTAGAACTCCGATCCCTTTGGTATTTTTATGTGAATATTTTCAAAGAACCAGAACTTCTGAGATACAGCTATATTATTTGATAATGGGACTATGTATATTCACAATTCAGTCTCTACCCAATGCCTATGTGCTATTCCCAAAATAAAGCTACTGCCTTCTGCCTCCTGACTGCACGTGCATCTACAGTCTGTTAAAAATCGCTTGGTACCACAGGTGCAGATGAAGGTGTGAGGAATTCTGCATTTGGCTCTCCTGTGACTGCTCACCACAGTGTTGGTCCCCATACCTCCAAGAGAAGGGCTGCTGCATCTGACCTTGCTGGCCTGAGGAAAACAACTCCACACTTCAGAAGAGAGCAGTTTGTGAGCCACATAAAATCTAGCACGATGAATATGAGCAGCAAATTCTTAAAATAGTATGGATTTTTTCTGCAGCCTTCAGAAGAAAGTAGTTAGGGCGCCTATGAGCCAGCGAATTGTTTTCCTCTGTAAAGGAATTCTTGGCTGAGGACAAGTTTATGTCCCTGCAGCAATTTATCTCCCTTTACCCTACCCGCAGATAGATAGCTGGTCTCCTATCAGATTTCCTGGTTGTAGTTTAGCTTGTTTACAGCAGCCTGCTCCAGCAGCGGCTCCTCCCTGGAGGCCATGGCACAAGCAACTGTAAAATGGCTCTGAGCAGAGCTAGGGGATGTGCACGCCAGGTGCCCGCAGCCTCCTGGTGTTCCTTTGTCTCTCCTGGCTGCCCACACAGGGCTGCGAACTGCCAGAGACTGCAGCCCTGCAGCCTCCACACTGTGCCTGGTCCTTGGCTGCATCCAGCCACGCACTTGTTGTCTTGTTTCTTCTTGATAACATCAAACACTTGGTCCATTTTTCTCCAGAATGAACGCAGTGGCTGGAAGCTCTCCTCTTAGCTTTGTCTAGCTCATCCTTAGCAGAACTGAAGTCAGCCTTGACCGTGGCACTGTCCTCACGGGAGAGCGTGGCCTTGGGAAGGGAGCAGTAACTCCTGGAGCTGCCCTGCTCCGGGACCCGGCTCCTCTGTGGGGCTGGCTCCATCCACAGGCAGTGAAACAGCCAGCACGGAAATCCCAGGTTGCATTTCATGCTTGGGAATATTTAAGGGTTTTCACTCTTTCCTGCAAGAAATGGAAAAAAAAAAATAAATCAAAAAGAGAACGAGCAGCTTAGGAAAGTCGTGGTGAGGATGTGCTCACAGCTCCTGTTGGTGGACTGGCTGGGATAAAATAATTCCAGGCTGACATCTCCAAGCCACGCTGGAACATGGCTGAACATTTCCTCTAAGCATCCAGCCTGAAGTGCTGGGAGTCGTGATTTTTTTTTTGCTGTGAGTTGTGATTTTTTTTTCCAGGGGCAGTGAGAGCTGCCATAAAGACAAACAGAAGTCTCAGCTTCAGAGTGGAAGAGCTGGAAGTCATAAAAAAGTTGCATGGGCTGGAGGTAGCGCAAGGCACCTGGATGCTCAGCTTGAAGCCTCTGAGGATCTGCGTTGTTGTAGCACAGTTCAGGAAAATCTGGAGTTTCCACATTCTAGCAGACCAAATTCAAGCATCTCCAGTCACAGGTTTCAAAGCCCTTTAGTTATTATGTCCATCAGCGTGTGAGCTGAGAGGGAAACAATGAGCTAAAATATAGACACTCTTACAGACACGCTTTCCCTACTTTGCTTCTGGTTCCCCCAGCTTTGGGGTGCTCGAGTTTATTATTGTTTAACTTAGACCCAGGACTAGCTGCGGGCTCCCTCCTGTGTCTTGGGATGTCAGCCTGCGAGGACACCAGCACTGACTTTCTTATTGTTACGTGTCCCTTCCTTAGCCGCAGATTGCTTCAGGGGATGGCACTCTGGAATTTGACCCGTGAGCCCTGATAGTGGAAATAAGGCACTTCTTGCCAGAGCCGCGAGAGACCGAAAGAGTAACTTCGGGCAATTAGTTTAACTTTGACTATAAATATTCCTCCTCATTCCTTGTGACACTGCTAACAGCTCTGCTGGCAAATCCCGATTCTCTGGCAATATTTAAGCTGCCTGTCAGTTGGCAGAGGCTTGGTGGTGCCTAGCGCGAGGGAACAGAATGAGACCCAGCTGAGCGCAGTAAGTTCCCGTTCGGCTTCTGCCTCGTGCCGGGGAGCTCTGGGTGCTGGGCGGCTTTGGGGCGGCTTCGGGGCTGACTCTCTTCCCGACGAGCGGTGGTGTCTTTAGAAGGTGGATAGAGCTTGGAAAAGGTTTAAAAAATCCTGTTACAGCGGCATTTAGAGTGATAGAGTCCAGACGGTGCCTCGACACCCACGTGGGCTGCGTCTCCCTGGGACCATTGATAAAGGCTGGCTTCAGCGGCTGCATTTCTATGCCACGGATGTTCCTTCCTCACAATCTCTGGCGGGGAAAGCGCTGCCGCTTGTGCCAGGAACCGAGGGAGACCGAGCTGTGACCTGAATGCACAAAACAGGCAAAATTTCCACTGGGCCTGGGCAGGGTTAGAATTAGAAATCAGAGCGGCTGAGCTCACTGCATTCGCCCTGCAGCTCACCGCCGGGTCAGGGACCCTGCATGGCTTTAAACAGGACCTACAGACACACCTTGGTGCCGGGAATTCACCCGAGCATGTCCTGCATGTCCCTTCCTCATTGACAGGCATGACAAATGCCTGCAGGGCTCTGCCCCAGCGCTGCACACCTTGCAGAGGAAAAGGCTCAGAGGTGTCCGTGCGCCCTGTCCCGTGCCAGACTGAGCGCAGGTAGCTCGTGGTGCTGGCTGCACTACAGCACCTGGCCCTGCTACGGGAAGTGAAAAGAAATGGCAATATCAGAGCTGCAAAAGAGAAAGTGGGAGGTGTTAGGGGGGTTAGCAGCTTCCTGAGGCTGGCGCACCAAACTGTGTTTCTCTTTTCCAAGTTAGAGGTTGAGCATGCCAGTGAAAGTGCAGCAAAAGCCAAAATACCTTGCCTCTTAAAGATGTAGGGCACCACTGACCGTCTGATAGGCTAAGCTCTGCCTCCCTGCAAGGCCACTGCCCCAAGGGGTTCAGTGGGACCCGGGTGCTTTGCAGGGCACAGGAAGGGCTCTGCGGGGTCCTGCTCTCAGCCCAGCACTGGCACTGCTCTCAGCCGACCACAGCACGGCTCTGGACTGCCTTTGGCACGTGAGCTGTAGGATGCTGATGTCTCAGGATATAACCTGCCGGCTGTGGTGATGGGACTGCAGGGCCTCGCCTGCCATCCCAAAAATGCTTCATCCCTTACTGCCATAAATGCATGAGCCCCAAGGTCCGCATCCATACAGACTGTGCTGGGGACGAGTTTGCAGTGGCACAGGGCAGAGCCTGAGCTTTTCAGTGCTGCCCAGCTGTGAAATTACTGCAGCTCCATCACCGGTGCACTGGCAACATTGCCTCAGTGCGTAGGGACACCGGGTGAGCTTTTGTGTATCCGTTCCCTTCACACACCTGGGCAGGGAGCACACGGCAGTGCCACGATGCCAGGAGCAGCTGGCTGCATCCAGCCGGCTCTTCAGGCGATGGGTGAGTTAAGGGCAGCTCTCGGCTGCTGCTCAAAGCAGCGATTGCATGCTCACAAAGAGGTGAGGCCAGAGGAGGTTGTGAAACCCAGGACCAAGGGATGGGGCGGATGCCTCTGTCCGTGCTCGCCGAGCGCTGCGCTCGGGGGCAGAACTTGTCCGGCCGCCCCTCTCGCCTGCCCCAGCAGCACCGCAGCACAGCACCCACACTGCTCCCTCTGCGTGGCCGTCAGGGCAGGGCACACCGCCTCCCTTTGCCCCACCTTTTCCAGCTTTTTGGTGGGGGGAGCTTGGAAGTGTCACCTTACGAGTGCAAGAGTGGCCAAAGGAGCTGGGCAGCTCTGCAGGCATGGGGAGGAGGAGGACGAGCAGGCGCCCGGTGTCCTGGTGGTGACGGTGCCGCAGGGGTGCAGGGTCTGCCCTGCCCAGGGGATATCTCCTCGTCTCAGCAGGGTAAGAGGAAGCAAATCCTGTATATCCTCAGGGGAGGGTGAGCAGGGCAGGGTGCTGGGCCACAGGGATCCTGCATGACCACCAAAGCCAGAGGCTCACTTTCTGCGCCACTGCTGGTGCTGCCATTCGCCTCCTGTTCTGCTTTCATAGCAAGATAGAGCCTGGATGGGAGGAGGAGGAGGAGGAAAGGAAGAGGAACGACACTGGTTCCCAATGAGCCTCCTTGCCTGGATTTTTTCTGTTCAGCTAGTGACTTCTCTGTAATGCGCCCATTTCTCTGCTGGGTAAAAACTCAGCCACGCCAAGAGCCCTGACCCTGGCAGCATCTGGCACATCACAGACCAGAGGGATCAGTGAGTGGGGACGAGCACCAGGCACAGGAGCCACCTCCACAGCTCCGGCACCAGCAGCCCCACAACCCCCACAGCCCGGCCAGCGCTGACCACCCCAGGAAGCAGCCAGCACCCCCCCGGTGCTGCCCCCACCCTGCACCTGCCCCTAACCACCCGACCCTTTTTTTGACAGATATATGCATCAGGACAAAGACGTGCCCGCCCGCACCAGAAGCCATGGAGACCACCAGCAGCACCCCAGCGTCTGTGACTCCCCAGTGGGATGTGTTCCCCCAGAAGACGCTGGACTCCATAGACATCGCGGTCCTCGTGCTGTACTTTGTGTTTGTCCTGGCTGTTGGGCTCTGGGTAAGCAGACACCGTTAACAGTTTTTGTATGTGCCCTGTTATACTGAAAAATGTGGCTGTTTGGGCCTCAAATTATTCTAGTTTGGCTTGAATCAAGCCACACTTCACTGAATTCAACTGCATGAGTAGAAGGATGCAGTTTACAGGTCCTTACCCTCACTTCAGCCTGAGGAAGTGCCCTCCCTGCGCTGCAGGAGAGCTCTTCAGCTCCAGTGTTTGCAAAGGTTGTGAGAACACTTGTAAGGAAGAGGTTGTGTAAGTACCGAGTATTACTACTAACAACGTTTTGTTTATCTGGGAAGGAATTGCTGTCCTATAAATCATCTGTGCTTGTCAGCAGCGAGGTTCTGACAGCAGATCCCTTAAATTAAAAATAATATTTATATGCAATTAAGGCATCCTTCTGGCATGACTTTTATAATAGCAGAAGCACAATCTGCCTGTCACAAGGCAGAGATGAATGGTTGCTGCCTTCACACGCAGTGCGTAACTCGTGATACCACATGAAAACCTCTGAAATCTCTGAAGAACAAGAGTCGGTGAGCAATGCATGCAGTGCCTCGCATTTCTCCTGGCTGAGCCTGATAACTAAGGATGTCCGCAGCTCTTGTCCAAAATTTTTGGCTTCCTTGTGGATCTGGAGTGATGACAGGACACTCTCCCACCAGGGAACCGGCCACGTGCTCGGTGCTGTTCTGAGCAGCAGTGAATGCTGAGCCTTTGTTCTGCTTTTCTGCTTTCCCAGTCCATGTGGAAGACGCAGCGCAGCACCGTGAAAGGCTACTTCCTAGCTGGGGGACAGATGGTTTGGTGGCCTGTAAGTACCTTTGTCATCATACTGCCTGCCCCTAAGTTACAGTGAGACTAAAAAGCAATTTTGTCCAAGCAGAATGTATTTCTCCACGCAGAAAGAAAAAGGTAACTCCCATGGTTTGCAAAGACCCAGTTGCAATTCTGTTGTTTTTCCATGTTCAAGGAAGGGGAGCTGCTGCAGGGCACCCGCCCCAGCCCTGGGCACCCACGGCAGCCACCCCCGGCTGGCCAAGCCCGTCTGCTTCCTCAGGGCTTGTCTGGAGACCTCTGGCAGTAACGGGGTGGTCCCTGTTGTGGCTGCAGCTCTGTGTTGCTCTCTGCTAGGTGGGGAGCTTCATTTGGGCTGGGCTGCTGAGTCAGTAGGTGCTAATACAGGGACCTGGGAGCCCGACATTCCTGGTGTGCCCTCCGCCTTCTGCCCTGATCCTGCATGAGACTGGGCACCCGTTTGGAAGCAGGATGCCCCTAAATTTGCCCCCAAGTGGTGAAAAGAGCTGGAGAAAGGTGCCAGGGCCACTGAGCACGTAGGCAAACAAAGGAGGCAGAGGGTGAAAAGGATTCACATCCCGCAGCAGGGTGTGCAGGAATGGCATCACCGCCCAGCCTGTGCGCTGCGACACGGAGCTGCCCCACTCCCTCCCTGTGCACCACCAGGCCCAGCCGAGGGCACCGCGCCTGACCTCCTGCCTCTGTCCCCAGGTGGGCGCATCCCTGTTTGCTAGCAACGTTGGCAGCGGGCACTTCATCGGCCTGGCTGGGTCAGGAGCTGCCTCAGGAATTGCTGCGACAGCCTACGAGTGGAATGTGAGTATGGCACGGCACGGTACTTCATGGCACAGCATGGCACAGCACATCATGGCACAGCAGCCCTCCAGATGCCTCTGTGCTATAAGGGCAGGTCCCCTGAAGGCCTGAGCCCCAAGGAACTGTCACACAAGGGCAGAGCAGCTCCCAAGCCTCAGAGTCCCGCTGCAGGAGCTCAGAGTCACCTCCAGCTGCTGGTGGCCTGAGGCCCGTGAGAAGTCCCCAATTCCCCTGGGTGTGCGCGCTCCCCCCACTTGATCACAGCCTTGACCAGCATCCTTGAACTTCCTTTCCATTTGTTTTGCAGGGGATGTTTTGTGTTTTGGTGCTGGCCTGGCTCTTCCTTCCAATTTACATAGCGGCAGGAGTAAGTAAACGGGAAGTTGTGTCCATCAATGACTTTGGGGGATTCGCACCACCTGCTTGGCTCCTGGGCTTGGCCATTCCCTGCTGCAGCTGCGTTGCTCCTGACAGCAGCGAGGCAGCTGCAGAGCACCCGATGCCCCTGGGACCCGGTGTGTGATGGGCCAAGGGCCGGGCAGGAGCTGCTGCCTGGGCACAGTGCTCAGGCTGCCGGCAGTAAGGGAGAGCTGACATCTCCCACGGAGCTGGGGGCTCCCGTATCTCACTCCGTGTTTCTCCCGCACAGGTCACTACCATGCCAGAGTACCTGCAGAAGCGCTTTGGAGGCAAAAGAATTCAGGTGTTCCTGGCGATTCTCTACTTGTTCATCTACATCTTCACCAAAATATCGGTAAGTAGGAAAAAAATGAAAGGAGGCTGAGCTCAACTTACTTCGGAAATGTGTGCTGATCAGCAGGACCGAGAGAGGCCATGACTGCCCCTTCCCTGTAGTATTAGAAAAGGGAGTGTTTTCAAAATACCTCAGGGGGTCTATAGTTGTTTCAAGAAGCTACACAAAAAGAATATATATATATATATTTTTTTTTTTTTTTCTGGGAGGGATTTGAATGCTTGCTACAGTAAGGGGGAAACTACATGTCAATGTCCTGAGCAGTAATCCATTGAAAAGTTAACCTGATGGACGCACTTGTTGTTAGATTTTGTACGTCTGGCTTGCTTGCCCAGTTTCCCTTTGCACGTTCATTTCCTGCTCAGACACCAAACACCGCTCTGTGCAGGATGAATAAGTGTAGGAGTCGGTATGCATTCAGGTGAAAAGAGTTCAGTGCCTTATTGCTCCTGTTTGATGCAGTGCCTTGAATGAATAACTGAACCAACCCTTGCGCAACACCCTGCAGGCTGTTTATTAACAGGGCAGCAGTGCGTGAACTGGTGAAAGCAGAGAAGCAGAGTCCCTCTGGGTGTTTTTCCCATGCAGGCAGGGTCTGGGTGGCCGAGCTGTCTGGCACACGCTGCCTGCAGCCCTGGGGTCGATGCATTGAGGGGTTCCTGTGGGCACCCAGGGGCCAGGCTCCGGTGCTCCCTTAGAAAAATCTGCCCCTTCGGTGCACCTCTCTGCTGATATGATGCCTGACAGAGAAAAGGGATTGTTCAGATGCTTTTATACATCTCTCACTCTATGGTTTGCGGTTTGCCCATCCTAAAAGGCAGCGTTTCCATGTAGCTGCTGAGCAAGGTGGCTGCTGGGCCACCGCACCCCAAGGACACTGCCCTCACCCACGGGCTGGGCCCTGCCAGCAACGAGGAAGTCACTGCACAGCCCAGGGCACTGGGACTGGCAGCAGACACCGGGGAGCACAGCACCTGGGGGTTTCGGTTCCTGCCCCCATGGCTCTCCCCAGCCCCCTCGCTGCCTCCTCCGCAGCAGGAAGGGGTCAGCTCAGCCCACCCGGGCACCTGCACGCAGGAGCTGTGCAGGCTCCTCCTGGGGTAGCTCACACTGCATCCCCCCACAACAAACAGCGATCCTAAACTGATCTTAACATTTGAGCTTGGTCCCATGCACAGGAGCTGGGGCTGCAGAGGGATGTGCAGAGAAGGGGAAAGATGCAGCTGAGCTGGCTGAGTGCTCCCACTCCCTGGCTCGGCCAGCCTAGAGGGGCTCGGTATCACCTCCAGCAGCTGCACTGACCGCTTTGTTCCCTAGGTTGATATGTACGCTGGGGCCCTCTTCATTCAGCAGGCCTTGCACTGGGACCTCTACATTGCTGTTGTGGGCCTGCTGGCAATCACCGCTGTCTACACTGTTGCAGGTACGGGGCTGAGTTTCAGATCCCAATGCTGACGTTTCACAGCACCACGGGTCCTGCTTAGTGAGCTGAGTGCGTTCATGCACTGCACAAAGCATCTTCGCGCTTATGGTAGGAGTCCTGCACTTCCATGCTGTCTGGTTTTGCCATGAGCATGGGGAGCTGCAAAGCTAGCAATCGGTAACTCACCTGTTAAAAGAGAATTATGAGGTCAGGGTAAATGAACACCCCTTGCAAGGCCATGCCAGACATGGATGTACACCAGGTTCTCCTTACGGGGAAGTTATGCTCATGGCATTTGCCCTGTATGGTTTTTCCTCTGGGCTTTTTGGAGGTATGAGGGCCTAACATAACAGCGAGCTGTGTAATGCGGAAAACATTGTCAGTCTCGGGTGCCCTTCTGGGGCTTAAGAGTGGCCAAATGGAACAAAGCCATGCACGAAGCAGCAAATCCCAAACAAATAAAGGTTGCTCCTTTCTCACTGCTCATCCTGTGACGTTGCTCGTAACGATCCCCCCCCCACGCCTGCTTTTTTCTCCTCCTTATTCAGCTTGGGCTTTGTCTTGGAGCTTTTCCACCTAGTTCCCGTAGAAGCACTTACACTGGACTTTGGCTTTTTAGTGCCAAAATGGTGATTCATCACGATTCAAAACATGAGAAGTTTCAGCCAAAGTGCCGTGCAGGGGAAAGGCTGACTTGCCTGCCTTGGGCAAAGCACCCGGCAGCTGGTGACAGTGCACCCGGCAGGGCTCTGGGGTTGCCCTGCTCCCAAAACGCTGCCGAGGTGAGAGGGCTCCGGCCCAGAGCAGCCCCCGTTTCCCACCGCTCGCTGCTCCTCTCTTCTCTCAGGTGGCCTGGCCGCGGTGATATACACAGACGCGCTGCAAACCCTCATCATGCTGATCGGCGCCGTGACTCTCATGGTCTTCAGTGAGTGTTGTCCTGGGGTCGTGTTGCTGAAACTGCGGCAGAATCTTTAACGCATGGCACAGACACGCTGGGTCATTACAGCTGATTTCTTAATTGATGTTCTGAGAAGTGCTTTCTATGTATTTTCCTGCTGAAATATAAACTTAGCCAAATGATCTTACAGTAGTTCTTTATGTGGTAGAAATGCACAAGTACTCCATGAAAAATACCTAAAGAAAAATATTCTGAGGTAGTGTAAGAGATGAGCAAGCATCTTCTCTAGCCAGGAGGTTTACAGCGTGATGCTGTCCCCAGCCCAGTGTTAAAGTCACTGGCTTCTGACTTTAAAGAATACCTGTGGAGGATCACCCTCAGCAAACTGTAGAGTACGGAGCACGGAAGATGATAACTGCTTCTTGTGTCCTGTTTTAGGTTTTGTTGAAGTTGGCGGTCTTGGAGGCTTGCAGACAAAATACTTTGATGCCATTCCCAGCATCCGCAAGGAAAACAGCAGCTGCGGCTTGCCAAGGGAAGATGCTTTTCACATTTTCCGGGACCCTGTTAACTCCGACCTTCCCTGGCCGGGGGTTTTGGTGGGAATGACCATCCCGTCCCTCTGGTACTGGTGTACAGATCAGGTGGGTTACTGCTATTCTTTTGGCTGGTTTCATGAACATGTTCTCAGTTGTTTAAATCTGATGACAAACCTAAGGTTTGCAGCATAGCCTGGGCTGTTTATTTCTTACGGGAATGCAGTAAAAGCTGATGCTCTCAATCCTCAATCTGCAAAACTGGACATGAACAACTAAGCTTTGTGAATACCTTTAATGTAAAAAGGAGGGAAATGTGTGTGTGGAGGGTGTTAATCTCAGTCTGTAAAGGTTTTTTTGAACTTCAGCCTTTTACTTCGCTCAGCCTTGCAGGGGTCTGACCACAGTCACCCCGAGTGACAACATCAGGGCCAGCAGGAGTGAAGCCCTGGGCAACCTTCTGACATTTCTGCACCATTCTTCTAACTCGTTTTGCTCATTTCTGGCTCTGTCCTACCCTGAGAGGAGTGCTGCTGAGCAGCAGACCAAACGCATTTCTTAATTTTTAGGTCATCGTTCAGAGGTCCCTTGCTGCTAAAAACCTCTCTCACGCCAAGGGAGGCTCCCTGATGACCTCCTACTTGAAAATTTTGCCCCTCTTTATGATGGTAATGCCGGGCATGATCAGCCGGGTTCTCTTCCCAGGTAAGTGCTGCAGGAGAGATCTGCTCCCTCTGCCGTCACTGATGACGGTGACTGCTCTGTGGAGCTGCTTCTCACTCCCCTTTGCTTATTTCAGATCTGGTGGCTTGCGCAGACCCGGAAATTTGTCGAAAAATCTGTGGCAACCCATCTGGCTGTTCTGATATCGCTTACCCTAAGCTGGTCATAGAACTTCTGCCTGTAGGTGAGGAACCCGGCAGCTGTGCTGGCACCAGCGGGCTGGGCACCAGCCGAAAGGCGTCTATGAGAAAAGTGCAGAGAGGAAGATGCCCTGCGACTGTAATTTCAGTGGGGGTTACATTGGGCTTGATGAAACAGCAGGAAGGGACAGTGTGCAACAAGAGAGATGGGTGATAGTCCGGTGTTTAGAGGTCTAATTCTTACAAATTCAGGTAAAAGATAAATAGATGTTTAACAATGAGAATCAACTGCTAAACCCTCCCTGCCGCTAGCCATTTTAAAGTTGGGGCTAAAAATATTTTTAAAAGTCTGTTGTAGTTCAAAGAATTCAAGGTCATCCTGCAGCTGAGGTTATTTGGGAGTCCTCAGGGAGGCCACGCTTCTGTTTCCAGGACTCCGGGGCCTGATGATGTCAGTGATGATAGCAGCGCTTATGTCCTCCTTGACTTCCATCTTCAATAGTGCCAGCACCATTTTCACCATGGACCTCTGGAAACAATTCCGGCCTCGTTGTTCCGAGTGGGAACTCATGATCGTTGGCAGGTACGGGGCATGAATGTTCTGAGCCTTCGAGAGACCTTTTGACACAACCCTGCTGCCCCTCTGGAGATTTAGTATCTATCAATTTCTCCACTTCAAACTGGGAAAAAAAAAAAAAAAAACAAAAAAAAACCAAAGAATACGACCCATGTATTTCAGACCACTTTTCATTACAGCTACTCTGCATTGTTAGATGTTGGGGGGAAGGAGCTTGCTCAGGTCAAACCAAACTACAGGAGCAAACCCAAGATGCCAGAGCACAAAGACATGCAGAGACATAGATGAAGCAGCTGGAGAGGGTGTCTGGGGAAGTCTGGGCAGGGTGGGTGCAAGGGATCCACTACAGCTGAGGACAGGCTGAGAGCCCCATTCTGCACAGGGGTGCTGGGGGGCTACAGCACAGGCCTGGTGGTTGCAGATCTCAGCAGGAGCCTAGCAAGCTGAGCAAGTGGAAAAGAGCAAGCTGGGCTACCAACAATGACATCTTCTTGCACAGGGTCTTTGTGCTGCTGCTCATTGTGATCTCCATCCTGTGGATCCCACTGGTGCAGGCTGGCCAGGGCGGGCAGCTCTTCATTTACATCCAGTCCATCAGCTCCTACCTGCAGCCCCCTGTGGCAATGGTGTTCATACTGGGTTGCTTCTGGAAAAGAGCGAATGAAAAGGTAACAACTCCCCTGTGCTCAGTGCAGTCGCCTCTGTGGCCAGACAGAGGCTCAGAGCACAGCCCCAGGCTGCAGTCCTGCCTCCTCCTCTAGTGCTTAGCAGAAGGAAGGCACCCAGACCTCTGCAGAGCCATCAGCCTGGGGCAGTAATTCCTGCTGGTTTTCAAAGGCTCCACTGGCATTTCAGAAGTAGTGTGATGACTGTGGCACTTGGTTGCAGGGTGTTAGGGCCTCACTAGCCATTTACTAGATGCACTCCTATGATCTGCATCAGGAGCCTGGGGACTTAAGGAGCCGAATGGCAGCGGGAATCCAAAGCCTCCAGCTCCTCTGCAAAGACTGGTGCTGGGTACAGGGCAAAGCCTTCCCAAACTGGCTTTTGCTTAGGTGGAGAACAGTTGTAAGCACCCACAGTTAAGGCAACCATTAGGATGTTTGGATGATGAATATTTCCCTTCAGAGTATTTCAGCATAAGACATTACACCTCCCCTCACTACCAAAATGCACGACCCACTCGTCCCCATGCAGCAGGGGCTCCAGGCTACTGTACCAGCACCGGCACACCTAGATGAACAGCAGGAGCAGAAAAGGGAGGCGAGGGAAGCCTGCCAAAAAACCTGCAAGGAGAAAGCCTGGCCAGCTTATAGCCTGCAAACACGGGTATAGCCCTGGGTCCTGGGTGGATTCATGCTTCCTGCTCCAGTAAAGGATATCCCTCATTTCCTAGGGCGCGTTCTGGGGCCTGGTGATCGGGTTGCTGCTGGGCATCATCCGACTGGTGCTGGACTTCGTCTACCCGGAGCCCCAGTGCGGGGAGCAGGACCTCAGGCCGGGCGTGGTGAGGTACATGCACTACCTCTACTTCTCCATGGTCCTGGCTGCCATCTCCACGCTCACCGTGCTGGTCGTGAGCATGCTCACAGAACCCCCCTCGGAAGAAATGGTGCGTCAACCCCTCAGATTTCTTTCATTATTCTTAAACGGTTTCCAGGATGCCCCAAGTTACTTCCATGGGAATAAGATGGAGATAAATAACATGGAAATGGAAGTTTCCATTCATTCTGTGTCTGTGAAAACACTCGCAATAACTTGTAACAGCAACCCCTCCTTTGCTCCAGCACTCTGCTGCCTTGCCATTTAAGGTTTTGGTCCCGTAAATCCAGAGTCCCATCCTGGAAACTGGTCAACAGTAGGTGTTAAAGAGCTGTTCTTAAATTCAAACGTGTGTTTAATCCATGACAAATTAGCTTTTTCCCTCTATTTTCCAAGAAATTCCAGCTTCTGGGTCATCTTTATCAACTCTCTTACTAATTTAGTGAGGAACCATTTTTACTCGCAGAAAAGAGAAATCAAGGGCAGAGAGCACACTTCCTCTGGAACAGGTTTGTGCCAGTTTGACTATTTTTAATAGATACACTGAGGCTACAGAAAAACATAAATAGCAGAAAAGAGGACTAGAAGGGACCTTCAGAAATCATACAGCCAATACATCCTCTTGCTTCAAGACAGAACTAACCCGCTACATTTCTGAAAAACCCCTGGCAAACTTACTCTCAAAGTCTCCAGAGAGGGAAAATGCCCAAGGAGGTGCCTGATCAGTTCCGAGAGCTTACCTGCCTTTCTCAGTAGCAGTTTTTCCTCATCTCCAACCTGAATCTTTCTAGCTTCACGTTGTGCTCATCCTTTCCTGTCTGCCCTGTCATTGATACTGAGAAAATTCCTCTTTAATGAATCTTTTACATATTTGAAGAAAATTATCGTGTCTCCCACCTGTCTTGGCTTCTCTAAACAACCCCAGTTCTTTGAATCGTTTCTCACTGGCTGCAGTTTCCATTCTTTTGCTCCCTTCGCTGGCCTGCTCTCAGTCTGCATCCAGTGACAGTCCCATGCAGAAATGTCTCCTGTTCAGTAACAGAAAGTGAAGAATGTGATCCGTCAGAGAGCTATCACGTTCCAGAAAAAACTAAAACCAGCATGCCAATGGTAGCCATCGCTTCTGTCGTTAGCAGCTGAGCGCTTAGATGTTCACCTGCTCCAGCAGAGCAGGAGAACAGATTTTGACCCCTTAAAGTATTCTCTCTCCAGGCTGCTGTACTGCTAAGGTAGTCCTTTAAACAACCATGAAAGCAGTTTTCTTTAACACCACTCTTCATGCCATCAGATAAGTCGGCTTACCTGGTTCACACGCGGGGATCTACCAGTCAAGAAAGACCTAGCAGTCAGCACTTCTCCTGATGCTGCAAAAGGAGTGTGTGAAGCTGAGCGTCCCACTCTCCAGATTGATATAAGCATTGCCTCTGAAAATAGTTCAAATGATAATAAATGTAAGTGCTCCAACACCATATTCAGTAATATCCACAATTAACAACCTTACGCGTTATGTAAAGGCTCTGAAGACAAGAAAAGTTAAACCTACTTCCTTTGGATTTTTGTATCTTCAGGGTATGCTAAAAGGTTTTTACCTGACAGTTTTACCTGAGCAAATGTTTAGTTTTAGTTTCTTTTCCATCTCTTGATGGCATTACATATGCTTGAAATCAAGAAGGAGCTGGATGGGATACAGGAAGCCCTGCCCACTGTCCTGCACTAAGGATTAGCGCTATTTGCACCTGCTGCAAGGAGAACTGATTGAAAAAGGGGAGGGTGGAGGAAAACCACAATTATTTTCATGAAATTCCATTTCTGTTTTTCAGTGATGTTTTCTGATCGACTCTAGCAGCAGGGAGAACCCAGAGCCCTGGGCGGAGTTCTTGACAGATCAGTGAAGGAGGATTTACATTTTTTAAAACTTGTACTTGTCGGTATTAGGTATAAACATGCATAGCAACTCATTCTGCACTTTCCAGCAATGATTATCATCACTTGTTATTGCCAGGCTTGGGACACTGTTTGTGCAGCTCTGCAGCTTTTGCTGAGTATTCCTCTGATCTATAAAAAGCTATTGAAAAGATCAATTAGTTAATGAGTAAGTTAAATGCTGGGAAATCTCACTTTTGTTGTGTATGAGCACAGTCTTCCTGGCATTTTGTCACGTATGTCCTAATCGACAACAAAGCTGGGAGAAATCATTTTGCACACGTGTAATGTGGAGTAACCCTAAACGGACTAGAGCATGCACGTGCAGGAGGAAGCTGATGGGCACCAAGCAGTTACAGCCGAGCTTTCAGGTGTGCTCTCCTGTTACGGTTTCCTAGAATGCTGGGAGCAGCAGAACTTGAGCTCAGACCTCCAGGGAAGAATGAAATTGATCCTGCAGCCCCAAACAGATGTTCCTTGAAGGGTTTCCCACACTTCAGTGTAGCCAGTGTACTCAGTTAAAGAGTGAGGATGCATTTTTGCATCACACCCTTTGTACAGCACCATACTGATACATCCCTGGGATTTGGTTTGTAAGTGAGATTTATACCTCGCTATTTACTGGCTTTGTAGGCACGACTGACACCAAAAGGAACTCGAAGCTGATGAAGACCTTTCTGTGGCTCTGCGGGATGGAGCGCAGACCGGAAAACTCTGAGAACGCGGCGCCGACTAAACCCGAGCTTCCCATGGCTTCCTTGGAGGAGAAACCGCTGGTGAAACATGTCCTGAACGTCAACTTGCTAATAACTGTGTGTGCTGGGATCTTCCTCTGGGCCTACTTCGCATAGCAGTCAGCCATTTGATTCCAGATGAGATCAACTAATTTTAACTGGTGTAAATAATGATAATAATTAGCAGAGGGTTAATGTAATTCATAACGCTTTCTAAATCTTATTTAAGAAGACAGACCCCTCCTCCCTAACAGCTTATTTCTCGCAAGGAGCTGGAAGGTGCTGAGCACTCGGCACCATCCCAGCCAGACCCGAACTGGACCCCTGATGAGCCCGAAGAGCTCCGGCAGGCAGCTGGGCGGGAGCTTTGGTTCTTTCAAGTATTTAATGACGCTCTGTGTGGTAAAGCACTACCTAGAATTCGGGAAATCTGGATTCTGCTCCTCTTTACGCATCCGCGATCGCCTTCGCCGCACGCGCTTTGCCCTCGGCGCCCTCTGCCCGCAGCTCGGGGGGGGTCGCATCGTCCGCAACCCCCCCCCCCACCCCCGGGCCTCGCTCCCGGCCCCGAGGGGGCGCCCACGGGGGGGCACGGACACGGCCGGGCGCTGAGCGGCGGCTGCCGGGAGGGGCTGGGCGCGAGCGGGCGGCGTTCAACCGCGGGGCCGGGAGAACGAACGCGGCCCCGGGAGCGGCCTCAACCCGGAGGGGGAAACGCGGCCGGGCGGTGCCGTGCCTCGGCCTCGGCCTCCACCTACTGCTCGTGAGCTGCGCCGGCCGGGCCCCCGGCTGCTGAGACCGGCGTTATGGAGAGCGAGCTGCTCCCGGCCGGGACCGGCCCCAGCACGGGTCCAGAACCGGCCCCGCCGGCCGCTGAGGGGCCCCGGCCCTTGCCCCGCGGCGCGGCCCTGGGGGCGGCCCAGTGGGACGCGGCGGAGCCCCCGGCCCCGGAGCGCCAGAACCTCCTGGGGCTGCGGCAGCTGCAGCGGCACGGCCAGCAGCAGGTGGGGGCGGGGCCGGGGGCGGGGCGAGAGGGACCACACCCTGCTATGACCACGCCCCATCCCGCCACGCCCAGTCCCCCGCGCCCATCCCGCCCCACCCCGGGCACGCCCTGACCCCACCCTGACCCCGCCCTGCTCAGCCCCAGCCACGCCCCCTCCTGCCCCACCCTGGCCCCTCCCCGACCACGCCCTGACCACGCCCGTCTCGGCGCAGGCCCGGGTCCCCCTGCACCGGCTGCTGGTGACGGCCCGGCTGGGCGAGGCGGCGGCGGAGCAGGAGGTGGCAGGTGCGTGATGGGGGCCTGGGCACGCAGCGAGTGCCCCTTCCCCACTCTCGTTTATTTCTCATCGCTCGGGACGTGCCCCAGGGCACGGTGCCGCCGTACGGTGCAGCAGAACTGCTGCCGAGTTGGAGCAAATACCGTGTCCTCAGAGTGACACAGTGGGCAGCACGGAGCAGGGATGTGGACGGCCTTGTCATAGCGCATGAAACGAGAAAACACCATTTTTATTAGAGCATATAAAGAGAATTACCGCTTAGGAATCCTTCCTCAGGAAATAAGACAGGACTATTAGAAACCCCGAGGGAGAGTGAGACTTTATTTTTACAGTATGATACGTTTTTTACAAATAACTTTTACGCATGACTTTCTCAGCCATCTTAAAGTAGATTTTTTTTTTTTCTGGTGAGTGAGATACATTAAGACAGGTACTTAAAGTTGTATGAGTCTGTGCCAATGCCAAACACAGGCAAGAATCCGATCCAACTCTGCCTACAAAACTACTGAAGTGCTCCACATTTGAGGCCTTCACGTGGTGCACTTACAGCAGCCAAGATGTAACTTCATCTGTCGAGTAAACAAATGCTGATGGAAATTGTAGGCTTCAGCTGCACTAAGCGGTGCAGGATCTGGGATGGTTTTAGGAGTTAACACGGATTGTGTCACTGCATACGTGAAGAAGGGAATCCCATGTTAATGATACTTTAACATTTCTTCTGAATACTAAAAGTGTAATTTGTAAATCTGCTGTCTGTGGCAGCAGAGAGTGCACAGAATGGAACAAATAGCACATGCTGCTGGAACTATCACTGTAAGCAGTTTGACAAACTGCCAGTTTTTCTTTTGAAACAAGGTTATTACAGAGGATTGTTTGAATACGCCTCACAATACAACTCAAGAGAACCAGTCTCAGGTCTGCTGCTTGTCTGTTCAAGCTATGTTCTTCATGTAGTGGAGGTAAGTTAAAGAAATTCCTGGTGGGACCCAACAGCCTCAGTTCATCTTTGTACAAATGTGGCTTCCAAAATCCAGCAACTACAGATGCACAACCACCTCTTCCTCCATACACTGGCCTAAAGTAAGAACTAAGACCTGAATAATGGTGTGGTGGTTTCCAAAGCTTACCTCTGGAACTTGCTCCAGCTCATACTTCTGATAACTGCCCCAGAACGGTAATTTGACAGAAAGGATGACATGTTCCATCAAATGTAATAAGAATGTGCATTGCTTTCAATGCCTGGGACTAAAAGAGAAAGCTCATTTACAGGAGGGGAAGCTGGTAAGTTATTTCTGTATTCACAAATTATTTTGTAATATGCAATTCCATAAAAACTCTACCGATTCCTCTGCAGTCTTGCAGCAGCACAATACATCTCCTCATCCGAGATCTAGCTTCTCTCCAAGATCAAGGTCCCAGGTAAGTGGTTTCCATCAGCTTCTCCAAAAGAAAATTGTAACAGAAATGGTAGAATGCTCCCTTTAAGGTAAAACTGAACATTAGCTCAGGTTACATCCCCTTTGTAGTAACCATTTGTGTACCTGTGGAGTACAGAACCACCATCCCACTCCTGCATTTGTTTACTAAATCCCTACTGCTCTTCTGCTCATTTTTTACCCTCCCATCCAACCAGTCTGCTTGAGACCCTTGCCCAGTTGTTAGGGTGCAACTGGAAACAGCTTCTGCTGGAGGATCTGCAAGGTGGAGGGCCTGGGGTGGGAGGGGTGCTGCACGCCCCAGGTGTGCAGTGCTCTAGGGTACTATTAGGCCTGCGGATGCCATGTTGTCATGTGGCTTATGAAGCTTCAATATGTTCTGATAAAAAATCCTCGCTGCTCTAAGGATGGATTTCACTCTTTCCACTCAGTGCTTTACTTCAGGACATTAAAGTTGCAGTGGTAGCACATAACATCCCCACCAGACAGTTCCCAGACTGGTATGTGACAGTGGTGACATCGCCTGTGACACATCTAGAAGACACAACAGAGTCACAGCCTGCAGAAGGGACAGTCACAGAGTGTCTTAATCTCCTGTTCCGAGTGGCAGCCTGCACACCAAAGCCTGCTGAGGTAAGCTCAAGGTACTCAAGCTGTAAGAAACGTCCCTGGTTGCCCCCCCACAGCAATGGCAGCAACCTGCCATCCCCTGTGCCACTGGCCCTGACACACGATGCTTGTTCCCAAGGACGACAGTGAGGACGAGACCGACAGTCCGTACACTCTTGTACCCAACCTGCAGATCCCAGCAGAGACAATTAGCCGTTTGTGCAGAGCCAAAGAATGTACAAGCCCAGGGGACTTCCTGAGAATGTATTTAAATCCGTTACAACTTGCCCTGGATTCAGGTACACTGCGCACGGTTTTAGGGATGAGCATCCCATTTAGTCACATGGCTACAGTTCTGGCTCATGACACTGAACTTAGAGATAGAAGAGCTCATTGCAGGGCTGGAGCCGTGACCCGCTCCCAGCAGACACCTTCCCTCTCAAGGTGCTCCTGAGCAGAGGGTGGGGGCAGCCAGGCTTTCTGGTGTGGTGTCAAGGAGAGCACAGCCAAAACGCGTGGGGCTTGTCAGCAAGGGCCGTGCATCCCCTGGGGAGCGCAGTTACCTTCATTAGTAACGAGAGCGTTACCCTCAGGGACTGATTTCCTTCTCTGCCCCACCTCCCCTCCCCAGAAGCCGTTTGGCCCATTCCCTCCCACTTCTCTGCATGATCCGGGCTGTGCCCAGCACTTCTCCCGGCGGTTCCGAGGGATCCAGGTGTTAAGGAAGAGGCACGTTCAGTCCCAGGCTGTGTCTTCTGCAGCCCGTGAATGAGGAGCACGCGGAGCAGGCAGCGCCCCGCTAGCTGCGGAGCCCTGAGGAGGAGCACACGGCCTCCAGGGCAGAGCTTTGCTTCCGAGGGAGCGCGAACCACGGGCGCTCCATGTGCACGCTAATAAACAGGCCTCAGGCTGACAAAAGAGGGTCTTTAATTTTTATAAATGTTCACCAACCGATGCATCAAACCCGATGTTCAAAGTTCTTTCAGAATTCAACCGTTTTCAATGAAAGCAAAAAAAAAAAAACACTTCCACAGTTTTACCTCAAAACTCTTGCAAGTTTCACATAAACAAAAGCAGGCTTGGTTAATACAAATAACTATGAAATAAGTACTAGGTATTGATCTTGGAGTAGCAATGAAATGATTAAAGATACAGTAAGTTTCCTTCTACAGTATGACAGTCCTTCAAGGCACTAGAATACATCCACAGTTTTGATGAGGCAACTGATAACCAGCAGTCACCACCAGCACTCCGGCATTTTTTGGTTCATGTTTTTAAAAAGAATCTGCAGCAAATCAGTGAGGGAATGTCTCTTGCAAGGCATCTCCTTGTAATGTCTTAAGAACTAGAAGTAAAAGTCTAACCATGACATTAAAAAGATTATTTCCATAATACATGCGCTTTAAATAACTACTGTTTTGCTTCTTAATCGTTCGGAATATTTGCTAATACCAGCTGTATTAGCAGCAATTATGCTTCCTATGCAAGTTTCTGCATTAATTAATTTCTTCTATCCACGATTCTGAAAACCATTGTTGAGACACAGATCATTCAACTTCCTCTGAATGGCTCAATCACTTTTGCAGTGACTCACAAGCCAGAACTCTACACAGGTTTGCCGTTTTGTCAGAAGAAGCTTTTTCACTGTTAAAGTCTGTTAGTTTTCCCACCAGGACAGGAAAGTACAAAAAGTTTAAGAGTTTCCTCTATAGAGCAGTGCTTTCCGTATCGTCAACATCTAGCACGAGATGGTTGTGCAGTTCTTTGCTCGCTGTCTCTGTAAGAAGCTCTGAAGAAGCGTTTTGAAGTGGTTCTTGAATACTGGAATTAGAGTCTGCACAAAAAATGAAACAGCAAATTTAGCAGTCTGGACAGTGACATCGCATTCAACAGTGTATTTCTGGTGCATTTCCTTAGAAAGAAAAGGGAAAGGAAAGATCAACAGAGGCTCTGCTAACAGAGGGCTGGAACATGTGTGCATGTGCACACAACAACAGAAAAAGGCTAAGCCAAACTAAAAATGTTATCTTTGGGTTGCTTCTCCTGCATGCCTTCATTTTAGGTACATTAAGAAAAGCACTTATTTCTGAAGAATGGAAGGAATCGAGTATGATTTAATATCACATTCCTCAAATCCCCACAGCAGTTATATTATACTACAGACAGTAATATCAAAACAGGATTGCCACTTAACATAAAATTTGGCACCCAGGCCATCATCCAAGTAAACAGCACCTAAGACTTGTAGAAGTGGTGAGTACATGTACAGTGCCAAAAGGAGGCCAAAAATTTTGATTTAAACAGTTCAAGTTGTTTAGATCAATAAATCCAAATAAACATCTTGCTTTTAAACTAAGGTGACATCACCAGGAATCTTGTAAAGACTGGAATTGTATCTTAAGCATTGGAGTCTTAACTTTAACACAGAAGTTACGTTGTAAATGTTCAAGTTGAAAACTTTTGAGCTAAGTGACACGGAAGAGGCCAAAGCGTATCGAGAACTGAAGTCTTGAGTGCAGCCTCCCCTACTTCTTTCTCAGGCCCACTGCATAAGGCTGGCTGGCACTCCTGTAATTTGCAGTACTTCTGTAGTGGCACAGCTAATATAATAGCTGGAACTGTATCAGATTGTTTCCTGACCAACTGACTTGACTTGCACAGGACAGTCAAATGTGCACTGCTAGAACATTCACAAAAACATTATTCTAGGATTAATGCTTTCTGTGAGGTGTGAGCCATACATTTTCTCCCAAGTCCTGTATTAAAATTTAAGTGGTAAATAAAATAATCCAGAAGGCACAGAACAAAGCACCGGTACTGTCATGAATTGTGAAATGCCATCCACTAGGGTGACCCTTTAAAAAAGGCTCCTCTCGCTCCCCAGCCCCATTCTCATTCTGAAGACCAGTGCCCTGCTTGCAGGACTGTGAACAAGGCTGTGTTGCACCTACAGGAAGACACATCTTCAGTAGACCTTTGATAGCAGTGAAGAAAATAATTACTGTGACTACTTTAAAACCAAACCTTTTCACTCAGCCTCACATTTACAATATTTAAACTAAGACCCTGATCCATGAAACCAAACTTCCTAACATCAGCAGCTCCCCTTTATCCCAACCATGATGCTTGTTTCTACAGCAGATAAAAAGGTAAGTACTTTCAAAGCTAGTTGATTTGTTTTTAATTTTAGATTTTTTTAGGCACTTATACTATTGTTATTAGAAGCACCATTAAATAGAAGAATAAGGTGCTGTTATGCAATTTCCCAAATTCTTACAGTCTCTTACTCAAAATATTCCACAACGAGCTGGGCCCTAGAAGAGGTGCACACAGAACCCGAAGAGCAGAGATCCTGCACCCTAATCTCTGTCATTACCTACAGTACTGCTGCATTTTCATTTAAAATACGGTTCAAAAGATGTACTTCAACTTTGGAAGCAGACACAGAAGTTCTCCCTGCCACTACTGCATACTCAAGGATGAATCAGAAGAGGAGGTATCTGAAAGTGTGACATGACACAGGAAAGGGATATGTGATAAACACAGCACAGCTAACACTGAATATAAAATGAACCGCTGTACAAAAAACACGGATTTCTAGGTGATTTTCTGTAAGTGGAAGAAGTATAACGTGAAACTACCCAGTCAAAACATGAATTTTACACATTCTTCTCTCCAGTACTTTTAGTACGTTAATGTAAAAGCAAGCATAAAACAGCCATGCTTTTTGCATGCCACGCTAATGATAATACAAGCAAGCAGTGTTATTTGTGACGGGTTAGTAGTGGGCATTAGCACACGCATGATTATGAATCAGCAACATTTTTGGCCAATCATATGCCTTTTCCTTACCATTGAACTTTCCAATACAGTTCATACTGAATGCAGGTCAAACATCTAGATTATTTAATAAAATTTTTGATTAGAATATTCTTTCCAAGGGCTCATAACTTCAATACCATAAATAGAATCTGAGACATTACTGTCCAGGATATGGACAAAGGAATTCATTACCCTGAAAATGGTTCAGAATTCCAGTTCTGATATTAGGAAGTTTGCTTACAACTTATTTTTGGCTTCTGTCATTCCTGTTTTCCCTTGCTTCACCGTTTAAGGTTAAAATTAGAAATAGCTATTTCACACTGTGAATTAGATAAGACAGTTTATGGTATCAGACTGTTTAAAAATAAACGCTTACGTGTGTAAATGTTAGAGCAGATACTCTTATATAATATGCAGTGATGTTAATTCATAGCAACTATTAATTCTTTTTTAAAAACAGATTGATCTGGAAAAGTTGGATGACCCTGCACTGAGTGTACTGCTGTACGTAAACTTGGCTATTGCTCCTTTTTTTTTTTTTTTTTTGTGGAAGGTTTTCGTTTGTTTTCCAAGACACACTAAATTTTTAAAGTTCTTTTACCAGCTTTGCTAAAGAATTACTCTTCATCAGCTTTCCTTCACTAACTCTCCTGCATGGTAGGTTTCATACTATTGTTTACCATATACAACTTACATGGCCAATTTGCTAAGGTTTGTGCTAGGGAGGAATGATATTAAGTCTTTTCAATTTCAACATTTTCAGGTTAACAATCAGTTCTTAATTTCAGTATTATTTTTTAATTTATTCAAAGTACAAGACAGCTGTGTATCTCATGCCTGTAATGACTGAAAATGGGCTGTCCCTGAAATTCAGCATCAAAACTTGTAATTTACAAGTTTTTACAACAATTTACAATCCTCTTCTCAATTCACAATTGCTCTCATGTGGCAGATGCTTTGTTTGTGTAACTTAAACTCCTCCACTAATTAAGCAGCCTCCTGCAGACCAGCTGTATATCGTTTAGAATGTAAGTATTTCTCCAGTTACATTAGGGTAAAACAAATCTTGTTTGTCTGCTATCATTAGAACAGTTTCCCTCAGAACCAGAAAAACTCCAAAATGAAAATAAGCATAGTCAACGTATGAAATGTGACTTTGAAATTAAGTCTTTGCTTGAAGTTTGACTCATCAGCACAGTTCCCATTCTCAACTTATTTGCAAGCACTGTAAAGATCCCAAACTTAGTCTTATTTCTGAATTCTAATATTAATAGAATGCTAATTTAAGTCTTTCTTGTAAGCAGTCAAACTTTCAGATTATTTAGGGATGTAGCTTTAACTTTTCCAGCCTGCCATGCAGTTGATATCTTAAAAAGGTAGCATTTCCAAACCATTATCCATGAACAATAAGATTATTAACGTGCTGTTTGGCAGCTGCGATTGAACAGACTAGTACTATTAGTGAGACTGGAGCTGACAGAATGCAAATGCAAACATGCCAGAGTGCAGATGCTGCTGCATCTGCAAAGGGGTTTAGTCACAGGAATGTGTATTTTGCCAAATAAATTCCAAGTGGTTAAAAATAACTGAAAACCTAAAGTGAAAGCTACATTAAAATGCAACCACAAAATACCGAAGGAAAAAACATGAGCTGCAATATTTGCCTGCACTGATGAGAAGAAACCTCAATTTAAATGGGTCACTGCTTCACACCTGGTAACTGTGTGAAGTGTTATTCAAAATAGTTACTTTTATGATTTGTTCTGAAGTATAAATTAATGTTCACGGGACTATTAAAATTAAGCATAGGGCCTAATATCTCTTACAACCAGAATGATATGTAGTAATGAAATAACATACAGAGTTGACAGAGAGCACATATTCCAAAGCGCATATACAAAATAAAGCTACAAAAAAACATTGCTGTGCAGGAGCATTTTAGCTTATATTGCATGTTTCTAGTAAGTACAAACCTTATTCGCAGTAACCATCCCCACCTGTGAAGGCATCATGGGGTAAAGCTATTAGGCAACAGAATTTATACTTTGCATTCCAAAACATTAGTCTTACTGTACAGAAGCTGCAGTGTCATTAGAAAATTTTAACCATTATTGAATATAAGTAGAATTAAAAGCGTTAGTATTTTACATTATCTTTTCCTTCAGAACTTCCTAAAATAAACATTACAGGAGAACATTTCAAGATTTGCTAGCTTTTACTGTCTCTAGCAGGTTTGTTTTTTTTTTTTCCCAAGACTCAAATTAACATTACCCCTATCAAGGTAATAATCACAACCTTCAAGAAGTTCCTGTGAGAAGACAGAAAATCGGTCTCTAATTCATGAATGTCTCAAACCAGAAAAGTCTGCATTTAAACCAAGAAGATCTGTCTAGAAATTGGTCTAAGACACACAGTTAAATGCACTTGATTCTTCAGCTTCTGGATGTCTGACTTAAAAGGACATCAGAAGGCTTCATTCTCGCAGGGTAGAAAATTCTCTGGGTTAGTGCCTTTCCTATTAGGACATGTATCAGTGACTACATTGCTAATTTATTATCTCCCGTGTATCCTGAAAAATACTATCCTTGGCTGCATCTTGTCTCTCCTCCAAGCATTTGTCTTTTCAACAACAAATGCACAAACCTGAGACTGACACAGTGCCAAGGCCAGAGAAAGCCCTGCAGAGCTGGTTGCTATAGTATTGTCTAGCTTCCCAAGCAGGAAGAAAAAAGCAAGCTACTGCACACTTCCTCCCAAGCCCTTCTGCCTCAAGAATGAAGACATTCGCTACTTGGGGAAGATATCCCCAAACCTGCTTTGTGCATGCGGAATGTGAGCATTTTAACTGAAAATTAGCAGTTTTGTATTCTAACTGGTACTTGTCCTTTCAACTTTTCAGAAAAAAATTACAGCTACAGACATTGTCTTCATTCCTGGTCCCTGAGGGGATACCGAATATAAAGGAATCCACTCACCTGTCACTATTTTGGAAGCTGTTTGGGTGGGATTTGCAATAATACCATCTCCAGCCAGCTGAGAAGGAGGATGAGGCGGAGGGGGAACACTAGGTCTGTTTCTGGGTTTAGGCACTGGCCGCGGCCTTGGCAGTGTGCCGCTGTGAGGTGGAGAGTGAGACTGAGAGGTTTCTTGAGTAGATGACTGTGACGATGGGGAACTAGTGCTATGTTTTCCTAGAGGGGGTGTATCGGGTGGTGTTGGAGTCTGCGGAGGAGTGTAACAGGGCTGCTCTGGTCCGTGCTCACTGCTGGCAGCAGCAGGAGGAGATGCTTGACTGTTAGATTTGGGCTGCAGTGGAGGAGTAGCCTGTGTTGGGGGTTGTGGTGGTGGATGGCTGGGAGCTTGTATTGGGGAAAGGCTGCTGGAGTATCGCCGAGGTGCAGAAACCTGGGAGCTGGAGGCCTGGGCTGCTCCTTGGTTTGCATGCTGGGCAGGAGGAGAAGAACTTCTGGCAGGTGGTTTTGGTGAGATAGAAGGTGGCTGAGCAGCTGAGGCAGAGCTCTGGCTTGCTGGCTGCCCTGGTGGTGGGTTGGCTGGCTTGGGAGGTGCTGGTGCAGGCTTTTTAACAGCTGTGAAGATAAAAGGTGAGATTTCATGGTTGAATGTTGTAAAACCAAACTCCTGAAAAAAAAAAAAAGAGTTAGTAGCTCTAAACAACCCTTAAATACTTTATCAAAATCGAGTACTGTATTACCAAATAAAAGTGGTTATCAATAGGAAGCTACAGAAACACATACACTGGTTTAAACCAACAGCCTTTGAGTGACTTCATTAAACAGCAATGGTAGTATTACTACCAGCATTCCAAAGATTCATTTAGCTAGGCCTTAGGCTTTCTATTTCAGAAAGCATTTTTGCAGTATGTAAACAATTGGAACTTAGTGCTTTGAAAAACAAATGAAAAAACACACCTCTCCTCATTGAATGGGGACTGGGACCTGCTGCATTCTGTGGCTGATTAACAGAAAGCTGATTAGTGCTACTTGCTGACTGGTTTTGGGCAATGTTCGCATGCCCACCATTTCTCACAGGTGGAGGAGTAGCTGAAGACGCGTTGTCCTTAGATTTTGAGGTACTGAAAATTAAAAATCCTAAATTAGAAGATGATTGCAAAATGCCTTGCTCAGATCAACCACACAAATTACAGTTTACATTATCAACTGTGCTCCAGTTGCGACCCTCAAACACCTCAGAAAAGTTTCTGCACTGGCTGGTATTGACTGACAAACTAAACACTGCTAGAACTCTTCAAACAAGTCATGAGTAAGCTTCACGCAAACCTGTACAAAAGATCCATTACCAAACTCAGTCAGGAATCCAAGTAGCTCTACAGTGCTGCAATACCTGTTTGAATTACAATACTAGGATTTAGAGTGCAGTCTCCATGCTAGAGCACCCTCAGTGCATTTTGTAGGTCTTTTAATAGGAGTCCCAACAAACAAGTTCATACAAAATTACTTCTCCCATTTCCTCAACCAAATACAACCATCATCCCTGCAACTGTTGCCCTTCTCAGAATATTGCCACAGCATCACATCCAATTCACTGGCAGTTATCTGGTAGATGTAGTTACCAAGGACTAGGCACTCTGTGAAGCTCTCCCAGAAAAACAAAAGACACGCCAACCTGCTACATACAGCACACAGACAAGGCAGATGTGGTCCTCACTGAAGTCTGTGGAGCCTTCAAAAGCCCTCAGGAGGCCTCAGGGGCTGAAAAAGCTGGGGGTGTGGAGGGAGCCGTGCTTCCTTGCTCACTGGCTGCACTTCTCTCCACCCTATCTGGAATTAAGCTTTTACCTCACTGCCCCTGGTCAAGGGAGACCAGAACTCATCTGAGGGAACAATCCCAGTAAAAACTTGAGATTCATACAAGGACAATTCAGTTTTTTCTTCCTGACTTCTGGTTATGAAGACAATAGAACTGGGGGGAAATGAAACACCTGGGTATGAACCAGACAAGGTGATGCTTGGCAGCACCTCCTCCTCTTCCTACGCACTTTGTCTTTACTTATTTCTGCTTTTAGCATCTCTTGCAGCATCTCATTCATCTCAAAAGGTCAAACCCTTTTCAATCACTTTTATTGACACATTACAACCCTGACTTCTCCAGATTCTGTTATTAAATTGCAAGTATTTGCAAGCAGACTTTATGCAGATTTAAAATGTAGCTTTTAGACACTATGCTCAAGGTTTCGTTTTAGCTGCCTCAACCACAAGCTGCATCTGTGGAGGAAATATTAGTCTACAGGGGATATCTGAATGAGATGTTTTCATAAAAGTGTCACCTGGAACCAAAAGCTATATGCAAAAGAATCAGTGCTGCATAAAACTCGACAGTGGTGGCTTAATGTAAGATGCTGTGCAAGAGATTGACATTTGGAGAGCATTACAGGCATTTTTACGTGGTTTGCTACATCTCTCAGATCTCAGGCATATTGAAAGCAAAATGCTGCTTTCACCATACATGAAAATAAGAGTCAAGGCTACTGCAATTTGTCTTGGAGTTCGTGTATCCTAATACTGAGAACATGACTGCACAGAGTTTCAATAGTAAATAAATAGCAAAACTCTTATACATGCTTTTCCTAAAGAAACCAGTAGAGAAATATGATAAACTGACTTTCAGTTTTCTAGCAAGCAAGTCTGGTCACCACTAAGACTTGCTACAGACAAAAAAGACAAATCCAGATAACATGTACAAGAAGCAACAAACAAGACCACCTGGTTTCTAGTATTGCCACTGGCAGGTTTTGTTCTTTCAGCAGCAAACTGACAGTCATACTATATGAATACTTCTAGAGTACAACTTGGAAAGGCCAATGTGGGGAGAAAAAGTACAGTCTATTTTAGCATTTTTCAAGATCTTTTCCCCCAGGAATTTTTTTGTAAGATCGATTCTAGAACAGACATTCAAATTAAGGTCATAAATATAGATAGCAAGAGAGCTCTTTTGTAGCACTTCTGCCCACATCTGAGAAGGCTTTGCACATGACCACATGCCTTCTAATTAGAAGAGGTGCCTGGTGAAGCAGATACAGCTGACGTACTCAGTTTGCTGCTGAAGCAGCCTGCCAAGCCGCTGAAGCAATACTTCTTACCTGACATCCTCATTTCCTTGACTTTGTAACTGTTCTGCTGTGCCAGCAGAGAGAGCAAAACCAGCACCTACTGGGCTTGTTTCAGCCACAGCAGCTTGTGGGTGCTGCTCCGCTCCAGACTGAGCCAGCACGCCAGCCTCTGTGGGTGGAAGTGGTGGCTGGAAAGCTGGGGATGTGTGCTTTCTATTTATAGTGCCACATCTCCGAGGATTTGCTTGGAAGTCCATAACCTTGACACCAAAGCTACAGAAAGAAGAGAGAGTAAACACACCACACCAGCCAACACCAGGTAACTAAAGCAGCAGGACAACTGGATGTTACAACCCACAAAGACAAGTGCCACCCCTGCTGCTTAGCATGCAAAGCAGCAACAAGGAAAGCTTCAGTTTTCTGCATATAACACCATTAATGTTAAGACATGCAACACTACTTGGCTCATCTGCACAGAGGGGTAAACTAAACAAAACTGGAACAAGCTATTCTATTACATTTGAAGACAGACATTGACGACAATGAGGTCAAAACACTTGGCAATTTTACATGTAAATACATACATTTCCTTTCACACCAGAGTATTTCCTCTCAATATAGTGCATAATAGAAACAAAATTGATGTGTTGAAACCTCTAAGCTGCAGTATAGATTTCAAGATAGATAAAAAAAAACACCCTAGGATATATGCTTCCATGATTTGCATCGTTCGAAGAGAAAAAAGAACCCCTAATTAACTATAGATAAACAGACTAAAATTCTAATGGATTTTAGAACGTGTATAGGATATTAATTCTAGAACCAAATTTTATTCCAGTTGCATTCAAGACTGAATCCTGACTTGACTTTCTTCTGCTCCTTCTGTCAGTGCTGATAAATTCGCATGTGGCTAGCCACAAACATTTCGGTAACAATTCAACATTTGCATAAACAGCTAAAAACGAAACAGCACATCACTTTCATATTCATGGTATGAGTAATAATAAATGAGTGTTATACTACATGTTATATGAGAAAAAAGCATGTTTTGTTTTTATTTTTTAGCATTCTACTATTTGCTGTGGCATACTGTACCATCTTCAAATCAGAAGTCTTATCATGAAGGCACCAGGTAACACCACCTCAGCTTATGGGCTTTGAAAAGAAGCCATGGAATATCAGAAGTTAGATACTGATAGATGTTACCGTATATAGCGTTTCACTGGATTTTAGACCCCCCAAATCTGTAACAGGAAGTTGTTAATTTGAACCAGTAAATATCTTCCTTTTTTCTTTTTTTTTTTTTTTTAAATGAAGTCATGCACATAGTATAACTGGAAGGAAATACCAGTACATTACCTTTGAACCTTCCTCAGGCTGCAACAACATGGGGGGAAATAAATCGCTATTGTTACCTATAGTATTTCTATTAAATTCTCCTCCTGAGACCACTAAAAGCACGTCTAACTACAGCCTCCTAAGTAGTCCAGTTCTCAGGACTTTGAAACCTAACCTGAGAATGAAACATACCTTTCCTTCTTCAATAAATCCCCTTCCATTACAGCCATACTAACAGGCCTCTTCCGTTCCAGTGTCCCAGAATCATATTCATTCCCAGTGTGCGACAAGTGATTTGAATTAACAGGAGGAACTGCAACAAATGCCCCAGACACATTGAAATCTTGATCTGGTAAAAAGAAACAAAATGCATTGTATGACATACATATACAAGATGGTGTCTCATTGGAGAAAAAAAAAAAAAAAGCTGTTGGAGGTTCACCTGCACAGGGATATCACAAATACAGAATTCCTTTGACTAGAGCAAGAATTTACCTCCAGGGAAGAACCAGTCTGCATGCTGAATAATTGGCTCAATAATTGCTACCACATGGACTGAAGTTGCTGCTGCCATTTCAGCAAGGGATCTGTGGAAGAAATTTGTAGAACACTAAATACAGAGCTCTATCGAAGTCAGAAAACACAAGAAATCTTGCCTAAATGGCATGTTATGCTAAGCATGATGAATCAAGAATCTTAAGTACCTACCACTTCACACTTTAGTAAAACCTAGCCTATTCAATAACATTTATAGTGTTTAAAACATTCCTAAAAAGATACAAAAAATACAAATTCCTGAAAAGATCTGGAAGCACAGGTCAAGAAAACATCTAAAGTATTTTTTAGGCAAATACTCTGTTGCTGTGCATTATCTATTTGATTTAAAACTATCTGTTGAAAAAATCTGTATCTTCATGGAAGCTCTGTTTTGTAGCTTTCCTAAACAACTTACCCTTCATTCTTTGCCCATAACAAGTTGGGGCCCAAAACTATTGCGACATTACTGGGTGTCATTTTGTTAACATCACTGTTCTGTGCAAGCTTTGCCAAAAATTTGATTAAATACCTACAAAAAGAAAAGAAACAACAAAGTTTTTCCATACAGCACAGTATAAGCTAGTACATCACTGACATTTTGACATAACTAGCTTTTATGGCAAATAATAGTTCTGAAAGGATGTTTCAAGCTAAGAGTGTTCCTTGCTGAAAGCAACTAAGTCAAAATTCAATTAACTCCTAAAGACAACTCCCCACAATACAGACAACAAAACTAACAACCTCCTTAGGTAATGACTAGCTACTACTTTTCTGCCCATTCGTCACAGATGTTGAATGGGTTGAAAAGAAAGCAACTCCCACCTTAATAAAACAGCACTATTAGACATCCAGAAAAAAAAAAAATAGAGAACACCTACTCAGCAGCTATTTTCACATTATGTAGTGTGGAAATTGCACTTTTAGGAATCACAAGAGTTGGTTTTGCTCCAATTCATTCCCAAAAGGCAAAACCAAAAAGTAAAATACTACAAAATAACAGATGTAAAATACATCCAGGCAATATTTCTAAGACTGGAAAATACAACAAAGAGCACAACTGTTAAAAAGTCGGGTATTATTACCAACAGCATGACCCTTTAAATGGCAGAGCTCTGTGCATCTTTGTTTTGCTGCAGCCAATAGTGAACTACCTTGACTGAAAGTCTATCACTGCCAACGTACACCAACTACTTGATAAAATAGGATGTCCTTTTACAAACTGAACGGCCAAGAAGATAATAAAAGGATTAGAGTTTCAGCTAATCAACTTTGAAACATACTCTACCATCAAAGCTGCTGTGCAGCAAGTCAACAGATGTGTATATGTACCTGAAATTAGCATGATAATGCTTGGGTAATCTGTTACAAATTTTCCATAATTCTTGTAGCTTTTTATCCTGGTCCTGAATACTGGAAGGAAAAAAAAAATCCATTACATCTTAATTCCAGATCAGAAAATTGTTATTTCTGCAGAGAATAAGAAAAGATGATTGTGTAACTTTCCATATATGCTGAATAAATGCACTGTTTTGTATTCAGTAATTCAATAACCTCCTTTTCAAATCTGTGAATTACCTCTACCTGCAACAAAACCAAACCTGCTTAAGCATCAACACTGTGCAGCTAATATTCTGGAGTAGCCCTTATGTTTAATTATAAAATACCTACCTTTACCACATTTTTGTACAATATTAAGCTACAACACAAAATTTAAGACAATTTGATAGACAAAATATTTACCTGTTAAAAAAGAAATGGGAAAGAAAGTAGTGCGAGCTTGGACTTTTCTTTTGAAGTTATACGAAGCATCAAATTTGATAGAATTTTCAGATAAGTGTGAAATATTTTTCTATATAACTATTTTTAGTATACTTACTTTGCAGCTTGTGTCCATTCTTCATAAAGACTGTAGGTCATTAAAGGTTCTGGCAACTCTCGTAAATAGGATTTCAAGGCACCTGCAATGTGGACCAGGAACAGGCAAGTGTCATAGCCAGCGTTCTCAGCCTTTATTTAAAATACTATTCTTAGATCTGCGATTTTACCCATGCAACAGGATCCAAGTCCTAATGAAACATCAGGACAACCTAGCACTTCCACAGTATCTGCTCAACACTTAACACAAGAGGCCTTTGTCTTAATTTGACAGAAACACATGCTATGAAACAGTTCTTTGGAACAACACCCTTATTAAAGCTACACATGGCTCTAATCTCCCTTGATCATGCTAATACTCTTCTCATTAGAAATATGATAATGGAATTACTGTGACCACCTGAATTTTAAACACCACTCTGGCATGCAAATACATCAAGTGTCTTCAGCATGCATGCCCTATACTTATCCAAGTTAAATTATGCAATTAATTGGACTTTCAATGTACTTCCATTCATAGTTTATTCTGCTCAGAGAGCAACACTGTAGCAAGCCAACAGTTAAAAGAATGGAATAAACTTGCGTTGTATCAATTTATACCTGGTTTTGATTCAGTACATTCACAGTACCTGCAACAGCATGGGGATCCGAGTAAAATTCATCAAGCTGTGAAGTTGAACAGTCTAAGGCAGCTTTCAGCTTTTTTAACTTGGAGGCTCCAGCAGCAATTCTGAATAAGCCCTGCATAATAAAAATCAAACTGTAATTGACTGGTAAAAACATGTTATAACAAGTGTGAAGTTTTATGAGAGTCTCATTCAGAGCAGTTTAAAGTTCAGCATCTTCACCTGAAACTGATACGACTGAGCTCTCTCTCAATGTGTCACTGCCATCTGATAATGTTTTGGTCTCGTCCCTCTTGGCCCATTAGTAATTTTTCAATCTACTCACACTCATTTCAAATACATTCCAAATAGCGCTGAAGGCTTTTCTGTTGTAAAAGGTTTATCATCTACACTAGTGAGTGAAATTATTTAAGCAACCTGTTAAAAAGTACAGACAGCAGTCCATGAGTTTGACTCGCTTTCTTTCATAGAGCATCATAGGGTATTACCTACCTCCTCTCTCATCCCAGTCTCCAAAAGCATCATTACACAGGCTTCAATAGGGACTGCAATTTCACGACCACTGCGCTTGAGATGCTCTTCTAATGGAGTTCCAAAAGCTGGTTTTTCAGTCCATTTGTCTAATTGAAGAGTATCAAAACATTAAGCAAAATATCTAACAATCACATTATGTCTCAGACATGAAAAGAAAGCCTCTAGTACAGGTAAGAAATTTTCAGAACACAGTAGTAATTTTACAGCCTTTGATTGGCGAAGTTCTTTGTATCATGAGTAAAGAAAAAATAAGCCTGCTGGTATTCCCAATAATATTCCACATCTTTGTGGATAGCACACCACATACATGTCCTTTGTATAACTGTAAGTTCATGTCCCAACACAGGTGCTGTGACATGGCTGACAATTACACCAATTCTGACTTGTCAGGACTCCAGAAGACTTAGATTTACAAGAATCTTTGAGAAAATTTTTGCCCAGATTGCTTGACCTGGGTTGATCTTAATTTTAGCTGTATTTAAGGTGGATATAAATTGAGCTCTTAACATGAAGTTTATTGCTGATTTAAAAATCAGCAACTTAAAATGGGTGTTGATAATCCCAATGTCATGATTAGAAGACCACATTAGCAGCACATCACACTAACGCCTGCACTGATTTTCAACTCAATTTCTCTTGATTGTTCCTTAGCTTTGAAAGTCAAAACTGCTACAAGTTTCTACAAACTGAATGTGAATTTTTTTTCTACACATTATTTTTCACCCATTATTTCTGCTGTTTTAGTTGAAAAAAGTAGCAAAAGACTATTAACTGTTAGTGAAGATGCATTCTTTCTTTCGGGGGGGGGAAAAAGGTTAAGAAAGATTTTGAAAGAGTAAAGACAATTTCTACAAAGAATTTGAATTACCTTTTTTTTTTTTTTTTTTTTAAAGAAAAAACAAAAACAACACATCAACTATATCCCTTTCACATGGCTTTAATTCCTCTCATTCATACCATGAGATGCCCACATAATTTTCACCAGTTTTTCAAGTTAAAGTTTAGTAACTGTTCAAAGTTAAAGTAATTTCCACTACAGCTAGAAACAATTGAATTCATGTCCTATATTTGTATCTTAGACACCAGGCCTCCTAGCATATCTTCTAAGGAAGGCCAATCTGTTCTGAAATACTCACCATATGAAAAACTGTACAAAGCAGCTAAGCAACAAAGGAAAATTAAACCAGTTGGATCTGTAGCTTGTACACACAACCTTCCATACAGCCATAAGGCAGCCATAACACTGTGCAAGCATAATTCATTTGCATTACTTTGCCTTTCACCACATCTACAGAGAACATATATTCTCTGTCATCTTTCAGCACGATACTCATATTGGTATCTTTAGTTTACTGGTTCATCTTTTTTTACAATTTGCATGCGTTCTACAACTGAAGATACCTGAGTTTTGTTTGGCTCAGAATATTTTTCCCCCTCACACTTTGTTCAGCCTACTTCGTGTTCAAATCAATTAGCAGATTGGAAGACAATACAGCCAAAATTTAGGATAGCAATTTCAACAGTATACAGTGCATCTTCATACAAAACTATTACTGATACTCCTTAACTTCTGTTGACAATGAAAAGCTTGGTAGCATGGGGCAGAGATAAAGCTGCCTTAATAGCTTCTTAATTGTGGATATTCAACACAACAAAACGAAAGTCAATTAGCCAGCTGTAGTGCAGTATGCACATTGGGAAAAAAGATTACAATAGGAGGAAAAAAAGAGAAAGCAGTCCCAATCCTTAGAATCTAGGGATTTTTTTCTGATAATTGCCTGATAACTATTCAAGAAACAAGGACCCTGAAGTTCCTAGATCATAATAAAATTTTCATTGTCTGGAAGAGCCAGGTATGAATTAGCAAAAGGTCACATGATATCAAGGAAAAAGTGCAAACAAATAGAAAAATCCTTCCTTTACCCTCTTGGGTATCAGACAGATCGACAGTATTTTATTAGTGTGTTAAAATATGGCTGGAGAACTCCAGAAAACACAGTAAAGATGGAATTATGCTTGGGAATGTAAAATTGTTAAGTAGATCAAAATGACCTATTAAGGAAGTCTGCATGCAAAAGAATCAGATAAAGGAGGAGAATATTGTGCAGAGGTGGCACAGGCAAGGAGAAGCATCAGCCAGAGCACAGGTTACTTTACCTTGATGGGCTTGAATTTCAGGTAGGACTTTTTCTATGACTGTTAATGCTTTTCTATGGTAATCTGCTTGTGCTTCTAATAACTGAGAACAGAAGCCACATTTTAAAAAAAAACAAAAAGAGCATTAGCTTCTGATGAGCACATAATACAAGACTAGAAGGTTTAGCACAAGAAATGTTATATTTGAGAACTGAGTGTCTATGCACTTTAGTGCTGCAATCAAAGTCATACTGAAAAAATACTCACCATAACAAAGAATCTAGCATATTCCCCTTCTTTGGACACAAAGCTGTACATATCTGCTGCAAGTTGATCCTTTGAAAAAGAAAAGAATGAAAAATAGGAAATGAAATTTACAAACACATTTCAACTCATACACAAAGACAGTATGTACATTTATTTTGCCTGCACTAAGCTTGAACTATTGATTCAGGCAGCACAGAAAACCAGTAAGCCACCCACCATGCTACACACTAACTGGTAAGCTCCAAATGAATTTACAAGATGAACAAGTGGCAACTGCAACCTTTTCCATGGGGTTAAAATCAGAAAATGCTGTTTAAAAATACCTAATTGGGTGCATGTGTGAATACTATATAGGATCTATATTGTACTACTTGTGAGGAAAGTATGTGCAAGAGTGCAGTTCATTTTTGTATAGCTGGCCAAATGCTTTTAGGCCACCCAGTTGATTTTCTTTCAAGCAAAACTCATTCAAAATGCCTACTTTACATAGCATAGAAATTGGCCCATGAAGTCAGCAACTGAATTTATGCCAATATGTTATTTACAACCAACTCTCGAATGCAAAGACAAGCACTACTACATGGTTTTAGAGGCTCAGATCAGCTGCCTCATAACGCAGTATCCAACAACTGAGAAGTGAAAGCAAACGTGAACTGCCAAGAGCAGTCCATCAATATTCCTTTTATGTCAGCAACCACAGCTTCATCTAGGTAGCTCACACTTCCTGGCTACTCAGTGGCCTGAAGCACATGGACACCCTGGACACAGTTCCTTCTTATAAATGTCTCAGACTAAACCAGCAAGTAATGTAAGATATACATCTTCAAAAATAAAGTTCCTTTTAAATTAATGCAATTTAACGCTCACTGAGCACTAACTATACCTTTAGGACAAACTATTTATTAACAGCCATATAACTTGTGACTACTGTAAAGCAGACAGCTAGTTCCACAAACAAGGTTTACAGAAGCTGCCATACCCTGATCACTATTGTTACTGATCAGTTATGTACAGAATAGAGACTCATCTTGTCCTACCTTGCATTGTTCTACTTTATTTCCAGCTTCATCCATCTCTTCTTTAAGAGAATCTATTTTCGAAGGATGCATTTGAAAATTTGTTCCTGAAGTCTTGTGGGCTTGGTTGTATCTGTGGAAGAAAGGCTTCAGTCATTTGATGAAACCTAGTATTAAAACGGAATCTGCATTCATAGGTCCTTTCTAAAATTGTTTTCTTTTGACAGGAAAAAAAAAAATCATTTCAAAGGTTTTCCAACTGAATTAAGAAAGGTGTTCAAACTTCTTACCTTCCTCTTGCAGAATCCCAATCCAACACCAACTTTGCAAGCTGTTTCCTCTGTTTTTGAATGTTAGGGATCTCCATCTAAAAACAGAATTCAAAGTACATTTACTTTTAAATTGTGTAATAGACTAAACTTTGTAGGTTTCATGTCCACTTTCCACTGTTAACAAATGACTACTTAAAACAGTTTTATTATTAGCAGCAAGATAAACTATTTTTGCTCAGTTTATACACAAGTGTCCAGACTTGGATGGAGTGACTTACCTCTGTTAGCACACTCAGTGGTTCTAAAATTTCTCTTTCAATCTGAACTTCATGTTGAGACAGCTCCATTGCCAGTTTATTCTCTGCATCTCCACATGTATCTAGCATTTTCCTTTAAGAATTGTAAAAAATTGTTGCAATATGAGTTACAATTGACTAATCAAGAAAGATTCAAAACAAAACAACTGTGGGTCTTTGTCTTCTGCTACCTGTTTGGAAACATTTGCATTGAACAAAGCAAGGCATTACTTAAAAGCGTAAAACCAAGCTGCTCTTTGGTGTCATTGGCAAATTCAGTATAGACAAGAAGTGTTATTAAACCTCTGCTGTCTATAATTCCTTAGCCATTATAATAACTTTGGGGGCTTTAAGTCGCATAGATGATTATACTGGCCCCAAATACAGCGAAGTTAATATTTATTTCGTAGCCCAACCTTCCATCTTACCAGATGCAGAAAAATTGCTCAGTGCAGTAATTAATTTTCCCCTAAGCCACTTTGATATAAAAAGTCTTAACACACTATAACATTACGTAATCAACAGGAAGCAATTACAGGTCCCAAGATCATGGATTTGACCTTTATTTCAAGCTTGTTCCAAGGAAAAAATCCCATTCTCTTTAAAGGCTTTACCTGCTTTCTTTAAAATGTTTAAATTTTGCAGCAGTTCAAAAAAAATGCACACATTTTTGGGTAATTCTATACAGTTTCTATTGGAATCCCCATCAACTGCAAGGAAACAGAGCTGCTTTGGCAATTCATTCTATTGACGTTCTTTTGTTTCAGCCACTTTCCCGTAAATAGCGAATCTGTACCTTGCCAGGATAAGGAAACTGGCATTATCTGAAGTAGAAGCCATTAACACAAACCTGCAGAACACAGTATTAGATTTTAAACTCTAAACAGAGGTGATAGTTTTATCAGTCCATATGGAGAAAGGAAATTTTCAAAAGCTTTTACAATAGAAAAGAATCAGAATCCTTTGGAATGTAATTCAGAGCAAGCCCAACACTTGCCTCCATAAACACTCAAGAAGAAATACTTGTTCACTTTTTCTCCCCATGGATTAGAGAAGGAATCTAGAAGTATTAGTCTTATTAGGTTGAAAACAGCCTTTGTGTACGTAAAGTCTCTAATTAGAGCTCTAAAAGCAATAAATAACAGACTACATCTTCTAAAGCAAGTCAGATACTTACCCCAGAAGAGTTTCATCACTTAGCTGGACAGATCCTTCTTGCATATTTTGAGCAAGAGCTGTTAGAGGAAGCTTTTTCTACAGAACAGAAGGAACAGTGATTCGTTTACTTTATGCTAATCACCTTTTCCAGCTTTCCCAGTACATTCCCACTAAGTTTTTCTCTTATTCCATATGGTCTCTATTATACACATATGCACCTCATTCTTTGACCTTAACAAAATGCCAAGTCACAAAAACTTTCAACCCACAATACTCATGTTTCTCAGATACTTTGAAAAGCACTATTTTCTCTTAGTTGGAATGACTGGCCCAAAATTTACATCAACTACTGTAAGACCAGTAAAAAGCTTTGAGATTCAAGCAACTAGCTCGTTCATCTCTTTGCAGAGGTTCCTTCTCTGTGCTCCTGTTTTCAGAAGGACTGTTTTTCAATGAAAGGAATAAAGCTGAATATTAATAATTCCTGGTTTTAATGCACCAAGAAAACCTTCCTGTAACTTTCTTTAGTAAAGCCAAGGAGTACACAGAAGAAAGTTTACAGTTAATTTGAGACACCAGTGCACAAAGGTAATTCTAAACAAAAGGAGCAGATCAGAACAGAGCATCATCTTTTCTTAGCTCTTATGAAAGCTGTAAGTACTCAGCACACTGCAGAAGCCGATGTCCTGACATTACTAAGATACTTATCATGTATCTTAGGTCATGTTTGTATATCTGGATGGTGAACTGCAGCTAGTGCTTTAACAAATAATGTCAACATGGGAGATGACTTCACAGTTTTTCTTCTCTTGGATAATTTAAGGTATAGTGACTGATCAGCATGGTCTGAATATGGTCTGGCCTTCTCCAAACGCAGAAGACAAACTAAAGAGCAGTTGTACTTACATGTCGCTTATCAGAATCTGTACCATGCTGGCCCTGAAAACATGCAATTAATCGCTTCTGTGCGATATGGCAAACAGATCTCACAGTGTCAAGACGTCTCTCAATCTAGTAGGCGGAAGCGGGAGAGAGGAGGAAAACAAAAAACAGAAGTTATTTTCTTGGCCTCAGCAGAAAATCTTCCTCCTATATGACATTCAGTTTTGGTGTGCTTATTTCTCAGGGTCTACAGATTAAAAAGAAGTTCAGATGCTTAGCAGCATACTGACAGCAAAAATATGTGGAAGAGACTTAAATTGCTTCTGTTCTCAGTGGAGATTCAGCTGGAACTTGTAACACCCAAGATACTACGAAGCAGAAGAGAGAAAAAATTTCTCCCTGCTTTTTGTCTCAGCAAGAGAGAATCAGGTTGGAGCAGACTGCACATGCAGATATCCAAGACAATAATTTAGGAAGAAAACTGGAAAAACTCTCAGTCTTTCATTGTGAGTTTGTAAATTAGAATTGTAGAGCATCTGACCATTTCTTTACATTGGACCAAACCTGTGGCATTTCAACCTTGCTAAAAGGTAACCTTCTCTGGCTTTTAAATGCTAGGGCAATGTTCCTAAATGCTAAGTAAAATAGTATCTTTGGGCACAGATTAATGGATTCAAAAAAGTACGTGGAAGGAAAAAAAATAGCATCAATGCACAGACAAGAATATACCACGGTATATCAGAAACATGACTTAACACATGGAATGTGAATATGACAAAGATATACAATGAAATAAAACCCCTTGAAAGAACAATGTATGAAAGAACACTACAGAGCTAACAACAGCAAGCGATGAGCACTGGGACAGAACTGTTCACAGCACTGAGCTCTCGATGCACAGCACCAAAAGAATGTGGTTTATCAACATTTTGATGACTCCCCAGGATTAGGAGGAGGAATGGTTATTTAAAAAGTAAATTTCTGCAGAAAAAAATCTAAACAGACTCAAGCTTTTGATAACAGCTCTAAAAACACAGGTTACATTTTCAGGAGGGCAATAATTCTCCCCAGCTGTCCTATCAGTGCATAAATACAGATTACTGCTGACAAGAGCATTAATTTTAGTGCTAAGTTATTATACTGCGTTAAGTATGTTTAAGGTCACAGTACTTAGATTTTAAACAAGAAATATTCACTCTTCCAGAAGAAGCAAACTGCTACATTCTAATGAACACTGAATTCTGTAAATTGTCATTTAGAACAATATACATCCAGGTAAGAATGACATTTTCCCCTCCCAACACGTTTATTTCACACTTATGGGCAATAACCACGGTATAGCCCTAAAGTGACTGCAGTCCACAATTAGGTCCCAGCAAAAGCAAGTAGTGAAAACTGCAGATACTAAATAAATGGCAGCTCTGGCTGAAAACAAACCTCGGTGGCTGTGTTCTGAGAGAAACTGTGAGGGAGAAGATGCTGATGGGAAGAGGCACAGGCAGATGAGACCGACTGGGTGAGGATCAGCACAGGATCACTGCTGCTGACATGGGAGCCCTGTCCTGGATGCACGAGCACGCCCAGGACTGGGCCCCCCAGAAGAGGGGAGCAGCAGCTGTGTGAAGCTCTGGCCTGCAGGAGCACCCAAAACTGGACTTTGGGGCTGCCCGGCAGCAGCTTCTGCAGGTCCAAGGGGGAGGTGGAAAAGACCCAGTGTAGGAGGGCTGGTGAGTTGGAGGACCAGAGCAGGAAGACTGAAGTCTCACTGGCTACACAAGGTGGTAATGGGACTAACAGCTCGACAGCCACAAGATGAATCCAAGCTGGGCTGCTCCAAAAGCTTAGTAAAATCTATTTTGGTAGAGTAAGGTGCAGACAAACTGCACCTGAAGGGCTGCTCTGAAAGCACAAGGCACCACCTAGAATTGAGCTTGTGCTCTACAAATAAAGTCCACTCTGAAGTCCATATGAAGCTGCATGAAGGTGGCTGTACTGTTTACAGCCTGCTGTTGCAACTAAAAAGTTTAATTTCTACTGCCTTATCATCGAGATTAAATACTACTGAGAAATTCCAAACCAGCCTCTAATTGTGAAGAACTTTTTTGTAACACAGTTTATCAAGCATGATTTTGGCAGACCCAATGATCTCTCGAGGTCCGTTCCAACCCCTACAATTCCGTGATTCTGTGATTATCTGCACCTGAAACACAGTAACAGCAACTGAACCATCCTACAGATCCCAGCACGCTAACAGCCTCTGTCAGCCACGTGTGATGCCTTACGCCCCCTTCGAAAGGCATGCATATTCCTGACAGCCTCTTTCCAGGCAGTCTGAATGCCAAATTCAAAGGGCAGATGATTGATAGGAGGAACATGACCCCAGAACTTCATGAGACTCCCCTCTGATCTGCTTTTTAGTTCAAAGTGTCAGGAAAACCACGAAGGACATTAATCTCCATTAAGCTACATTTGAACTGAAAAATGTGACCTACAGGCTTTACTGTCTGCACCCACGGGGCATCTTCAGTGAACAAAGACATCAAACAATTGCTCCACTATATGCTACAAGGGCATTCCAGAAAGTGGGCCTATTGTAGAAGCCCTTCCAGTACTGAGCTGCATTGCTTCTCTTCAGGCAGGAACACATTTAACAGAGATACTTGAAATGGAGCATTACACTTCAGAAAACAGAAAGCAAGCCATGGCAATCCTATGTCAAAGTCTGAGACAAATATAAAAAGAAACACTGTGAAACATGTTTGGAAAACAAACAGCCCCGTGCTTTTAAGCTCTTTAGTTAGATAAGAGCCTCCCTCCCCTCCGCAAGCCCCCAAGAGCAAACAAACAAGTGAGTAAATTCTTCCACTTGGGTGTAGCCAGTCTGCTCTGTGCCTGGGAAAGCCTTGCTTGCAAAATTTTTTTGGCAACAAGCAGCAGTACTTCTGGCTTTCACTTCTTGTTACTACTCTGCCTTTAACCAAGAAAACAGATGGGCCCTTGAAGGCTATCAAGGTGTTTTAACAGCCTTTTTGCCATTTAATTGCACACATCCCTTTAGAAATTAAAAATGATATTGTTAAACTGTTAAGATATTTACATTTCAACCAAAGCAGTTCCCTGGAAAGCACGGCAAAGTGTTTCAGGTCAGCTCATTTCACCCTTACTCAAGATGATTTCACTTGTTCTTGCTGAATTCAGGTTTAAAGCCATTACATTCTCTCACCTTCTACTTTAACCCAAACAGCTGGAGAGATTTGAAACAAAAGTAACACCTCATTTGTTTGGCCCATGTGTTTTCTGCAAAGGTCTTGAACTTAAAACATATTAACATGCTTTGTAATTGACTTGAAATAACCATTACAGTCCAAGTCCAAAAGGAGAAGCTAGCACATCTGACTTCCCCAGCCAATTCACCTTCTGTCCTTTTTTTCTGTAAGAACCTTTCACAAAATAACCAAAGGAAGAAAAATATGTAGAAGAACGAGTCTGTAGTCAAATTTGTTTCATGTGATTAGTCAACCTTGTTAATCTAACAATTGCAGCTAAAATTCCACCATGAAACTACTGTTTGATTAGATGGCATACTTTTAGAAAGATGACAAGTCTGCAAACAGAACAAATGTCAGGGTGACAGATTTGAGAATATTTCATTTTAAGTATGAAGCATTTGTACATTTATTAAGAACAATTCCAGACTTCTAGAAAAAAGTCATTATCAGTTAGCAAGCAGCTGGTATGCTTTTCACCACTTCTTTTAAAGCCCAAGATGACCTCTTCAAGAGAAGCACAAATGAAGACAGAAACCAGCTGTGCCTAATCATAGCTTCTTCCCAGCTCATCATACTCCACCAGACAGCCTGGCAAGTCATTAGCACTAATGGTTCGTAAGCTTAACAAGCTAGTTCATCTAATCAAAAGAAAAAAGATAAAGCTTCTTCTTTCACTTTACCAAGCTATATGATAGGACTAAGAAAGAGAAGTAACAGTTTTTCCTTGCAAATTTTAACAGTTTTTTCATGTGCTAAGAAGTCAGCCAAGGACATGGTTGTTTTCATCCACTTCATTTGCATTTTTCCCCCCACATTGGGTACTCAGATGGCTCAAACTTTAGAGACAGAATTTTAAGAATGCATATTAACTGTGTTACGATACCTGCAACAGGTCTTCACTAAGTACCTCCGTTTTCTCAGCCCTAAGTGAGGAAAAAAAGAACACAAATTAGCATGGTCAGGGTCAAAGACTGCTTTTAATAACTGCTTAGTTGCAAATGTAACTCATTATAACCTCTGCTGCCAACACCACCACCTTCACCATGCCGTAGGTAGCACTGGCTCTTGGCCACTGCCAAGGAAGAAACATTGATGGCTTGCCCAGCACAGAGTGCTCAGGAAAGCCTGACATTCCCGAAATTCTCAGCCCACAGCACTAATCCACTGCATCGAGTACAGAGATGTTTCAAACTGCACACGACTTAACACAAACTGGAATCCTGAAAAACTTCTCTTAAATGCAAATGTTTCCTTTTTCCTAGAAATCTGCTTAAGAAAAAATGCAACTGGTTTCTACATCTATGTTACATAATCAAAGTTTACATTATCCCCCCTTTAAATAACTCTAGCCCTTAATTTGGCTTAGTGCAAGAGAAACAAATTAGAGGCAGGTATTTCAGCAGTTCATTCACCCTCTGTGCTGACCCACTTTTACATATTTACGTGATATGAAACAGACACCACAGAAGAGGAATTCCAGCATACCAGAGGAGAACACACATTAACCTAACAGGCAGTTTTATGAAATGAAACAGCCACCTCAAATGGCATAATTCAAAACAATTTCTAAAAACATTTAGGATACCTACAACTAGATATGTATGCATCATTAAAGCACTGAGCTGCTGCAAATCCCATGAACTAGCAGGGAGTACCATGAAGGTTTATGTGAAAAATCTTTCAGTTTGACTGAGAGTTCACAGTTTTTCCCACCCGTGCTGCAACAATCAAATTACAGTTACTATAAAATTTTACAAATTCACTTTTAGCTATTGGGAATTACAAAATGAATTTTACTTTTGGAATAAAAAAGGCTTGTTCTGATATTATCCCATGATCATGATCCTCCCATTATACTACTTCAAAGCTACCGGATGCTTTTGAACAGCTCTAGGCACAATATTAATCTAAACCCACCAAATACTTGCCTAGAACTTGCACACCACCTCACATTCATAAAAAGTATGATTTCTCTCCCTCCCCTGCTTTTCCCTAGGTAGTAGTACCCATTTGAGTGTAAAAGTAAAGAAATTTACACGAAGTGCTGGCAGAAGTTCATTTTCATTTTAAATATTGTTACCTGCAGACTATGCAGCATTGTGCAAAACAATTCTTGTGTATACAACAAGTCCCCTTTGCACATGTGATTGGTTTATCAAGTATTTAGGGTCACAACCAGAAAATCCAGATCTCCTTTGAAGTCAGGGACTGTTTTTACCAGTCATCGGCTGTGGCAGCACAGCGTCCCCAGGCCAGAGCTGATTTAGAAAAGCCACTTATGATGATGTCAGGTTTGGAAACGCAGAGGGAAGACCTCACCCTTCCTGCAGGCCCACATTCCACCTTTAATAACGAAGCCAAGAAAGAGCCACTAAATAATATTGTTTTTCAGTGACCACTGCCATGAAACAGAAAACTTAACCTTGTGACAGCAGCACGGCCTTTATCTCCTTGCTGAGCCGTCAACAGGGAAAAAGCAACAAAGCACCAAAGGTACCTGCCTACCTCAGCACAGCAGGAGCTATTGCTTTTAGTTCTAAGTTTATGCCTACCTGCAGCTCCATGGGACGCTAATTTATTCTGCCAACTAATTAAAGAATTCATAAATCTATGCTAAATATTTTTTCCCACTGCTACTTACCCCTTACTAGGTCTTGTTTGTGCCTTTCCTACTAGGTAGCATGAAGCAACAGAGGAACAGTGCCTCCTGGAATCACGAGCTGGTTAGCAAGGGGAAGATGCAGCTGCAGAGAAGTTCCCCAGCCGTGACGGGCTCTGGGACCCCATCAGAGCAGGTCCCTGGCCCTTGGCTGGGAGCCCACCACCCTAACCTCTCCCTGAGAATGCCACAAACACAGCTGGCCTCTCACTAAGGTTACACGGCTGTTGGCATTCCCAGCAGCTGGACTCCGTGCCATCAAAACAGTTAACTCACCATTGCACCGGGATGCCCCTGCAAGCCATTACTAACAGGAAAAGCACGGCGGAGCCCCTGCTGTGCCAGGAGGCCCCAAACATGCTGCTCGTGCAGGATCCACGGGCACTTCTGCATAGTGGGATGCCCACAGCTGGGAGCAGGAGCTGAGCACAGGACCCAGTGGCACAGCAGGTACACAGCAGCTGCTCAGCTCCTTGCATGGCCTAAATACGAAGCAGCCGCTGGGCTGGCAGCTGAGCACCATGAACAGGGCTGAGCTGGTCCCCTGGGAAAGGCAGGGTTCTGAGGACAGGAGGTGAAGCTTCCTGCTACACCTCGAGGCAGGACACTGTTATGGCAAAAACTTCTATATGAGATGGCTGGTACAAAGTTCTTCAAGTAACATTCAGCAGTGCCATTGTTAAAAGGCTGATTCTAAAAACAAAATGGTGAACGTGCAATGGCATACTGCAGCTAGAATCATCCCCACAACCCATACAGAGGATAAATACCGAGTTCCTTTGAAACATCACTTCCAAAGTGTTTTCTACAAGGAATGAGCACAACATTAACCCACTGCACGCAAACCAAGCGCACGGCTCCCGGTACCTCTGGAAACAGCAGATGAGAATTCCTGAGATAAAAATGTTTACCTTTATTGGGGCAAGAATTTACATATGTATGGATGAAATAAATGAGATCTATTAAACCAGAGCTGGAAAGTTTAAAAAAAAATAAAGCTTCATCTAAACAATGTTTGAGATCTCCCTGGCTTCACAGCAGAGTCCTGTCCACCATCAAGGCGTCAGTACTCACCAGGGAAGATCTCCGGAGCAGGTCAAAGCTACAAAACCAGTGGAAATTTACACCCCCGAAAGGCTAACAAGGAAGGAACAAGAGCAATCCTGACATGCAGAGCCATAAAAACTTGGGCATTCACAACAGAACAAGTGACTCAGTTCAAGTATCAAAGTGGAAACAGAAACCTTGACTCACGCCCCGAGGCCGGGATGCGGAGCTGGCAGCAGGTGATGCCCCGGGAGGGCAGCTCGTGTCATGACGAAAGGACGAGTCTGCGCACCCAAACTCTGGAAAGCCTTCAGTGGAAATGAGGAGATACCCACCGAAACATGAGACTGAATTAAAGCTAGCCTTCTGGCTGTTTGATTTTCCTTCAAGTATTTGTTTGTTACCCTGAGTAACCAGATTAGCGCTTGCTGGCACGTTAACGCTTTGCAGCACCTTTGCGGGGCGCCGTGCTAGCAGCACATCCTGCCGGCTTCCACAGCACAATAGGCAGGACTTGGTGCCAGGAAAAATGGAAGAATCAGCAGCTCTGTTCCAAAACAAGGCATCCAGAATTAGGTGACAACTTCCCTTCTAAAAGGTTTGCTTTTTTAATCCTAGACCAGACTTCGTAGCAAATATAACTTAAAGATGTTTCGGGACTAGCAGCTTAGTTCAGCACTGTACTAAATTGCAGGGACAGCCTGCCTTTTTAAGCAGTATGAACTACACATAACCCAACTTTATGGGGCCTAATGATTAAATATGTCAAATCACTTTAAAATCAAAAGAAAGCTGCCCTCGGGGAAAGACCTGAACAAAACGAACTCAACGACCCCTTTCCAACAAAGGCACAGGAGAACATCACCAATGCTCAGGAGAACCTGAGTGCCATTTACTCTACATCGAAAGTGACTGCTACAATCAGTATCCAAACATGAAACAGATCGTCGCTTATGGCAGCATCTTTCTAAAGTTCTACTTGTTTTGGACTTTCTTTGAAATCCAGGTGATGCAGGGAACCTCTTGTCTTCCTGCTCAGCAGACGCGAGGTACGCTCCAGCCCTTCCTCCTCCCTGGCAGCCAAGCTCACATAAGGCTCATTACTAAACTAGATTTTAAAACAATACAGGCTGTAACACACAGATTTCCCGTTCCCCATATCCTACCCGTGTTCTGTATTTCTGTATGCTTTTCAGAAGCTGAGATCTTTAACATCAGTATGTTAAATGAAACGTGTGTAACTAGAAAGCAAGAAGTTCTACGACTGTGGCCTTTGTAAGTGTGTACATTAAAGGGCACTTTTCAAAAAGCACTTCATTACTGAGGAAGTATTTTGTTTCCTTTGGCAATCAGTGGGAATACTCAGCTTTCTGGATATACTACAGGAGTTTGGTTTAACCTGCGCAGCATCGTGAGGACAAGCCAGAGCAAAAACGTTTGGCCAAGTGCGCTCCTCACACCACAGAAACCAAGTTTATTGCCCTACACAAGCCTCTAATTAATCCCCTTTGACTTGCCTCCATGACAAAACTAGCACTCAAACTGGAGGTAAAGCTACAAATACCAACCTTCACTGCAGGTGATTTTTTTTCAAGACCAATATTCTGTAAGTTATTTTTAAACAAGCTTTAACATCACTTCACAACAACCGCCAGATGAGAATCACCTTTCAATATTTACTTAGTGTTTAGTGACCATCACTAGCAACCAGCCACCAGTTAGACTTCAAGCCTGCCCACTATCCCTGTTTTTCACTCAAATTAACAATATAAATTTCTGCACAAGTATTAAAAATGTGGTCATTGTAAATCTGATGACTGTGGAGACTTCAGTGGCAGTAGCAGAAATCAAAACCAAAGGTTCCTGTTTTGGAGGAGATAACCCTCAAACTGACTTCCTATGGGAAGTCCGTGATGGAGAACTGTTTTTCATGCTTAAATGATGCTCAAGTCACCAATTTTAACTCATGTGGTTACAGCAGTTTTTGTGCTTCCTTTAGAAATTCTCTAAAAAATGGTGCGTCACCTCCGAAGCACCAAAATGCTTCTTTAAGATCTGCATCTTCAGAACCCCAGTAGGTGCAAAACTACAGCTTGGGACTCAATAAAGAGACAGACAACTATTTCTACTCTTTTGCCTTCCTTCATTTTCTCCACTGAGTTTCTCCATCGAACTGCCTGACCGCTCTATCTAAAAGCTACAACATTGACCTCTCTGTAATCTCAGCCACCCGGTTCTGAAGAATGAAGCCTGTCTGCTCAAATTAAAGGCAGAGCAGGCTTTAGAAAGATAATCTTGGAAATAAAGCAGACCATGCCTTCAGTCGCAGGGAAGCCCATGACAGCCTGTTCGCATTAATAGATCTGAAATTCCTTACTAAGTGAAATGGATCCAAGGCCTCCTCTCCCAGGCGAAGCAGTAAATTTAGCTATTAAGGACAACCGCAGCCCAAGCCAAATCCTATTTTAGGGCTGTTCTAGGAGGCACAGCCACAGCAGCAAGGCCCACACCACACTGCAGAACTGCAAACCCCTCCCTGTGAAACAAACAGGTTTTAGTATTTGATATTGAGAGTTAAACCACATATACTACAGTTTGAGGGAAAAAAATACTGCTTAAACAGTTAAGTTTATCTAACAAATCAAGGTGATTGCGAGCAACACACACTACAAATCAGAGACAAATTTAAGTTGAACTTTCTAGATGACAAAACTACAATTGTGGCATAAATGCAAAACCAGACTTAAAGCAATTTTGTCCTAATAGAGGAAGTCACGTATCAGTGAGCAGTCTTTCAGTCCGATAGTTTTTAAACTTCTGGTTACAAATAAAAATGTACTGCTGAGTGCTTTCAGTCAACTGTTGTCCCAGCAAACTGAATACTTACTGCTATTCTATTTCATACCATTACAAAGCTTTAGCTGGTGAAGCTCTCCCTGTATTCCTTTTCACTTTCAAAAAAAACAAACAAACAAACAAACAGAAAACCACCACCGAGAATGTACATCAGGACATAACGACAAAATGTGATTTCTCTTTAAGGTACATTTGGTTTGCGTTCTCTTCAGAAGCTATTAGTACTTCTGCAAAATGCTGTGGTGAGGGATTAAAACTCTAGATGCTTAAATCCAGTCAGGATGAAATCTAGCAGTGGTCGTATGTTTCTACCAAAGTAAAAGCTCCTACTTTAAGCAGTGAAAAAAAACAGTGGGGAAAAAGAAACAAAGAATTTGAGACCAACACAAAGTAAAGATACAGAAGAATAATCTCCTGAGCTGATCAAATCACAGCGTATTTTCAACGCCTCGCCTTTTTTCCCCTTAGGTATTAGCATATAAATTTCTCATGCTAAGTGAGCTCAAATATTTAACACTACTACGAATTTGACCTTTCCAAACATGTCAGTTTATTAATTTATAAATGATGTATGCAAACACCCTTACACAATATCTTGGTAAAGAGTTATTTTTAACATTTAGCTGCCCAATGTTTATTTACATTTAAAACTTTATTTTCATGTAAGACCAAGCAAGCAACCTTTGCTTCCCCAGAGTAATTTGATCTAAAACCAGGTTTACAATTTTGATATAAAAAAGCAGCAGGGCAGAAAAACTGCAGAACAGGAGGCTGGAACCACGGCTGTGGGGATGGGCACTCCCACTGCCTGCCTGGGCCGCAGCAGCCGCTCAGCACCACCAGGGCGCTCGGTCTCACCCCAAGGGCAGCCAGGCTCTGGGTGTGCCGGGGTCACAGAGCTATTGCCCCACGGTGAGGGATTGCTCCAGCTCCTCTCCCTCCTGAGCACTGGGATGAGATCCATCCCCTGCAGCAAGGTGCCAGGAGCTGAGCCGCTGGGGGACCCGCTCGTCCCGCTGCTGCACCGCAGCCAGCCCAGAGGGATGAAAAATAACTGGGCTGGAAGAAAACCCATTTTTCGGTCAGATCAACTTCACCACCAGGTGAAGCATACCAACATGGGGTAGGGATAAATGGAAGGGAAGCTTGGGAAACACCGCCTCGGCAGAGAGAGAGGGCACTGCTGCAGGGCCGAAGTCAGCCGTACCTCTGCAAGCACGGAGTTAAGCCGGCGAGTGACATTTCTGGATAAAAGACTGGCTCAGTTATTTCCTACCTGTGGGTTTGGCAGCTTTTAATTTTAGACAAGGATTAGTTCCCCTGCCAGATTACCTGCTGACACAAGAACTCCCTTATGATTAAAGAAAAACACAGCTCAAACATAGCCCGAACTTTCACACGAGATGTTACTTTCTGTTCCAGCTACTACAAAAGTGGATTGCCCACTAAGTAAAAATACTCGAGTTTTCTGACTTCTTTAAAACCAGAAATCCTTCACTGTCAATCATTACAAAAGACCAGAAGAAGCAGTACTATCTTTTGCAAATAGAAAAGTTTTTCAGTGTAGACATGCTTGAATAGGATAAATATACAATAGAAGAATGAGCAAACTACAACAAACTGCTACAAAATCGTAACTTTTTGGGGCACATTTGTATGGTTTTGGACTTCGGCAGGACATTTCAAGCTACATATTACATTGCGTAAGTGGTAAAAAAAAAAAACTAGAATTCCAAATGAACATTTCAAAGTTAACACTGTTGTTAATTTAATACACTGTCCAGACAGGTCTATTTTTAAGTCTGGGGATTCATAAAACTGGCAAGTGAAAGCCTCTGAAAAGGAACCAAACTGAATTCAACACAAATAGCAAAACAAGGAAATACAGAAGAGGCAGAACAATGAAGTAGGAATAGAAAGTAAAAATGCAAAGAGGAGCTGGAAGCATTGAAATAACAGTTAAAAAAAAAGTCTAAGGTCGACCTGCAACATTATACGACTGACTAGCAGGACAGTCACAAAGCAGGGATTGCTCTACGTCCACCATTTCGCAGTGAAGCCTTTGCACTGATTTTCTGATTAACAATTAACAGCCAAACCCTTTATTATGTTTCACCAACAGGAAAACCAGCTTCTAACTGAGCTGAGTCTCCGCTGGTTAGCCTGCAATTGAGACTACTCATCCAATTACTGGGTTTTACAACGCTGGATACACAAGTCTGTTTTTCTGTTGCTTGGATACGGGATATACAAGGCCAGATTAATGTGTGTAACATGGAGAACTGTGCCATTACCACTCCGCCACGTGTTGCACACCATGTTTTTGGTGTTCTATCATGAAACTGAAAGTTAACTCTATCACCAGATTTCTGACTGAAATATGAGCCTCTAATAGCCCAGTAAAGGTTTATTAACACTTCAGCGCACACTTGGACTTCCTGTTGCAAAACCAGGATTACTTTACCCTTGTGTTCCATTCCCACAGAAACCAGGGACAGATCAGAACACTTAATCTGCAGGGGAAATCGGCTTACGGCAGGACAAACCAGCTAAATGCTCAACTGAAAGAGACGCTGCAACAGCTTAGCTCACACGTTTCTATTTTCTGTAGAAAATGAAGGTAGGATCGAAAGCTAGTATTTTCATACAGAAAAGTAGTTTTTAATCAGTTGGATTAGTATTTCTTGTGTACGGCTTGGTAACTGGTTCATTTATGTCAAAAAAAGTTGGCATCGAATTGTTGTTCCTTTCAAATCCCTGTAACAGCCATAACTCTCAGATCTGCACGCACAGCAACTTATCTTCTAAATAACAGGTCAACCTCAACTCATTTACAGTTTTCTCCTCATCTTCTCTGTGCAACTGTCAGATGTAGAAGTTATCAGCTTTTCTTGTATTCATTTTCACTCTGGAAGTGTTGTTAGGATCTTGAGAAACTTGCAATATGGACAAAGAGCATATTTATACAAAACTCTCTGTCAAGTGATTGCTGGTGCAGGACAACTTGCAAGACAGATGAAAGAACTCCTTTATAGACCCTTGCTATTTAAAATTGATTCAGGTATTTTGCACAGTCAGTTCTGCAGATTCCTCAGCTCCTTGAGTCACTCTGCTGCAGTCACTCCAGGATGTTCCTGTCATTTTGCAATGCAATTAACTGCACCAGAAAACAATCCGTGTCAAGGAAAAAAAGGCTCCTCCTCACTCGAGAGAAGAACTTGTGACCTCACCCAGCTGGCTCGTATTTATGAAAGCTAGCTTCCTGTTGAGACAGCAGGACTGTCCAAGCATAAGATGCACCATGATTCTAACATGCTTTTATCAGCAATGGCATAACGACTACAAACTCAAACATTTGGTTCCTAAGGAACACATTTCAGTCAAAATATTTTAATTCAGCCAAGGAAGCAATGTTACAGACAAAAAAAAGATACTTGTACGTTCCCTCTTTGTCTCTCGTCTGGACATCCAGCGCTGCTTTCAGCACAGCACCGCGCTGAGGATCAAGTTCAGCCGTGCTTGCAAGACGGGAGGGCGAGCAGGCAAGCAGCCTGAACAAGGAGGCGATCACACACACACTGCTCTGGTAAAACCACTCGCTACGTCATCACCGACTGCTGCGAAGCTCTTCGGTTCTGACTTAACAAGAGGTCAGCCACAACCTCCCCAATTTGGCTCGCGCTGTTAAACTCCCACGGGTTTCAGACCGGAGCTCTCCATGGCACACGGGGCACGGCTGAGGGACGCGCTACGTAAGGCCCAACGCGAAGGGCTGGAGGTTCTCCCAGAGCACTAAAACGTGGAGCTGCTAACTCCAACAAGCTACAAAACGCGTTGTTTTTTTTTGGTCAACACTGTGCAGGATATTAGAGAACATCTAACTCACTGACATGTTTTTATTTAACTATACCCTAAAAAGACCATACATATTTGGCTTTTCATTATGTGCTAATAGTGTCCTCCAGTCTAAAGAACAGTTCTGCTTACAGATCTGTTATCACTAGTGAACCTAAAAATACTATGCAAGTATCGAGAAATACATTTGCTTTCCTAAATCCCAAGCATATCGCATTACAGCATCACGTGGAAGCAGCTCATTAGATCACTTCTAGCTATTTTAGCAGCTTAAATCAGTACTATTTTAGGATGTCTCAGACACACCTGCCACCCCTGCACAACCCATCCTCTCCTCTGGTTCCCTACAGCACCTCGCCCAGGTGGCTGCACGGGCACAGGACGATGCCGCAGGCTCCGCTTAACATACTGTGACACAAGCACAGCGTGACAGGCTTGGCAAAATCATTTTCACTCTCCTAGATCCTCCAAAGCCTGGTGAAACAACCAGAAAAACAGACACACCAAAAGAACTAGATTTTATTCATCATTTTAAGGCAGCGTAAGACTGTGCTTTCCTTGGGTGTGTGCTCTGCTCTCCCTCGCTGTGCATCCCTGACCCGACGGGCACTCACGTGGCAGAACAGAAAAGCCCGAGGTAATCCAGCTAGAACAGATCCCATGGCATGTGTGTGTCTGCCTTTTATTGTTAATATTTTATCAGCCTTCTCATCTGTTTCAGCAAGCAGCAGTACAACAGCCAGAGCCAAAGGAGATGAGAGCATGCAGCTAGAGGCACGCAAGAGGACAACTAATATTTTTCAAATCCCTCAGCTTGGAGTCCTTTAATTTCTTTCTCTGCAGCAAAAATCTGAAGAATTTTACACATTGCCCACTCAGCAGTCATCAGGCAAGCCTGCCAGTTATGTAATACTTTATTTCTTCTAGCCAGCAGGCTTTAGCTAGTTCTCTGCTAGAAGGCACAAAACCTTATTCAGATATCTTCAAGTCAACAAAACTGAACAGGTCTAATACAAAGCAGACTTTATCAAAAAGTTTATATAAAGGTTTGAAAGGCCTTTTCTGCCTCTACTAGGGGAAAACAAAATAACTGAAGCTGTACCTGCACTGGAAACACCCGCTGTTCTGAAAAATAGATAACTCGTCCAGAAGTTCATTCTTACGGATTGCAGGCATGGAGAAATGCTTTTCCCTCCCACGTGAAAAGCTTAAAGTGAAATTGAATAGCTGAAATTTAAAAATGTGGCCTTTCAGAGAAGCAGGGAAGCTGGAGCCTTACGATAGCAAGGATGGCACAGCCAACGCACGGAACAAAGCCAGCCCAGCACTGCCAGACACTACCTGAGCTACACATGAGCAGCCAGCAGCAGGCTGAGGGGACAGGTGGGACATCTGCCCGAGCCCTGCCTTCCTCCCTGCTCCTCTGCTCCCGGCCGCTGGGGAAGCCAGGCATAGCCCAGCCGTGTCATTCCTGAGCTTTCGTGTAGTCTGGAATCTGATCACAAGTGACGACACTTTTTTAGCTGAGAGTGAGCGAGTGCTCATTGAGTGGAAACCTGCTGCTGCCCTTAGGGAGCACGGCAGGCACAGCAGGAAGTATCTGGGCAGCCAAACGCACCAGCCTGCTGGAAAGCACCACACCGCAACGCCTAGGAGTAAGGCTTCAGACACTGGACAACTGCTGCTGAGTGGCAAGGTGCATTCTTAACAGTTTCTAATCGCAGTGATTTTTAACTAATTCTTCAGACCAACACGGGATCTTCTCAGTCCCCGAGGAATTGAGATAGAGGTCAAAATACACACACTCTTGTCTTCTGACTGTGAGATGCAACCCCTGCTCTTACCCGGGGTCCCAGGAGCAGGTGCTCAGCCTTTGAGAACTCACCAGCACTCCGCTGGGACACAACTGCACTGAAGGAAGCCACTACCGAGTCCTCAATGCAGGCAAATTCAGGCCATTTTTCCTTTGGCTTTAGCAACTCTGCTTTGAAGGGTATGCGGATTAATGAGATTAACAGATGGACAAACAAAACTGACAGCTTGAACACAGTTTACGTCCATAAACTATTCCACTTGTTGCCGCATTAATGGAAGTTGCAAATACACTGCTAAGCACAACAGTGAGCAGACCCACGCTGAAAACATACTAGCTGCACATTTTTCTGTAATTGGAAGTTTGCACTATTAAAAAAGATTTATGAGCTGCACAGCGCATAGATTGCGTAAGCTTTACCTTAGGGGTGCAGGAAATAGATAAATATGTCGATACCACGCAACTTTTGTTGATGTAGCTTAGGCTGAGAAGCAGTGCTGAGGGGGCCGTTAGCTGTTTGTTTGTGGACATCTCAGATTGAGAAATTCTACCTGAAGTGGTGCTTCCCAGTGCTGCACGTACGAAGCGGTGAAGAGGCAGCACAAAGCTGCAGCAGCTGTGCTCCCAACTGCGCTGCTCACTGCCTCCTCGCTCTGCCTATTCCACAGCCAGACTCCACCAACACACAGGTTTTTAGATAACGCACTCCTTCTGCTATTAGTAGACAAGTGCTTTAGCATTTGCATGCAGTTCATTTCAATCAGCCCTTGACAATTAGCTACACGAGCTCTGAAAGCCTGCACATGTTCAGGAAAACAGACATTCCCTAATCCAATCTCCTCAGACTCTTTAAACCTGTCATTGAATTAATCTTCCTTCTAGAAGAATCTTAAGTGAATTTTCTAATTACAGAGACCTCAAACTTCATTTGGAGATAAACAGGAAATGTTTACGATGACTGTTGTAAACACTGAAACGAGGATTTTCTTTTTCTTTTCATGAGTACTCCGACGTAGACAAAGGCTAAGCTACAAGACCAAGCACAAAGCAAAATTTTCCCCTTGCACACAGGCATATTTTAAGGTTGTTTACCATTTTTTCAAATATGTTTACCAATGACAAGCACTTCAGTAAATGAAGTTTATCATACTAAATTTTTTTTTAAAGGATGCTTGGGTGGGCCAGAATAGGGGTTTAGATTCATATTTATTTTTTTTTTTAACACATCTGTAAAACAATTTGATTTTATTTTAAATAGCTTTGTAAGGTTCATGTTATATTGAAGTGCTTTAGATTCAGAGATGAGCAAACTCATTTTACCACAGTTTTAAAAAAATTAGTTTGCAAAGTGCTCTCAGTAGAAGACCAAGATGTAAAAAATGCCCTAAGTAATAATTCATAGAATTCTGAAAAAAATAAGACCAGAAATGATAGACAATAATAATATGGGGGAAAAATAACTCAGACCACCCAGTTTTTCCATGATGAATGACTATAAATTATCAGTTTCCAGATCTCCCCCTATACATATCAAAAGCAAGCTGCTCTGTGCTACACACAATCACTGAAGTTATTTTAACTTAACTTGCTTTAGTGTTGTGCCACACTAATGCCAATTCCAACATACAGATTGCCAAGGGGTTTGAAGAGCTGCTAAATATAGTTTACTATGGTACCTTTCATGCACAGCACGAGCTATTAAAAGATACGTGCAAATACTGCTGCTGAGTCGCAGCAATGTCATGTGTACAAGGCATGGAAAAAACTCTGCACGCAAGACGTACTCAAACAGTAAAACTTGTTAAGAAGCTACAGTAAGCTGACTTTTTGACTAAAAAAAGATCTAAGGCTGTTTGTGGCCTCTTTTAGACTTTAATTAGTCCGAACTGCTGCTCCCTGGTTTAAATTAGCCTAACAGCCTGCGAGGCAGATAAAGGATCCCTCCTGGTAAAGACAAGTGCGTCCACCTAGCAGTCCTGATCCTACCTGACTTCACAGATCTAAGCTTTGCAAACCAGTTGGCTGGAATAATTTTTAATCTGTACGGTACACTAAAAGATGAAAAAAGAAATTGATGGGAACGTTAATAGTTAGGTCCCCAGAGGCACAAAAGCCTAACTTGCGTAGAATTATTAGACAGTCTAACAAGTGTCATTAATTACCAACCTTTTTTTCTGTAACTAAACAGCATGACACAAACTCCTCCATGGACTCATTTCTCATAAAAATTACTTGCCTACGTAGCTCCAATGCTTATTAGTGTATCATCTGAAAGCCTTTAATGACAATACTTCTGAGCATTTATTTTTGTCAGAGAACTAGAATACTTCCCGAGCTTCTAATCAAAATCTGTCTCCGTTCAGAATTTATTAGAGTACAAAAACTGTAAGACTTGGATAGATGAATTCCCTCAGTGACACCACACACAATATAATCTGTTGTTATTTCTGAACCCGATACACTGCTGACCTGCTACAATGCCTACCTGCTTCCAAGGCACCCAAAGGAAAGGTGCGAGCGGGCCAGGCAGGGCACCTCACCTCTGCAAAGCTGCGAGGCAGCAAGCAGAACGCATCCCATGATGTGCCCCTCACAAAGTGCTCAGCCCAGGCAAAGCACGCCTGAAACACGTGTGGACAGAACCCTTCCTGGTCAGCACGGGCTTGGACTTCAACGCAGATAAAGTTTTGGAGGACTTAATACCTACGTTCCATTAAAAGCTATCTCAGCACATAGCCTCTAAGGAATCACTGGCCACCTGAAATTCAGAATGAAGGTTGTTATTCTTTTTTTTTTTTTTTTTCCCCATCCCTCTTATCCTTGAAGCCTCACTAAGGGCTTTGAATGTCTCTTTATTCTGATACATTAACTCAGCTCCTCTGGAACTAATGATTGCCAGGTGAGCTATGCCTCCGCTCCCCTGCTCTGCTCTTGGCCCCACTTCTTTTGAACTCTCTCTCATCAGACATGAGATGCTTCGTGATGACATGCGAAGCGCCACACTCCCACCGAGATTAACCATTTATGAAAGGGGTCACTCGCCTGCTCCAGGTCAGAATACCTCACAAAGGTTCGGGTACCACGTCCCGACAGAGGCAGTGGGGCAGCTGCCTGGTCCCGCCTCGGGCACTGTCTCCAGCACAACTGACAGCGGCTGACCCCAGCCGACAGCACCCGAGGGACCAGCACTTGAACTGCCAGTTTTCAAGTGAAGGCAAAACATCCTGTTCGATCTTCCCCTTTCCTCCATGTTTATTTGTATGGACAAGTAATTGATATTTCACTTCAGGGGTTAACCAGACCTTGCTTCTACAGCAGCATCATTTACAGAGGACCTGTCAAAAAAAATAAAGTACTCAGTGGCAGATTGAATACTGCTCTTGTTGAAGGCATCCAGCAATGTCCACAAGATAATTGCTGCCGAATATTTAACACCACATCTACTAATTATTGGGGAATCCTGCTCCACTTAACTAATCCCCTCTTTAGTTTCTTACGTGTATTTCATAATGCCATATAATTCTGACCATGCCGACTCACAGGCTCTCAGAAATGCCATTCCTCTGCTTTAGCAAAGCTCCTGACCACCTTTTCTTATTCCTTCTTCTTCAGCTAAGGAGTTACTTTCCACTGATCCCAAGTCACATACACATGGTACAGCTGCAGGCAAAGCACGCCAGCCTTCACAAGCTGACCATAAGGAAGGTTGTATCACTCATACACATGGCCAGCTCAACAGAATAGGCCCTTAACTACTCTAGATTTAAACATTGCTTCATTAAAAAGAAAACAGCTATGGGTGTGCTGACCTCACCGTCACACGCCTGTCCCCAGTTTTGGGGAAAAAAGCTCAGAACGAGTGAGGAAAAGAGCAGAAGAATACACCCCTTTCTGATACACCACCACAAAAAACAAGAGCCAAAGGTCACCCAAGGAGGCAGCAGATGACACAGATGGGTGGATGTGACACACACGGTAAATGGCAGGGAGCACTCTGCACCACAGCCTCGAGTGCCACAGGTGAGCCAGCAGAGGTGAAGGGATGGGACCCTCAGCACAGCTGCCAGACGCTCTGCTGCAAGCGCTGCTTGTCCGGTGGGGCAGCCCACTCGTCAACTGGGCATCCCAAGGGTGAACAGGGTCCTAAAAAGCTGACCACATCTCTTCAAGAGATTTACCTGACCAGTGTAACGCTTCTGACAGAGCATTAGTCTCATGGTGTTCAGCATATGGCTAACCAGCAAGTTACAGCAACGCGATACGTATCAGCCTCAAGAAACAGCCAGCTGCGACCGTCCCAACACCTCTCATAAAGACACCGCGCACCTGAAGGCAGTTCGTTTTCATTCAACTACACCTAGGCATAAAAAAACAGATAAAAAGCACACTGCAATTTTTTTTTTCAATGCTACGGAATTTACAGATTTACGGAAGTCAAACTCATTTCAATTACATAAGCGTTTTTCTTTAACTTGGAAAGACACAAATGTTCAGGTCAGCAACAAGAGTAAGAAGTACATCAATAAGACTACAGCAGGCAAACCCCTACAAAGGGCAATCGGGTCGATTCAAACCACTTACAGACTTTTGCATGCAATCTATATGCAAAAGAGGCAACAAGTACTGGTCAAAACTTTAAGATACTCCTCATTCTTTACAGCCTTCTCACTTCTGTTTAATTCAAAGAAAAGCTTGTATGTTCTTGGGTAAAGAATCTATACTGCTAAATGAACACTCTTAAGACAGTTTATTAAAAAACCCTTTGTAATTAGACAGAGACCTGATAAGGATGTGCCAGCATTTAATGCCAACAGGAAAAAGGAGAAACATGGTTTAAATTGAATTTCAACTATTAATGTTAACTGTATGAAAACAAACGAGTCGGTATCATTAGGGATACCTTTTAATGAAAAACTATTTCAGGTAGTTGTTTGTATTTTAACGAAACCAGAGAACTTTGCCGTTCCAGGCACAGGCTGCTAACACCCCAGCAGCCTGCCTGGCACGCACGCAGACGGCCACACCCCGGGAATCTCAGCTGGGAAACGAGCGACGGCCGCGTCTTGCGGGGATCCTCGCAGCAGACACTGCTCAACCACGGCAGCCAAAGGTCGTAACGAAGGTTGGAGCTTCTGCTCCCAACGCAAACACGACTATAAACACTGCTCCAGATTTAATTCTTCTTTTCCCCCTGAGGTAAGAAGTAGCCCGAGATGTTTATCCGACTCGGTACAACACAGATTACCAGAAATTCCACTTGGGATTTGGAGCTATGGCCCAACACACACAAGCAGGAACTCCAGTAATCACTCCAGTGATTTTAAAGTGTACTAATTTACAGAGAAAACTCTATGTGAGATGGGAATGAAAGAACACAGGATTGGTTTGGAAGTTATACCCTACCTTATAGCAAAACAAATGCCCTAATAAAACCTGCTACTTTGCCATTATTAGCTGACACCCTTGTCTTTTACATCCAAATAAACTCCAAAGAAGATAAGCATTGTATTAAATGGATTACTGGAGGAAAGATGTGAAAGCATGAACTCGAATACCCTGAAAGTATACGCTTTGGGATTAAGTTTTCCTTACAATCTGAGAAGTTTCTGGAGGCCTGAAGAATAACTCCAGAGCCCTGTTCTACCAGGGGGAAAGCCCGGCTCTGCTCCCGAAGGCTTCCCGGGGCCCCGCCATCCCGAGGCTGGCGGCAGCCGCTCTGACGGGACCTCGGGTATTTTCGTCCCCCCCCGCGGCCCCCTCGGCGCGGATCGAAACAGCCCCGTGAGCAGCGGGAACAAAGGAAGCGAAAGTCACGAAGGGCAGGGAGGAAGCGCACGGCGCGGGCGGCCGGCAGCGAGCCCAGCCGAGAGGCAGCCCCGGGCCCGCTCCTGATCCCGGTCCCCCCCCCCGGCCCTCCCCTCCCCGCCAGGCCCCTCCGCAGCCCGCCCGGTGCCCGCTGCCCCTCGGCGGGGCCCAGCCGCGGCCGGGACCCGGCGCTGCCCTCAGCGGGGCGACCCCGCGGGGCCCGGCCCGGCCGATCCGAGCCCCCCGGCGCGCCCCCCGCCGCCCGGTGCCCCCCGGTGCCCACCTGCCGACGGTCTGGTTGGCCAGCTGCTTCATGCGGTTGAATTGCTTCTTCATGGCGGCGGCCGCCCCGGCCCCCCCGGGCCCCTCACCGCGCTCCGCCGCCGCCGCCCGGCCCCGGCCCCGGCCTCCTCCGCCCTGCTCGCGGCACCGCCCGCCCCGCCCCGCCCACACCGGAACCCGCCGCCGCTTCCGGTCCCGCCCCCCCCGCCCCGGCACCGGGACAGCCCCGGAGCCCGGATGGCCGCCACGCCCCCACCTCCACGCTCGCAAAGACTACAACTCCCGGCTTCCCTTGAGGCAAGCAGCCATTTCCTGGGCGGGGCTGAGCAGCCCGCGCTCGCCCATTGGGTGCGCTGGAGATGGGCGCGGCCGTGGGCCAATCGCGACGGGGCTCCCCGAGCTCGGGCGTGCCGCTCTGCGGAACCGACCAATGAGAGGCGGCGGGGGGCGGGCCGCACCGGGCGGCGGCGGCGGCAGGGGCCGGCAGGGGGGCCCGCCTCGCCTCGAGCCCTCCATGGCGGCCGCTGCCCGCGGCCCCCTCCCCGCCGCCGGCCCCGACGAGGCGGACGAGGCCGTCCGGGGAACGTGCGAGGACGCGTCCGTCTGCAAGAGGTACGGGGCGGGCCGGGACGGGGGTGCGGGGCCTGAGGGGGGGGAACGGAGCCGCTCGGAGCCCCCCGGAGCCGTCCCGGGGCTGAGGCAGGGCCTGGTCCCCGCCCTACGGGGTCTCGGAGCTGGGCCTGCGGGCCTGGCCGTGCCCCGCTGCTGCCGGGGGAGCCCCCCGGGGTGCTGAGCTCGGCTGAGGGCGGCCCCCGGTGTCACGGTGGTGATACCCCCGGGTGAACGGCAGCGGGGGCGGCAGCACAGCGGGGGGACCTGAGGGCTGGGAGACCCCAGCCAGGCGGGGCCCGGTTGTTGGGGGGGAACCGCTCGAGGTTTGGGGGTCGCCCATGGGAGTCCATCAGGGTAAAGGCCCTTGGAAAGCGGCTTGTTTAATGTGGCAGCAGCCAGAATGTTTTAGCTTGGCGTCCTGTAACTTAATGGAAATGTTCTTTTTTTCTGTGTTTTTTTTTTTTTCTTTATCGGACAGGTTTGCTGTAAGTGTTGGCTACTGGGAGGACCCCTACATCCAGTGTTTTGTGAGACAAGCCAAAGAAAGAAAAGCACCTGAAATCAATAGAGGCAAGTGGACATGTAAACACAGAGATGATACAAATGTATTTTTATCTGGCCTTGAAGAGCATCAAACTAAATTTCCATATATTGCATGTATGGAGCGCACGATATACATAAAAGAATGAGACAAGTACCCTGCACAGTAAAATTGCATACAGTGCCTGACCTCACAGTCATTTTTCTTTTAATCAAAGTTCTTATCTTTTGCTTTCCCTATTCTGAACGGAGCGTCTCTTAATTAATGTGCAACAGGCTGTACAAAGCAATCAAAAATATTGACTTGACCCAGGACAGCAGCGTGTGTCAGCTCTGGCCTCTGCAAAAGTTCAGTGTGCACAACAGCTTGAATTCTTCTGGTCTGTTATTCCTTTACCCAAGGAATTACATTTTTTCTATGCATCTGGTTTAGTTAGTAGGGGGAAAAAACCGAACCCCTTAGGTATTTTAAAGAGTGTATTATTCTTCATAAGAAACACCTTTTTTGGAGGAAAAAGAAAGAAAGAAAAAGAGTTAACAGTTTCTAAAGTTACCTAAAAATCTCATTGTTAAGCATCTAGTATTATATTAAAATAGTAGTTAATATATTTATTTTTTAAATATATATATAAATATATATTTTTTAACAGGTTATTATGCTCGTGTTCATGGGGTCAGTTATCTGCTTAAGGCCTTTCTAAAGAAAACAGAATGCAACTGTCAAATTGTGAATCTTGGTGCTGGCATGGATACCCTCTTCTGGAGATTAAAGGTAAGCGATAGCTGAGAGTAACGAACTCAGCTGAAGACAAAGATTTGTGTGGATATTTGAAGCACTTCTCTGAGGGCTTATCAGTGCTGCATTCTGCAGCACAATGTGGAGGTGTGTCTGTCTGCAGACTGCCCTGGCTAGTTTGCCTCAGTTTTTATCTTAGAATTAGTTTAGGTATCTTTAAACTGCAGCTGGTGAGGAGATGCCGTTTTCACTGGTTTTCACCCAAAAGCATGTGACATGAAGCTGACCTCTAGAGGACTTCCACGGAACTGAGCATGAACTTAAATGTTTTGCTGTCCTCTTTAAGGCTAGGATTTCGCTTTCCTTGTCCTGTAACCTTTTATTGTGTGCATGTGAAATGTGAATGGCCCTAATTCTATGGTATTACTCCAATTCTCAGGATGAAAATCTTCTCCCTAGAAAATATTTTGAAGTGGATTTCCCAATGATAGTTGCAAGAAAAATACATAATATCAAGTAAGTATAATGCTCACATTTACCAATGTGAAACTGGTTATAATTTAGCCAAATTTCATGAATTGAAAGCTATACATTTTAATTATTTCACCTCTCTTCCGAGGAACTCTTCACACTCTGGGGTTCATAACAAAGGTTTGATTGTGCAGGCAAGTCATACGTGAGACTGCTCTACTACCGTTTCAATTTGGAGAAGTTGCTCAGTGGAAACTTTAGGAAGGCAAACAGACTTCATTCTTAATTGTGTAAAATGTAGTGGGGCAGGGCAAACCTCAGGATGATTACAGGCTATTAATTACAGGTCTCTCCTATTAATACTGAATACATAGTAAATTTTCAGGATTGCATATTCAGTTAGATAGGATAGCTGGTATTGTGCCTGAATATTCTGTTTGAATGAATAAATTAGAGCTTGTGGAGATACTTTGAGTGTCTGGATTTCTCTTGAAAGAGTACCTCAGAACTGTAAGAATTGTTGGTTATAAAACTCAACTGCAAGTCCAACCTGCAGGCATTTTTATTTCCAGTAGAGGGCAGAGGTATTCTCTTGTCTGTTTTTTTTTAACACGTGTTTAAAAAAAATATATATAAAAAAAAAATGGAAGCAGAGTTAAACAAGCCTAACTGCTCAGAGATGCTTCTTCCTTCTTCCCACAGATCAAAACCTCCCCTGTCAAAACCAATTATAGAATCCCATTCAGGGGACTCTCTTCTAATAGGTGAGTCATCTTTAAAATAAGTCAGCAATGTACTGCAGCACTTTAAAAACTTTTCTGATCACTTTGTTCTGATATGTGGGCAGGCTTTTAATGCTTGAAATGCTGTTTGGACAGAGAATTGGGAGGGAAAAGAGGCTTTTTTCTTTTCTTATAGAATCCTGCCCATTTGCTCTGTGTCATGTTAGAAATGTCTTCTCTTGAAAAGGTTTTATTCTGCCGGAAAGTTTTGCTTTTTGTTTTTTTTTCTCTTTTATATGTCGCTTAAGTTACATTTTCTTCTCTGTCCTGGAAAAGGAAGAATGCTACTGATGGTCAGATATACTTGATTAAAATATCTCAGTGCTTTCCTCGTGTTTTCCATCTTGTTAAGAGCACAAGTCTTTACATTTAGCAGTCTTCACAGAAGTAATACAGCGTACAAAGTCAATTTGCAGGAGCCAGTACCACTTGTTATACTTTGGTATTTAAATAAGAGGATATTACACTCAGTTGGTGTTATATCCTTCTACTGTCTTGGCTTACAGCCACATTAGGTTTGTGTCAAGATTATAATTTAAATTTGCGGGAAAAAAAATGGATTCTGTTGAGTTGTGTTTTCAGTGCCCAAATTGCAGATACTGCACTGTAGCTTCTTTTGGACCACTTAGGAGGAGCAGTAATTAGCTGCATCTATAATGCCAGCTGGTTTACATTAGCAGGTGTCACTCTAAAACAGAGCTAGCAGTCTCGTGTTTCCTGTTATGGTGAAATCTACAAGTGCTTTTAATAGGCACAGCCCTAGCTGAGAGGCTGGAGGCTTGAAGGAGCCCTCTAAAGAGAGAGAGTGAGAAGTTGTGCTCATGCTGCCAGTGGCACGCTGTAGGTGCTCACCCCAAGGCTTGTTTAGTGCTTGAACTTTGATCAAGAGCACTGCCACATGCTGACTAAACTGCATATTTATGCATACCATGAACATTTTATTGCTGCATATTAGAGAGCTGTAACTTAACAAAACTTCAGATGTCATTTAAATATTAGGATTCTCTGTTGTTCATTCAGGTTTCAAAAGATGAAAGCCCAATGCACCATCTCAGAAAAAGGGCTTCTAAGTACCATTGTATTTCGGTGGGAGACCTTTTAAGTGTGTGATACAATGAGATATGCTGCATAAGTACTCTTAAAAAGGCGTTAATACAAAGCTAATCAGAAAGGTTTGATAGCGTTTGTGTTACTGAATAGCTCTGTAGATACCTCTCATACAGCAAAACTACTGCTACGTTACCAAGTTGCAGCAGGGTATTGCAATCAGAAGCTTCTAATTATCAGGTCACTGCAGTTGTGAACCTACTGGAGCGGCTTATTTCTCTAAAGTTGTCCTTGTTCTTTCGCAGTGCTGGGCATTAAATGCTTTAGAGTAGGAATTTTGGTGTAACCAGGTTGGTGGAGGTGCTACCATGGTGTGACCTTTGGGTTGTAGCACAGTATCTGCGTATATTTGGAGATGGTGAAAGTCTTCTGTGGAATGCCAGCTTGGTCTGGCACTCAGGAACCACAGATGAGATTAAGAGTTCCCACAGGGATTTCACTCAAGGAGGCATTAATGGAACTGCTTCACATGGAACTAACACCAGAAGAGGGTGTAGAATGAGCAGACAAATCAGTCAGATGAATCTTGACTGGTCCTAAAGCTTTTTTTACAGCTCTAAAGGAACTTGACAAAGTGTGACCTTATGCGGCTGTTAGAATAACTCTGTGTTCTGGGAGTTGTAACTGTCAGGATGGTTGTGATGGGCAAACAGGGCTTAATGAAGCAGCACTTCAGCTGGTGAAATTGCTCAGGAGTTTGGAAACTTGGGTTTGGTGATTGGTTCTTTTTTTCTTTTTTTTTTTCCCCTTTTCCCTTGTAAATCAGATCCACACCACTGTCTCTTGTGCACAAGGAATAATTTCAGAAGCTTTGGAATTCATTCTTGAGTTGCTGTAATATCCACTGACATGACTCTTGTTCTTACTGCTTTTCCCCTCACACTAAACGTTTTCATTTCAGGGAGCCTAGTGCTTTTTTGGCTTCAGGGCAACATTTGTTCTCTCCTTGATGTTTTTACAAAGAAGTGGCAGCAAGGTTGCAATTCGGGGATAGATACTTGTTGCCTCTGCCCTTGAATGCAACAAGATGACACTTGTCATTGAACAGCTTTGCCGTTTCTGAGGGAATGTCAGATCTCCGGGCGAAAGCAGTGAATTTGTGCAGTAATTTGACATTGCTGTGGCAGTATCAGGTTAAATTGTTTTCAAAGTTCAGTGATTCTATCTGGTTTATGATGCTGTTGTGAGTGTCAGGAAGTTAGTACTCCACATTTTGCTGCCTCGCAGGTGCCAATTATGTTTCAGTGAACTATCACCTTTGTGTCGCTCAAACTCTTTCTGACCCTGTCTTGTCCAGCTTGGGAGTTGATTGTTTTAACTTGCTTTTTCCTACATGTCCAGCTTTGCTTGTGCCCCAACGCAAACATCAGGGGTGTTGCTGTCTTGGTGATTTGCATGCCTTGTGTTGAGGATGATCCTGCTCTTGCAGGACAGGCTACATTTCTTTGTGTTTTGATACATACCCTCTTTTGACATTGTAGTTACAAACAACCTAAGTGAAACAAACAGTGTGTCATTCGTGCTTGTGATCCCAGAGAACGGTTTGTTGTAAAGCTGCAGAGATACCTTAGCATCAAAATGAACGTGAAGAAAGCTGTTTGATTGAATGGTATCCTGCATGCTGTCTCTTGGAAAAATCTTCATGAAAAGTTATTTGAGAGTAATCTGAGAAAAGATTAAGGAAAGAAAAATGAATTCTTGCATCGTAAGTGCTGTGCTTTGTGCTCCTGTGATTCTATAATGCTGCTTCAGTAGGCAAATTAAGATAGGGAGTGAGTGTCTGAGGGCCACCATAAAACAGGACATTTATTTGCTGGTAGCATGTTTCTGTAAAGGGCAACTTTATTGTAGTGAGGTCAAAAGGTAAATATAAGCAAATCGTGCTACTGTTCAATAGCTGTAGTGACATCTAATTCAAACCACTTGTTTTGTTACTTTCATCGCAAAAATCACAGAAAATAGACATGCAATTGGTATGGTCAGAGCCAAATGTGTTGTGCGTGAGGCACAGATGATAGGAGTATGCCCAGAGGCTGAGAGGAGCCTGTGTTGGACTGATGGGCTGGGTTCCAGTGCTGGGGGGAGTTTTATCTCCCTCATCTGCAGGGAGCTCGCTGTGGGAGGCGCCTTCAGAGGCGTGAGGTTACCGTAAGAAAAATGTCTTTCTTTTAAACACCAAAAGTTTGATTCACTTAAAAAGAAACTTGCTCATAAGAAAAAAATCAGTGACGACCACATGACTGTACTACTGAAGTGATTTTTTCCTCTTTCAGCTGCTCTGTAGGTAGGCAGCTATTGTAACGTACATTTGCACCAATGCTACTTGGTCAGGGTAGCAGCATATCTGCAAATGTTCATATTTAGAGCATCAAGCCATATGCTGAAGTAGAAATTGATGCCAATGACCGTGAAGTAGGATCACGTTATTTTCTGGGGCATTTATGACCATGCTCCGACTTTTGGCCTCCAGGCTGGGAACAACAGCAATTCCAGCTATCATCAGCTTTCATTGCCTCGCAATAAGCGAGTGTCTGCTATCTGGGTGTGAAATGCTGGAGCAGTTCTCAGTTCAATTTTAAAATGTTGAAGGATTTTGCCTACTTAAATTTGATCTCTTCATCTCTGGCTTTATATATAAAGGGATATTTGTTGTGCCATTTATAGGCCAAAGGTAGAAGCTGGTAGAAAATCTTACATGGAATTTTAGAAAAGGCTTGGCTGAAACTTTTTCCTCAAATGTTTTTTTTTTTCCACCTCTCTTTTTGCATTTTGAAATAGACTTGTGCAAATTTCTTATCCTTCCTCCAAAAAGATTTCCTCCAAAAGTATTGATCATAAATGTTGACATACATGAATTATGGAGATATTTAATGAGGTGCTGTCAGATGTGTTTCAAATGAACAATTTTTAGCAATTGTATCAACTTTTGTATGATGTGTGTGCAGCTCTGCCTCGGTTTTCATCTGTGGTTGTGTTTGCCAACAGCCATCAATGGAGAGTTGAGGGAAGTTGGCAGGGAAATGTGTGGAGAAACAAGTATGTTCTGTTTGAATGGACCAGAGAAGAACTAGGCAGCCCAGATACTGGAAACAGAAGAAAAGTGATTGCATTTGGAGTAAAACACTTTTGAAGAGAAGAAGAGAATCCGTTCCTCATCAGCTTTCTTCACTTTTTATAAATTTCTGCTGCTGAGAGTCCTGTGCATTCTTAAAGACATAGCCAAGCATGAAGTATACTCTGATTTAAGGTTTAAAGAATATGTACGCTGAGCCAAATAACCCTTGAGGAAAGCTTTTGTGTGCTGTTTTTTTGTTTTTTTTTTTTGAGCTTTCACCCAGCTCTTGACATCTGTTCCTGTACTGCCATTCGAGAGCTGTGTCTCTGCCACAGGTTCCCAGGCAGAGCTGTGCCAGAGCAAGTGACAGCTTCTGCAGATGGATATTGGCTGTCCGTTACAAGACCGCTTCAAACTCTGTTCTTGTTGGTTTTTTGGTGGTGTTTCTCTCCCTACTGTTTAGCTTTCTTATTTTACTGTTTGCTCGGACATCCGAACAGCAGGAAGGGAAAGTGGCTTGCTATTCTGTCCTCACATCTTCGCTCCGGTAGTACAGCTCTTGAGTTTAAGCTAAAACACGAAAGAGCAATCTATCACATTCCAACAGAACCTTGCTTCGTTAGGAGTGGGTTAGATATTGGACTTGTGAAGTGCTTTCTCTGCGGGTTGGGTTTATATAGTTGGGTTGATTGCAACTGGTTGTCACAATAACCGATAGCAAGATACTCATGTTGCCGCTGGCTTCCTTACAGCTTTGCTAGCATAGCAAGCGTCTTCTGGCTTTACTATTATTTCCCCCTTTGTGTTGGGAAACCTTTATCAAAGCTTGCTCACTGCTGTATCCTGGGCTGAACATTTACATCTCAGAATATCTTTTCTAATTTGACTCCTTGCATGTAATACCATTGCTAGACCATACGAGAAGTCTGAACTAACTTTTTTTGGCCCCCAAACATGTCTGATACCCATAGATGTTATATAACATATGTATTGTTAGTTTATATATCTCTTGTTAATTTTTGAAACATTATTAGTCTAGTTTTTCAGAAATTAGTGAAGGAAGTAAAAAGTCTATTGGGTCATTGAAAAAGACTCTAAAAAGAAAGCAAAAACCCCTGCATTTAATCTTCACTCTTTTTTCCTCTCTGCATTCCTTGAAACCATGGTAACGGATAGGTTATCCTATCTGCATTGTAGTGGCTGCAGAGTAGAAGATTAGGTGTTTGGCAGAGTCTGATGCTCGTATAACACAAGCTGAAAACCACAATAATCTGGTATGAGGGAAATTAATGTTTTTAAAAGAAGAGTTTTCAGTTAATTATTAGGTATAACAGATCAAACTTTCACTTCGTATTCATATGTTGATGAATATTTTAATTTATAATTTCAGCATACCTCTTATTTGTAACTGTTGGTTTCCAAATTCTGTACTTGCAGATTCTCACAGCCTAGACTCCAGTCGTTATTCCATAGTAGGAGCAGATCTTCGTTTCTCATCAGATCTGGAGGAAAAGCTAAAGAAACATAACCTGGACGTACAGTAAGGTTTCTTTATTGTTACTGTTTTTTTGATGAGAGCTTATGGAAGCAGACTGGTGAGAGTAAAGTCAGGCTTGGGCATACGGTATCTGCATCCAGTTCTCATTATGCTATTTCCATGGTTACCTTTTCCTGAGCCCTTTGAGCAGAAGGAATTGTGCAGACACCTCATGCAGCCTAACTGAACTACTGCAGAGTTGTTCCTTCTGTAGTCCCTCCTGCAAACAGTGTTTTCATCACCTATGTATCAAAATATCATGAATTGTTTTTTTAAGGGTGGAGTTTTTATTGATTCAGTGGTATTTTTTTTTTTAAAGATGACTTATGGGAGTACCTAGATCAGTACCTAGGTCTTCCAGCCCTATTGTTACAGGCATGAGTCAAGATTTCTAGGAGCTTAGCTGGAAAAACGAAGAATTATTTTTTAGAGTTTTATCTTTGTAATTATTTTCTATTGCCTCCACTTAAAACATATATTGTTCCCTAGACCTTTTGGTAAAGGGATTGCTATGGAGTATTTTGAGAACTTAACTCTGGAAACTAATGTCTAGCATTTTATTGTTCAAGCATTAGGCTTCTGAAACGGCCAGGATTTAAGTTTTTAAAGCAGATGATGGACATACCTTTCAAATATAAGATATATATAAATAGCGGCTATCTGGATGGGTGGGAGAGAGCATATGGGAAAGCAGAATGCATCAAACTGCCATTTAAATCTTTACATTTTCATCTTCTGAAATCTTATCTTGCTTGTCTGTATTGCTGCTCCTTGTGGAATTTCTCCTGCTTCTAGTGACTTTTCTTCTTCCTGTTCATTTTAACAAATAAAAGAAAATACTAATTCCAAGAGAAATTACTCCCGTAGATGTCTATTTTGGTGGTGTGGATTTTATTTTATTTTGTTGTTTGTTTGTTTCTTGTGGATGGAAAAAAAGAGACAAAGTACAAACTACAGATTGCGTTTTGATCAGTGTTAGCACATGAAGCTTTTTTTTTTTTTTTTTTTTTTTACTTATATCAAACAAATTTGTCTAATTATAGCTCTTAAAACTTTTTTGAAGAGAGAAACTCTTTTTTTCTATTTGTACTTTAATCCTAATTTTGCTGATCTGTTAAAATTGCATGGATTGTGTCTATAGGGTATGGTTCTTCTTCAAAATGATTTTTAATATGCACTTCATTTCCTGCTATCACTGTTCAGAGATCGATTACAGGATACACATTCTTCTGTGTTCATTGCATGGCTCACTTAAAAGAGATGTTTCTTAATATCTCTGTTCTGGAATCAGGGGAGTCCCCTGTGATTAATTCGTTGGCTGCTGGAAAATCCAGTTCTAGTCAAACTGATGAAGTGATTTCATCCAGTCTTAAATGTCTAGTTCATAATAGTGGAACTCTTTTAAGAATGTGGGGGGCATGAAATTACTTGCCAATAATTCTTGTTCTTTTGCTAGGAATGATTTGTTTTTTTTGTTTTAAAGTTTGCCGACGCTTCTGATAGCAGAGTGTGTGCTGGTTTACATGACACCTCAACAATCTGCAAATCTCTTAAAATGGGCAGCAAGCACTTTTCCAGTGGCGATGTTTATAAATTATGAGCAGGTAAAACAAAAATGGCATTTTTTGAACAGCATTATTGACATAAAAATTGTTCTCAGGAGTGGGAGTTCTGCTTGTGAAATGAGATGTCCATATCCTTTTCTATAGACAACAGGTTCTGCTGAAGTTCTGTGTTAATGTGTGGTATCTTGCCAACCTGTTATCTCATTGTAATGAATACACAACTATTCTGAAAGGTGATTTGCTGGACTATATTGAACCAAAAGAGCTAGGCTCGATCTGTATGTGGGTGAAACCATAGAATATTAGTTTAGATAAGTCAGAGCTAAATGAAATGATGCTGAATATTGGCAATGAGTTCATAGCATTAGATAATCACCTCTCGTGTTTGGCAAAGGGGAGCAAAAATCATGTCAGCATGAACTTAACTTTTCTGTGTGCAAGTAAGATGCTGCCTGGAGGGAACTAGGTAGCTGTAGGAGTTAAGTAACAGGATCTTCCATATTGTAAGTTACTACTAGGGAGTTAAACCAGGTTGTGAACAACTTAAAGCAGAGTTAGTGTTCAGTGCGTGGTCCCTGTACCCACAGGGGAAGTAGTATTGTTATCATTAAACCAGCACTCAGTGGTAAACCTGACATAGCTGAGGAGGTTGTGGCTGGGGGAAATGAGACCTAGTGTAAGAATGTGAAATCTACTTTTAAGTTATCCTGTGCATTTTATGACAGACAATTAGAGAGTTTAACCAAGTTATTGCTTTTCATTGCGATTACATTCTTTTCGGAAGGGGGAACACTTTTGTCTCATTCTCTACCTGAGGTGAATATGACGGATCGGTTTGGACAGATCATGATTGAGAACTTGCAGAGACGACAGTGTAACCTGGCTGGAGTGGAAGTCTGCAGATCCTTAGAAGCTCAGGTAATAGAGCACAAAGCTCTGGTGTATTTGATAACAAGTTTACTTTGTCTGCAAGTTCTGTGTATGCTATAAGGGTCAGAGCAGTGACTGAAGCAGGTTTGGGGTGGGGCAACTGCTACCTGCAGGAAACCCTTTTCCATCTGCTTTACAGTGATTCCCTGCTATTAATGTTATGGTTGCTAGATAACCACTTAGCTTCTGCAATCGTACAAAAACTGCAGTAGATCAGAGCACAGCTCTATCTAGCCCACTGCCCTCTCAGTAGAGGTTAGCAGCAGATGCTTAGAAAAGGCTGTAACAGCTCTTCAAAGAACAGGTCAAGTAGCTGCCCTACAAAATCCTTAAGGGGAAAAACTTTTCTGGTATCATGTCCTCGAATCTTCTAAAAACTGTCCTCCTTGTTTATTTTACAGAGGGAACGATTGCTGTTAAATGGCTGGGAAAACGCACATGCCATTGATATGATGAAAGTGTACAGCTCGTTGCCACAGGCTGACGTCAAAAGGTATTGCTGATAGCTCGCTTGCAGCCAAAAGTCATCTTCACATGCCATTTCCAAAATACTTTATGTCAATATGTAGTGTGGGATCCCCTCATATATCAGAGGGTAGCTGTGTGCAGATGCTGGCTAGCTAGGCAGAACATGTCCGAGTCTGAGGTTTCTGCAGAGTCTTAAGGATAACGCCTAGAGCAACACAAATAATCCAGAGGGTTATCTCTGCAAGGAGTAGACTGCCAGTGGTAATGATTTATTTAGGTGAGGTATAAAGCATCTCATGACAGAAATTTGCAGATAAAAGATGCTACAGAAGTGCTGTGTTTTTACAGTACCCAGGATGTTTCTTGTGAACATCCAGCCTCCACAACACCAGATGGGTGAGGCGGAGTCCTAGGATACATTCGGAACAGGCATCCACTTTTCATGTCCCCAAGGCGGAGATGACATCCATGTGTTTGCTCCAGTCTTGTAGGCCTACGTAAGATTACTTACCATTTATTTTTTTTTTCTGCTACAAGTGGGTGGAAAATGGCCAGTTTTGTTCTTCCTTCCTTTTCATATCATGTTCATGAGCTAGATTGCTGGGTCTGTACATGGCTGAGTACAGAGTGGGTATAAGTAAAGGCTGCTTGCACTGGTCAGTAGTCTGCATTGATTTTGTTATTTTCTTGCATTAAAGAAATGCTAAAAAGGGGGATTTTTTTTAGTGAGTAACATTTTAGGTATGTAATGTGAAATGTGAATTGCTATGAGCAGTTCATTACCTGTCGTTTGAATTAGCTAAGCAACTCCCCTTGGTCAAAATAAATATTTACATAAAAGGATTTCTCAAATTATGGAACTGAACAGGTAAAACTGAAAATCATAGCTTGTTTAAATAGGAATTATGATGCTAGGCTAATCTACAGTGACACAGAGAGGAGCACGCCATGTTAAACTCTTGAAAGCAAGGACAGCTTGGGAGAGGTTTTCTCGCTTTGGTGAAGTGGAAAACATTAAAAGATGAAGAATCCTTGGTAGGGACCATTTTAGGGAGAAAAAATCCTCACATCTTATATGTACCATTTGGTTTGTGTTTTGTCATGAGCTCATGTGGGAGAGTTGTTAGGAACTGCATTGGTGTACCCATCACTCACCAAGACATAATATGGGCTTGTTGTGATTGCGTGGAGAAAATACTATCTTCAACTGTTAGCTGTTATCCTTTGCTAAAGATGCATCTCATTCCATTAGTCTGTAAATACCATCTAAATAAATCCAGCAAGACCAGATACATGTGGTAAAAGGGGTTAGAAGAGAAATGCTAGTATTCCAGAGAAATCACACAGATTAATCCTGGAACATTAAATTCCTGGGATTAGAAGTTAAAAACGTCTCATTGTTTCATACATTGACAACAAAGCCCAGCAGTGGTGGTATCTTCATTATGAACAAATATGTTTATTTTACCGTAAAGATAACTGCTGTATTGGCTATGCCTTTCAATTCTCTGGGGTGAAGATGTGTACATTAAAAACTGCCCTGAGACTCCAGTTTAAATCAGAGGTTTTTTGTTCCCACAGAATAGAAGAACTCGAATTCCTAGATGAAAAGGAACTGTTTGAACAACTAATGCAGCACTACTGCATCTGCTGGGCCTCAAAAGACAGCAGTAACCTGGGTAATGCTCTCCAAGATCTAGAAGTTGACCCTTCACAATGAAATCTTACATGGAAAGACGGGGACTATATCCATCAGATGTATCATACAAGTATCCTGTAGCTGGAATGGGTTCTGCTTCTCTGGGGCTGTGAACACCTCCTAGGTGGTGACAAAGGACTGTTTCTCCACTGTCTTCTGAGGGTTTGTATAGGCATCTAAATTGCCTAACTCAAGCCTGTTCAGTACAGGGGAGTTTGAATTTTTATACTGAAAGATGCCGTATGGGTTACTTTAAATAACTGCCTGCTTTATACTATCAGTGCTAATTGAAAGGATTACAAATCCTATGAACGTAAAGTACCATATGGGCACACAGTATATAAAATCACGGTGTCCTGACAACATAAAAATAATTTTCTGCTACTTAGTCCAGTCTTCTGCACTGTCCCCATTACATCCATCTAAGGCTTAAGTGTTCCACCCTGGGAGAAGAAATTCCCCCTGAAGTTATTAACTCTTTTAGATGTTCCTTTGGTTTTTAAAGCTGGTAAAGCAAGATCTGCAATATCCCATTGCTGTTGCTGTAACAGAGATGCTAGCTTGTGGTCAGCTTCAGCTGACCTGAATCCTACAACTTTGTCAGTATTGCGTTACAGAAATGCACAATTTTCCTTTGTTTTCTGATTGCTATGAAGGGACTTATTTCTAGAGGAGCTAAGCACAACAAATTCACCTACTCATAGTAGCCAGCATCCCTGGGACCTGCAGCATTATTCTTTGCTGTGATTAAAGAAGTATTTAGGGCAATATTGTGAACTGAGCTTAAATGGTGCAGCGTATCTTAGAAGTCAGAAAAAGCAAATCTCAATCAAATATGTAATGCCTGGGCATGCCTCAGTCTAAAGCACTTTTTCTTTATCCAGTGTGAATTCATTGCCCTCATTAATGGTACTTGTCCCAGCTTTCTCTTCTTAATTCCATGAGCAGACTCTTACTTCTGTCAACAATCTGTGTTGCTCTTTCTGCCACAGATAACCTCAGTGCTCCTTCAGACTGGCTTATTCAAATCAACTGCTGAATTGCTATGAAAAAAAGTTAAAAACTGCAGATCAACTTGATTGCTAATTTATTTTCCTGACACCAAATCTTTAGTATTTGTTTTAAAACCAAAACAAACCTCAAAGCATCCTTTCTGCATCTATCTTAATAGTGAAATATGGGTGGTATAGGTATAAACAGTTGTTTCTCCTCCTACGTCCCCACCCTTTCTTTTTCTTTTAGGTCTTGCAGATATCACCTTCTAATGTACTTGCTCGAAGGAAGCCGTGGGCCCAGAAGCTGCAGCTACTGCCTTCTGCTTGAGACAAGATCACAGAAATGATGGGACTCTGCATGTGCCAAGTCCAGTCTGCTCATCTGTGTAAGCAGTGCCAGTAAAGAAAACGACTGGTGCTGCTCATGTTGACTTTCCTGTTGGCTTTTGGTAGTTTTAACAATTTTTTTTTTTTGGCCCATTGTGAGCAATTGTTATGAGGCAAGACTCACTTCCCATTCCTGGATATCTCTTAATGACAGACTTTTGTATGTCAGTAATTCCTGTTTAAAAGCTCACCTTCCTTAGTTTAAAACTGAAAGTAAAGTGTTCTTGGATTACATTATTCCCCTCTTTCACCTTTTTGTGGATATGTAAATTGTATTTGTGACAGGAAGCTGAAAAAAATAAAGTTGGTGAGCTGCATTACTGGATACCTCTTTGCACTGTGCACGGCTGATAATGGAAGTTAATTTTTGTTCATTTTCATTCTGTTCAGGTTTAACTTTTATGAAGTGTTACCCTATTAGGTTTCTCCAGGCTTTTATTGTTGCTACGAGGCTGTCGTTATATTTGGTCCCTTTTTGTAGGGGAAAGGAGAAAGAAGAAGAAAAGGGACCATGCTTCTTGTTCAGTGATGTAGAAGAAACTGGTAAAGCAGACTTTATTTAACTGGGTTAAGACTTAGCTTGGCAGGTCAGCATGGGAATTGTAATGGTAAGAAAGAAATTAATCTACATTTGAACTGCTTCTGGCAGTATCTTTACACCAGTGTCTCATTCTTCTTTCTTTCCCCTTAAAAGAAAATTCCAGCAGCAACAGAACAAACAAACCTGCCCTATTGTTTGGAATTGAATCTTGCAACCTTCTGATGAGAAAAATAATAAATGTTTAATATTTATAATTTGTCTACTGTCTTACTCAAAAATTACCTATTAATTTCTATTTTAGTGATTGTTTTTCCTTTGCCAAATGCCTCAACAAGGGTATTTTAAAAAGTAGCTGCAAGCATAAGCAGCCATTTCAGTATGCTGTATGCTGTGTGAATTCCTGTAGTATACAAGTGTCTGGCTTTGGAAATAGTTGATACAGGTTTGGACTAGGGAACGAGGTTACTGAGATTCCAGAAAAACTAAACACTTCTTAGAAGTGACAGTCAATTTCGGAGAAACAGAAGTAGGAAAAGAAATGGCCTTTACTTTGCTGCCCTCCTCTCACAGTCAAGTACCAATTTTAGTCACTAGTAGCTACAGGCTGCCTGCTGTAATGTTGGTATCAAGCTGATTTCGTAAATGACAAGGCACAGAAATACAGTATTTGCTCTGCTTGGTCTTTGCTAAGTGTTCCCCAAAGGGAAGAGATGGATCCTCTGTGCAGCAATGAAAGGAACTTAACTTTTGCTTTCAAGATAACAATCGTAATGGTATGCTTACGTCTGCGCTTTCTACATTTGGGCTTAGCTGTGTCCTTCTGCTGAGAGGCATGTGCAGGCTGTCTTGGTCTGTGTTAGTGTTGACCCTTTCTCTTTGCAGATGCAGGAGACCAGAAAGGTGTGACTCATTTTTGCACCTTGCCATCAAAGTTCCTTCTTTTACACAGAAGCTACAGCCAGAGACTAAAATTTGCCATTGATGGTTTTCCATTGCAGTTGCCTGCTGTCTAGATTGGAACAGCAGACTTGCTGAGCCTGTTCATTGTGAAGCAGGGGGCAGTTAGCCTGCTGCATTTAATGGCCTGCAGCTTCTGGTTTTTTTTTTTTTTTTTTTTTTGTTTTGCATTCTGGTTTTACACTCTTGTTACTTAGAGATTTTTAATCTTTCTCTGTGTGTGTCCATGTGCTCTGTCATACCAACACGAATCCAAGGAACTAAATTTGACGAGCATCTATGAATCTGTCTCAATTCCATCTGAGTCCTTCAAACTTACTGCCTAGCTAAATGTAGCATTTTTGCCAGAGACCTGGGAAATGATAAAAGCGCTGTGGCTCCATGCCCATTTTCAGTATACAGTTTCTCCTGACTGTGTGGCTGTGCAAAGGGTAGATCTTCATCTGGCATGGGGAAGAATACCAGCATGCAACTGCTTTCTTGCTGCTTGCCCCTTCAGAAGGTTGGTGACAGAAACTGGCCTGTAAAGATCCACGAGTGAGTACTGAAACCTTAATTTGGGTACAGTTCACTGATACTACCAAAAGACAGGAGTATCAGAGTCACAAGGGCAAAATTGTATGAATAAAATGTCATTTGAAACACTGCCAGTGCAAAATTATATCTGCAGTTACTACTCAGCATAAAAATTGAAAACGTTCCCTACGGAAAAACCTTTGTCCTCCCTCTGTGGTGTTCTGGTTTTGTTTCAGAGAATGACAACTGAAAGGGCTTGAAAACTAATGGGACAATGACAAAAAGGCAATGGCATGTTTCTAGGCTGAGATACAGGCTTTAGAAAAGGTAAAAAAAAAAAAAAAAAAAAAACCTCAATCTCAGTCAGTTCTGCTGTATTTCCAGAAATTGTTTCTCCTCTTCTGCTGTTCGTCACAGCTGGATCAGCAGTTTGTCTTTTGCTATGGATGTGCTGTCCATGAGGCCAAGCTAAATTTTCACAGAAAGATGGCTCTGATTCTACCAAGGGTAATGGCAGTCTGGGAAAGGTTCCGTTGTCGGTTCTGCTCAGGTGGTTTCACGCTGCCCAGAAGCTTGCTTTATTGCCACCTAAAGCATGGTTACTCTGCAAATGTGCTCAGCCCTGATCTTTCTAACTTTGCTAGTCAGGCCTTGGGCTGTCTAAAATTGTGATGGCTTTATAACACACGGTCTCTTCACTGGCAGTTGTTTTGATCTGGGTTTTTGTTGGGTTTATTGCTTTTTTGGTCATTTTCCTACATTTGAGGAGATTCTAAAACTTTCTAAAAGAACTCTTATATAACATCTTTATTTAGGCTGGGATTCTGAGGTGTCACCTCTGTGCCCCTTCACCCCCAGCCCTTTTCCTTTACCCAACAGCTATTTTCCCAAGTCTGAAAATCCTGTCAGTCTTTCCTATGGATGCTGCCCCCTTCTGACTTTTTTGAAATTCATCAGTACCGCATCTTGGATCGTGCTGCAGACCATTAAGCTGCTTTTCTTGCTTTTAATGAGCTTATGGCATACGGGGCCCTTCCACCTACAGATACTGACTCACGGGAGTTTTGCTGCTGTGCGGTGTGTGTGCCGATTGGGAAGTCGCTTGCTAGATCTAAGACATAACGTTATGAAAGCATGAGTAGAGGTTGGGCACTTTATTGGTTGTTTCAACTTCTAAGAAACAGTAAAGTGCTCCTGAAAGAGAAAGCAGTAAATGTTTTACCTCTTCCCCATTCAGAGTGGACTGTGGCACTGGGGGGGTTGTGGTTGAACTGGGATCTGTTGTTCGACCAGCTGGTTTTCTCTACTTGTAATTCCTTTTGCTTCAAGTGAGCTGAGGTAATGGAATTTCGTGCCTTTTTTTCTTAAATCAGGAGAAGTGCTGTCATTTGGGAGCAGGCTCATATCTTCTTTGTCCTCATAGTGTGCATTAGCCGTGTTGCAGATGCCTTTCCATCATCTGGAAATGAGCCATGCAAAATCTGTAGCCCTGCTGATGGCTGACAGGTGAGCCTGCTGGAACGGAGCACGGTGGTGGCTCTGCTGTGCCATTGCTTTTCAGCCATCAGGAATCAGAATTCATCTCCTTTCCAGCCTCATCACATACCTAACTGTCCTTGAACATATCTGATGTTCTCTCAAAATTCCCCTTCTAATGTATTTAAAAGCTAGTTCCTACTTTCTTCTGTATTCACATAGATGCAATTTTCTTCCTTGTGGTTTAGGGAATAAGAATTTATTAATGGATGACTAACCTCAGTGTTTGAGACTCCTCTGTACAGCCTTGACAAGATACCTGATTCTGCCTGCAGTATTTTTTGATGTTCTTCTCCTTGATCTCCGTCCCCAGACAGCTCCAATCTGGCTTGCTGGCACTGGCGTTACCTGGACTGAGTGCCATACAAGCACCCAGTGAAAGATGGTGTCCATCCTGAAAAACACCTTGACTTGAACCGATGTGCAAAAAGCATCAGAAATAGCTGAGCCAAAGGCGTTTAAACATGAATATGGGGGAAACGAGATTGTGCAGTGCCACAGCTCATAGCTAAGTCTGACAGGTTATGTGACGGTTAATCTCTCCTTTAGTAAGAGCCATGGTTCAAAAAAAAAGACAAAAGCTCTAAACACCCTTTGCACTGCAGGAGTGTAACACATCTTTAACCCAGTTTTATGAATGGGAGCCAAAGCAAAGTCTCACCTGCTCTGGAACAAACCAATGTGTTTGAACCGGTCACCATCTGAGGTGCAGACACTGAGTTGTTGCCTTTTGCATGTAAAAATGTTTTGAATGTAGCTCCCTGCAGGAGAAGGCGTTTGCTCTGTCAGGTTTTTTTTTGTCCCCTTGTTTGCCATGGCTTAATCCTCTCTGTGTGAGGAGATGTCTCTGCTGGCATGAGGCAGATACTGGCGGGATTTCTGCTCACCCACTTCATTTTTAGGTCGTCACACAATCCATTCATCTGAGGGAAGCACGGCAGACTGCAGCAGAGGTGTGATAGGTGAGGTGGGATGAAAGGCGCGGTAGGTGCCCTGGCTGATCTTTGTCTCGCCGAATCTGACTTTCCATCTTGCAGCTGTCAGCTGAAAGGTTCCGCATCCAGCCCGGAGATGGGAAATCAGTCCTGTAAGAACTCTCCAAGAGTCTCCTCTGGCTCGGCTGCCAACTGTGGTAGAGAAAGTAGGTCATGTTGTGCTGCAGGGTTACAGCAGGATCAAAAGAATTTGTGATACTCAGGAGCTTGTGTGGGGAAGACGGGTGTGGAAGTCTAGCTCTCATGATTACGCTAAGATAAATAAATCTTTCACCTCTCTTCAGGGAATATTTGGTTTTGGAGAGTGCTTGGTGGGGCTGAGATGATGCTACTTTGCTGGAAACTTACTAGCAGAAAATGACAGAAGGGTTTTCTAGCCAAGAGATGTGGAGACGGTCTTTGCCTTTGGCTGCTTCTCGCCGTGGTCTGGGTGATCCCTCTTCTTGGCAGAGGCTCCCCAGAGCCTCACAGTGTGCTTCTGCCTCTGTTTTCTGCATGCACCCCAGCCTTTTGGTACTGACAGAACAGTTCAATTCACCCCTGCAAAAGGTTTGTTGAGAGAAGAAGAAAAAAAGCTACGCTTGGGTAAGCTGCAAGGGGAGGGTCACCTGCGCTTCCCCCAGCAGCCCCCTCCAGCGCAGCAGCTCGGTCTGCTCCTCTCGCCTGCTCACAGCTTCCCAAAGGACTTCTGTCAGGTGCTGCCTGTGTGAGCTCCGGTTGTCTTCAGTGGGGTGAACGCAGTGGAGCCAGAGCAACTTTGTGCTGACTGGAGAGGCTGCGAGCCAAACCTGGATGGCAGCCCCACCCCTAGATAAGGGCACTGCGCTCTCATTTTTGCCGCTAGGATACCTCCTGTCAGCCCTAAATTTAGCTCTGGTCTTCACACTATGGCCACACCTGTGTCATTTTGTGAAAGGTCATTTAAAAGTACTTCAGATACTTTCCTCTGTCTTACTGAATGTGGTTTGTGTGCCTGTGCATGTAGTGCCAGCAGGAGGTTGGATGTGGGCAGGAAAAGTCCTGCAATCCTGTAACGCTGCTCCTTGCTCTGTCGCTAACCGGTTGTGGAGCACCTGAGAAGTTGCATCTCCCACCCGTCCTGCATCACACATCCCCCTGCAGGGACACATCCTGCTGGCCACAGAGCTGGGTCTGGGCAGGGGGTGCTCCAGGGGGGTTGCAGAGAGCGGGGGCTATAGCAGTTGCCTGCCCGTGCTCACCGCTTTCAGGCAGGACGCGCTTGGTGCTCCCTGCTTGCTGCGGGTCTGAGGCTGAGGAGCGTTACGCAGCCAGGGGTCGGAGCCCAGTTGCTGTGGAAAACCAAAGGGGCTGGAGCATGCATCCCCCACCTGCCTTTACTGTGCCAGCCACAAGCTGTTCCCAGCAGTTAGAAGAAAATCCTCGTGCTGGGTCCTGATCTGCACCCTGTCCAGGCTTCAACCAGCATTTAGGTGACAGAGCTCTGCTGTGCCTGTCTTCCCTTCGAGTGACCTGGGCCTGAGCATTGCCTACCCACTTGTGAAAGGTCAATTAGTCTCCTTCTAAAGAATTATATTAACTAATTCTTCACAGGAATTACCCAGCTCTTCATACCTAGGAACTGAACGTGAAGCAGTCGCTAGCTTAGCACACAGCGTTTCAAGCTTCTCTGAAAAGTTACCAGTTCTTAATTTCATGCTTACGAGGCTTCTCACCTCTGCTGCTGTGGTGTGGGGAAATGGGGTCCCTGAGAACTGAAAGGCTCTGTTACAGCCAGCCCCACGGGATGCCTGTGGGAGCCCGGCATTACCCGTTTTGGGACGATGCGTGCACTGCACAGGGCTAGGAGCATCCTTCCCTTCATTGAGAGCTTGGTGGATTTTAATTTTAAATGTCAGGATTAAGGTCTAAGTATGGCTTCATCCTACTGGTTATTTTCCATTCTTTCAACCCAGTCTGACCCAAATCTGTCCCTGTTTTCTAACAGAAAAGGGTAAGTCTGTCTTAGGAACCCTTGGAAATTTCCATCAAGCATTACTGTAGCAATCTGAAGTAAAGCTATTAGGCAACAGGACCTATAAATGAGCAGAGGTCAGCTAACCTGTGTTACTGCTACGAGATGCAAATAATTCTGCAAGTTCTCATTCAGTAACAGTTGTGTAATCATTAGATTATCAGTCTCCAAGATAAATACTGTAAAGATAAGGCAGTGACAAGTGGCTTGCCTTTGCCTTCTTTATTGCTTTTCAAAAGCTGAACGTGGATGCCGGCTATGCTGGGGTCTTTCATTGCAGCAATGCCATTGTGCAGCCCCTAAATATTTTGTTGACAATTTTTATAGACATCCTGTCAGAATTCTGTCCCATCAAACGTACCTGTGCTGATTCAGCAGACTCGAGGTATGCTCGGGTCCTGCAGCTGGGCACTTTTGAATGATAATGGTGCTTGAGGGTGTTCTGACTCAAGTGTCTGCTTAAGTACTTCGAATTTAGAATCTGTGAGTGGGGATACTATTGTTCATATTAAAAAGCATGCAAAAGGAAGGCTGTGGATCTCCATAATTAAGCAGGAAGAAAGAGAATGAAACATTTTTGGGGGCGCTGGACTTAATAAAGGTATTCAGACTTCTTTGTACAGATAGACGGACGTGAGAAATGTCTTCTATGGTTCCTAAAAAGTATTTTTCAAAGCTGTTGCTTGTTTTGTATTGCCATTTCCTGTACTAATTGACACAGTTGCTGTTGTCACTTATTTAACAAATCCACATTATCAGTGCAAGCACAAACAAGGACAAAAATAAATGTCTGATAATATGAACAGATTTATCTGTTCTTATCCCCACGCCTTTTTCCATGAGTGCAGATTGTATTAAGCTTGCTGAACAAACCTTATTTCCAAGTATTTAATCTTATCCATGAGGGGCAAAGGGTGCTACGAGCAGGGCTGTTTTCTTCATGTGTTTTTAGTGTCTCTGAGCAAAAGACAGGTGTAGGAGCACCCTCATCTAAGGATTGGCATTGGGTAGTGTTGTGTTAAGACTGAGCTTAAATTGGGTCTGTGGTAATCTTGCTGCCTGTTACCTAAATTGTATTATGCTGGAGAGTTGCAAGTCAGGGGAAATCACGGTACAGAGTAAACATAAAGGAAATCCAACGCCACCTCTGCCAACTCCTGATGATAAATATAGATCATTTATGTGGCTGCTGTAAACTGCTGATTGCATGGGAGTGCCCAGAGAGCCAGGAACGTGCTGGGTGCCATTCCTCTCCCTGAGGACCGCTCACTCAGCAGCTCCTGGCTTTGCCCGGGGTCTTGCTGGAGATGTGACTTTTCTGACCGTGCTGAGCAACCCGCAGCCCTGTTGTCCCAGGTGCCATCCTGGCACTGCAGCGTTGCAGGGCCGAAGGCTTCATGCACCCCACAGCCCACCTGCGCCGGGTGCTGCTGCCTGGGGCTGCACGGTGCACGGCGCGGAGCCAAACCAGTGCCAGGCTCGTGCACTGGCAGGAGGCACACCGAGGATTTGTGCACTCCAGAGCACTTCAGGAGCTGCAGCTGACAGGTGCTGAAGAAATCGACACTGTTTTTATCATGTTGTTTTTGTCTCTGTTTTTAAGGTTAACTAGAATTACAAACAGGGAGGGTTATTTTCCCTTGGACCCATCTTTACCCTGAGATGGAGAGATGAAAGCACAGCAGCATTCCCTGGCGTCCAGGGAGAAGGCACAACACTCCAAATTGAACTGTTTTGATCACAGCACATCAGCTGTGGCCCTGCAGATTTTTTTTCCTTGCCCTAATCTTCCTAAACTAAGTCAGTCAGGATTTTGCACGGCGCTGAAATTTCTGGAGCCAGTTTGCTCTGGCAGTCTCTCAGTCCCACATGGCAGGTACAGGCTGCCTAGGCAGCTCTGGCTGGCATGTTGCATGGAGCTGTTCGTCTGAAACTTGCACCAAGAGGCCAAAAAATCCCTCAATATTGTGCTTCTGCTCTGTTCTGTTTCAGTCCTGTGCTTAGTAAAAAATGATTCCTTTGTTGTCTGAATGCCAAGCATTTCCTCCCGAAGGCTCAGCCAAACATCCCTGCTCCCCAAACAATAATGGTAAATGTTTAAAAGCCAAGGACGCTGAGTTAATCTTCACTTTTGGATTGTGACCTTCCAGTGCTCTGAAGCCACTGCTCCCCTGGGACAATGCTGCCGAAGCCTTTACGGCCCCTGTCGGGGCGGGAGGGTTTGGTGCTGCAAGAGGCAGCAGCCGGGGAGCAGCCTCGTGGTGCTGGTCCCGCTCTGCTGCCAGGTGCTGTGCGATGCCACGATGCCAGGTCTTTTTTAAGGCGCTGTAAGGAGTGCCGGGTGGGATCTGGGTGTGTGCTGCAGCTCTCATGAGCACCCTGAAAAATAGAGCTGGTCTGCTTCCTTTTGCCCGAGTTAAAACCCCTCTCGGTGAAACTCCCACCTGGCTGCACTGTGAGGCACGGTGCTGGGGCTCGGTGAACCTGCTGGGAGCCTGCTCGAGCTCAGTGCTTGGCAGCTGAGGGCATCGAACCCAGCACTGTCCTGTGTTATGGGTCAAAGAGGAGCCCAAAGAGCAGCCAGCCCCATGACCGACTTTCAATGTTCCATCGACTTCTATAACCTCTGGCCAAGAGTTTTTGTCTGCAGGAAACGATCTCAGAAAGGGAAGCGAGCTGACAGAGGTGCCTGAAGTGGGATTCCCTCTTCCCTCTGGCCTGGCCTGTGTCTGCGCATGGCCAGCAGCAGCCCCCTGTGAGACAGGCAAGTGGAAATTTCCTTCCTATCCGCAGCGTCTTGTGAAAACATCATAAAACATCTGCGGCGTTCTTTACCCTTGCTTACAAGAGAAAAAATACCAGTAAACCCCAATCCTTAATTACCCACCACAAACATGAACCACTGCAAGCGATTGCTCAAGGAGGTGAAAAGCCCCAGCGCTTGTCTTTTGGTTGGTGGTCAGCATCCAGCCCTGTTCAGATGATGGATGTGTCCTCGCTGTTTGATGCAGGATGACTGCACAGCCCCGAGCCCTCGTACCACCAGGGCTGTGCCTGCTCTGCCCCGGCAGCAGCGCGGTGTCCCCTGGGTCCCTGCCAGGCTGCAGCCTCCTGGTCCCCATCTCGTGTGCTGGTGGCATCTCCGTGCCCTCCCCTGGGGCTTGGGTCAGGATTTCTGTGCAGCGATCCTTTATGCAGTGGGGAGGTGTAAGGGAGTTGGTATAGGATCAAAGTCAGCTTTTGAAGCTGCTGGTGGATCCCTGGACACCCTTGCCACCAAGGTCTGTCTGTGCCAATGCTGTCTTTAAGGTTTTAAAGCCCTTTGGTGTTAACGCAGTAACGCAGAGCCAGTGCCATATGACCAGCAGCATAATGACATGGGCTGGTTTTTGAAGGGGGTGCCCTGGCAAGGAGCATGGGCTTCAAGTGCTTGGTGAGCAAAGGAAAGGAAAGGCTTTCTCTCCATTTCTTGGGGAACTCTTGGACCCATGCATGCCCCTGTGCAGGCAGTGTTGTGGGCTTCTCACACATACTACCTTCTGCAGGCTGCCCAGGAAAGCAAGCCAGCTGGTCTTCAAACAGGTGCTAGCATTTTGGCTACCTACAGCTCACACCACAGGAGGAATTGCATCCTGCATGTTGGCAGAAAACCCTAGACCGATGATGACAACAACAAAATAAACAAAACAAAACTGAAAAGAAAAACAAACCACCATGTGAAGAAAAAAAAAAAAAAAAAGTAAAACCTTGAACCGAGGAATGACTGTGATAAAGAGGTTTTATATTCCTGGGGGCTGGCCTATCAGCTTTTATTGCCCCCTCTTTTTTTTTTTTTTTTTTTTTTAACAATGCAAATCCAATCCGTTTTTTAGAGCCTCCCAGCCACTGCCTCCCCATTCAGGGCAGGGGGAGCCTTCCAGCAGCTCGGACAGCGCGGTGCTCCCCCGGCACCCCACCAGGGCTGTGCTGGCGTCCGGCACTCCCAGCTTCGAGCTCTCGCAGGGTGAGTGTCCCCCGGGGGCAACGCGGGCATCTCCTCCCTCTGGGCTGTTTGCACTGACCCGGTGTGGAAGTCTTGCTCAGCACCAGTGCCAGCAGCCTCTATCTCCCCTCGGCTGTGCCCGGCACGCCCGAGGAGTAGAGTCTGGTGCTTCCAGCACGCGCTGCCCCTCGAGGACCCACGTGGGCAGCCGGGTTCTCCAGTCCCTGGGCAGGTCCCCGATTGTGCCCGAGGGACCGGCTGCCACCAGGACTCTGCCTGCTTTCTTCCAGCTCCCCTCATGGCTGCTGCCGAGAGCAGTTGCTCCTCCACGAAGGAGGTGATGGTGGACGTCGACAGCAAGCAGCAGCGTGCGAAGCCCCACTGGTACGAGCGCTACATCCAGCCCTGCGTGGCCGAGCTGCTGGGCAGCGCGCTCTTCATCTTCATCGGCTGCCTCTCCGTGGTGGAGGATGCCGGCGGCACGGGGCGGCTGCAGCCCGCCCTGGCCCACGGGCTGGCCCTGGGGCTCACCATCGCCGTCCTGGGGAACATCAGGTAAGGGGCTGGGGTCCTCCTGCTGCTGCGCCCGCTGGGACCCCTCATGTGGGCAGAGGGAGATGCCCGCTTCCATCGTGCCCCCTGGTTAACAGCAATGACTGTTCGGGTGGTGGGTGGTGGTTTAATGCCTGGGGTCTGGGGGAGGTGGTTTGGCTTCTGGTTGCAACGTTTTGGTTTTAGCCCTTCTTAACAGATAATAAAAAAAAGAGAAAGCTGAATCAAAAGTATCTCTTGGGAAAGCTTAGGCATTTCCTTTTAAAAGGATGTCAGAATGAAGCATTTTGACCCAAGTATGCTATTCCCCTGGGTATTTTCAGGTGAAATACCTGTATTACATTTACAAATGGTTTTCATTCCTCTAAAGCAACATTTAGACAAACCTGCTCATAGAAAAAGGTGTAGTTTGACTCCAAGATAGAGCTTTATCCTGAATGGAGAAGCTGAAATGGTCCCTGTGGAATTTCGCTCCCTTCTCTCTGTGTTTCCCAGCCAGATCCTTGCAGCTCAGGGACAGGGGGCTCCGGGGGCTGCCCCCACTGGGTGCAGGTGCTGGGAAGCCTCCTCCAGGCTAGGGAGCTTTGCTCATCAAGGCTTGTGTGCGAGCCAAGGGACAGTGTCGTACCAGCACCTGCTTAGGATGGAATCGCACCCCAAGGTGAAGCTCATGCAACTGCCACCACATGAGCTGGGGGTGCGTGTCCCAGAGGAGCCCAGCAGCTCCCCGGGCACCCCCAGCCCCCTCACAGCCCCACTGCAGCCAGGGGAACAGCACGGAGTGCTGTGCCATGAAGAGGTGCCCCGAGGCTCCCCCTCTGCTCCCCACCGATGGGACAGGGACCAGCATGGGAAGGGCAGCTCCTAGCCGTTATCTCTGCTGGCTGTGGACGTGTGCTCTTAGTAGGACAGGCTGCAGCCCCTGCAGTGGGTTATAGGGTAACTGGTGTCACTGGCTGTCCTCATCCATGCTGCTGGGACGGGGCTGCTCCAGCCCCGCTCCGCTCCTGGACAAGTCTCTGCAACTCTGCAGCTCCCACCCTGCCCGGGGCAGTTCACAGACACCCTCCTGCCTGGGACCTGGCTCAAACAGCACAACTTTTTGCTGTCATATGATCAGTCTTTAATTATAGCTGAAGAATAAGACGTAATTATGGCTCCTAGACACTCTGACTCATCGGCTTTACCAGCAATTATTATTAGGGCTGATTGGTTATGAAACTCGTTCATTAATGCGTGTCCCGTGATAATCTGTTTTAATTAAAAGGTATCTGAGCTTGTCTTGCATGTGGTCTTTGAGATGAATGATTTGGGCCTGTCAGGAGGCGAGGGCTCGCTGCGGCGTGGGCAAGCCCTGGGCACGGCGCTGCCCTGGTGCTGGGGGGCTCGGCCAGGAGCACTGGGGTGGCTGCAGGGTGAGGGGGGTGCAGGGCTCCCAGGCAGGCGTGAGACCCCAGGGCATCATTGTTCATCTGGTGGATTTCTCTGGTTTCTGAACCCCAGTGAGGAAGGAGGAAGGCTCATGCTGTCCCTCAGCCACACACTGCCAGCAGCAGCCGCTGCCTTTGGTATTGGGGCTGGGGCTGCCTGTGTGCCTCCACGTCCCCCTCCGAGCAGAGGAAATGAACACTGGGAGCCCCAGCAGAGCAGCGGTGCCCGTGGGGCTGGGAGGTGGCCGCAGCCCCAGCCTGGCACGGCGCCTTGCCTGCCCTCTGGCTTTCTGCAGGACGTGTGTCCTGCACGGGGCAAAGTGTCACGGCAGCAGGCGAGGGAGATTCGTATCAGGGCAAAGGCAAACAGCAGCCAGGCTCTTTGCTTTCCGTGCCTTCGATCTGGGCTGCGTGAGCTGACGCTGAGTGCTGCTGGGGTACGGGCTGCCAGCCTGGGGAAGGGTGTTCAGCCATTCTCAGTGCTGGCACCAGCTCTGCCGTTGCTGTTCTTGTTACTCAGAGCTGCAGGGATGGGTGCCCTGAGGGTGCAAGCAGGAGTCACTCTCCTGTGGGAGTCCTTGCCCTCAGAGGAGCTGTTCCAAAGAGGCTGCAGTGCCCTGCCCAGAAGAAGCATTCGTGGCTCTAGCCCCCAGCAAGTGCAGTGCTCACACTGCCAGACCCCATGGGCAGCTGGGGCAAGGCAGAGCCCGGCTTCGGGGTGAGCCCCGTGCTGAGGCTCCTCTCTCCTTTGCAGCGGAGGTCACTTCAACCCGGCCGTGTCCCTGGGCGTCTGGCTGGTCGGCGGGCTGAACATCACGATGCTCATTCCCTACTGGATCTCCCAGCTCTGCGGAGGGATAATAGGAGCCAGCCTGACAAAGGTACAGGCACCGGGGAGGTCTCCTTAATCATGGGCAAATGCTGGGGTGCAGGGACCACCTTCCTGCTCTGCCAGGGGCAGCCTTGCCTGCCCCAAGCTGATGCGTGGCCAAGGGGTCTCCAGCAGCGCACATGATGGCAAGGGTGAGAGGCACTGCAGGCATCGATTCTCCGTGTAATTCAGAGCATGGAATTTCACAAGGCGACCCAGCATCGCAGGGGCTTGCTGCATGGGTGCGGGGCTTATCTGTGCTTGGGGCAAGAGTACCTGGCTTCTCCTCCCAAGTCTCCCGTGGTCTGATTCCGCCCTGGGGCAGCCAGCTTCCCACTGCGGGCTCGGATCCAGCAGTACCAGCACAGGTGTGGGGGTGCTGCCTCCGCACAGCGCTCTGGGGCTTGGCTAATTAATTCCCCACAGCTGCTGTTCCTCAGAGGTTCATTATACCGTGTTAATCAGGCACAGAGCGATGCACGGCACCTCTGCAGCTTCAGCGACTTTAACGCAGTGTCTGCCTGCCATTTCTGCTTGCTGCACCATTTTGTAACGTTAATTTAATTTGGTGTTGCCCATTTCCAGAGTCTGAGGTGGTCCGCACCGAGCAGCGTGGTGCTGTTTGTGCACTGCAAAGCTCTGGGAGAGCGTGGCTGGCTCATTATCTCAGGAGACACTAAGAGCCTCCTCTAATGAGTTTATATTTGCCAGGCGCTTAGGGCTGGCTTTCAGGAGGAAAGTGATGAGATTAGCTCCTCTTTAACCCGGAGCTATGCCCGCCCACGCTGTCCTGACGGTGAGCACAGATGTCTGTAAAAGCCCACAATATGGAGCGTGGAGGGCACAAACAGGGCTCCCCCCACCACAGGCCGTGACGACGGACGAGCACTACGCCAACGCCACCGGAGGAGCCTTCAGCGGCATCATGGCCGATGAGCAGATCCCCTCCGTCCTGGTGGGAGAGATCGTCATGACCACATTCCTGGTGCTCGCGGTCTGCATGGGAGCCGTGAACGAGGAAACCAAGACCCCTCTGGCACCCTTCTGCATCGGCCTCACGGTCACGGTCGACATCCTGGCGGGGTGAGCTCGCGAGTCTGCTCCCTGCAGCGGGCGCAGCCCCCTGGGCAGAGCACAGCCAGGTCTGATCCTGGATGAAGGTGCCTCGAGCAGGGGCCAGGAGGGGACCCGAGGCTGCAGGGGTGGCGATCCCACACTGGCAAATCAGACATTTGGCCCTGCTGATAAAGGTGTGGGGGAAATTCCTGGGAACACCCCGAAAAGGTGGCGGAGAGGCTGGAGGCTCGTGTCCAGCACGTGGAACCCTCTCACCAGACCAATCTCTCCAATTACCTGATAAAAACGAACGGCCGCCCAGGCAGTGTTTACAGTCGGAAGCCCTGAGCAAACAGGAGCAGTTTATCTGGAGCTGTTGCTCGTTGCTCGCTGTATGTCCTCATGGTTGTTAGAACCGCTGCCAAGCTCAGCCTCGGCGCGGGCAGGCTTTTCGGGCGAGCAGCCTGTGTCTTATGTCACTGCAATCAGATAACGAGTGCACGCAATTACAAATGTTAATGGGTTGTTTAGTTAAGGCAGTGCCCCCTCTAGCGGGATTCAGAGCTCTTATTTAAACACTGCGCAAACCTCGAGTGCAAATATTTATCTGTTGCAGTTTTCTTTAATCTGTAAACGCTATTGTCTCTTCTGCCTGGCTCCCGTACCTACGCACAGCGCAGAGCTTTCGCTGTGTAAAACCCAGGCTCTGGGTAAGCCCCAAAATAGGCTCAGCACCCTCACTCGCACTGTGCTGGGTTTTCCCCGTGGGCTGCAAGCACCAGGAGCGAATGCAGCATGCGGCCACCCCAGGGCTCCCGAGCTGGGCTGGTCCCAGGGCTGCAGCAGGGCAGCGGCTCCTGCCCTGTGCCCTCGCCTGCAGAAGTGAGCAGACCTGGGGCAGGGCCGGGTGAAGCAGCCGCTTCCTTTCTCTTTCAGGGGTGCCATATCCGGAGCCTGCATGAACCCTGCCAGAGCCTTCGGGCCAGCTCTGGTAGCAAACTACTGGGACTACCACTGGGTGTACTGGGTAGGGCCCATGCTCGCTGGGCTCCTCGTCGGCGCGCTGGTGAGGTGCGTGAGTGAGGTCTGCCCTTTCCCAGCCCCACGTGTGTCTGACGCTTCGGTCCTCACCTCCTCGTGGGGCTGGGCTGATGCAGTCTCTGTGTTTCGCTGTTGCAAGCGTGCATGGAAGATGCCAGCCCTGAGTTTCTCTCTTTTACCTCCCCAAAGGCTCCTGATCGGTGACCAGACGACCCGCCTGTTCCTGAAGTGAGGCCAGATATCGGACTGTGCATGCTGCCTGCTGGTGGGCCACACTCAGCACGCCCAGCGTGAACCCCTCAGCCCCTCTGCCTCCCCCGGGCTCCCCCACCAGCCTGCTGCAGGAAGGCTGCTCCCTCGATGCTGCAGACACCATGGAAAGTGACCCTGGCACCTGCTGCTGCTGCGGGAGCACGCTGTTGGGACAAGCATGCAGCCGAGACAACCACGCTCCGATTGGCACCAGTACCATGGCACCGACCGAGCACCTTGTCCCTCCTGCCAGGGCTGTGTCTGGGGACCTGCAGCAGCTCCCAGCTCTGCCCACCTTTGCTGCTGCTGCTCCCAGGTCCCCCTCTGCTCCCCGGGGCGGGCTGGGGAAGCTGTGGGTGGCCAAGCAAGGAGCCTGCTGTAACACCAGTGCGGCAGCAAAAAGCTGAGTGAAGCAGCAGCGCGGCACGGCTCACCAGTGCTGGCACTAAGAGAGTTCTAAATTCTTAATGACTATTATTTAAGAGGCCTGATGAAGCTCCTGGCTGCGTGCCTTCACGTGCACCTGATAGGAGCTGCCTGGCCCCAAATGTGGCGAGGTCACCATAAAGCTCTCCTGCTTCTTCAGCACATCTGCAGCTCCTGTTGCAGCACCCCTGCTGTCCCCTGCAGTGTCCCCTCCCTGTCCAGCCCATGGGAGCCCCCTCCCCAGCCTGCGCTGTGGTTAGCTTCCCTCCCTCACACACATCCTGGGCTTTTTGCTGCAGAGAGCACCATGGGGAGCCGGTCCCTGCCCATCCTGCTGCCAGCAGGGCTGCCTGAAGCCAGGCGCTGGTTGCAGGCTCTGCAGCGTTTGCGTTAGCTCATGGGCTGTGACAACAGAGCTGCTCCCCCCAGCTGCGTGCCAGGACACCAGCTTTAGTTTTTGGAGGTTTCTTGGCACGCTGAGCAAAACAGCATAAAGGGAAATGGGGATGGGAGGAGGGCCCGCACCGGCTGCAGGCAGGATTATCGGGAGAAGTGAGGCTTGGTGACAGAGTCCAATTTCTGAGATATGTCGGCATCAGGAGGGCTGGGGGCAAAACATGAGCCCAAGGCACAGGTGGCTGTGCCCCTGGGGCTGGGGACGAGGACAAGGGGCTGTGCCGGGAGGGGAGCCCTGCTGCCACAAGCTGGAGTCAGCATGGGGAGCGTGATGGAGCTGTGTGGGCACAGGGAGAGCAGCCAGCACAGCCAGCTCTACGTCAGGCTGGGATCCGTCCCTGCAGCAGCTCTGCCCTGACTCATCGTGCGACTGCAGCCTCCCAGGGGATGGGGGTGTGGGCAGTGACCCTTCCCCGAAGGCTCGGCAGGCTGTGCTCAGTGATAAAACAGCACGCAAGTGCTCCTGCAAATACTCCCAGGGCACACCTAAAGGTACCTGGGTTTAGTCACTCCTCATTTTGTAACTTTGAACAGGGTTAGAGGTTTCTCAGCATGTCTCTAGAAGGCAGGGTGATATTGGGAAGTTTTAGAAAAGTGACTGAGGGCACAGAGCTTATTGCTTTTCCAGCCCTTACGAGTGTTGCTGTGAGGTGCCCCCCGTCTGGCCAGGGGAAAGGCGCTGTCCTGGGGCAGGTGTCCCCTGCCCACAGCGGGGCTCTGTGTGGTGCCGGTCCAGAAATGAGCATCTGTGGTCCTGGGGGCAAACCCCCCTGGGATGGGGTGGGACACAGGCAACGGAGAGAGAAAATTAACAGGAAAGTAACCCAAAGCAAGTGAGTGTGGGGAGGGAGAGGGGCAAGGCAGGGGCTGCCGGGTGACCCGAGGGCAGCCAGAAGGGCAAGAGTGGGACAGGGCCAGGAGGAAGCAGGCCGAACCGTGTCTCCGTGGTGCAGTGATGTGTGTCCTACCCTGCCAGGAGCGATGTGCAGGGCCCTGCCTGCTCGCCTTCCTCTGCCACCCCCAGCTCCCCAGGAAGCCCGAGGGTGAAGCCCGTCCTTCTCACCCTGCTGTATGGGCTGCTCCACGGGGAGGCAGAAAGCCATCACAGCAGCTGGCACGGCAGGAAGGACATTCCCAGCTTTCTGATGGCCCCGTGGGGCTGGCAGAGTCCTGCACAATGCCACCTCTCTGCTGTCAGCTCGCTTGCTTTATTCCCAGCCCAGGAAATGACCCACACATGTGCACGCACATGCACCAAGATGTATTTTTTCTATTTTTAAAAAGGGCAAGGTTGTAGAGAGGCTGCGGCGAGGAAATGCCAGAACGAAAGCATCCTTGACTCAGCACGTGCGTCTGCGTGCGGGGCTGGGCAGGGGGACGCGCACCCGGCGCGGGGCCGCGTGGGCCCAGGTGAGCCGGGGCGAAGGCAGCTGCTGGTTCAGGAAGGAAAATGATGCAACCCACAGGAGACAAACAGCCTGAAGATGTCACCGGGACGGTTGTCATGGCAACGCTACAAAAAATGCCAAACCAAACAAGGAGCAGAGCCGCTGCTTCCTCCCCAGCAGGACTCCCCAGGGGTGTGGGAGCTGAGGGGCAGTGGGGAGGCACCGCGGGGGTCCTGAGCGGTCCCAGCCCCTGTCTGGGGAGCAGAGCTCTGCTGGAGCAAGGCTGCAGGCCCCTGGGAGCGGCAGGGCGACCACCTTCCCCTTTCGAGAGGAAGCACGGCCCGCAGCACCCGCAGGAAGCACATTTATAGCTACAGCTGCCTCTGCGCGGGAGCTGGGGCTGGCGCCACGCTCTACCTCGGCTTGGTGCTGCACCCCAAATTGGTGCTGTGCCCCAGCTCAGTGCTGTGCCCCAGTTGGGGACCGCAGTCCCGTTGGGGCGGTGGTGCTGCCGGTCACGGTCCCCAAACTCAGACCAGGAGCATGAGATGGGGTGCCCCATGCACATCCGCGTGTCCTGCCCCATTTTGCCGGTGATGTGTTCAGCACATTCATTTTGAATTTGTCAGGGTGACTTTTAATAAAGCATCTGTAATACACGTTGTTTTTTCCTGAGTATCATTAAAGGGCTTAATTTATGCTAATTAAATACCAATTAACTTCTGAGCACTTAATGTGCTTTAAGGACATAAAACACATCTCATTCCCATTCAATTAAATTTGCGTCAGGCCTGGCCAGAGGCCTGCACCGTGTTTTTGTCAGCGCGTGGATCTGCCGCACGGCCGGGCCCTGCCTGCCTCCTTCCAGGCCCTTGGTGCCATGGAGGGGAGCCCAAGGCACCGCCTGGTCCAGAGGAGCTGCCAGAGGGCTCCGTGGCTCTGCTCAGCTGCTGGCAGCAGTGTTTTCTGCCAGGGTTCACATCGCTGTTTGGGTGTGATTTGTCACAGGGCGTTTGTGGGGATGGCCCTGGGCAGGGTGGGGCTGTGGGCACCCAGCACCTCCACTCCAGGCCCTCACACTGCAGCTCTTTCACTCGGGATGAACACCCCGGTTCATCATTCACCAGGGGAAGAAAGCAGCTCTGTCCCTGCGGCCAGGCTCCCCGGTGCCACCCTGCGTGCAGGGGACAGGCTGGGGAGACAGGGGCAAGCAGGAGGAGCGGCTGTGGTCGGGCTGGCCATCAGCACACGGTGCCCGCTGGCTCTGAGCCCATGCCACCCGCCTGGCCCCGCAGGGGCTCGAGCTGTGCTCAGCACCATGAACACCGAGCCCTGACTGCGCCTGCCCCCCGCTCCTCCCCACGCAGGGGCCGCTGCCTGCCCCGGCTGGTGGCCCTGTGGGAGGCGGCCGCTGGGGTCGGCATCATGCTGCGAAGAGCTGAGCTGTGGCGTGCAAATGTGAGAGTTAATGAGCCGGTTAATTTGGCTGAGCTTCTCCTTCCCAGCTCTCAGACCTGCCCAGCACCATCACAGCTGCAGCCCCTGGGACAGGGATTCCAGGGTTAGGGGCTGCAAAGCAACAGGAGCTGGGCAGCAGCGGGCCACCGATGCTGCACCCGTGCTAGGGCTCAGAGCTTGGTGGCAAGGGCGCAGTTTCCTGGCCCCACACCTCCCGCAGCCACGCTCTGTGCACAGCAAGCTTCTCGCTCGCAGGCAGAACAACCTCCTCCCTGTTCCCCTCCTGCCACTCGCCTGGCACCGCTCACCCTGGAGCCAAAGGAAGGAGGAGCCCCAAATGTTTTCTTTTCAGATCCTGCCCTCAGAAGGATTACGGGTTTCTTGTGTGCTCTCCCAAAGCCTCATCTGAAAATAACGGCCTCCCTGAGCAGAAGCAGCACATCAAGATGCCAAGAGCATGGCTGCAGCCGACTATGATGGATGAATGCTTTTTGGAACATGCCCCTTGAAAGCTTCTGGGAATTCTCACTGTGCTGTTCTGTAAAGGTTTTCTTTGCCAGCCGACAGCTGGAAAAATCACCACCTTAAAAATAAAAGGTGATTTAATTCTTTTAGCTCCTTTTGTCCCTTGGGCTGAAGGCACCAGCTGCAGGGGCTGATGCACTCCGAGCAGGGGACCCTGATGCCACAGCTCCTGCTGCAAACCGACACAGGAGCCGAGGCCAGGGCTGTGCAGCAAGGCTGGGGGCTGCCAGCGGGGTCAGGTCAGACGCCCCTGCAGGAACAAACTGTCTGGTGAGGTTGCTCTGGGGCTCCCCCAGCCACAGCCCTGCTTGTCAGGCTAATGAGGGTCACTGATGAACACGGCAGCTGGGACTGGGGTTCCCCCATCGCAGTCCCATCTGCTAATGAGGGCAGGGGCTCTGACGAGCACCCCAAACACAGGGAATTTCTGCACTCACCTCCTCTCCGGGGGCTGAGCACCTGCGCTCACATCCCACCTGCCCGGCCTGGCTGCATCCCTGTGCTGGAGCTGTGTCCCAGGGCTGAGCCGCCCCCCCTGGATGAGCCCTATCTCCCTGCATGGCCGTGCCCCCCAGGCTGCAAGGAGCTCAGCACAGCCCCGATCCTCTGCACCCAGGGCAGGTGCCCGTTTGGAGGGGAGCCCCTGGAGGGGAGCTGCCCTGGGATGCCCGGAGCAGGGGCAGCAGCGCCCCGCATGCTGCTGGGGCAGGCAGAGCGTCTGCCAGGCTGGCACGGCTTCCTTGACAGCTCGCACTTGGGCTGGCACGTCTCTTCCAGCCTCTCATCTCCGTGTGAGCCCTGGGAGCTCCCTGCTCACTGCCCCAGGTTCTGGAGAGCCCCCACGGGTGCTGGCGTGGGGCTGGGGCGCCCCAGGGATGAGGGTGGTGGGGGCTGTGTGGGCACCAGAGCGGGGGAGGACAGCGGAGGTGGGCAGTGACGTGCGGAGCTGGCACCGTGCGTGAGCTGGCATCTGCATGTAGGAGACGGGGAGAGAGGCGATGGTAAAGGGAGTGGGAGTCTAAAATATATGCTGGGGAAGCTTTTAAACCACGCCATCAGCAGGGTCCAAGAGGTGTGGGTGCAGGGACGAGCTCATGCCCTTCACTTCAGGCTGTGCTTGGATGGTGCCGTGGGGCCAAGGGATGCACCCTGAGGTGGGGTGGCTGCCCTTGCACTGCTCCATGTGCTCTGCATAAGGAGACCAAGGCACAAATGCCAGAGCAACCTCCCCAACCATTACCACATATGCAAAGAGCACTTACGAGCATCATCACCACACGAAAAACTCCAGCAGTTTCAGCAGAGGACAGCAGCCGGGGTGCTCGGGGTGCCCCATGGGGACCCATCCCTTGGGCAGCTGGGGGTGTCCCCAGCTCTGCTCTGGGGGCCCACCCCGACCGTCCCTGCTCTGGGACCCTGTGGTGGTGCAGGAGGGACCCCAGATGGAAGGGAACTGGGGTGGGGGTGGTTACTGCTCTGCTTCCCACCCCCAGCTTCTGCTTTTACTCCTCATTTTATTGATCTTTAATTTCTTTTCACTTTCAGTCATCGCAGCCCACTTGGGCTCCCTGGAGAGGAGCCGGTACCAGCGTGCCTCCCAGGAGGGGGCCTGGGGCACGGGGGCTGGGGTCTCCCCCGCACGCGAGCGCAGCGGTGCAGGGCCAGCCCCTGTGCTCCCCCCGAGCCCCTCTCCATCTGCATGGGGACTTGAGCCTCGCTTCCCCTGGCACCGAGGTGGTTCTTTGCCCAGCTCGCTGTATTTTAAGATGGGTTTAGATAGATGTTTATTTCCAAGTAATTATTATTATTATTATTTTTTTGCTTTTGCCAGTGTGATTGTTTGCGGAGAGGAAATATTGAACAGAAGCCACAAAGACAAAGCCTCAGATACTAATTTGTGCTTATGCAAATGTGACAGGGGTGGAAGCCCGAGTTCAGGCACGTAACTCCTGGGCCTCGCAATCGGTGCAAGTACCGGCGGTGGGTGCACGATCCCCCTGCTCAGGCCGTGGGGTCCTCCTGCCCCCCTGCCCGTCCCCACACGCTGTGCTCCCCGGTGGCACAGCCCCGCCAGCCCCAGCCCTGCACCCAGCGCCGGGAGCCAGCTGCTGGTCACCATGGAGACCCGGAGGAGGATTTGGAACCATCGCAGGGAAATTTCAGCATTCCCCTGCCCATGCACAGCCCCTGTTCTCTCCTGGCTGCAGTTTTGTGCTGCCCAGCCCCACACAGGGCTGCAGAGCTCTTTGCAGGACCGTTCTCTCCAAGGGCAGCCACCACGGTGCCAGCCAGTGCCAACCCAGGGGCAGTGCCTGGAGCAGGCAGCACAGAGCCTGCCACCAGCATTTCCCAGCCTTGGGACAGTGCCCAGGCGTGTCCCTGAGGTGAAGCTGAGCCTCCTGGTGCTCTGAGGGGCTTCCCCCTCCTCCAGACCGTTCTTAATCTGCCCCATCCCAGAGATTTGCCCATAGAGGCTGATCCCAATGCCGCCGGCAAGAACCTGAGGGATGGGTTTTGCTTCAGCAACAAGAGTTTCTGTTGCTGTTTGCTGCTGCTGGGTTTCCTGGTTTGAGGATCAGCGCAGAGGCACTGAGCGGGGTGGTGGGCTTGGCTGCAGGTCGCTGGGTGCCCGGATTTGGGCAGAGGGGCTGCCAGAGCCAGCAGGATGGATGGGAGCAAAGGCTCAGAGGAAGGGGAATGCTAATCAGGCTGTGTGCTGGCAGCAGCCAGAATGCTGCACAATAAATAGCCATTTTAATTACTGCACAATATTTACAAGATTGCTTCCTCATTTGGGAAATTAAAACAAATGCTCCATCAAAATGATCAACATTGTACAGAGAAGCAGAGGGCTGATAAAGAAATACATCGGCTGTTAATGAAAGTGTAATTGGCACCTTGGTGCTCGCATGCCTGTCTCCTCTTCTTTGCAGCCACGGCACAAATGACAGCAAAGAGCACCGCGGCCACAGCAGCACCGAGCGGGGCGGGGGCACTTGTCCCCACTGCGGGGTCCCCTGCCAAACTGGGGCAGGAGGGGGGGCCTTGACAGCCCGGCCGTGCTGAGGCTCTGCAGAAAGAGGACACCTGAATGTTGGGCAGGGGATGCTGAGCTGCAATATCCCTCCTTCATGTAGACGGGTTTCTCCTGCCTGTCCTGCCTGCTGTTACCACCAGGAGCTGGCGTTTGCTGGTCCCAGCTCTGGCTGCTTTGCTGCCCCTCTCCTGATGTTATTCCCCAGGCTATAGGTCCTGGGATCATGTGGTGATTTGGGGGGCTCATGCTTGATAAAAAAGGCTTTTCCAGCTAAACTGGGCATGGAGAAAATGTCTCAAAATATAGTTATGGATAGGCAAGGGAGATAGAGTGGTCTGAGAGCATTTGAAGTAGGTAAGACCTTGTTGGTTCTGAGGGAAGTTGCTGCCACCAGCCCCAGCAGTGGTGATGCTGCTGGTCTGGGTGGTTCCCCAGGCCTGGGAGAACTCCTCTTCCTCCACGGCCCATTCTGCAGAGCCCTGCTCAGCATGCTGCAGCCCAAGGGCTTGAAAACATCTGGACCTGGAGAGGCAGCCCCGACCTTGGTCCTTTGTTGGGGGCTTGCATGACCTGGCAGCTCTGTGCATGGCTGTGGTGTGGGCTTTAGGCACCAAGAGCTGCCGAGACCAAAGCGCATCCCATGGGGACACCAGGGGGCCCATAGGGCTGGTGCCTGGCCTGGCACCCTGGCACCTCCCGGGGTGCAGAGGGACCCGTGCTGTGGTCCCCGTGTGGGCAGCACAGCGGTGGTCCTGGCACCGGTGAGCATCCCAGCCTGGCAGGGACAGCCCCTGCGGGGTGTTGGGGACCCCCTGGGCACCACAACCCATCTCTGGGCTGCCCCTTCCCTTCCCCCTCCCCGTGCCTTTATTCATCTCCCGTTCTTCCTTTTTTTCGCAGCGCTTCTGTTGCCATGGGAATGGTGATATCAGTGCTCGGGGTGGGGCTTGGTGACATTGATGAGCGCAGCACAAGCCCGTTTATGTAACGGGTGCTGCATCCCTGCTCCGGCCACGCTGGCACCGGCCAGGCCCATGGGGGGATGAGGCACCCGGCACCCCACAGGACCCCAAGGGACCGAGTGCTGTCCCCCTGCACCTCCCACCCACTGTGCCTGGCTGGGTGCAGGGAGCAGCAGGCAAGGGGGTTCGTGGAGATGCAGGGACAGAGATGTGTGGCTGCAGCCGCAGCTCTGGGCAGGTCCACAGCCCTGCCCGGCGTTCCTCCCAGCCACACAGCGCTGTCCTTTCCTTCTCCCACCGGGCGTGTTAATTACAGCCTGTGTCAATGGCTTTTACTGTTTGATCATTAAACCAGAGAGAACGTCAAACAGTGTCAAAGGGAAGGCTCATTTCCTGCACGGCCAGTGAGGTTTAGAGGACAGGTACTGGCGCTACTCAGATGCATCAGAAGTGGGTCAGGCATAAGACTTCCAAGGACATTTGAGAAAGCAGCAGGAATTAATTATGTTCGGATACCTGCTGACAGTCCAGAAGTATTTCAGAGGAGGAGATTCCACCTCGAATGAAACAGGGGAAGAAATGTCAGGAAGGCCCTTCATCTGCCAAGCGTCTGTTCATACAGGAGCGCACAGGACCCCAATGGGACGTGGTCCAGACTGAGCTGGCAGTGCCAAGGGTTCCACCTTTTGCTTGCTCCAGGAGCAGCAGCCTGCAGGGAGGGTGCTGGGAAAGCCCAGGTGACAAATCTGGGGTTGTCCTCAGGCCCCAGCACTGCCCCAGGCTTGTGGAAGCAAATGGATATCGCAGACATTGCAGAGATTAAAAACAATAAATAAATAAAATAGTTTAAATGGGGGAAGTGGCTAGTTCAGAGGCTGCTCGTGAAGCACAGACCTTCCTTGGTGTCAGCAGAAAAATCCCACCCAGCTGTGGCCACTTACCCTGCCCGGTGCTGGGGCTGTGGGCAGCCAGAGCAGGGTCCTGGGGCTGGGCAGGTGGCCCCCCAGCCCCCCGGTGCGCTGCCTGGGGTGTGCTCGGGGCAATGACACCTGAAAGCAGCTGAATGAGCCCTGGTGCTGCTGTCCAAAGTGAGTCATTTAGCTAGAGAGGAGTGAAAACCTTATGCTAATGTTTTCCATTCAAAAATTCTTTTGATTTCTAAATTAGTAAAGCAGTCGATCTTTCTGGGGGATTTTTTTTTTTTTTTTTGACAAAAAGTTTCAAATATTTCTGGAAATTCACTCACAGGTAGGTTGTTCTGGTTTCAAAAATTGTCTTCTTTCCCACCAGAAAGGGCCATGGATGGGAAGCCTGGGGCTTCCCAAAACTTCTACCTGCCTTCACAGCCCCCTGCCCTGCACAGCACCAGGGCTCGCTGCTGCAAGCACAGGGCAGGGGGCAGCAGGATACGGGGGCAGCGGGGCAGGGTGTGCGGCACACCCAGCCCCAGCTCTCATCCGTGCCCTGCCTCTGTGCTGGGATAATCTCTGGTGGAAAATAACGAGTGATAAAAGTGGTGAGAAAAGGCAAACCGCACCCTGCACAGAAGGGAAATCTGTGCTTTATCACAGACCTGGTTTTGCTGGGAAATGACCAGAGCAGCTGGAAAAACCCAGAGACCCCAGACCAGAGCTGCTCGAGGGAGAGAGAGCAGATTAGCAGAGCAAAGCCTTAGTGGGTTAAGCCAAGGCTGACTGGTGTTCACTTAGAGTGAACAAGCAGGGAAGAACCACCTCATTTTTCATGAAGTATCTGTGAGAAGGGATTTACATGCTCAGGACATGCCAGCAGCAGTGCCTGGATAAGCTGGGGGTGGATGAAGGCCAAGGCCATGACAGGGACATCTCTGGGGGTTTCCATCTCCCTGGATTTAAGGCATCCAGGTGATGATATTCCTGAAGAAATGAGCTTTGGAGCATCCCCAGGCTGGCATCCTGGACCCGCAGCAGGGTGCCTTGGGATGCTGCAGGCCTGAGGATTTGCTGGGTTCCTGCAGGACCTGGCTGGGGTCAATCAGCAGGAGGTGGCTGTAAGTGGGAAAAGCGAAGGGCTCGGCTCTGAGGAAAGCCCTCCCGGAGGCAAAGCTTAATGAAGAAGTCATTGTGCCTTGGGATCAGACCTGCCGCCTGTAACCGAGCCTCATTGTTATTTAAATTACGCTCCTGGCAGGGCTGGGTGAATAACTTCATGATCAGACAGTTTTTCTGAGCAATGAGATGAACCACGCATATAAAGCCTACCATCCTTTATGAGGAGGAGGGCTGGAGAGAAACCTGGTTCCCTGGGGAATGGTGACTGGAGCAGAATTGGTGTGCATCCAAACAGCCTCAGATGAAGCCACGCTGAGGGACGAGAGCTCTGTGGGGTGTGGAGGCTGCTGCTGTGTGCCCTGGGCTCTGAGCTGCCCCTCCTGCAGTGCTGGGCTTGGGCTACGGGCAGGATGTGTCCCAGGGAAGGGTGAGGAGACCCTGAGCGTGGCCAGGGCTGTGCCAGGTACCTCGGCTGCACTGCTGCTGGCATGGGGAGGTCGCGCTGCACAAGCACGGTGCTTACCCCTCAGTGTTGCTGCTGTGATGTTTGGGCTGCACTTCTAAAGTCCAGCAGAACGTTTTCAGAGCTGTCCCTATGTCTCCAGTGCTTTGCTACCCAGAGCCCAGAGCTCCGCTTTGCACGCAGGTAAAACACGTGGCAGGCACGGTGCTGCTCTGGCTGCCCTCACCACACAAAGCTCAGTCAAGTGCTCACCTGGCTCACAACACAGCAGAAAATCCCCACTGGCCTGGATCGATAGCAAGAAGTAATGCCTGCTTCCTATCAAGTCAGAGGACATGAAACCCTCTTATTGATCAAATGGTTTTGGAAACGAGCAGCAAAACACGGAGGATTTTACCACTAGCTTAGTTTAGCCAACTGTGCAGGAAGAAGGTTTGACGTGGGCCACTTTTGGGTACATGAAACAGAATTAATGTTGTCCCTGAGAACCCAGCAGACAGGAATATGAAATATTTAAATTCCCTAACCATGTTTGTGATGTGCTGAACCACGCAAGCACCCGACGGGTGGCTGCGCTTGCCATGCGTGGAGGTCTGGATCACTTGGCTTCTGCAGCTTTCTGTCGGGTTTGGTGCCTGTGCCCCTTGCCTGAGTGGGAGACCAAGTGAAAGACATGGGTTTGCAGGGTTTTCTGGTCTAATTTATTCATCTGCAGTGTGCTCTGTCTTGAGCAGTGATGGAAAAAAACGTGGGCCTGTAAACCAGTGCTGCATATCTGCACATTGAGCCAAAAAGTCGCTTGCTGCCCCGGCTCTCCACTGCTGCTCCTGGCAGCTCCGTGCTGGGACCTGTGTCCCCAGGCTTCCCCGTGCCCATGAGCCCTAGCAGAGCAGCATGAGGTGGTTGGGAGAGCCTGGAAACCAGGCACAAGCTCTACTTCTGCTGAAAATATTCTGTGATGTGATGGGAAGATGCTGTCCTGCCTGCTCTGCCCTGCGTGGGTGGGTTTGGGGTGGATGGGGCCCTGTTTAAGAACATTTTTTATTGCAGCCCCTTCCCTCTGCCCACGCATTCCTGCCTGGACGGGCCGTGCAGAGGTTGGCATATGCCAGCTCTCTGCCAGCTGGATAACCCGAACAACCTGTGCTCTGGGGACTGCTAGGGTTAATATTTCCTTGCTCTCTTTGCAATGGGCTTCCTCATCCCTGCCCAGGATTCTGCCTCTGCTCCATGCATTTGAAAGCCTCCCCGTGTGAGTGGAGCTGCAGTGTCCCCCAGCAGCCCCTCACCTGCAGCCCTGCCTGGTCCGCTCCTGCACCTCCACGCGCACGCAGACCAGGAGGGGACAGCAATTCGGCGTCTGCCATGCCAAATCTTAACAAGGCCGCTAAAAATGTGAGCGGGAAGTAAATGAGAAGTGATTGCTTTTCAGGTCTGAAATTGGAGCAGCGGCTGCTCGCGCCCGGCTGTGCCTCTGCGGCTCTCCCGTCGCCGGCGATGGGGTGAGGGTTTATGTAACGCTCCCGCGCTAATGTTTGGGCTGCTTTGTTTTCACAGAGGCTGGCTGAGGATGCTCTCGCCACGGTGGGTGTGTAAGTAGGTCTCTCCTCACTTGAATGCAGCTTCTCTCTCCCCCCTGTATCCTCTCTGCACGGAAGATGTGAAACATGCAAAAACTGTGAAAGCAGAAAGGGAAACCCCAGAGCAGCTGACATAGCCCTGGGCGCCAGGGGAGCCCCCCATTCTCCCCCATCACGCCTGGGGGAGACCAGGAATCCTCAGGGGGTGCCCGGTGGGGGCAGCACTGCTGGGGGATGCTCCAGGTGTGGGGAGCTCCATGGATGCTCCATGGGGGAGGAGGGAGTCTGCACTTTGTTGGCACAGGCAGTTTTTGGTGACTCCTGAGGGTCACCCGGCCTCCAGGGCCCCGTCCCCACACTGCCCTTCCTGGCACGCTGTGGGGTGAGGCAGCCTCTGCAACAGGCGGAGTGCTGCTGAGACACCTTTATATTTAATTAGAGCTTGACTCTTCCTCCACCTGTTTCCTGTGGAGGATTTAGGCCCCTGTGAAACACACACGGAAAAAAAGAGAAAATCTGTTTTCAAGCTTCTTTGAATTCTTTAGGAAAAGCCAATCCGGGCACAAAAGGAACAGCATCCCTACAGCAGCAAAGGCTGTATGGAGGCCACAGCATGTCTGCCGGGACCTTGTCTGCCTCCCATGAGAGCCGCAGCTCTACAACATAGCTCCTGTCCATGCCAGGAGTGTGCCAGGCTCCCGGGTGTGTGTGGAGGAGGATCCTTAGGAAATAGGGAGAAATTGTTTCTCCCCATCTCTCCCTCTCTCTTCCAGTATCTTTTGGGGATGCTGCCTCTCTGCTGGACCTGTGGTGCTGGAGCCGCCCGGGCACAGCACTGCAGTGGGCGTCTGATCTGAACCCCGTGGCTCTGGCTTTCCTTCGGGAGGACTCGCAGTACTGCCTCCTGCAGCCGTGGTCCCGCAGCCCGGTGCCAGTCCCTCCCGATCCCACATTCCCCGCAGCGAGCGGCAGCCCTGCGGCGTGCTCAGCTCTTCCCCTTCCACCAAGCAGATCCCCGGCTGCCTGTGGGAGGATGAGGGCCCTTCCTCAGGATATGAATCACGTCTCTATGGAGCTGCTCCTGCACCCGTCGTCTCCGTGTCTCCCGCGCCGCGGGGCTGCTCTCCCCCGGTGAGCACAGCGAGGCCGCAGGGAGTGAGGAGCGAAGCTCTGTGCTCCCTGGCACTGCTCCGCTGCTGCAGGCAGGGACAGGAGAGGAGAGCCCACTGCCTGATTTCCTCAGCTGGAGGTGGGATGATGCCAGCCCTTCCAGAGTACCAGCGCTCTTAAATATATGCTTTTTTTTTTTTCTTTAATAGCTTGTTGTGTTTTTTTTTTTTTTTTTTTTTTTTTTTTTTTTAATAGACATTATTGTAAAAGAGTGAGTGCCATGCTCACCTTTGTGCAGTGAGCGAAATCCTTACAAGGGAGGAGTGAGCTACGGGGCAGTGTGGCTGAAGCACTTTTGTCATCAGTGCCCTGCTCTGCCTGCCTGGCAGGAGCCAACAGCGAGGGAAATGTGGTAGAGAATCTGCAGTTTTACAGAAACAGGAATGAACTGTGCTGATTTCCCCTCTGCTCCATGCGCTGCACTCCCTTGAGAGTGCTGGTTTGGAGTTGTTTGTGCGTTCGTCCTCTCATTGCACCTGTGGGGACTTTACTTGCATTAATAAATACAATAATTTCCTCAGAGGAAAGAGCTGCGTGGATGTTCAGCCTGACATTTCAGAGTGCTGAGGGGATCTGGATACCCAGCTCCCATGAAAATCAGCACGGCCTTGAAAATCCTACCTTTAATATAATGTGATTCTCAGTGTGTTAAATAATGGAAATGGTAAAGTAAGGAAAAAAACCAAGCTCATGAAAGCAGGAACTGTACCTGGCTTTTGTACTTCTTGGCCCAGCAGAGGGAAGAAAGCTCGCACATGAATACTAACATGAACATCAGTGCTTATATGGGGAAATTAAAGACATCTTCTCAGTGGTTTGTGCTGCTGCTGGGTTTCATATGCAACAGCTATGCGGGCTGTGTTTGGAAATGGGTACATGCATTAAAAGAACAACAAAGAAGGAATAGGAGGAACAGGCAAAGCACAGCTAAAATGAGAAGAATTCTGCCTAGTATGGCTACATGCTAAGTGCAGCATGCACTTAGGATAATATACCAGTTTCCTTCGCAAAAGTACACAGGAAAGGAATCAAAATGACCTGTTATTATTTTCCTTATTACTCCCATTCCTTTGCATGCGTAAAGAGTTATTTCTGTTGCAAAATTTCTATGTGCAAGCCGGCAGTGAATAGGGCCTCACCCCCAAGGCAGGAGGCGCCCCGCAGCGCGGGCTGGCAGCACGACCTGCAGCAGAAAGCACCACCTTGGGCCAGCGCTTTCTCTCCCCCGCCGCGGGAGCCCTGGGAAGGTTCCCCTTCATTTCCTCATGACAAAATCGCAGCATGAGGAGGGATGCCTGCAATTTATTTCTCCTTCTTAGCACTAAAATCACATGGTGCTGGGTGTTAGTAACAAGCCTGTCTGTTTATGGAAAGACAACATCAGCAGGACAGGTCAGCTATGTTTTATTATTATAATGAACCCTTTAAAACAGCTGCATAATAACAGCTCTGGGACTATTTCTGGTAAGCCTCCCGTGCGTTTAATTCCATGGAGCTCGAGGGGCTTTCTTCAGAGAAAGAGCCCGTGGGATGGGGGGTTGGATCGTGGCAGAGTGGGGACGGTCTCGGTCCACGGATGGAAAACGATCACACGGTTGCAGAGCCAGAATTAAATCCTGCAAATGAGAATTTTGACATGTTTGTTGTTCACAGAAATATTTTCATTCATACGCTTTAACTAAAGTTTCCTTCCATTTTGATTTAAATTTTCCCTTCCTCAGCTCCCAAACCAGGTGCGGTGCAGCACTGGGCTGGCACCAGCAGACCTGGATGCACCAGTGACCCTCCGGGGAGGGGGCTGATGGAGCTGACTTTCAGTGTCCATGGACACAGGCAGGTAGCAAGATGGATGGCAAAGGCAGCTGGAAAACTCCTCCATGCGGGTTAACTGAGGTGTCTGCAGTGAGCTGGGTACAAGAAGGTTGTTGTTGGATCTAAGTTCAGAAATCCCCCCGGAGAGGCAGGATTTGTATCCCCCATGCCTGTGCGTGCCCCAGCACAGGAGCCACCCTGCCCAGGCTGCTGCTCCCCCGGCTCATGCGGTGCAGAAAGTCGGGGCAGCCCGAGGTAATTCTGGCCTTAACACTGCAAAGCAGCGGAGTTTGGGAGAACAGCATCCTTGTCACTGCCGGTCCTGCAGCAGGCACCCTCCAGGCGGTGTCGGTGCCTCCTGCGGCCGGGATTTCCCCGCGGCTGCTCCTGGCTGGGGGCCGCACACCCGCGCCCGGCCCCTGCCCGCGCCCCCCGCCCGCAGCGGTGCCGAGCGGGGCTGGGGGCGCGGCGCACCGGGATGCAGGTGCGGTATGCAAATGAGGCCGTGGGCGGAGCCCCCTCCAGGCCACGCCCCCTGCACCCGCGGCGCGGCGCGATGCAAATCAGCATGCAAAGCAGGGGGGCGGGGCTCCAGCCGCGCGGCGCCCGCGGAGGGCGGCGCCTGTCCCGCAGAGGAGGAGCGCTGTATGCAGATGAGGTGGGCGTGGTCTCGGCGTTATGTAGATGAGGGGGCGGGGCCGCGCCGGGCGTGTGTCGGCGCCTGCCGCCAGCTGCAGCCAGCGGTGCCGAGCGGCGCCAGCCCCGGCCCCAGCTGCAGCGCCCGGGCCGGGCCGGACCCGGCCGAGCCGAGCCGGCCTCCCGCAGCCCCCAGCCCACCGCCCGCAGCCCCCAGCCCGCTCCCAGCATGGCCGAGCCGCCGGCGGCGCCGGGCCCCGAGGGCGAGGAGGGCCCGGTGCGCTTCGCCCGTAAGGGTGCCCTGCGGCAGAAGAACGTGCACGAGGTGAAGAACCACAAGTTCACGGCGCGCTTCTTCAAGCAGCCCACCTTCTGCAGCCACTGCACCGACTTCATCTGGTGAGCGCCCGCACCGCGCCCCCCTCCCCGCCTGCATCCCCCTATCCCCCTCCTGGCACCCTCCGACCGCCCCGGGCCGCTCCCGTCCCCCCCCCCGCTGCGCCCCCTCCTCAGCCGGGACCGGGACGCCCCCTCGCAGCCCCCCGGACCCCGCTCTCTCCCCGTCCCGGTGCCGCTCCCCTCGGCCAGCCCCGGGCACCCCCTGCCGGCGCCGCTCCCCCCCCCGTCCTCCCCGGGGTCCCCTCGGCCCGGCCGCCCGGGGGGTGGTCGCGGTGCGGGGCCGGTGCCGGGGGTGCTCACCCGCCTCTCTCCCCGCAGGGGCTTCGGGAAGCAGGGCTTCCAGTGTCAAGGTGAGTGTCGCGCACCGGCGGGGACGCGGGGCAGGGGCCGGGGCATCGCTGCGGGGGCTGCCGGGGGGGCGCCGGGCAGGGCCGTGCGGGCAGCGCCGTGCCCGGGGCGCGGAAGCAGCTTCGTCATTTTCTTACCCCCCCCGAGCGAGTGCTTGGTGCTCTGGAGCTGCTCGCCGGTCAGGTTTCGTTACCGGAGACGGGTGCCCAAGGCTTCAGAGGAGTCCCCCCCAAAAAAAAAGGCAGAGGGAAGTTTGTTTTTAATGCACTTAACGTGAAAATGTGTTATAGTGGCAAGCGGGCTGTGTGCCGGCTTGGTGGCAGTCTGCTGCTGTAGCTATGCAGTCGGGAAGAACTTGAATGGCTTAGTTGTGTTGCTGGGGAAAAAAATGAGGCTTTATAACGATGTATGTTGCAATGGCTTCTAGGTTACTACAACTGGAGATCTTTGTTCTGATGGTGCTGGTATTCTGGAAGGGCTCTTTAGGGGTTTATGGTGAGCCCTCATGAAATTAATATGAATTAACTCGGTTTTATTGCTTTTGTTGCTTGGTGCTCCTCTAGGTAGCCTGGCTGGGGGGGTCATGCATGCTTGCGGACAGCCTAGTGAATCCTGGCTGTGATGGTGCTGGTCACACCTGTGTGAGGTTAAAGTCAGGGCTTGTGATTCAATCAGGGTCGATGCTTGCAGTTGCTGGCACTGAGATCTTGCTCTAGTGAATATTTACAGCAAAGCTTTATTTTGCCGGGTGGCTGAATCCCAAGATAAGGTATTTTGCATGAGAATATAACCACCGTACAACTCAAGCTGTTGTTGTGGCACTGTCTTGGCATACTTCGCTTGTATCTGGACCAGAAAACAGCCCCCCTGATGATGATGTGGCACAGGATCGAAACTCAAGGTGTGAGGTGCCACAGGGGATCCAAGCCTCAGATGCTAACTCTGTACTGCACCTGGGAGCTGGGGTGGCTGCAGGTGGGAAGGTTTTGTCTTGGGTGCTCTGGGGAGCATCTCTGCAGGTGATCTTACCAGCTCTAGGCCAAGCTTAATGGTGCTGCTGCTTATCCATAGCACCTGCTGCTTACCTTAAAGTACCAGGTGTCTCCCTGCCACCTGCCTCAAGCCCCCTCCAAATGCCTGGGCTGGTGCTGACAAGCAGAGGAAATCAGGTGTGGAGGCTAAAGCATGTCCTGGTGGTGATCTTCATGGTCATGCTTTCCCCTGGTACCTGAGGTTTCATATATGGGCAGCTGTGTTACTCAGAGGAGTTCAGTGTAGCTTGTATCCCTTTATGGGGCTTCTGAGGCTTACCCAGCCATTAATTCTCTGACTCTCCTTGTGGTGCATACAGCATCACGGCAGGCGTATTGGTACAAACACAGCATCTCTGAAATTTGAAGTTCCCTAGAGAAGGCTGGGGGGGTCATCTACCGGTGGGGCAGGAGTTTTTATTTCTTCCTCCGTAATTTCTAGTGCTTTGCTGGGTTTTACCTGTAGTATTCAATATCAGATAATTTGAGCCTTTTCAAGTCTCTCTTCCAGCCACTGAGAACCATTGTCCGAACCTGTAATTGTGCACTTGCTCCAAGGTTTAACCTTAAATGTTTTAACTAATATTAAATCAGTCTCCAGTGTGAGGTCGGTAAATGGGACCCATAACGGTAGTCTCAGATGTGCTAATGCACAGCAATTGCCCAGCAATTGACCCTGCCCCCCAGATATTAAACAGAGCAATCCTCCCTGTGGTTTCTTGAAGCAGGAGGCTTTACAAGCTGCGCTAACACCAGTAGGATTCCCATTAGCGTGCTGTGCTCAATGACATTTCCAAAGGTGTGTGACTGGTCTCTAACATATCTTTCTGTCTTAAGAAACCATTTTCCAGGTTATTCTGGTATTATAGACATGAAAACCACATTTCTCTATTGCAGTAAATTTTGCAGACTGTGGTATGTAAAACAGACCAATTTTTTTATTTCAAACACCTTCAAAAAAAAAAAAAATCAGTGCTCTCTCGACTTCTATCTCTGCCCCTCTGCGGGGTTCTGAGATCCTGTGGCACAAGTGCTGTGATCGGTGCAAGCTGTAGCTCAGCCTGTGGGTGTGATCCTCATTAGAGTGAAAGCATCTTGCAGCTGGTGCCCTGTGATGGAGGCACACGGTGTCCCTGTGTACAGTGCTCACAGGTCAGGAGGGCGAGCTCGAGCCCTGTGCTGCTGCCACGCACCATCTGCATGGGCACTGTGTAGATGGCTGCTCACTGCAGTGGGGTGCCAGGCCCGGCATGGGGTCTCGCTCCATCCCCCGAAGTCACCAGGCTGCTCACCAGGGATCTGTCGTAGCGGCTGCTCGGGCTGTGCGTGACTCCCCCTTCAGTGGGCTGCTGGGGCTGTGCCCCGTCCGTGTCCTGCAGCTGCTGCTGAATTTGGTAAATGAATCAAATCTGCACGGAAGGAAGACCTCAGGACCAGCTTTTACTCAGGGGTTTTCCTCCTTCAGCTGCATGAGGCTTACCGTAAGGTTTTTAGCTCTTATAGAATACAGCTTCGATTCCACTTGGACAACTTCCCCAACTATTTTATCCTATTGCTCAGTGACGATGGTTGGAAATGTAGCTAGAGCACATGGCTGTCTTGTTTCTGAGCTGTTTCCTATTGCCATGCTTGCTTAAGTAGGTTTTCACCTGTGCCCTGATTTCTTTCTAGGGCATTTGCAATAATTAGATTGTTAATTAGCTCATTACTTGTGACTTTTGGCAGGAAGTTTGCAGAAACTGACTCTTTGTAGCTTGAAATACTAATGCCACTGTTAATGCCACTGTTATGTTCCCTATTTACCACAAATGCCACTTAATTGCTTGCTAATCTCCTTATCCTTGTGTGCAATCTCCTTCTTATCCTTGCATACATCTTAAAACTCCTGGGGCTAACGTCTTTCCTCAGTCCAGCAGCAGGTCTGTGTGCCGGCTGCCCGGAGGCGTGGGGCTGCTCCCCGCGGTCAGGGCTTGGTGCCAGGGCACTGGCAGTGCTGGCAGGCACGGGTCTCGGTGCCGTGCTGTGGATGTACCCGGGGCTGCCAGTAACAGCCTCTTGCTAGGGGAAAGCTCGGTGTGCTGGCCTCGTGTCAGCAGGAGATGCAGATGGGGCTTCTAGCGATGCCGTAACGATCTGCCAGAGCTGCAAGGTACGCGGGCTTTCGTGTGACCTCGGAAATGACAAAGAGAAAAGGGTGCGTGTGTTCTCCCCTCCACCTCCTCCTTCCTGGATTTTGAAATCCATCTGTCCGATACCATTACCAGGAAACGTATGAAGAGGGCAGAGAAGCGTCTTATCTGCAGGCTGTCTGGGTGAAAGAACGGCGTGTGGCTAAGTTACGACTGATGGCTTTGCTGTCCCTGTTCCCCTAACTTCAGAAGGGTTTTGAGGATGCCATAGGAAAGGGAACTCATTTGAAAGCTGTAGAAAATGCTGTTCTTGGTCTTGTTCTCAGAATGTGCTGATTTAGTGAACTGCCAGCTTTCTCTTCATCTTTTTTGCTTATGTTCCCTATTTACCATCCTTGGGGTGTATTTCTCTGTTGTCCAAACAGCTCTTGGTCTCTCTGTGGTTCAGGGTGCTGGCTGTGTTGGAGGCACTGTGAGGAGGGCACCTGCCCTGATAACTGCATTTGTTCAACCTGCAGTGACTATCACAGCTGTTGGGCTGTGCTTTCACCTTGGGAACTTGGGAAGAAGTGCTCGTGTAGAGGTGAAGAGCCATGTAATGTGATTCTCACTTACAAGCAAAAAATAACCTGCATCTGTTACTGCTTTCACGTGTACAGAGTAAGTAGAAAAGATCTTGGAAAGAAGAATCTTGATTCCTTAAGAGGAGAAGGGAGGAAAAAAAAAAAAGGCAGCATCATTTGATAATGGATGTTTGGATCTCATGCAGAAACTTTTCTGGGTAAAATGTTTACTTCTTATCCCTAGCTACAGCTCAGTAAGCAAAGATACTCTTCAAATTTGTTCTCTTTCCAAACTTCATGCCAAATATACTTCCACATTTTCTTCTCCCTGTCTTCCGAAGCTAGTGCTCTCGTTTGCCTTACGTTTTCAATTCAACACTTGATGCAAAAACAAAGTAGCTGGAGAATGTCAGCACCTACCTCTTAAACGAGTATTTCTCTCTTGCTATCTGCCTTCAAAACCCACCCTTCCTTCCCCCACCTCTGCGCTGCCCTCCAGACGGAAGTGAAACCCATCAGCTCGAGCCTCTTGAGCTGCAGCTCGTGGTGGTGGTTGTCGCCATTAACTCCATGCAGGCATTCAGCGTGCACTTTTATTGACTGTATTAAGCAAGTGAGAAACAAAAGCAAAACAAACTCCAATCATTCAGAGTTGCCTCAAAACCAGTAATTTCGTGTCAACATATTATGCACAGTGGAGAAATGTTAGTGTTCAAATAGACTAATTAAAAATGTTACTGCAATTACTTTTGCAACACAAATGATGCTAATTATATAATGCTGCAGAAATTGGAAACATAATTTTGGAGGATTTTTGTGTGCCTTGCAGTGGTAATACAATTCTCAGTGCTGTAGCAGTGAAGCCTCTGGGCACAGGGAGCCCCGCTCTTGGGCTGCTGGGGCAGTGCATTGGAGCAGGTAGAAATAGAAAGGGGAAGTCAGTCTGGTCCCCTGCTCGCTGTGCCAGATGGTCTGTGGTTCTGCAGAATTGTGAATAAAAACAGAGGTGACAGGGAAAATGGGAAGATGTGCCCCTGGACATTTTGGCTGAATGGTCAGGTCTCCCTTAAAGATGAGCGTTAAAGCCTGTGGCCTGATCTGGTTTCCCTAATCCTGCTCTTTTCTGAGCTAGGTGCTTGCAATTCTGAAGAGCACCTGAGGAAGGAGATATGTTTTGGAAGGAAATCTGGACTTGCAGAAGCCTCTTGCAGTGCCGGGTCCATGGCTATCAGGTTCAGCAGGGATCACTTGATATGTTAAGCCCTGTCAGTGTCTCTTTACAGCGCAGAAGGTTCGTTTTAGTTTCTCAGTGGAAGTGGTTTCTCTTTGCCCTCCCCCTGTGTAATTAGCATAGTAGATTTTTTTTCTTATCTCCCGAGATAACTGTCATCCTAAAATGATCGTCAAACTTCGATAACGAAGCGGTCTGTTTCCTTCCCAGGGTATCTGCCACTGACCAGTGTCAGAAACAGGCTGGGTGTGGGGGGGTCTCAGCTGGCTCTAGGCTGCTGTGGGTTTGTGGTGAGCTGCTCTGTCACTTGGGGCTCCAGCACAGAGCTTAAGCCGCCCTGGTACACAGGGCTCCATGATGATGATTCTCCAGCTGTTGAGCCTTCCAGGGGAGTTTAATGCCTTGGCGGTCCCTAAGGAGACTTTTCAGCAGATGGTGCAGGCTTTTCCATATATCTGCTAGCTCGTTTGCATGCGGTCCTAACAATCTCCTGGGCTCCTGGGGTGTGTGCAGGGCATCCCCACGCAGCACTGAGGGTGCTCTGCCCTCCCTGGCTCCCTGCTCCGGGCTCTGCTGCTGGCCTGGGACACCCGGTGGGGTGTGCGGTGGGTCTGGCTCCTGCAGACTGACCTGTGGGTGCGAGGCATTGGGGCCACAAACTGGCAAGACTGCCCATGTTTGATTTCTGGTATGGGATGGGTTGGGTTGAATCTCCTTCCAAAGTTTGGTATGGATTCTGTTAATGCAGGGGTTTATCCAGGCACTCATGCTAGAAGAGCTCCACGAGCCCTTCTGCTGTGTTACTGCTCTCCCAGCCAGCCAGCACGGCTCCTCAGCCCTCTGAATGCACTTGAGAAGACCGAAATCTAATAAAACTTGATACACTCATCAATGCTATCCAGTCCCCCCTTTGGATTTATCAGCAAATAAGTCGCATGATCACCGTGACTAAGAAATTAACTTCTAACTGTGCCCGTTATTTAGTTCAGGGCAGAACTGCTTGGAACACGTAATTAAGAAGTGCACAAAAAGAAGGGAAATGTTAAAGTGCTGTCTCCTGTTCTGCCTCGAACGTGTGTGGTAATGAGAAGGGATGCTTGTAATGGTGGGTGGGATGGGATTTTGCCCAAGAGAAATGTTTGGGTGGGTTATTCCTGCAGAAACCAGCTGTGCAAAGGATTGGTGCTGTATATTAACACAAACAGAGCCCTGGACCTGCCAGAGGCCAACTGTGGGTTGCCTTCTTATGCGTGTGGTGCAAGGCTCCAAGATGAAGGACAACACAGAACAGCAGTGGAGGGTGTTTGCAATGTTGTGCGATTAATTCCTCTTAAACGGCTTCATGAATCATTATTCCAGAAGTCCAGAAATTAGAGCCATTTAGAAAAGGTGAGTAACAAGCTCCCTGTAGGAGAGGAGTAACTGTGGGTTTTCTGGGCAGCGTGCTCCTTGTTTTCGTCAAGGCTTGCCACGTAAGGCAGGTTGCTAAGAACAAACTTCCTGGAAAAGGCACAGAAACACAACTGTAAAGGCAGGGCTCCTTGCACACTGATCCTGGGCACAGCCTTGGGTCTGCTGTTTCACAGGCATTGGCATGTCATCGGCAATGGCCAGGCAGAGGAAGGAGGGAGACAAGAGCATGAACAGACCCTCCTAACTCTCCAAGCGAGGCAGGTGACTTGCTCATCCAGGAGCCCCCTGAGGCAAAGCAAACAAGAGGTGAGGTTACTGGTAGAGAGGTAAAATGGATGGGCAAATGCTGTAGTCCTCTGGAAAAAAATCTCCCTGAAGCGTTTCAGTCCCATCAGAGCTTACACTGAGGGCTGCTCCCTGGTACAGGACTGCTGCTGATGCGCCCAGCAAGGAGGAGCGCTGCTCACCAGGAGCGACCTGGCCCTGCTCAGTGCCGGCTGCCCTAGCCTGCCGGGGAAGCCAACTTTTCCACAAAAGCTGCAGGAGAGGTGGGGGAGATGGGAGGAAAGCTCCAGCCGTGCGGCGCTCAGTAGCAGCCAAGCGCTTTGCATTAGGCAGGAGTGGTTCCTGCAAGTCGTAGCTCTGGCTGTGACTTCCCAGCGAGGCAGTGTTCCTGGCTGCCCAGCTGTTTGGTGAGCCTCGCACCGGTGCTGTGCAAGGGCAGAGGCAGCCCAGCACCAGCGCTCCTCCCACGTGTCTGCCTGTGCTCAGGGACTGGGGCTTGCTCCAAAGAGCCGGAGGTATGACCCTGTGCAAGCAGCTCCCCTGGTGAGGGGTCGCTTGTTTGGCTTCTCCATCTGACCCATCCCGGTGGCGGTCACAGTGCTGCATGCAGTGGGACAGCCACGAGCTGCAGCCCCAAAACAGCAGCTGCCGTGTGAGAGATGCTTCTGCAGGTTTACAGCCTGCAGAGCCAAGGAGGAGGAGGGAGAGCAGAAGCCTTCCCTCTCCAGGAGCAGCCGGTGGTGGGCACGCAGCCCGGGGTTTGCAGGGGTCTGCATGGTGTGTGGCTGCTTGGTGTTAGCGCTGCCCTGCCCTCCTCTGATCACCTCGATGCAGGCTGTGGGTGATTTATTGCTCCTGTTCTTAGATCAGCCTGCGTTGGAGAAGTGAAATAAACTCAAACATTCCCTGCGTATCCTTGAAATAAACTCAAACATTCCCATTCCAGGCTACCTGAATCCTGTATAACCAAACAAACCAACAACTTGCAAGCAGCTATACTTTATTTTTTTATTTGTTTTCCTTTGGGGGGTTACTTCAGTGTTTATTGACACAAGAGAAAGCAAGACCAGCACTTACGGGAGCACACTTCATACAGTAGCTCAGCTCTCACCATTGCTTCTGATAGCTGATCCTGTTTCCCTCTGAAGGGAAATGCATTTCATGAAACCGTGACAGATGTATTCCTGCAGGTTCAGCTGCCTGCTGCCAGCGTGCTTCAGCTCTGTATTCGCTGGCAGCGGTGGGCACTGTCTGCTGGCCACGTGCTGATCTGCAGTGCATAAATTGCCTTAGGACTGTTCCCCTGCAGCTGCCTCATCTGCAATGCCATGTTCGTTGTGAACTGCAATAGGACTGGTCCTCTTCTTCCTGGGAAGAGGTTCCTGGAAGCCGGTTAACTCCTCTTCTTGCTTACCAAGTGCCTCTTTTTCTGGAAGCTGCCCAAGGCTGGGCAGATGCAGGGTCAGCAATAGCTACCCTCCTGTTAGGTGCTGATAAATGCTGTTAACAAAGACCTGACTCTTCCCCTTGTTGCTGCTCAGGCACACTTGAGCTGCCCGCGTGGTGCATCTACCTGCTGCCACATGCCAGCTGAGGGAAGGATGCGTGCGGGCTGTGCCTGGCGTGTGCCCTCAGAAGCCCGGTGCTGTCTGGGCAGCGCTTCGTGGCGTGTAGTTAACCTGAGGCAGAGCTGTGCTCTGCTCAGCTGGGTGCTTTTCACGGCTTTGGGCTGACTTCCTCAGCTGGTCATAGCTGTTCCCATAGCTCTTCCCATTGTGTAGGGGGAAAAATAGTTCTAGCATGGTACTTGAGTCAGCAAGTGTTTGGTGAATTGCTGTAGCCTGGTTAGCCTCTTGTGCTCAGAGTTTAACTTTGGTAGCACAGGAGGACGAGTCCCACCGTGGCCAAGTCTTCCTGCCACAGCTGAAGCGTGGTGCCTGATGTACGTCGAGTGCACTTCGGTTGCATCTCCTCCATTAATTCACTTCCATATTTGGCCTTGTTTTTGTGCCAGGCTTATACATCTTGGTTAGACGTGCCAAGCAGAACGTACTCGCAGCTGATCCTAGCTGTGCAGGCAATGCCTGCCAAAAGACCCAGGAGTAGTGGGTTACAGCACCTGCAAGCTCCTGGGCTTGCTCACCTGAGGTGCATTGCAGTACCACTCCTATTACATTGGCTCTTTCATCCAGCTAAATCTGGTCTTCTGGAGAATCAGTCTACTTGCAAACTTTCCTCTTTGTGTAGAAGTGCTATTTCCTCTGAGCAAGAAAATCTTTCTTGTTCCAAGCAGGTGATTCTGGGGGGCTGGTTGGGGAAATAGAGGCAAAATCAGTGGCTCTGCAAGAGTTCTGTTTGAGCAGCTGGGTTTGAGCAGGGCTCGTGGTCGCTGGTGCGAGTTCCCTGGTGATGTGTGCAGAGGGCAGGTGGGTTAGGCAAGCATGTGTGCTCTCCTCAGAGCAATGGAAACTGCCGGCTGCTCGGGATGGCTCTGCCTCACTCTGTTGGGTGGGAATCGCATTTCAGAGCTTCAGTCATCCTTAGCTCTGATCTGGTCTTCCTACATTTGATATTTAGTCAGCAACACTCAAGCTAAAAAAGACCGTAATGCCTCAATCGCAGCCTTCAGGCGCTCCTTGTCTCCTGCTTGGTGACGCCGGCCGGTTCCTCCCGTCACCTGTTGCCACGTGGAGTGCTGCGCCAGTAATAGCTTCACCTTTAGAGGGAACAGCTAAATACCTCCGTTCTGACGGTCTGAACAGCAAGCACATTCAATAGCTGACACTCCTAGTGCATGAACAAATGCATTTTCATGATTTCCAATTATAGCAGAAGAATGAGAAAGTGCGGCTGTAAAGAGGAGGGAAAGTCGTCCTGGCTCTTGTGAATGGCTTAATGCAACTCTGCTCAGTGACATCGCTGTGAAGTCAGGAGTCAGTACGAAGGCTGTTCTATAATATCAGTGAGAAGCTGGAGTGAGGGGGAAGTGGCCCACGAATTTAATTTGCATCACTGAGTGGATTAGCTCCTGACGCAGTGCAAAGTCATTATTTACCACCAGATCTGCCGCCTTTATCAGTGCAATGATTTGGGGAGAGGCTGATTCAGAGATCATTACATCTTGGTGTTGCACTTGGCGGGGACCGTTAACACTTGCCTTGTAAGCAAAATGATGGCGCTTGTCAAGGTTGTTAATATTGTGCCTACCCAAAGAGGCTGAGTAATTTGTTTTTAGGTTTTTCTTTCTTTCCATTTATTACTGTCCATGCTTTGCCTTAGTTCAGGAATACTTGGAGGTACTCCATAGCTCGCCAGTACCCTGGGATAGCCAAGAAGAGAAGGCTGAAGGTTGCCTAGGTGGTAGGAGCAGTGCAGCCCCTGTCTCCACTCCAGTGGGTGCTTCTCCCACCAAACAGCACATGCTGGGGTCGTGGTGGTGCCAGCAAGCTTTGGGAGCACGGCTTGGTCTCAGCTGCTCTCGTCTCCACCACGATGCTGGAGCTGCTTGGGCACCTTCAGGCACAGCCAGCACATTGTCACCTCCCCGTACTGATGGAAGATTCATGCATAGCTTGAAATAACCCTCTGGGCCATTATTTATAGGCTGGTGTCAGGCTCTGGAAGCTGCTTTTGCTGTGGAGCAACCTCTACATTGTCACGTGGAGGTTAGCTCTGCTGGAGGCTTGGTGTTCCATTGCCTGCTTCAGCCTTCGTGTGGGCCTCCTCAGGAGAGCAGCCGTTAAGGGAGGCATTGTCAGCTTCTCCAGGCTCGTTCGGTATCTGGAGAGTTCATGGAATAACTGGCTTTTGGGAGCTGGTTGGAGATCAGGGCCCTCTCGTGTGGCAGCTGGAATTGCAAGTGGAGAGAGCTGCGGAGAGCCCAGCGCTGCCCAGAGGGGATGTCTGTGCACAGGGGGAGTCGGGGCTGGAGCAGGAGACCTCTGCTCCCTATTTCCCTCATCTGCCATGGGAGATTGCTGCTTTTCTGCTTGCTGCCCTAGGAATGGTTGTAAAACCAAACTAATTCACATTTGTTTGATCATGCAGCTAAGGACCATCTCCAATAGCTCAGTCCATTAACTTCCAAATTTATCTTACTCATTCGTCTTTGATGGAGAGGTGCCTCAGGGCCAGCGTCTTCTGGAAATGAGGCTTGTAGGTCTGTAGCAGTAGCAAGTTATTCTCCAGAGTGAAACAAAGTGACCTTCATGGCAGCTGAGAAGCTGATTTCAGAGATTGCTTCTGGGGCTTTCCCTGCCTCAGACATCAGCATCTGCACTCTCACGGCCTGGCAGCTCGTCCTGCAAGCCGTCCCCTTCTGAGCATGGTAGATATTTGTCCCAGAAGCCTTCTACCTTTGTGTCACCTCCTTGATGCCATCTCCTCCCAGTGGGAGGGAGGCAGCCCTGCCCCTCACCACAGCCGTGGCATTCTGCAGGTGGCTGTGTGGTGGAAGCAGAGCTTTGTGCTGAAGCAGAGGAGGTCTTGCTTCACCCTCAAGTTTTCTCTCTCATCCTTGGACCTCTCCAGGCACCTGGAGCTTCTCCGTGCCACCCTGCTTGAGGTGGGCTGAAGGATGCTCCTTGCCCTGGGGAGCGTGCATCTCGAGGGCTGACCCCAGTGGCTGCAGCTGTGGGGCCAGCAGGGGAAGGGGAAGCAGGAAGGGCTCCCGACACGGCTTCCTCTGCCCGTGGAGGAAGGAAGGGGCTCCCCGGCCACACGGCACATGGGCAGCCCGCAGGCATGCAGGGGGGGTGGCTGGGCTGGGCACCAAAGCCCCTGGCTGGGCAGGGAGCAGGGGTTTGGGCAGGGTGGGCTCTGGGGAGCACCGTTCCTGAGGGCACCCTGCAGGGCTCACAGCTGCTGTGCATTCACTGCTGGGACTCGGGGCAAGGTCTGTGCTGGTGGTGTGAGCCCTGCACTGGGATGGGGTGTCCCCTCTGTCCTCAGCCTCCATGGGGGGCTGCGGAAGGTGGGAGGCTGGTGGGAGAGGTGTCCTTGAGCCTGCCCCTGTGCCACGTAGCCAAGGGCAGGGTGAGATGTGCCAGGACATCGGCCCGTGTTACCTCTCGGCGGGCAGGGTGTGGGCAGATGTGCGGATGTGGCAGTGGTCAGAGCAGAGCTGACCTGGTGTCCCCTGGGGCTTCTGAGGTGGAAAAAGTCTCACTTATTGGGTCATTTAGAGACTCTGGATCTGGGCTTTTGGCAGGAGGAAAGGCTTTAATTAGCTGCTGCTCGGTAGGGCTGCTATTAGATCTTCTGAGCAAGATGCTGCTGGACTGGAAAAATGTAACAATAGCTCATTTGCTTAGGAAACCATTACGGTGATTTGCATTTTTGTTGAGTACTAAACCCTTGTAGAGAATCTCTTCTAAAGTAACTTCAAACAGTGCAGCTCAAATTTCTTCCTTCCCCAAAACTCTATGAATATCTATTTTAATGCCAACCAATATAGAGTTTCAACTCCTTTGTTTTGTTGTTCTTACCCAGATGTAAAAGAAGAAAAATACTTGTCTGGGCTGTGGACAAATGCTGTCATCAAAAAACTGCATGAAAAATGGCTTGTTTGTCTCAACCTTGAAGCAGAATTAAATTCTCCCTCATCATATACGTAAAACCATTTTTTCTTTAACAGCAGTCCCTCTATTGACCCGAATACTCAGGAGATGCGTACAGGCATAGGAAGCTTTGCAGCGTGTTTTCTGAATCTCATCTCTGCTGCCGATTGAAAATAAAGTGCTTTGAAATGCTTTCTGTGAACTTTGTGTTTCTGCCTGTGTCGTCAGCTAGCCCAAGGTGACGCTGAGCGTTGCCAGCACAAGAAAACGAGCTCGTGGCCTCGAGCTGGCAGTGAGAGGCTCCAGGCTCCCCGCACCCATCTGGCTGGTGGGCAAGGGCAGACAGCTGCCTGTGGTGGGTCGGGGATCGGGAGGTGATGGCTCCATCCCGAGGGTTTGCAGGGGGCAGAGGTGGCTGTGTCCCAGGAGCAGGAGGCTTGCGGGCTGTCCTGCCTGGGCTGCTGGGCTCTGGAGAGCACGAGGCTGGCTTTCCTCAGGAGCCCCTCCTCAGCTTGCTCAGGAAGCTTTCTGCATGGATCTTTTTAATTGATAACATTGCTTTTTTATCCTTTTTATTTTTCATTTGTTTTGCTGGGGCTTTGCTGCACGTGGTTGCTGTTCCTGTCCCAAATACAAGTTAGAAATCTCCATGCGTTTTGGCCTCCGCAGGGCTCACTTCAGAAGAGAGAAGTCCTTTGCCCTCACTTGGGCTGCAGCTTGGCACAAACAACGAGTGACTGGGCAAGGGGCTTGTTTTGTCGATCTGGTTTAGCCATTTCCTCAGACAGGTGAGAGCTGCTTCCTGCGTGGGCAGGAAAAATGGGATAACAGCGCTGTGCCAACGTGCTGATGCTGCCTCCCTGACACCGGTGGGGATGGCGTCTGGCATGGGGGGGTCCGTGGGATGCTCCCCCTGCCTCCCTGCCTGCAAGAGCCGCACGCAGCATCCCCGGGCAGCACTGCCGACAGCTCAGCGGCGTGGCAGAGCCTCCTGCAGAACCCCCTCCTCTCTTCTAGGCATTGGAAATCTTGAAGAAACTTAATTTCTTTAGTGTTACTATTATCTGAATCCAAGAGGATGAAAATAAATGACTGTTGCGAAGGGTAGACTGACTCACTTTCTAGTTCTCCTGTAAATTTCCATTTAAGTTTCAGTTTAAGCTCAGGTATGAGGGGAGTGAAAGCTAGTAATTTGTGACAAAAACTTCTATTTTAGATCACTGTAGAAGAACTCCCTTTCTAATTGCAGAAATTATAAGGCTGTGATTCTTGTAAAGGAATACTGAATCCAGTAGTTACCTGTGAATTGCCTTTCAGATGCTTCTCTGTAAAGCCAGCAAAACAAGCTTTATGCATGATAACTTGTGCTTTGGTACCTTGGTGCTGCTCATGCTGGGGCTGTGCAGGGCAGCCCTGGTAAGTGGCACAAGCCAGGAGCGCTGCTCACCGCCTGTTTGCTTTGGGATGTGCTGTTGCTGTCTGTCTGATGGCCTCGAGCTCTTGTTCTGGAAACCACTCAGTCCCTGCCCACCTCTCTTGTGCTGCCTGTGATTTGTGGGCTTTGCCTTCCCTCATTTGTCCCTCCTTCAGGTTGCGGAGTTCCAGCCTGCTTCCTAATTCCCCATGTTAGCGATTTGGTAATTCCAATCACTTTTCCCTTTTCCTGGCCCCCAGCCATGGGAGTTTGAAGGGTGTACCCTCTTCCCAGGGGGGGTGGAAGTGCGTCCCTCTATCCCCCCGTGTCCGTGGGTGCAGCCCCACGTGGGGCTGTCTGGCAGCAGCATCCTAGCTGCGGGCACGCCGCTTTATCTTATTCCTGAATCTGCTGCCTCGGCGGCTGTGCGCTTCAGCCTGCAGCTCTGCTGCAAGTTCTTCCCTTATCGCAGGCTGCTTGGCTATAATTTCTCTTCCACCATGTCAGAGCGAAACAAAAATACTTCTTTAAAAAGCAAGAGGAAAATCATGTGAGTACCAAGTGTTATGTCAGCGTTTAGAGAGGGTTCAAAACAACGTGGCTGATCTGGTAACTTCCCACGGGGGGGAGCAGAGGCTGCAGGCACAGGGGTCTCCTGCCTTCCTCCCCGTGTGTGGGGATGCTTGGATGAGTGCTGCGGGGCTCTGACTGTGGCCAGCCCTCGCTCGGAGTAGGACTGCGGGTGTGAGCCTGTGCTGAGTGACCCCAGCACGGCCTCCCCATGGCCGTGAGAGCTGTGGCTGTCCCCACGCCTGCGTGCGCGAATGGGAAAGCTGCTCTGGGCTTTGGGGATGCGGCACGCTTGGAGCTCTTGGCATGCCCAGCGCTGCCGGTCCCTATTCAGCCAGCCTCTGCACCTGCTTCCGCTGTAGACAAGTGCTTGTGTGGTGCCAGTGCCCTTTCTCTTGTGCTTCTCCCTTTTGGCATGGGCGATGCCTGTACCCAGCTGCATCATGCTTCAGACCAAGAAGCGCCTTCTCCTTCTTGTTGCTGAAGGCAGGCTCCCTGCGATGCCCCATGCCATGCTCCTCAGCAGCACAAAGAAGTATTTCCCACCCCTCTTTAAAGCAACTAATTCCCCATATATATTTCTGGGATATATGCCCTTAGGCAGCATTTTTCTTTCCACCCTCCCGCAGCCACTTGCGTGCAGTAGCTGCAGCCCTGCGGAGCCGGCTGGGAAGTGCTCTGTTGTTCGGTGGGGCTGTGGGATGGAAGCACAACCATCCCCTCCGTGTCCTTCTGTGCCCTAAATTAGAGCTGCAAGATGCTGCAGTGGGTCCATATGGAGACTCCTAAAATAATAGCTGTCAGCTCTCTGCTGAGTTGTATGGGGTGCTAAAGCTTTGGGCTTTAGGAATGACAGCAAATGAAAAATGCCGATCGGCTCTAGCCAGACCCGCTGCCCATGTGTCCTTATCCCACAGGACACGTGTGTACTTTGAGGTGGTTGCTCTCGGGATCACAGTCTCCTAGCTGTTATCCCATGATTTCTGAGGAGCTGCTATTACCCATCCATTTATTACAAGGCCCAAGCTGACCTTTCAGGAGAGCTAGGGTCAAATGGTTTCTTTTAACGCTGATTGTTCACAAAACTTCTAGGGCAAGTAAATGGCCCTGCAATGGAGAGTTCATGAGCGTGTGCCTGAGTGCTGGGGCAGTTGCTGCATAATTGCCTGGGTTTTTTAGTTAAGGAGGTGTCTGGAACCTTGCTGCTTGTATTTAAATTCATCTTCTTTGCCTGTTGGGTTTGATGTGCTTTTCCCCTAATAAGCCAGGGCTGATGGATGCCTCATAAAGAACTCATCTTCCCATCGCAGCGGAGACCATTGGGCTCCTAATTGCTCTGCGGTGGCCTTCTAGAGGTTGCTGCCTGTCAGGACAGCTGTTCCCGTTTGATTGAGTTATTGCACATTCAGGTCTTGTCCTGCTTAGGTTTTATTTGCTGTCCAGGCCCTGCTGTACAGGAACTGCCAAGCCATTACATGGAAGTGAGTGGTTTAATTGAGGAGACTCGTGGCTCGGCATTTCTGATGCCGTCGGTGGGAGCAGGAGCTGCAGGTGTCCTCCACAGAGCCAGCGGGGAGCAGCGCTGCTAAACCAGGGAGAGATGCCTGTGCCCAGCCAGGGGCTGTAATGAACTCGTGCTGAAACAGCAGGGGAAGTGATGGTCTGCGAGCACTGCTTTCCCTTTGCCTGGTAATGAAGCCGTTTCCCTTCACTTGGGGTGCAGCTGGTGGCCCCCTCTCCGCAGTGGTGGGGAGAAGCAGCTTGCTGCTGGGGCTGCACGTCATGGGGATGGCTGCGTGCATCAGGCAGCGGCAGTGGGCTGCTAAAATCCGTGTGTTTGCTTTGAATTCAGTTCTGCTGGGGCTTGACTGGAACCTTTGGCTTCTGTGGAGCAGAACCGGGGTTTTGCTGCCACTGCTGCTTGGTGCCATGCACCTGCAGCGCTGCTCCCCTGACACCCTCCTTCCAAGGTGCAGATCTCAGCTGTGCTGACAAATAACATCCCACAACTGCCTTATTGCTGGCTTTGGAGGGAGCAGGAAGGACATGTTAATTACCCTGTTTTGTGTGGAAGAGCTGAGGGAGAAGTACGGGATGCTGCTTGTTTCTCCTGTGACATCTGTGGCTCCTGCGCCGTGATAATACACGCCTGTCCTGGTGCTGCTGTGGGCCCCACTTGTCACCAGTCTTCCTCTGCCTTTGGGTGGGATGGGGGGCTTTCTGTCTTCACCCTGGCAGTTCAGGGTCTTCCCATCACACCAGCTAATGGGGCTGCTCTTCGACATGTCCCCTGGTCGCAGTGGCTGGGGCTTGGCTGTGTTGCTGTTGTACCCCCACAGTATTGCTGTGTTCCGAGTCCGATCCAGAACCTGAGTTTTCACTTTCGCTGTCTGCCCGTTAGGCTGTAGAGCAGACTTCAAAACAAGCCAGAAGCTTAAATGAGGATCTAACCACACACACTGCAGATGTTTGTGTGTAGGGTGTAGTCACAGACTTTTTTTTTTAAACTTGTTGGCATCTATGTGACTGGTGCAGGGGTGCACCCTGGGGGGCCAGCTGGGGAGTGAAGCACCTCTCCTGCCTTTCAAGGGGAGATGCTGCTTGGTCCGGGGGTGTCACTGTACGTGGAGGAAACCTTTCCATGTAGTTCAGCTTGTTTCCTTGGATTATGGCACTGTGCTGCAGGTCTGTGTGTTTGTATCAGCCTGCTCCAAAGCAGCGTGATAGCTTACCTGCTGCATGCAGTGCTCCCTTGGTCCTTCACAACTAGGAGCATACGTGCAGCTTCAGGCTCAGAGCTGACCTTCGTTTCTGTAAAAGCTCCAGGAGCAGTGTCGCTGTGCGTGGCCTCCTGGCTGAAGTAACACAGCACGCAAATTGCAAAACCCGAGGTAACGGCACCCAGCACGTGGGATCACAAAGCTGGTCTGTCTTCTCGACATCCTGATGAGAGCAACGAAACCCGTCCACGTGAAGTACAGCGCTCCTGCTCCTTCAAGACAGCTCAATGCGAGTGGGTGCCCGGCACAGCCCATGTGGGCAGGAGTCCCTGGCTGGGGCTGTGCTGGGCTCTGCTTGCCTGCGTTGGCTGGCTGGAAAAAGTCAATGGAAGGCACCAGCAGCCTGGCTTCAAGGCTTCCAGCTCCTCACTTCTTTGCAGATTCTCCTGAGGGCAGCTGAATTCATCAGCCACCGGTGTTGGTGCGAGTGCTGCCTGCTCCTTCCTGGCTGCCGGCTTCTCAAACAGGGCTGGGGCAAATGCATCTTGTGTGAAGTCTCTGGCTGGCTACAGCCCCATTTGTTTTGCAGCTTTTCCTATCGCTTATGTTGTTACTGCAGTCAATATCCATCTATCTCTGAGCTTCTGGCCTGCTGCGTAGTGATTTCTCTTTCTGTGAAGGCTTCTGAGTGAGCTGGATTGAGGAAGGGGTGGATCCCTTGCAGAATCTGCACTGCTTCAGCTGCAAGAAGAAATATTTTGAGGTTTGACACAACGTTAACAGCTTCTCTGCAGGGAAAGCTGGGGTGATAGAAGCGGTAGCAGGTCAGGTTGTCTATTTTTAGAAGTCCCGTTTAATTGTCTGATGTTATTCTTGCAGCACTTGTAGCTGGATGGTTAGTTATTTACAGCCAAAGTTTATTAGCATGACCCAGCTCCTACTGTATGCTTGTATGTATTAAACAACAGATCTGATAGAGTCCTGGATCTTCATGCTGTATCTTGGCGGGGAGAGGGATGAATGTTGTGAGAAAGCACTCCACATCCGTGAATTTTAATGGCAAAGAAACGTTACAGTTCTTGTAAGTCAGTTGTCTGCACCTCTTCCCAGTTACCGTGTGTGGTGAGTTCAGCAAGCATCTCCGGCCTGGGGGGGCTGTGCTGAAGGCTTCTCGCAGCCCGTGCCTGCTGGTGAGCTCTGCCACCATCCCTGAGCTGCTGCAGCTCCGTTGCACTCGCTGGATTTGGCTTCATGCTCTCATACTTCATCTCAATTGCGTAAAGGAAGCGTTCTCTGCAGTAGAGAGGACTTTAACTAAATGCTTTTTATTCATGTTAGTTAGTGATAAAAAACTGTCGCTTTTGCCTGTTCCCGTACTCCATAACGGGTAGATTTGGTGAGTAAGGAGCCTTGATTTGAGTCACCAGACAGCTGCCTGCGCGGACAGAAGGTGCCATCTGCACGCAGCCTGTGATGTTCGGGGTGTGGGGCTCTCCCAGGGCTTTGGGGTTGTGCCTCTGCGGGGAGAGGGCTTGAGGCAGCCTCGTTCCCATGAACACCTACAGCAATGTGCTCTGCTCCTGCCAGATCCTGAGATCTGATCCTCTGGGCACCACTTTACAAGCAGGTGTCCCAGCATTTAGTTGCACAGCACTTCCCTGCACCCCAGCAGCACTGCGTGGTGGCAGAGGAGCATTCAGGTCCTCCCTGGTCCCCAGGCATTGCTGCTGCTGGGTTTTGGGAATGCTGTAGCTCAGTTCCCCGTTCTGCCGCAATCTGCCTCTGTAACCTTGGGGTCCCTTAGCCTCGGTGAGCAAATTATACTCCAGCCTCTTAAAAAGAGAGTGGGAGGATAAATACAGTAAAGGTAGCAAGGTGTTTGCCTGACCTACTCCACCGTGTTTGTTGTGCACAGGCTGGGGATGGGAGTACAGCTCATTTGTGCTGCTGCTCTGACTCCTGCATCGAAGTCACTGGCTTGTTCAGTCTCGTACAAACACTGCTCTTTGCCCTCCACTCCTTCAGCTGTTGGTAATGGCTTCAAGTGTTCCCACAACTAAAACACGACTTCTGCAGTCACCAAGGCTGAAGTAAAACTCTCAGAAGTCAATGCCTGATGTCTGTTGAGGAGCGCGGTGCCCTGACACCGGAGCCCTGTTGCATTGCCATGTGGCTGGTTCTTGGAAAAAGCTGCTGCAGAAGACAGGAGCCAGCGTAGCGGCGTTACTTGCTGCGTCCCGCTGATGCAATTGGCTTTGTTTAGGGTCTGGAATATTTTGGAGCATGCTGGTTTGAGTGAATAGTTTTAATTAGTTACATTCTTAGGCTGTGGTTTACTGTGCTGACTCACTTCCAGCTCTCTGATAACTTGAACACATGACTTCATATCAAGGCAGAAGAACAGAAAATAAAATGAAGGAAGATGGCAGTGCACAGCCTGGGTGCAGCGTGTTCCTGTAGTCTCTGCGTTCAGCTTTACAGTAACAGCTTTGGGAAGGCCAGAGCCAGGCTGGGCCTGGGGCAGTGGGGAAGTGGGACCAGACTGAAAGCGAAGGGAACTCAAGGACGGCAGGCTTCTGCTCCCAGACTTGCAAAATGGTAGAGAAAAAACTCCGGTGTCCATCTAGTGCAGAACTGCAGTGTCTATTTTCTCTGTTTTCCCACTTTCCTCAGGCAAACACAGCTCGGTGGCTTGGCCACACCAGCACTTTGAGGCTTAGTTCTCCTCTGAACATGTACATGTGCTGCTCGGGCAGCTCAGCTCGATGCCGTCCTCCCGACTCATGGGAGAGCAGGAAGCTGCAGCGCGGTGCCAGCCGTGAAGTCCCCTTGTGCACCCTGAGGTGCAATCTGTGGTATTGCTTCCCCAAAGCTATTTCTGGAGCCTGGAGGTTCTTGCTAACAACTGTGAACTTCAGTCGTGCTTGGTGCCTGGCACAGCGTGAGCATCGATGCTGGGTGTGACTGTGCGCCCTTCTCAGGGTCCTGCTCGTCCCTGTGCCGAGGTTTTGGGGCAGGGGCTGTGATGGGAGCTGCAGGCGAGGTGTTGAGCTGCTGCAGACGGGCAGTGTGTGAGAGCATGGACACCCTGGGCTCCCTGCTGCTGGAAATCCTGCAGTAAAAGGGAAGCCTGGCATATGCTCAGTCTTCGTTGGTTTTGTCTAAGGCTTTGTCCCTAGTTTTTCCCTTGCAAAGCAGCCCGGATTCTTCCCTTGGCAGAGGACCTGGTGCCATGCGCAACCTCTCCTTGCTGCCACGTGGGGATTCTGGCTCTAGTTGCACTTTCAGTGCTGGAACATCGCTATTCTGGGCTCCACCTGGCTGGCACCATGGGTTTGGCTTCCCTTCCATCCTGCACTGGGACATCAGGGCCGAAGCAGGTGTAGCCTGTTGCAATAAAGCTCACTGCAAGAGCAGCTCAGGGTCTGTAAGCTGGCTGCTGCTCAGGCAGCGCGGGGCTCCCTGTGTCCCCTGGGCAGCGTTCCTCTCCTGCCACCTCCTTGCCCGCCACCCAGCATATTGCATGCGCTCTGTGGAAACAAAATGTGGCTTGCAGCGCTGACCCCCCACTTTGCAGCTAGGGCTGGCGAGCTGGCAGCTCTGCATCGTGCCTCCATGGGCAGCATCAGGTTGCCAATCGCGTGTCCCAGCCCACCGGCAGGGCCAGCAGCCCCCAGCCCCCCTAGGGCCTCGTGCAGCCCTGGGCAGGGGCTGCGAGCGGCTGCTGGTGCAGAGGAAGGTGCTCGTGAGTGGGAAGGCTGGAGGGGGAGAAGCTCGCTGCTGTTCCTCCTAATTGCTCTCCCACTTCTGTACCCGTGCTTGCGACGAGCTGTCTTGAGTTGTGTCCCTGGGGACGCTGCCTGCCTGTCAGTACCCGGGATGCTCCCCTAATGGGGCAACTTCAAGCCCATCCTTCGCTCTGCTTTGACTCAGTCCGTCTTCCCTTTGACGTGAGTGATCCATCCTCCTCTTGCCACAGCACAGGGCGCACCCCTGGGCCAGCGTGGGGGAGCTGCGGGGACTGTTCCCCCCAGCATGGACAACAGCAAAGGAGCAGGATGCTGCTCCCCAGGCATCAGGGCCCTTCGCCTGCCCGGGGCTGTTTCTGTAAGCTGTCTGTAGTCCCGAACTTGCTGTCTGTCCCTGCCTCAGCCACGGCCAGGTTTGCTGAGCTGCTCCATGCAAGGCCTCAGTCCTGCTTGTCCTGTTGCTGCTGAGCAAACGCTGCAGATGCAGCCCCGAGGTGCTGAGGAACTGGTGCCCCTGACCACAGCCTGCCCACACAGGGAGGCTGGGGCCCCCATCTGCTGCCCAAGCCAGTTTTGGTCTTTGCTGCCTTCCATTTTCTTCACTTGTGTCCTTTTTCCTCATCTGCCCTGAGTTTGTTGCTGCTCCCCCAAGGCTGCACCATTCAAATGACGATCTGATGCAGCAGTGAAGCCTCGAGTGCTGGGGATGAATTGTAGCTGTCTGCACCTGATGGGAGAAGTTAGATTTCTGGAGCTTCTGTGCATCAGCTGAGCAATGGTTCCTGATGAACCCTTTTTAGGCAAGGAAGGTCGAAACGCTGTCATTGAGGGGAAGTTTCTGCTGCAGCCTGCAGAAAGATGGCAGCTTTCACTCCTGCTTGCTCTTTCGAGTATTTTTTTCTCGCTTAAAGAAATCCTTGCTCCAGACTTGCTACTAGAAACTGGTAATAAAATTTGCAGGTTTTTCTTGTAGATGTGGTGAGGGTGTGCAGGAAGAGCTTCCTTGATCTGCGTGGGTGGTTTTACTTGGTCTGGGGTTGTATAAAGCCTCTTGCTCTGTAGTCCTGCAGGCTTTGAGATGGAAACTCTGATTTCAGCGAGGTGATGGTGTGAGGCTGCCATGTAACACAGCTGAGTAGCAGCACCCAAACCAGGCTGCACTTTGCTCGTGCTGAGGTGTTGGTGGGCCTCAGGCGGGTGTGATGCAGCGAGGCTTTCCATGGGGCACATCTCCTGAAATGCACAAGGGCTCCTGCAGGACAAGCATTTCTGTTGAGGGAGATGAAGGCTCTGCTAATGCTAACGTGCCGCAGTTATATGGAGAAGCTGGGTCAGTCCTTCCAAAATCAGCATTTGCTGACCTGCTTGTAGCCCCTAAACCCATCACAGTCCCTGCGCAGTGTGCTGGGTGCTTGGAGCTCCCTTGCTGGTGTGAACTTGGAGTCCCGATATGCTGAGGCTGGCCCTCCAAGCAGGGTTTTGGTGTTTTTTCAGGCAGCTGCAGCTGGATGGTGAGGGGTTGTCTCCAGAGGTCCTGTCTTCGCTGCAGCTCCACCTGCCCTGGTAGCACCACAGGACCAGGCACTCATCTTTTCACCAACACATGTGCCAAAAACCAGACTTCTGTGGCACAGACTTCTGTTGAGTGTAATGCAGTAAACTTGCTCTAAGCTTGTGCAGAAAAGAAAGCCTCCAGAGAACACGGGTGCTGTGGGAGGCAAAGCTTCCGAGTCCTTTGAGATCAGTTCATCCGTGACGTGCAACTCCTCCCGCGTGGGTGCTGGGTCCCGCGGATTCCCATGGGGTGCGTGGCACATCAGTGTGGGCACCGGCTCGATGCGGCCAAGGGGCAGCGTGGGCCCTGTTGAAAGAGCAAGTGGGACGGAGCATATTTGTTGTTCCCGGGCTTGTTCTGTGCTGGGTCACTCTCAGGGTTGAGCCAGCTGAAAAATACCTAAGTCTACCAGGAGGAGTGAAACCAAAGGGCTGCGTTGCATTATCATGATTACTTTTGGGTAAAAAGGGGCTTTCCTCTCTGTAGTCACCCGGCAGTTCTGACCTGAGGGGTGACTTCAGGCTGATCCTGCAGAAGATTAAGGTTGTGTTTTTCCTGGTCTTTGTATCAGTAGAAATACTGATGCCTGGATGCTGCACCACTGGCTGGTCAGGAATTCACAGGAGGGCTGCTGATGATTCCCAAGGGAAATGTTCACGCACTGGTAACTTTTGCTTCTCGTATGCCCATCTGAAAGCTTTTTCCCTAGAGAAAATTACCAGATCAGTGGTGTTTAAACACTTGCTCTTTGCAGATGGCACTGGTCCCTCTGTTTATTCCCTGCTATCAGAACAAAGCTTCAAAAACCAGCTTGTTTCTGCAGTGGCACCCCTGGAGCTCCTGCCGGATCAGACCGCTTTCTCTTGGAAACTTCCCTTAATTCCTGGCTCCCCTCGCAGCCTGGCTGTGCGCTCCTCCAGCATACACGGCGTGGGGCAGTCTGCCCGTGCTTCCCCTTGCCATATCCTCCAGGTGATGGATATCAGCAGGAATCTGTGTGCGGAATACCTCTACACCCATGGCATCTGAGAGCCATCCGCAAACTCTGCCGTTGCTACGGGAACGGGTTTTCTCCTGTTTGAATGTGGATTTAATTCTTTCTTCCCCTCCCCGCTCCCTACTAGTTAAGACACTCAGATGGATTTTAAGTTGCAAATATAATAGTCTTTCAGATTGTGCAGGGAGTTCAAGAATATCTTTTGCTAATGAAAGAGCTGCCTGAACTCTCAAGGGATTGAATGAGATTTTTTTTTTCTCAATACCTACTATGAAAAGCCAAGTTTACCCATGCTGTGTGCCTTGGGGCTGCTCCCTGTGCCACCTGCATGGATAATTAAGACCTTTCAGGTTGCCATAGAGAGTGGTTTTGCTTCCAATATCGTATCAATTGATATTTGGGATGTTTTTCTTTAAAACCACGGGAGTCGGGAATGTTGTCTTTACAGCACGCACAGGTGGCAGATACAGAAGTGGAGGATTTTCTGAGTGCTGTGCTATCACAAGCCCTGTAATTTGCAGGAGGGCTCACCTTGGCTGTGTGGGCTGGTACACCGGTGGCTGAAGGCCTGGGGGGGCGGTGGCAGCGGTGCCCCCCCTGCAGCCCTGTGATGGGGTGTGTGTGCTGCGGTGCTCCCAGTGCTGGGGGTGTGTCGGGCACGGCAAGCAGTTATTTCAGCATCTCTTGTTATTTCAGCATCTGGGACAGTGCCTTGGTTCTGCGTGACAGCACAGCATCTCCTAAGAAAGTGAAATGATTCACTGTTAGGTCTAAGGCTGAATGAAAGTGGAGATGATGATCAAAACTGTAGCTGTTGCTTTTCATTTAAGGTTTTAACAAAAATTGTCCAGAATGTTCCTTTCCCCCACGAGTGTCTGTCAGCAGCCTGTTCAAGGTGTAATGGGATTTTATGTATGCCAAATCTGGATCTCACAATGGAGCAAGCAGCTTCAGAGGAATTGTTCCTCAGTCATGTCAGCCAAACTGAAAATAATTTGGCTTCTTCTTGAAGTTAGCACACTTGAGTGGGTATTGCAACTTCTGAAGAATAATATTGAAAGAGGAAATCATCTTCAGTGCTGAGAACTTGTCGTTCTGCTCCTGGGAGTTTGTGCTCTCTTGCTTTCTAAAGCGTGCTGTTGGTGGTGGTGGCTTGTTCAGGCGGTGATGAAACCCGTGTGTGTGTTGAAATCAGAGCCCTGGAGCCCTCCACGGAGCCCTGCTTCACTTGACAGCCAGGCCTCTTGCCCTGGCTGGGTTGGGAGCTCAGCAGCACTGGAAAGACAAGCAGCACGAAGCTTTTCTGTTGAGTTATAACTTCAGAGAGAAGAGCTCCTCCTAAGTGTCAGGCCCTGTGTGCTGAGGGTCTGGGGTCTGCATGGGAGCGTCCTGCCTGCAGGAGCTCACTGCAGAGTGTGCTGGGCTCCTGGAGCGCATTTTGGGGAGAAAAAAATCTCGCTCCACTGCTGGGAGTGAGCCAATGCTCGTGGGAATAGAGCACTGCTGGCTCAGTGAGGACGTTGTCTCCAAAGCCTGTGGCCCCTCCTTGCCCACAGCTCATGACAGTGGAGATCCCACAGGGTAAAGCAGGAGGGGGCTCAGGCACCCGAGGTGCCCTTGGTTCCCACCCGCCTGCCCGTGTGCTCCCAGAGCTCTGGAGATGCAGAGGGAGAAATAATCCCATTAGTAATGAATATGCTGTGTTCAGCCTTTGTCATCCAAAATAATGTTGTAATGAAATAGAATTATAATGTAATTATTATTAATGTCGCCGAAGTTGGAATCGGGCTGACGCAGGCAGGGAAGTGTCATGTTGGGCCGCTGCTGAGCAGCACTGCCCCGGTGGTGATGGAAGAGGAGGAAGATCCTGGAACATCTGAAGAGGAATGGTGATGTAACGCAGAAAAATATGCAATGAAGAAGGGGATTTAGCAATCTAAATACTCTCTGCTAGAGAACTGCACTTGTAGTGAATTAGAATCCTGGCAGGGTGTCGAACAGACGCATTTTTTGGGAAACACCTTTTAGTGGGTGTGTGTTTCATGCTCCCGGAGTCTGAAGGGCAGAGAAGTGCTTCCCTGGGGGCGGCTGGCAAATGAATTTGCTGTCCTAGTCTGAACCTGTTTCCTTTTCTGTAGCTTCAGTCTGCATCAGTTCCAAGATAAATAGCCTGTGTGGTGCGCAGCATTTCACTGAGGGACCGCATTTATTCTAGCTTGGAAAGCTGTGTGCGGGGGTCTCCGTTACGAATCGGGCAGGATCTGCAGTGCTGAGAGCTGGGAGCACCCTGGGTGCAGGGAGATGCAGGAGAGGGATGGGTGCAGCCTCAGGGGGGAGGAGAGGCTGTGGTGTCCTGTGTAGAAGGGCGGCCACGATGAGCTCCCCCTCGCCGTGCTGAGCCTGGGCTGCAGAGGTGAAGGGAGCTGAGCTATTGTGCCGTGCTCTGGCCAAACTTTGGGGGCTTCAGAGATGCTTTTTTATAGCTGGCAGACCCAGAGCGAGGAACCAGGAGCCTCCACAGCCTCGGGTGAATGAATGTCACATCTGGCATCCCTGGCAGCCCCTCTGCGTGCGGGGATGTCAGGCACACGGGTGGGGGCTGTGGCTCCTGCCCCTGGCAGGGTTGGGGCAGGCTCCTGGGGAGCTCCGCAGCAAGGAGCTGAGCCTCTGCAATGTGTTGTTGCTGTTTATACAAAAATAACAAATCTTTCCAAATATTTATTACTATATCATGCGCTGAGGAGCGGGTGCTGTGCATTCTGAAATGGAAAGCCGCCCCCAGGCAGCTGCCAATCTCTGCTGAGGCTAAGCCCGAAATGCAGGAGCAGGGCAGGAGCCAGCAGCTGGGAGCAGCCGTGTGCGGGGCTGGGGGTGGCGGGGGGCACGGGGCTCCCCCTGCCCAGCAGGCAGCACGCAGGGCTGAGGACCCTCAGGAAGGCCCAGCACAGCTCGGTGCTCTGAGGGGCAGCTGGGGGGGGGGGTCTGTATGGAGATGGGGTGGCTTTGGGTGCTGTGAGCTCTCGTGGGGTGCTGGCAGGTGTCAGCAAGCACAGCACAGCAGCTTCCCGTGGCTCAGCACAGAAGTTTTTCTTTACCCTGCACACGAAGGGAAAATGGGAAGAGCCCTGTGTGAAAGGGGGAGACCTGCCATGGGTGTAAAAACAAAGCAAAGCTCAGTATTTCTGAAATCTGCCCTATTTCATTTATATGAAGTACCATGTAGCAGCTGGAAGAAATTTTAGGCAAGTTTAAATATTTTTATGGTTCCCTTTAGGTTCTTATGTATGGCTTTTTTTTCCCATCATTGCTTTATTTTAATAAAATAAAGTGAATGTAAAACCGCCTTTGGGCTAGCTGGGGATGGCCCGCATTTCCTGTGCTGAGGATGGTGCAGGTGCTACAGCAGTGCAAACATTTATATAAATCTGCTTCCCTCGGTGACAGCGGCTGCCCCGTAAATCACCTGGGTTAGTAGCAGGCTGGCCGTGGCCGTCTGCGTGGTGCTGCTGCCCCAGTGAGGCTTTGTGCAAGGGTTAGAGGGGCCCTGTGCTGAGGGACAGGCTAAATGGCTTATCCAAATTCTATTAAAAATGCAAATGGATTCTTTCACTGGGACGGAGTTGCATTAAAAAGTAGGCCATATCGTAAACATTAATAAAGTCATATTGGCCAGCAGGGACGTGGATGGGGAAAGTGAGCCAAGAAGGCTCTTTGCAGAGCTCCGTGTAAATAAAATGACTCTTCTCTTTTCTCTTCTCTTCCCCTCCGAATGCTGGCAGCCCAGATAACGCTCTAATTGAACACAGTGCCATGTAATCATACAGGACTGCTGCCCAAGAAGAGCGAATCCAATTCATAGTTTGGTGGTTTTGTTTGTGAAGCAGAAGCTGAACACACTGGTCATTTGGAGCTAAAGCAAAATTCAACTAAACAGTAGTTTAATTTAAAGAAAACAAAGCCCAAAGGTCTGGCTTCCCTCCCCCATCCCACTGTGTTTTGAGACGCGTCCCTTAGCGTGATGCTGCAGGCAAGGTCTGATTCCTGCTGCTACCCTGACCTTGATCAGGTGTTCGTGCCCCTCTGCACCGCCGGCTTTCCCCAGCCCTTGTGTCTAGCAGGGTTCTGCCTGGATTTTACCCAGGGCTGAGTCCCGGAGCTCCCCGTGCAGGAGGGAGCTGCCCCAGCAGCAAGGTGACCCCCCCACCCACCCCGCTCTGTGCACCGCCTGTCTTGCAGCATCAATAAAACCTTGTTCCGAGCGGCTTTCGCTGGAGGGAGAGCAGCGAGCAGACGCAGTAAACCTACATGTTGGAAATGTTATTTTAATATCTTAGTCGTATAGCATCAAAAGGAGTGCCAAGCACACTAGAGATCTTGCCAGCTGCAGCCCTTTGAATGTCTTAAAGGCAGTAATGTTGCTGTATAATAACATATAGTGCTCCAAACTGTCATGAGATAATGGCCTGTTTTCAAGGGAAGAAAAACAACAAAAAAAAAACGTAATCTACATCCTTTCCTGCAGCAATGTTGTTGTGGCGTGTGGGGGCTGGAGTGTGGTAGCACTCGCCTCATGAGGGTCAGCTCTGAGGGATTTTGCTGCCTGCAAGCCTCCCTCCTGCCAAGTGAACATTCACATCCTGGCTGCAGCCAAGCCGGGGGCAGTGGGGTGAGGGCGAGCCGGGCTGCTGGGTGCCTGCCCTGGCCTGGGCGCAGCACTGGGTGCCCCGGCAGGAGCCACAGGGTGAGCACAGGGGCACAAGGAGGGACCAGGAGGAGCGATGGCCTTGGTGGTGTGGATGGGTTGGGCTGAGCATACCCAGGGCGAGAGACATTGCTCCTAGCCACAGCACAGAGCTGCTGTGCTGCCCTGCTCAGTTCACCAAAGCTGCCTTTTTTTCCCTTTTTTTTTTTTTTTATTCCTGCAGAGGAAGTGGCTGGATTTCTTATCAGCACGTCCCCATCTGCAGTGCGCTCAGCAGGAAACCTGCGAGACCTCCCGAAATTCCCCTGTGGAGTTTGGGACTGAGCAGACGTAGAACAAGGCAGAGCAGCTAGAGATGCTCCAGGCATCGCTGCTGGGCGCTGCCGGGCTCCCCTGTGGGCTCTGCTGCGGGTGCTGGGGCAGAGTCGAGGCTTGGCAGGAGCGAGCATGTGCTGGCTGCTGATGCAAAACTGGGATTTTGCAGCGCTGTGCCCGGATTTATGCCAGAGCTGGGCAAGTCATTGTGCTCCGTGGTGGTCTCTGACGTGCCATCGGGTCCTTGTAAGCCTCAGGCTTGCCTGGAGGAGGCTGCCTGGTGCTGGGGGAGCCCAGCCTGTGCCCCCAGGCTACCCGGGGTCCCACTGCTCCCAGTTCAATGTCACCATGTGTGGGGCCTGCCCAGGCTGCCCTTGACCCCCAGCATGGGAGGCCCATGTTTGATAAATGGCTTTTTGCCATGATTGGAAAATTTGCAAATCATTAGGGTTTTTTTTTGCCTGCCCTCCTCACCAGCTTTCCTCTTGCTGCCTGGTGGGAGGAAAGGGTTTAATGTCAGCAGCGTGCTGTGAGAATTTCCAAGGAAATCAGCTGTCCAAGTACAAAACGTGTGGGAGTTTCTTCATTTAACAATGCAAAATTAGGCTAGAACTGTGTGAGGAGAAGGGCAGCAGGCCCCAGGGATGGGGAGAGCCATGCGGAGAGGCTGAGACTTCAGAAGGGTTTGGGATTGTCTCATTCTCATTTTTTATGAGTGAAGTAGCAAAATGTGGTTTGGGCAAGTCAGTGCTTCTGGTGGGATTTGCCATGATGATGGGGGAGTGGGTGAGGGACTGGATGCCCATCTAGCAGAGAGGCCTTGGGGAAGCTGCTCGTGGCTTGGAGCCCTTCCCTTGCTCCTTGGCCCTGGCAGCTTGGTACGTGTGCAGGCACTGCACTGGGATTAACAGATGGGCAACAGGTTTCCAAAGCAGCAAATTGCCTCTGCAAATGGCCTGAATGCAGCTCACTGTGCTTGTTCAGTGTAGGTGTCCCAGTGCTGCCATGGAGCCTGCAGCACCCCACGCCCTGGGTGGCTTTGTGTGAGCATCCAGCTGGTGTTAGGTGAAACTGGAGGTGCTCAAGGGATGAGGTGTGCAGGGCCCTGGGGTGCTGGTATCTGGAGAAGCACAGGCAGCAGCTCCTGGCCCACCAGCCCCAAACCCCCCATGGCAGGCAGGGCTGTTTCTGTGCCCCCCTGCTGGGGCACGAGGGAGGGATTGAAAACTGCCTTGGAGAATTAAGCTCATCACATTAGCAGTGTCTGCTGGGGAACACAAGTGATGTGTGAAGGCAAGCGACAGTGAACTGAAGCTGCAGAGCCTGGCTTTCTCTTCCCGTTGGTGTCCCCTCGCAGCACACTCTGTGGCTTTGCTCCCTGCTGCAGGTGCCCTCAGCAGGGCGAGGGCTGGCCAGGAACTGCAGCCACCCCTGCTGCGCTGTGCTGCTCTGTGCCCTCCTTCACAGCCAGAAACCTTGGTGCTGGCACGTGGCAGAGGCACGCCTCGGCCGGGTTCTGGGTGGCCCTGTGCACTCTTGCAGCAGCCTGGTGCATCCGCAGAGAAATGCTTCGAGCGGGCACCCTGCTGTTAGCACAGGGAGAGCTGCCTTAATGCTGAGCCCCCTCCTGAGAGGTGCAGCTGGGAGTGAGCCCCATGGTGGGCAAACAGCCGGCTGCTGCTGTCCCCACGGAGCAAACGGCTCCTGGAGCTGCTGGCTCTCGAGGATGGGCATTTGTTCTTTGTGGCTGCTTGCCATAGTTGGAGGAATTGCTTCTCAATAATGGTTTTGGAAAGCTGCTTGGTGGGAGCTGCTGGCAGAGCTGCGCCCTGCCACACGGGGATGCCCTGTGCCTGCCTGCAAATTGTTGGGGCATTTGGTGCTGCAGATGCACAGGGAAGTGGTGACCTTTTTAAAGGGAGTTGGTGAGAAACCAGTAACACTTTACTCTTCCCTTTACAAATGCACTTAGTGAACTTTTTGGAAAGTGTGTTGCTGGCTGACGTGGCCTCTGATCCCCATGCAGCCCCCGTGAGCCCACTCCCTGCTTGCCTGGGGGCTCGTGGTGGCGTGGGCAGGTGCTGAGCATGGTGGGGGGACTGTGAAGCGTGGGGGGAAGCATGGGTCAGCAGCAGCCCCTGCAGATGGGAGCTGCTGCCTCCATACCACGGCTGGCAGCTCTGTGGGACTGCCCTGGCCCTGGTGCCCTCCTGGCCACCAGCAGTGGAGGTTTGGGGCCGTGCTCCCTGGTGGGAGAGCACCGTGTTATCGGGGCAGGGGAGTCACAAGCTAGAGGAAGCACCTGCTCTGCTTCAGAGCTGCTGAAGATGAACCTGCTTTCTGCCGGAGCATTGCGGGAGGAAGTGGTTGAAATAACAAGATAAAGTCCAGCGCGCCGCTCCCCCGGGTGGGGAGGGGGCAGCAGCTCGGTCCCGCACCCTCCTGGGGGCTGCAGGAGTGGGCACAGGCAGCATCACCCTGCCATGGGCAGGCTGCAGCCAGTGCCACACACCAGGGTGGTGGTAGAGGCTTTTGCTGTCCCACCTCATGGGAACCTTGTGGGAATGGGCGCGCAGCAGGTGGAGCTTCATCTCCTGCCATCTGGCGGGTCCTGCACTGTCTCCTGGGCTTGGAAGCTCCAAAATGTGCTGGCAACGGGGGTCGCTAGTCTGGCTGAGGTGGTGGGGAGAGCTGCCTGCGGGGTAGGTATGAGTGGAAGTGCTGGGGGCAGCATTCGGGTTCAGCACATGCAGCAATTGTCTTCTGCCCTCCTCATGCCCTGCTCTGACCCCCTCTGGCTGCAGGCACGTGAAGGGTGCCCAGCGGCGTGATGCTGGCCTGCAGGGCTGGGCAGGCACTTGTGGCATGGGTCTGAAGGAGAGAGAGGGCAGAGATTAAATGAAAAGCATCTTGAAATTGTCTTGAACGCTCCGGTTAGCTTCTTGATAGGCTGCGAGCATGGGAGGTATGTTAATGTCGGGAGTCATTTGTGCCTGCCTTTAATGGTGCTGTCAGGGCAAATTAGTGCCTTGGGTTCTTGTCTTCTGAGCCAGGCTGATGCTGGTGAGCGTTGGGTTATTTGGGGAAACGCTTTGCTGGTGGTGAACCAGCAGGGAGCTGAGGTCAGAGCTGAGAAACACTCAGTTTTGTTGTAGGAAGCCTAGGACCGTGGCACAATCACACGACACGATTGCAGCATAAATCCTACGTAGGAAGCTTCGTGTTCAGAGGACCCTGGCTAACTGCTGCGTTCAGTTGTACTTAAATTGAGCTGTTGCCATATCTGGGTGTTCAAGAAACCATTCAAACATCGCTTTGTATGTAGAGAACAAAACCTCCCAAGATGCTGCATGCTCAAAATAAGCCAGAGGCAGCAGCAGGGAAGTCGTTAGTCTTTATATTGGCCGAAAAAATATTTTGCTGTTGTATTCAGGATGTTTTTTTCCCTGCACTTCCTGAAAAGCAAAAGGACTATGCAGCAACCCCGACACTTCAGAGCAAGTCGCAGGGGTCATGCTGGTGCCTCACCAGGTTATCAAAGCTGCTTGGGAAAGCTTAGAAAGCTTCTCTAGGAAGGACTCTCAGGCCTGCAGGAGGTGCAGCGCCTGGAGGACACGGCACAATTGCCTTAAGAGATGCTCAGGGAAAACTTGTCCTGATGGGTCAAGGTTGGGCTTTGCCTGGGGTCTGGCAGTTGAAGCAGGAACTCGCTGGCATGGCAGTACTGCTGCATTGTGATCACAGTATGTTAAGGGCTGTGCAGGTGTAAAACAGAGCCCATCCAGCGTAACTTGCTCTTCAAACGCAGCATGGGACAGCAGGACTGGGGTCCGACCGAGGCACGGCTGCACAGGGGGTGGCTGTGACTGCTGGAGCCAACAGTGCTGTCTGCCGTGTAAACACATGGGGTCTGGGTGCTACCTGGGGCGTGTTGTTAAATAGAGAAAATAATGCTAAAGTGAGGTGAGAAATAAACACACCTGTGCTGTTCTGTTGGTTTAGGTAAGTTTACTTCAGTTTCCACACATTTGGATTAGTCTGAATTATAAAAATATGTGTTTATATGTAGTCTGAGAACAAGATTAGACCTCTCAGTCTTTTGAGCAGTCTGTAAATGCCTTCCAAGTTTTGCTGTACAGTAGCTCTGTGTTTATGATCCAGTCTTGGTTGAATATCCTAAATCCGTTACATTTATTTGTATGGCCAACTTTAAACTCCAGCCCTTGCCCCCCTGCTTGCAAGTTACTGGAGGTAACCCAAGAACTCCTGGAAGGTGACCGGGAGTAAAGCAAGGACGATTCTGGCCAAGGGTGCTTGGGAAACTTCTCGTCCATGTATGAGCTTAGCTCCGTACCCTAAATAGAATATCTAAAGGAAATGACTGCTTTATCTTGCAACATGTGTTCAGCATAAATGCCTCTTGCTTTAGTGTTCAGTAACAAAAAGTAGCTCAGCCTCTCTTGATCTCCAGTGCTATGGAAAATAAATTTTAGTATTGGAACCGTGACGCCTGTTGACCAGCATCTACAGGCATGATGAAATTCTCTCCACTTGGCTTCCATCTATAGGTTTCAAATGTACGCCAGGTTCAGGGAAGATGCAGTCTATATGGAACGTGCCTGCACACCAAGATGCCGTGGTGCTTTGGTGTAGCTAGTGTGATGGGGACATGCTGGGAGAGGAAGGTTACAAGTCAGCTACTTAAATTTCTTCAGTGTAGGCACGTGGCTGACCCCTGATCCCATCATCCTGAGATACATGAAGTATGCACAATCCATAGTTTGTACAGGAAACTGATTTAATGTTGGTCATTTGTAGAACAGGTTCCTTAATCCACTCGCTTTGGTTAGATGTCCTTGTCACAAGCTGGAGTCACCCGCATGGTTGTTCTGTGGGTTCTGGTGCACCACTGAGGCTTACATGACAGCAGCTCCTCTAGGCCGATAAGCCCATAATATTCCTGAAACAGATCTGCACAGATACGTGCACAGATACATCTGTGCCTTCGTGGGACTTTGAGTAGCAGCTGCCCCTGCAGATCCTCCTCGGGTTCATGAAGGGAGCTTGCAGAAACCAGCCCACATCTCCCTCCCGGAGCTGTGGGAGTCTCTTCATCCTCTATTTACAGTCTGACACCCTGTTACTCGTAACAGGCTAATCCTGGGTCTGCAGAGTTTGAAAGACATCTTTTGAGAAACTGTCATTAATTTTAAATCCCATCTGTGAAAGCATCACTGGAGGTTACCCTGGTTATGTCAGGCAAGCCTGACGAATCTGCTGCTGGAGCGAGTGTTTTGAAACGCTGGGAGACAAAATCACGTTGCGGTCAGATGCGGGGATTTTAAAATAGCCACCAAATTAACCTGGAGCAGCCGGATGGTGCAAACACAGTAAAGCCTGCAGCAGGTATGGGGGTTAGCGTGGCTTCTCCTGGTAGCTGCAGGGGCCGGGGCGACACTGGCTGCTGGTGAGATGAGCACTCCCAGGGCCCAGTGCCTGGCAGAGGGGAGTCACGTTGGGGGTGCCTGGCACAGGAGAACCACACGTGGGGATGCCCGGCTGGAAGCTGAGTTGCTCCTGGCCGGGATGGAGCAGGCAGCTGGGGCTGCTCCCAGCCCTGGTCCTTGAACCACCGAGAGGTCCAGAACCAGCCCGGTGCCTCTGAAGCCTCCCTGCCTGCCTGGAGGTGGTGGCAGTGTTATCTGGGTGTTGCTCCTCAATAACAGCCCTGATCTCCAGCTTTGGATGTGAGACAATGTTCAGAGTACCTGATTTTAATGGGGGGGGATGAGAGGAAGAAAAAGGGGAGTGAAGTTCCCCTCTCTGCTTTGGAGATAAGTGACAAAATTCAGCTTTAACTGAGCTACATCGTTAGCACTTTGGGGACTGGGTTTTTATCTTCCTTGAACAGGATTAATATGCTCATATGGAAAAAAAAAAAAAAAACCACACACGTCTTCAAAGCAAGCTAGCAGCCATCTTCCAGGGCTCTGAGATGCAAATACAATAATTGGGATGGTGGTGGGTTATCTGCGTCTGGGTTTGCCCTCTTAATGTCTGACTTGCTCTCTGGGTAGGATTGATCCTGCAGGGATACCTTTCCATATTTCTACCTCCTCTCAAGAGGCTGACCCGGAGTTTCAATTACAATATTAAATTACCAGGTCACCAGAGTTAAAGTAGGCTGCCAAGTTTTTAACGATCTTCTCTCGTCGTGTGCGTTTTTTTCCAAGCCTCCTTTCCATCTATGCACTTTTAATTGAGACCATCTGTAATCTAACACATCGCAGCAGCGAGCCCAAGAAGCGAGCGAGCAGCGAGTTGTGTAACTGGTGCACTTGAGTCAGGATTTTAAGAGGACTTGGTGTTAATTCTCTGGGGACTGCTGCAGCTTTCCACTGCCTTCCAGCGCCTTTGTAAGAAATCCAGAACTAATTTCTAAGACTGTTTAATCTAGTCCCTCAGGGCCTTGATTAATCATACAGTACTTATTTTTCATCTCTCGCTGGTGGAGGTGCTGAAGGTGCAGCTGGGGGCTGGGACAGGTCCTGGAGCTGTGGCGCGGGTGTTTGTGAGCAGAGCTGGCCTCGTGGCCCCTGGAATGCCCAGGGGACCCTGACCTGGTTCCCTGGCAAAGGGACCTGGCTGCAGTGTGTTGCTGGGTGTTTCCTCGATGTTCCCTGTTGCTGAATTAAAGTAAATAGCCTTTGCCTGTCAGTCCCTCATGGAGAAGCCTCTCATCTGCTAAACCCTATCCAGCCCCTGGGTGCTTTTTTGCTGTTGCCTGTGACCCAGACCCCAGGCAGCAGTGGGGCCGTTGCTGTCCCTGATGGCTCTGCAGTCCTGCCCCGTGCTCGTGGGCTGAGGCTGTGCCCGACCCCTGCATGCTGTGCCAGGAGGCTCACGGGCTGGGCTCTTAAGAATCAGGTAGGGAGATGTTAACACCGAAATAAACAAATTCGAGCTTGAAAAATTACCTGTTAGTGTTGCTGCAACATGTCACCTGGCTATAATTAAAGATTAGAGAATAGCATGTTTTCCTCTGGTTCATTCAGGGCATCTGTCAGGGCCCGCGCGTGGGCAGCTCCGCTGCGGGTTCGGTTCCCCTTGTTCCGTGCGTGGGTCTCTGAAACGGCACCTGGCACGGTGAGCGGAGAGGGGGGAGCAGTGCCTGCGAGCCGTGCCAGGAAACGTACGGGCAGCCTCGTCCTCGCTGCTCTGAACTCCTCGGCTGGCTCTGGGATGGGGTAACGTGTCCCCAGCACCCCGTACCCGCGGGCACTGCGCTGTGCGAGGAGCCCACCCCAGCTGGAGCTGGCCCCCAAGCAGCCCCCTGCCCATCCCCGGCAGCCAGAGCCTGGCTCGGGGTGTTTCTGTCGCTAGCGGTGGGAGAAGAAAGATCTCTCCCCGATCTGAGCTCTACTGCAGTCATCGTCCCCTTCCCCGCCCACACCTATTATATTGCCGTGGATGATTGATGCTCCTCATCCCGCCTGGCTTCATTACATTCATTGTCATGCAGAGTGTGTTGTCAATTCATTACTGGTATTTCATATAAAAGCTGCAGACTTTTTTTGAATGTTTTGTTCGTACGTACTCAAATCCTTCTCATAGTGCATGGCTGGGCTCAAAATATTTAACCCCTTTAAAAAAAAAAGATGAATATTAAAGATGCCTCTTTTGGAAAGGAGCAGCGCAATGGCCTTCCTCCGCCTTGCTCTTCAGCACGGCTGCTGTGGGTGCTTGTGCACCCTGAGCCCTACGGGTGCTGGACTCGCTCCGTTTTGCTGATGAGCCGTTACCCCTGGGAGCAAGAAGTGCTCCCTGTAACCACAGCCGCAGCACCTGAAGGCTGCTGCTTGCTGCTGGGCACTGACTTTCACACTGTCCTGTGCTCCCTGAGGGCTCGTTGACTTTTGCTGTGGTTGTTGCAGGAACGTGCATGGCCGGGGGCTTGGAGCTGAGGTCAGGGGCTTTAAGTCCTTCAGGGAAGGGTGTGCTCTGAACACTGCCTCCCCTGTGGCACCTCTCCTCCGGGTGCCCTCCTGAGGACCTTGGGCGGATGCCACCAGTTCAGCTCGTGGCCCAACTTGTGTTGGGAAGTGCTGCTTTCAGCCAGCCCTCGTGTGTCAGAAACACCTGAAGGAACTGCTGGAGCCCAAAGAGCGAGCGGAGTCACAGCCAGCTCCCAAGGGAAGATGAAGCAATGAATGCCTGCAGAGGGGGGGGCTTTGGGCAGCTGCTCCATGGAGCCCAGGGCGAGCCAGGAGCTTGTGGCCAGCCCCTGCGCTGCCAGCGGCTGCTGTGCGTGCCGTGCTGGCCAGGCGCTCGTACGGGCTAAATTATTCAGTCTGCAAGTGAATCTCTGTTACAGCTTGGTACGTGAGAAATGCTGATGAAGTATTTAAATTCTGAGCCATTTTTCTCTGAGCTTGGCAGAGGCTCTCTGATGTAAAATTAATGCCGTTGTGTCTCTGGAAGTGTCTCTCGGCCCTGGCCTTGCGG